>NC_059160.1:162543268-163150294 GCF_019923935.1 Bubalus bubalis
GAACTGTTGAAGTTAATTACCTCAAAGCAGTGGGTAGGAGCAGAGCAGAGTGGATAGGAGAGCAGGACGTCTCCAAGTTTACCTGTTCACACGTTTTTAGCTTAAAACTATACATGTGTTTCACATACTCAAAAAATAAAATTAAAGTACAAAGATTAAGAAACTAAACAAAAACCAGCATATACACTGAATCACATATCTCTAACTATATATCAAATTGATAGCATAACCACAGAGAAAATAATTAATTCAACTTGAACACAAAGCTCTATACACATGAAGGGCTAAGTTCTAAGAACAAAGAACAGCAAAGAAATTTTTAAGTGAGTTTGTAGTTGTACAGTATTGTAATTCTTGAAGTATGTATTTTGTGTGTATTATAGGATAGAGCAAATGGATAAAAATATTTATATGGTTGGGAAACAGGGCTTTCACTTTGGAAGAAGCAAAATAGAAATATGGAATGAGGAAGTCCTAAGAAGAATGCTATGATGCTGAGTTTTTGATGCATACTGGTAAATATGCATGTGCTGACTATCCATTGAGAAAGTCTGCAAGTGATGATGCCTCAGTAGCCATAAGCACCCGTTGTGCTCAGATCTTGGTTTCTATAAACTACTCCATGTTAAAGAAAAGAAGGATGGTGGAGGAGGGGGTAGGAAAACATGGATCTAGGGGAAATGGGTGATTCAGAGTCTGAGCAGGAACAGTGTAAGGTGAGCCTGGAACACTGTGTAATTTCGGAAGTCTATGAAATTCTTAGTGACTACTGGAATCCAGTCTAAAGACACCAAGAATTTATTTGTACTGATAACTTGGGACAATTTAAACATCAAAAAGATTCATGATGGTGATGAATTATAATGCATTGAAGTCCTTAGGAATAATGTTGGAGAAATAAGAGAAGAATGTCAGCTATTAAATGTAGAAGGGACGCTGGAATTAGAAACTCGGTACTTTGTAGCCCTCAATGCAGTAACTATTCAAACACGGGCCACAAACAGATGTAAACCATTGGGCGAAGAATTACTTGGTCAGGGTGTTCCCACGGTCTCCAAGTCCCACCCCTTAGATTATTTACTCATTGCAAACGAGGGATTTTCTCTCCACCAGGAGAGATCTAGTTGTCACTTCCTTAGCTAAGCAGTTTAAAGCAATGTCAGTAACAGTGAGAGAGCCTGGAGTCCTGTGACTCCTGAGCAGCGCACTGAAAGATAGGTGCCCAATATCACCGCTGCAGTGATCATGACAAAATTCTCAATCTGAACCTGCTCAGAAGGAAAGCGACAAATACAGGAACTATAACACGATGCAAGAAGGTTAAGTACTTCAAGACTGACAATGCCGTGGGGAGAGAAAGCAACATCGAGAGAAACTAAAAAGAAACTAAAATCAAGTACAATGGATCCTGGCTTGGAAAAATAGAGCTTTAAGAGACACCTGGGAAACAATCGGAGAAATTTGAAAACAAGCTGTGAAAGAGATGAGACTATTGAATTACTACCCATTTCCGTTCATTTCTTACCATTCCTGTCACTGTGATTGTGCAGGAGATACATGATGCATAAATATTATGATATCTACACTAGTTTTTAAGTGAATCAGAAAAAATTATGCATGCAGAGTTAAAGCAAACAGAGCAAAATGTTCATTTATGGATCTAGGTGAAGGTTGTACATGTTTTTATTGCACTGTTCTTTCAACATTTCTGTGGCTTTGAAGATTTTTCAAAAAGGACAGTGAGAGCATGTGGGTGGTACACGAGGTGTGGGAAAGCAGGACTAGGGGAAGTGAGTTATGAACCGGCCCTTCAGATAAACCTGAAGGAGATGGCTTCCTTCCTGGGAGCAGAGCTCCTTTAGCCATAACCTCGGATCCTGCCCCCGCTTCCTGAAAGGCTGCCCTATATGCTCAGGCACTGTCTATTCTGACACTTCACAGCAGCGTCGAAAATCTGACACCTCGGCCAAACTGATGGCTTGATGACACAAAGAAAATTTTGGATTTTTTTTTTTTCCATCAAATGGTTTAAGCTAGCTACAGTTGACTGGCTTCTGTCAAAGAGAAGGTCTTGGAAAACCAAATCAAATAAGATAAAACTTTAACCATCTTGCTGTTAAAACCCAGTTTTCTCAGCTCTAAGGAGGCACATGCCCCACGACTTCATTTAAACTCTTGCCAAAGTACTGCCCGATGAGGACTTGCCACAACTGTCCCAAAGAGAAGCTGATTCCTGACGTCACAGCCAGCCTGACACCACGACTTCCGGCCCGTGCCCAGCAATCCCCCTCCCATCCTGCAGGGGTCGCGCAGGAGCGCCTCCAGCCTGCACGGGACAGGAAGGGGACTGCCTTCCCTCCTTTCGGTACGAGCCATCAGCCACTCGTACAACTCACCTTTCAGAGAAACTGAGGTTTAACCTGCAAAACAGGAAGACGGGATGTCATTCCTAGACAACCAAAAGCAGGGGCAAAATTCTGCTACGGGAGAACGGCCTGCATGTCCTTTGCGTCTCCACTCTCGGGTCTATCGGCTTCCCGACTGAGCCTGACTCCATCTAGTGTCAGCTTTGGAAACCTGAGTTGTATCTTCCTTCTCAATAGAAGAGCTCTGGTGTGATGATGCTGAGGACAGCTCCCTGCACGCGGTGGGGGAACAGATGCAGGCGAACCCCATCCTGCCATTACCTCCCAACCGCCCACCTCTCCCCATCTTTCGTCTCTTCCCTGCCCTCCTCTGCCCCTTCACACTCCTCCTCCTGTACTTCACTCTCGCAATGTTTATTGTTGGACGGCTATGGCAGCCACCTCGCCTGGGTTATGGAAGTTTCCTCCTACAGCTCCAATGTATCGAAATAATTCAGAACATCCAAAAGTACAAAAGGGCTTCCTCGTGGCTCAGTGGTCACGAATCCACCTGCTAATGCAGGAGACGCGGGTTCAATCCCTGGATTGGGAAAAACTCCTGGAGAAGGAAACGACAATCCACTGGAAAATCCCATGGACAAAGGAGCCTGGCGGGCTATGGTCCATGGGGTCACAAAAGAGTCAGACTCAACTGAGCAACTAAACAACAAATATACCAAACAGATGCTCCTCTGACCTGATCATAGGTAGGAATGTGAAACCATAGTAACTGTTCATGCAGTGCTCTTGAATTGGTTTGTGATGTACTGTTCACAGCAGCATCTTCACACAGCAGCATCTGTGTGTCAGACCTTCATTATGAGTCATCACAGCCTGTCACATTCCTTCCCCCAGCACGCACATATGCGTGTACAAATCCACCAGGATTAAGAATTGGGCATTGTGAAATCTTTCCGTTTTGTGAATCCCATGACTAAGAGGTCCCTGAATCAGAGTTTATACCAGTTCTGGGAACTTCCAGGGGGCACTGGAGCTTCCAAAGCATGATGCCTTAACCCAAAGTGTCCCCCGATGAGTGTGAGCTGTCTGGATGATCAAGATAGCATGGCTCGTGGGTGGTTAAGAAGATCACTCTGTTAGAACCTCCACCAGCCCACTTGGTCATCCTGACACAGGGCCAGAGCTGGCCGCTGCAGCCTGTGGCCACATGCCAGGGTGCCTCAGCCACCCAGTAGAGGGCCCCTGAGACCACGCTGTAGGCAGAGTCCCCCACCACAGGCACAGCTCAGCCATCCCAAACTGACCCCATCCTACACTTCCCACCACACAGATGAGCTGGGCCCCAAAGGAAATGCAGAGTCTGGGTCTGGGGTTCATCTATACGTTCCCAGGTCCCCTCACTCCCACCATCAAGAGCTTTAGGTCCTCAGAAATTATTGACAGACACCATAACATCTGAAGGAGAGCAGAGCCTCAAGAAAGTGAAAGTATTGAGAAAATCCATTTCCAGCTCATCCCCAGGGCATCCCCCTGACTGCAGCGTACCACACATCATCTCTCCTTCATCCATAGATCCACACATTTCTTCAAGAGATGCTGCTTTGTACTTACCAAGCCCCAGATCCCAGGGAAGAACTAGAGGGGGGGCTGTGCTTTGCATCCCTCTAAAAGCCCACCAGCCCATCTGAACTCAGATTCTGCCCTGAATACCAGTCACTCACTGAACATCTCCTCCACAAGGAAGTCTCCAGAAGCCTCAGACTTACCATATTCAAAAAAGGTAGTGACCAACATATCCCACCCCACCCAGCCCACTGTCCACCCCCACTCTACTGCGTGCTTCCCAAAGGGCATCTCCAGCTAGGGCCTCCCCATTCCAACAAATGCTACTGATTCTTGATTCTGGCCTGCACCTTCCCCCAGCCCCAAGAGACTGGCTGCCTCCTTGGTATCACTCAGGTCCTCATTCCAGAGGGCTTCGCAGTAGCTTGTTTCTATCTGAGTAAAGGGCGTTCCATACGATACAAGCAGCGAGTGCAAAGGTCCTGAGTTAGGATTGTCTTTGGAGGACAAGGGCTCTATACAGAGGAGCAGTGTGGCTGGGTGGCGGCAGGGAAGCTGGGAACAGAACACATGTAGTTTCCCAGCTGGGACATGGCCGTAGCTGGGAACATGATCATGGGGGTGGGCGATTCACTGGGGGACTCTGCGCAGGAGATGAGGCAAAGGCTAACCCAAGTGCAGAAAAGAGCCCAAGCTTACTTTGACTACTTAATACCCTGTGGGATCCCCACTCTCATGACACTTGAGGGCTGCCCGAAGGAGGGGAGAGTGAGAAGAGGGAGGCCAGGGGTGCATCCTGGTCCCCTAGGAAGCATTTCAAAGTGGGAAGAGGGGCAGGGATGTCAGGCAAGGACGAGGGATGGATGAAACAGGAGGGAATATGAGGGGGACACAGGTTGGTAGTGACCTTACCTTGAAGTTTTCTTCTTTAGCGCAATGGTCTCTAAACAGAGAAAGCAGGCTGTTAGGACAGGGGCACGGTGATGGTGGTGCCACTCTCTTGGTGCCAGGCCAGCAGGAGGGGGTCAGAGCCCAGCGGACTCAGGTGATGCTGAGAGGTTCCTGGGGTTGAGGCCACTGAGGGGTTTGTTGGGCTGAGCGCTCTGCCCCCTCCCCGTTGGCACCGTTGAAGCTTCTCTACCCAGTCCCTCTCCGAGCCCCCTAGCTCAGCACCCGGGGGAGACCGAGGTTTCCCTATAAATAGACCCCCCCAGGCCTCTGCCAGTTGTTCTTCCCCTTCTCCCTCCCTGAGGATGCTGGGCCCTCTCACCCGTAGGAGATCTAGGATGTCTCTCAGTGTGCTGAAGAGACTATTTTCTCTTTCCCCTTATTCTTAGGGATACAAAATCAATGGCAAGTGAACTATGACCAGTTAAGTTCCCTGTGCAGTTGGACACACTGGAAGGCCCCAGATGCAGTCTCCTCCTTGCCCTGTCTCCCCTTTTGGGTATCTTTACAGATAATAATCACATTTTCAAGAGACATGGTGAGAGTCCTTCCTCCCTATCCTCTGGGGACTGCATTACCATCCCATTAAGCAGCCATATGGGCGATGGATTTTGCAGGTCCCCTCTTAAGAGACAAGGGGGTGCAAATCAATGCTGTATTTTGCTACTGAAACTCACCAAGTGTTCGGCTTCTACCCAAGGACGCAGATCTCCACAGCTGCGACAGGGTGTGGAGAACCATGCTGGGCGCTCATAAGCCCAGCTCTGCTCGGGTCAGGAGCAGACACTCAGCATCACTCAGTGCAGGGCTTGCCCGATTTATGCGGGAAAAATGCAACCTGGCCAGGCCATCAGTGCTGGCCACACCTCCCGCCACCCACCCGTGCCAGGAGCAGCCTCGCCACTTCCGGGGATTGATTTCATCTCATCACATCATTTGGGTAAAAGAAAAGAAATTTCTGTCAGAAGCCAGCTCAGCTCCCTTCCCCATTTCTCCAAGAAAGCTGATTCTTAAGAATATCAAGAATGATTAAGTGGAAAAGTACAGAGACAGAAGCAGAGACAGACAGAGACACAGAGAGGTCACCGCATTTCTTTTCGATCCATGATTTTTATTCTCTCTATAGCCAGTTTTACCCTCAGAGCCTCACACTAGATAACCGGCCAGAATGTGTCTTATCTCAGGAAAGGGCAGAGCCAGGGCTGAGCATCACTGCTTCCTTACCATTGAAGCCCACATTTGTGCTTCTCAGGTCAGAGGAATCGTTATCAAACATGTGCTTCCTGATCATGCAGAACTTCAGGGCCAGGAAGCCAGCCGATATGGCGATGCCCACAGCAGTCCCGATGACAGCATATTTCATATCTGGAGGGCAGGGAGGAATTGAACAAGGGGCTTTAATCAGCCATCACCCAGCAAAAGTCTTCCACAGCTCCCTTTACATCAGAATGAAGTCCAAAGTCATATACTTGGACCTTTACATTACATAGTCCAACCTGCTGCGTGCGTGTATGTTCGGTTGCTCAGTTGTGTCCAGCTCTTTTACAACTTCATGGAATGTAGCCCACCAGGCTCCTCTGTCCATGGGATTTCCCAGGCAAGAACACTGGAGTGGCTTGCCATTTCCTCCTCCATGATATCTTCATGACCCAGGGGTTGAACCCGTGTCTCCTGCATTGGCAGGCAGCTTCTTTACTACTGAGCCACCTGGGAAGTCCCAACCCACTGAGGCCAGCCTAATTTTCCAGTCTCCTGGGAACATGCTCCTTCCCTACCCCTCCACCCATGCTGCATCTCCTCTTCCTGGAACTCCAACCCTGGTCCCTTCAGCTGTGGGAATCATTCCCAAGTGGCTGGTGGCTCCTTTCTCTGTCTTCTTGCAGCCATCCTCACTTATCCCTGCATCAGTTCATCCATGTGTATGTCGATTGCCTGCTCTGGTGAGCGTGCTGACGGCAAATGAATGAGTCCCTGACTCCATCCTGGGGGCCTGCAGTCAGCAGCGGAAGACAAGAGCTCACTCGAGTGCTGAGTGACAGGGTGGGCTGATGTGGAAACTGACAGTCTTCCCAGAGGAGATGACATGGAAGGCGTACCATACATGGAGAGCTGAACTCTGGGGTGGAGAGAGGCTGGGATGGGGCAAGCAGAGGGAGGCACTGGCCAGGGCAAAGCCTGCTATATGAGGACTCATGGCTGCAGTGCAGGGCTGCTCATCTCAGAGAGAGTGGACAGAGGTGGCCCTGATGGCTCATGTCCCCTTTGAGGACAGACTGTCATTCAGTACCATGCCCCAAGGATAAAGCCATGCTAGCCACTCAGACAGGTCTGGGGGTGAGCACTGCCCTGGTGCCATGATGACTGGGAGGAAACAGGCACCAGGATGCCCCACCTGCCCATGCATCTTGAGTTCCTCCTCCTGCCCCTCAGCCCTGCATCCAGAATCCACTTGGCAGCCACCTACCAGCTTCAGCTCTAGCAGGCTTGCCTGTTGCTAACACTTGAGCGGCCCCAGCATCTGCAAAAACAAAAGCCCCAAATTCTGGTTAGAACAGAACTGCTGGCCAAGATCAGGCCAGGGGTCTCAGGCCAAAGCCCTGTCCTCAGCCGTCCACTCCAATAGGTCTGGGGAAGTCTGCCACAGGAAACCTCCTGCTTGGCCACCACACTCTGGAGTAACAGAGGTGGTTCCTGGTCGCCACAGTGTCCGGGAGCTGTGCTGGGAGGTCAGAACCTCTGCCAAAGCAGGAGTAAGAGTGCGCTGAGCTCAGTTAACCCAGATCCTTCTAATCCCGTTAGAAGACCTTTTTATTTCATTCGTTTTATAAAAGATCTTTTTCTTTTAGGTTAACAGGATATTTTAGCTGTAAGTTAAACCAGCTGTTTAACATGGTTTCTAAGACCCACACTGGGATCCCCGCCTGCCTCTCTAGTCTCTTCCTCACTCCCAAGAACCCTCTCACTCTGGCCAGACTGCCTGATTCCAGCTCCTACCCAGGCCGGGACCAGCTGCCCTTGACCCACATCCTTTGCCCAGCTCCGTCTTCTCCCCTATTCCTCTTTACCTCATCTTGGTTCTGTGTTACTTTCTCCTGACACCCCATACCTGGCTTAGCTGCCCCTCTGCATGCTCCACAGTGGCTGTACCTACCCCTTGTAACTGACCACACCATTTATTTAGGAACATTACATAGCATTGCTGTGTGCCAGGTACTGCCCCCAGAGCTTCTCAGCTACTCACCCACTAACGGGTCTTCTGGCTGGTCTTCCCCCTAGGCTGAGTGGTGCCCTGTGGAGTGCTTTATCCCCAGCATTTGACACAGTGTCTGGGCCACGGGAGGCATTAATAGACATCTGATGAATGAGTGAATGATGGTAACAGAGCATGCTGCAGGGGCGCTCACTCTTCTAGCCTATACTTGAAACCTTAAGATAGGAGATGTGACTCCCAAGCTGACCTTGGTCCCTGAAGATGGGCTCTAGAAGAGCTAAGATGGACCCACGGGCCTTGTGAAGGAAAGTATACATTAACTGGCCACTTGCTCTGAGGCAGACATTGGGGGCAGCACGTGCATTAATTAATACATTCAATATTCAGAGCAAGAGCTCTGTGAGACAGGCGCCGTCATCCCCGCCATTTGATGAATGAGGAATCCAGCGCTGAGGACTTGAGGGTGTGCCCAAGGGCCAAAGACAAGTGGAAAGCGGCAGCCCTGCCACCTTAACCCAAAGCCCCGTGATGCCTTGAGAACTCAAATCCCAGGCAGCTAACTGACAGAATGATGCCAAGACCATCAAGACCGAGGACTGGAGGGCTGAGACACGGGCAGGTGAGTGGTGAGACCCAAACTTGATTCTTAGGCTCAAATTTCCAGGCAAGGCAGAAGTCCCTGTTGGTCCTAAAAGGGAGCCACTGACTTCATTGAGAGGGACCACATCTTCCCCAACTTAGCTCCAAGAGAAGTCCACCTCCTGAGTCCTGACCTCATGGAGGGCAAACGGTGGCTACTCGGTCACCAAAGTGACAAGACGTGCATGTGACCACACTCAGTGCTGCCCAGGGGTTGGGCAGACACTCCACAGAGAACATCTGCGCTGAGTGCCCTGGTGGGGAAGGGGCCATTGTAATAGACTTTAGGGGTCTTCTGATGGCCTCACCTGGTGATGAAAAAGCTGGAGGACTCTGAAGCAAAAGTACACAGCCTTGTTCTAGTCATTAGTCTTCTTGGAAATCCAGTGACTTCTGTTACTGGGCCCATCCACTCACTCACATACCACAGACACCACAGAACACAATATGACCCTGGTTCTATCAGTTCTTTGAAATCCCCACTGAGCTTCCTTGTTTCTCTGCATTTATTCTTCACATTAATCCCGCCACTCTAGCCAGGTTGAAAACCTTTCCAGGGTTTGGACAAAGCCTTGTGTTTCACACATGGTAGGGCTAGGCTGCTAGAGTCACTGAACGGAACCGGCTTCTGTACTGATGCTGGAAACCCTGACGTGTGTGCTGCATGCTCGCGAGGGGGCCTTTCCAACAGCAGTCTGCCCCACGCGGCCTTTACTGGACAGAAGACAAGGGACAGGGAAGGCAGGCGTCAGTGAGTGGGACCAGGGCCACTGAGGGCCAGCCTCTCCGCCTGCCCGCTCAGACACAGACACTTCTCCTGGGTCCTCCTCAGGGGTCTTCTCCCCGTGGCCACGGCTCTGCATGACCATCACACAGCATAAAATTCTTATATGAGCCTGAAATGAAACTTGAACAGGGAAAGAAGAAAGGACATAGGTCAGAAAGCACGGAAAGGTGGAAAGAGTCAGAGAGACACAAGGACACATGGAGATGGAGGGACATACAAACACTCTGCCAGAGAAGCTCAGGCTGCCAAGCAGGCGAGAAGGGAAGAGAGACAGTGTGTGTCTGCTGTCCGAAAAGCCTGGCCCTGGCCTTCCCAGCAGCACCAGGCCCCAAGTCCTCATCAGGCTGCCCAGCAAATGCAGCCTCCTGAATGCTCCACTCTTCCTGCCCTTCCCGGGCAGGGGTCCCTGGCTCAGCTCAGCTCCCATTCTCACCCCCACAGGCTCAGGCTCCTCAGACCCCTCCCTCCATGCTCTCTCCTGGGTCCACCCCAAGACAGGAGGCTGCTCCTAGTCCCTGACCCCAAACAGGTTCCCTGGGCCTCAGGAACTGAGTGAAGTCCAAGGTCAGAGACTGAGTGAGTGCCCTCCCTGGGGCTGCAGATCAGACAGCTGCAGATGCCAAACCCCAAGAGTGGGCCATGCTGGGCCCTCCATCAGCTATCTCCCATCTCAGTAATTCCTGCTAGCCATCCAGACAGCCACTTGGCGGCAGCCTTTTCCCTCCTCGGGGAGGGACAACCTCCAAGCTGCCCTCCTGTGCTCAGCATCTCGGCCTTGCAAGCTAAGAGCCTTGATGAGGACCTGTCAGAAACACACTTACATCGGCCACCCGCACCCCCGCCTCCTGCCGAGATCTTCACCTCCCGCGCTGTAGACCCTGCAAGCCCCCAGGGACGATTTCCCCGTAGCTGGAGGATGGATTGCTGGTCTGCGAGCACAGCCAGAGGCCGCCTGACTGCTCCTGCTCAGGTCTGTCAGAGACACAAGAGGAAGCCACACCACATTTTATTTACTGAAATTCTCTGGGTTCTCACATGCAAACATGAATTGGCAGCTTAGTACCCAGAAAACAGTCTCTCAAAACCTGGGGATAGTTCAAGGGGGTTGAGCAGGGGCTGACTGAACCAAGGCTGGTGTCCAGGGGGCACGCAGGGACCCTCTGACTGATAGATTCACATGGCTGTAGCAGGCACATGCGTGCATACATGCTAAGTCGCTTCAGTCGTGTCCAACTCCTTGCAACCCTATGGACTGTAGCCTGCCAGGCTCCTCTGTCCTTGGGATTCTCCAGGCAAGAGTACTGGAGTGGGTTGCCACGCCCTCCTCCAGGGGATCTTCCTGACCAGGGGTTGAACCCACGTCTCTCGTGTCTCTCGCAGTGGCAGGCACAGTGCTGCCCAAATCTGGCTTGACAGTCACCGCTACACTAGGACTGTCTACACGGAGCCACGTGCAGAGTGCAGGAGCCAAGGTCCTGGGGCACAGCTTTTGCTGGTGTGCAGAGTCGGACATGACTTAGGGACTAAACAGCAGCAGAGCAGAGAGTAGGGGTGCTGCCTCTAGATGGGCCTGCTGGGGTTCCAGGGCCTCTACCCACACGGTCCCCATGCACGCTCAGGTCCAGCCCTGCACCCCGGCACTCACCAAACCACTCACCTCAGGCTACGCCTGCCCAGAAGATGGTGCTTTTTTCTAAGATGTACTAAGACACCATTACAGCTCTGAGTCTAGAGTGGCTCTTCCTCCCAGGCCCCCTTTGGACAGGCAACTGACAGAGACCTGACACCCCAGCCCTCCCTGCAAAACAGCCAGTGCCCCGCCCCCTCTCTGCAGCCCTTCCCCTCTACAGAGCACAATCTGCTCTCTGCAAGTGGTTTCCCAACAGGAAGGAATCTCCTGCAAGAGTAAATAGTCCTGAAGCCTGGAGGCTCCCTGGGTCCCCCTCCTCCAGGACTGGGAGGTTAGCCTCAGAGGAAGATGGAGGCAAGGCTTCTCCGGGGAGTGAGTGGAAGGCATGGGGTGGCCTGACCCATCTCAGCTGGAATCTGACCCTGAGAGCCCAGCCCCACCATCCAGACCTCCCAAGCTGGCCACACCTGTCGGGTCCACCCTTCCTGGGAGCGGGCCCTCTTCACCACCCTTATTTGGGCAGAATCGGGCTGTGTGTTTCCAGTTGTGGGGCAGTGGGCGTGCATGCACGCAGATGTCGTTCTATAAGTATCTGGACTAAAAATAGGGAGAGGCTGCCCTAAGTGTTTGTCAACTGATGCCTGGCCATTTTCATCTGAAACTTAAATATTACAGAATGGCTCCTAACTTTAGATCACATAAATTCCAGTGTTCTCAGCTCAAGGAAGGGGTCTCAGATAACTAGAAAAGACATCTATCCTCTCCTAACGAAGTACACACAGGAATGCAGTACCTTTGGTGTGCTCCACGTGGCCCTGGTGACCAGGGGCATCCAAGTGCTCTTGGACAAAAGACCCTGGTGCCCCACGAAGGAGCTCGCCCAGTGATGGACAGACAAAACTGACACAAGAGAAGATCAGAGTGCTGCAGGAGATGTTCAGCACCTTCCTGCAAACCTGCGTCCCCAGGAGCTGGAGGAAGTCTGAACAGGGGTGTGTGGGGTGAACACTTGCTAAGTGGCCCCCCCTTTCCTGGCCCTTTGGCTGAAGGCAGAGCCTTGCTTTTCTTTTGGGGAAACACCTCCCCTTGATTCCCTTGAGGCTGGTCCCAGGATGGATGTGTGAACCATCCTGATTAGCCAGGCATGACATCTTCCAGTCAGCAGTGACTGGTCAAGGGGTGATCCCACTCAGGCCAGTAAGACTCAACTCTGGGACTTTGTGGAAAATACTGAGAAAGAAGAATGTCTTCTGAAATTGGTAACTGTGGGGTTGCGGGAGACCCACAGGCTAGAGGGAACCTGCTGAGACTGAAACCCCCACTGACTAGGGTCATTTTAGGTTTAGGTTCAGAGAAGGCAATGGCACCCCACTCCAGTTCTCTTGCCTGGAGAATCCCAGGGACGGGGGAACCTGGTAAGCTGCAGTCCATGGGGTCGCACAGAGTCGGACACGACTGAAACGACTCAGCAGCAGCAGCAGCAGGTTTAGGTTTAGTCGTTAAGTCGTGTCCGACTCTTGCGACGCCATGGACTGTACAGCCCACCAGGGTCTTCTGTCCATGGGGTTTCCCAGGCGCAGTGGGCTGCCATTTCCTTCTCCAGGGGATCTTCCCAACCCAGGGACTGAACTCTGGTCTCCTGCATTGCAGGCAGACTCTTACTGACTGAGCCACCAGGAAGGTCAGGCTAAGACCAAACCTAAGACAGGTTTTGAGCCCCTGAATCCAGCTGCGCCTGATGCACCTGTTCTTGACTTCTCAGCCAGCTCAGTAAGGAAACACCTCTTTTATCTTATAGTCTAACCTGAGCTAAGGAAGTGTCAGCAGCAAGCATCCTGATGGCTTAGGCGGCAGGTCCTTCACACAGCAGAGAATGCTGGCTGTGAGCCGGAGCTCACGGCACAGCCTCAAATAAACCCAACTGTGGCCCACCAGCTAAGCAAAGCTGTGCGCCTCTGGGCCTTTGCACATCTGCTGTTTGATGCAATACCTTCCTCATCTCCACGGGGAGCTCTTACTTATCCTCCAAGACATAGCACAAAGCCACCTCCTCTGGAAGTCCCCTGCTCTCTGCTGGCTCAGGATCCCCCTGCAACCTTATCACATATCTGCCCCTGCCCTGTCTGTACTGTCCTGCAGAATGTTCTAGGGCATGAAGGACACACTTCCTAGCCCCAGTTCCTCCCCAGGCCCAGGATGATATGTGAGACTCCTCGGAGCTTAGTTTCTCCTCCAGGGAGGTGCAAGAAGAAGGTGAAAGGGGAGAATCTTGAACTGACAGGAAAGATTCCCCGAAATTACTGTTAAACCAGAAGTGCCTTGTGTGATAAGATCAAGTTTACAGCACTGAGTGATATAATAAGGGCTCAGGAGGAAGTCAAGTTCGGCCGCAGAGCAATAGATCATGTAACAGCATTGTTGCTATGACTCTGAGACCAGGAACGCCCGTGGGCCGTGTGTGGACGCAGATGGGACACGTGGCTGCTGTTGCTGTGGATACACCTGAGGCCCTGGTCCAAGCACCACACAGCCAGGGCCCACTAGGAGGGAGGATTAGAAAGGGAGTGGACCTGCAGAGTGAGTGGGGATGCTGTCATTATGCTTCACGTCATGAAAAGAGCCTGGACCTCACTCTTCTCACCTGAACATGGGCCCTGACACATAGAATGGACTCACTCAGACAGCTTTCTTTCATCCATCTGTCCCAAACCCTTCCTGCAATGGAAGCTGACCCTGGGGTGCCAGTAGGATTCAGGGCACACTTCTCTAATTGGGCTGGTTTGGGGACTGGGGGCGCTGGCAATCCCGTCCCTCCTCAGAGCTTACAGATGTGTCTTCTTCTCAGAAAAATCCAGGTCAGTGGCCCTGGCCCTTTTGCCCCTCCCCGGGGCTGTTAGATGCTAGAAATTAGACATGTGAAACCCTAACAGGATGGAGGCTCTAGTCCTCTCCTGAGCAGGATGCCAGAGGGCTGTGAGTTGGTCTGGGTTATGCAGCGGCCCCTGCTCCCAGTGGCTGCTAGCATTGTGCTGGGGTCTACGGCCTTCCTCTGACATTCTGTGACTTACAGGAACCTCAGGCTCCCGGCTCACAAACCTAGAAACTACCTTGAAATTGCTCTTCTTCAATACCCTTTTCCCATCTCAGTAAAGAGGTCGCAGCTGCCAAACTTCAAGTAGACAGGGCGTTGTCATTCCTATCCCATAGCTGTGGGCATTGCTTTCTTCCTGTGAAAGCACCTAGACTTTGGGCAGAACTCAAACCTGCAAAGCTGCACAGGTTTGCGAGATGGAGAACAGAAGGCATGCAGAGGATCTAGAACAAAGCAAAGATGGTTCCATGATAGGCCATGGAGACTGGGCACGACTCCTTCGTTTCCAGGGATCCCCATTCAGGGCAAGAGCACACTGAACCAGACAGACCTTTCACTCCCAAACCCAGGTCAGGACCTCCCAGCCCTGGACTGCAGTGGGCCCTGACTCCTGGGAGATAGGCCGTGAGTAAGGAATTCCATGCAGGGGTTTCTTCCCAATGCAGAGAAGCATACAGCCATTAGCATCCAGGACTAAGGGGACCTGACCCAGCCTGGGGCATCCATGAAGGTCCCCAGGAGTGAGCACATTTAAAAACAAAAGGAAAAGTAGGACGAGGCTTTGTGAGTCAGAGCTGTGAGGGGCCTGGGCAAACTGAGGCTCTGAGTGCTTCCCAGAGGACTTGGACGGGGCAAGCAGCTGGGCAGGACCCGGAAGCAGGAGGCCGCGAAAGGCCACCAGAAGGATGGAGGAGCCCATCTGAGGCAACAGAACATGAGGGGAAACGCCTCCAGCTTCCAGAAATAGCCTCATAATTAAGAGGAAAACATTAATGGTGGGTGACCAGACGGTATCAAAACTTGTGCCCACTTTGTTTTTCCTGAGCAATCTTCGCTAATTAATTCTTAAAGATTCACACACTGGGATTAAAACACTCAGCTGCAGAAGCCAAACTGATCAATACCTTTCCAGGCTAATGGAGGGGCTGGAGGCAGGGAGCCGGCTCTGGCCCAAGGTGGAAGCAAGGGTGCTCCAGGCCCTCAGAGTGCTCCCGAAGGGGTAGGAGGCCACAGGGAGTTCCAGCCATGCTCAGTGAGGAGTGGTGATGCATAAATGCTATCAAACCCAGCAGAAGACCTGCTGAATCCTCAAGGGGGTCAGAGGTGCTTGGAAGCTGGGAGGAGCTTGAGGCTGTCCTGGTAGGGTGGGCAGTGTTGTCCAGGAAAGCCTGAGTTAGAAGACCCCCCAGTTGGAACACCCAATCAATTCTACACTCACCAGTGGATGGGTTTGCTCCATCTTTGAATGTCTCTGGTGAGGGGGACATGAAACCTACCTATGCCTCCATGGTGGATGGGAAGGTGTGATGCTTGGAACCAGAACATCTGTGTCCCCTTTCTGCCTCTGCTCAGCCAGTGGCCATGGGCCCCTCATGGCTCCCAGCTCAGTGGGCCCTGTGCAGTTGGGCTGATCACAGGAAGCCTGCCTAGCCACACAAGGACTGTGACTGCAAGGATCCCCTGACAGGTGGGTGGTGTAGACTGAAGTGTGGGCAGGAACCATCCTCCACGGGCACTGGGCCACTGCTTGACACGGCCTCAGCTTTCCAGAGGGCTGCAGGACAGGCGGGGACAGAGCATATCAGGAGGGGCTCTGGAGAGGCACTAGGATCAGAAAGGAGAAGGCCCTCCCCCTCAAGGTCTCAGGTCCCTGCTGTTGCCTCTGAGAGACTGCGGGGTCCCAGGTGGGGGACGGCCCACCCACTCAACACAGGGGCTTCAGACCAGAGAAAGCCTGTCTTCAGGAGCCATCTCAGGGCCGCCTTTGCAGAGAGAGCAGGGGAGGCTGGAAGCAGTGCAGAATAACTAATTAATGATGGTAGAGTATTGTGGAAGAGGAAAGCGTTGCATAACCGCTAAGTGGTGGGGTTATTATTATTCATGCAATATTCATAGTGTGCGCTTCAGTCTCTGGGAAGCTTCGCTCTGGAGTCCTCGGGGACTTGGCGGAAGGGGGCATGTGCCCAGGGGGCGGGGCTGTGGGATGACAGCTGGCTTGGCCCTCAGGGAAGGGGCCATGAAGCTGCAGAGGAAACAGCCACACGCAGCCAATGAAAGTCCAGGGAGCTGGGCAACTCCGAGCCGTCTGTTGCCATCCCTGGGCCATACTGTGCGCCAAGGTCTGTGTCAGGTATTTCCACCACAGTTATCTTTTTAAAGGCTGCTTCTAACATTTGCAGAAACCAGGGCACACCACAAATCTAAATAGTTAAAGATTAGAGATCAAGCCACACACAGGGCTCAACCCACTTCCTCCAGCATGGCCGTGCGGTCCACTCTCCAGGGGTCACCTTCTGGAAAGGGAAGCTCAGCCCTGCCGATGGCCCCAAGGGCTGCCAAGGTCTTCTGAACAGAGCAGGGGGATATCAGGCTTGACGTGGACCTCCTGGAAAGACCAGATCCCCAGGATTCAGGATGGAGCCTGGCTCAGTCTGACGCCCCCAAGGGCCTCACACCTACCAACACCCTGCTCTTCCCATTGGACTCTTGGGCAGCATTAAGACATGGTCCCACACTGGACCACCAAGTAGAGGGAGGAAGTGGAGCTACCTGGGAGTTGGATCTACATAGGAACACCCTCGACCATTGAAATAAAAGCAGCAGCTCGCCCTCAGTCTGTAGTTCACAGCTCCCCACCAAGCTGTGGTCCCCGTCCCCTCACGCTCCACTATCCAGCACACTCAGACAGGTCCCTCCCTTACGTCTCTGTGCTGACCCAGTTCTGGAACTTTCAAGGATTTTCGAACATAACCAAAAAAAGAAAAATTGCATTTGTATGTGTGTGTGATTTGGGGGGTGGGTGGTGGGGAGCTCTAAAGCCAGGTAGGGGCAGGAGTCTCTCTTGGGGACCACAGTCCTCCTTTTACAGGGAAGTCCCAGGAGGTGAATGCCGTGTCGTGTCACATGGCTGAAGAAGAGTGCCCTGGGATTTGAACCCGAGCCAGCCAGGCTCCTCAGAGTCTCAGGCCAGCGCACACTGCGGACTGTGGCTGCAGGCTGAGCCAGGTTCTTAATGTGTCATGTGCAGCTCAGGGACTAGGGCTCATCTACAGCTCTGTAAGGTGGGCCTCTGTTCTTCGCACCCCAGGGTCGCCTCAGGGGCCCTCTCTGAGCATCTCCAGAACCTTCTCTGGACCAGCTTAGCTGCCCAGGGCTATCTCCACACAGCCTCAAGTCAGTTGGTCCGACATCATCTTCTGCAGTATAAGCTGTGACAGACAAGGCACCTTGGCCACACCCTGACCTCAGGCCGCACGCAGTGGGAAAGCTGGTGTGAGTGTGTAACGAGGCCTCAGAAGCCAGCATAGACCCTGCTGGTGAGGCCCGAGACACATCCAGCCTGTCTTCTCTCCTAGGTGGTCTCCTTACTACTAACTCACCTGCTACACTGCTCGGGGAGGTGGTGCGGCGGCTCTTCTTCCAGGGCTGCTAAAATGCCCTCAGGGTAAGACCTGTTTCCTCCCCCAGCTAACCCCTCCATCATCCCCGGCTGCAGCTCACACTCCTCTCCAGCCCACACTGCCTTCCCGCAGTCCCCTCAGGCCAACCAGCTCTGTCCCTGCTCACGGTTCCTGCAGACTGGCTCCTGGAAGCCAAGCTTCTACATCATGCATTGACCAACTCAAACAAGTGCAGCTGCTGGGCATGAGCTGAGCGGTGGCTGGCAAGACTGGATCCCTGACCTGACCGAGGTGACAGTGTGGCAGGGAGCAAGATCCCAAACAGGCATGGAAACAGCACTGGGAGAGAGCATCTCTGGGGTCCTGGGGTTGGAGGGAGCGGGGGTTGGCACGTATCTCACACAACAGAGGCAGTACGAGACTGGACAGGAGACTGGACAGGAACTTGGTGGATATTCTTGGGGTTGGGGAGCAGGAGCCCTGGGATGAGCCACATGATGGGCTAGCGAGGCCCAGTGACCACATAAATGCTTGTCAGTCCTGGCAACAGCAGGAAGCTGCTGAAAGATTTTAGTCAGGCAGAGGTATAATCAAATTGCTCTCAGGAAAACTCCTCTTCCAGGAAGCCCTCCTGGATACTCTAGCTTGGCTCAAGGTCTCGTCTCTGTTCACTTCCTGCTCCTTCATCTCAGCACTTAACACACTGCAACTGCCCTCTCCATGGACTGTCAGCTCCTTCAGGTTGGGGCCTGAAATCATGTACTTTTTGTGTGCTGGCAGAGTCTGGTGAAAATCACTATTTGGTTAACATAAGGGACAGCCCTGATGTCCATGTGTTCCAGTCCCTTGGTATAGCCCATGGGTCCAGTTCTAGGTCCTTCACCTCAAACCCTGGACATCAACTCCTTGATGACATGGCCCAAGGATTTGCACAGGTCTCTGAGGTGGGTGCGGTCAGGTTCCAGGCAAAAACTCCCCCAGCTGCTCATCTGCTTCATTCAGACAACAGGGAGAGCGCAAGCCCAGTTCATCTTACTGAGAACCATTAGCCGCTTATTTAATGGAATCAAATTTAATAAAAGGAGCAGTTCAAGCAATTCTGGTGGATAAATGAGGGTCTGGGTGTGACAGAGATGCTTACATGACTTTACAGAGGAAGCGTGCATGCTTTAATTTGAGAGCAAGTGAAGAAGTCTGCTGATTAGTGTGTTAGCCAGGTCAGCAACAGCTCTGAGCCTCTCAGCTGTGGCTCCCACCCAGGGTTCAAGGAACAGGGGAATATTCCTCTGGACAGACACTCTGCTGAGGTCACTCCTCCTGCCTTCACCTCACAGGGCCCTTCCCTTCAGGAGTCTCTAGGGTCAGGAAAGTGTGTCTGAGAGACTGGAAACAAAACGAGTAGAGAAAATCAACAAAACAAAACCCTGATTCTTTGAAAAGATCAATCAAACTCACAAACCTCTAGCAAGACTGACAAAGGAAAAAAGAGAGAATATACCAATTACCAAGAGCAGAAATGAAACGTAGTCATATAGATCTTTCAGACCTCAGAAGGTTAATAAGAGAATACCATGAAAAACTCTACACATAAAATCCTGATGACTTGGATAAAATGAACCAAATCCTCAAAAAGTACAAATATCACAACTCAACCAAATGAAATAGGATGAATAGCCTTGTACCTATTAAGGAAATTAAATTCATAATCTACAAATTCCCAGAAATATGCAAGACCAATTTCATGAGAGAATTCCAGCAAATGTTTGAAGAAAATATTCACATCAATTCTGCACAGTTCCGTCCAGAAAATGGAAAGGAAACACTTCCTAATTGATTTTATGAAGCCAGCATTACTATGACATTAAAACCAGACAAAATTAAATATAAAAAAAAGAAAACTTCAAATCAGTATCCCTCATGAATATAGATTCAAAATATTATCAAATAGAATTCAACAAGATAAAATAATTATACATCATGAACATATGGAGTCTATTTAGGGATGTAAGACTGGTTTAATATTCAAAAATCCATCAGTGTAATCTACCATATTTACAAGCTAATGAAGGAAAAATTGCCTGACTATATAAAGTGATGCAGGAAGAGCATTTGACAAAATTCTACATCCACTCATGATAAAAACTCTCAGAAACTAAGAATAGAGGAAAATTCCCTCAACTTGATAAAGAATATCTACCCCAATCCTATAGCTAATATTATATTGAATACTTAATGGTGAAACATGGGATATTTTTCCATTAAGATAGGGAATATGCCTATTAACATACTACTAGAAGTCCCTGCCAATCTAATAAAGCAAGAAAAGGAAATATAAGGCATACTTTTCAGAAAAAAATAAACTGTCCCTGCAGATGATATTCTGGAGAAGGAAATGGCAATGGTCTATGTAGGAAAATCTAAAAATTAAATCCTAGAACTAATAAGTCAATTCAGCAAGGGGGCAGGAGAAAAGATGGACATGTGCAAATCAATTATACTTCTATATACTAACAGCTACACATAGAAAGAGGAAATTTAAATACCATACAATTTATAATCACAAAAACACTCAGGTGCAAGTCTGGGAATATATATACAATGTTTAATATGTTAAACATTCCATAATGCTGAGAGAAAGTTAAAAGCATCCTAACTAATTAGTAATACATACTGACTTCATGAAAAACTCAACATAATAAAGATGCCAGACTCCTCAAATTGATCTATAGATTTAATGTAATTTCTATCAAAATTCCAGAAAGATTTTGGTTGATATAGATAAGATTATTCTGATATTTACATAGAAAGGTAAAGGAACTAGCTAAAATTGTTTTGAAAAGGAAGAGTAAAGTAGGCATGATCACACTCCCGTTTTGGAAGCTGCACACTTACTGTGTGGCACCGGCGGAGTGACAGACACATCAGCGGAAAAGAGAAGACAGCGCAGAACGATGTCACACAAGGACGACCAACAGAGTTTTGAGGAGCAAGCAAAATCAGTTCAATAGAGGGACAACCTTTATGTCAGCCGATGGTGCTGGAGCAACTGGATATCCAAAAGAGGGAGAGAGGGAGGCAGGGAGGGAGGGGAAAGAAAGAAGAGTAGAGAAGAAAGACAGAAAGGAAGAAAAAGAAAAAATTACCTTGACTCAAATTCTCAAATGAATTCAAAATGGATCATAGATTTAAACATAAAATATAAAACTATATAACTTTTAAAAGAAAATGTGAGATAAAATTTTTGAGATTTAGAGCTTGGTGAAAACTCAGCTATCAAAACCATAATACATTAAGGAAAAAACCCAGTAAATTAGGCAGTTACAATTAACTAGCTTTGTTTTATGAAAGACCCTGTGACGAGGATGAAGAGACAAGCTGAGAGAAAGTACTTGCAGATCACATATTTGACAAAGAACTCCAACCCCAAATATACTAAGAACTCTTAAGATTCTACAGTTAAAAACAAAAAAAGCAGTCAAATTAGAAAATGGATAAAAATCACAAAGAGAATTCTTACCGTATCAGGAAACTTCTCCTTGCCTTCCCGGGTCTTAGCCCCTTCCTTTACCCTCTGCTGACTTTGAGAAAGACTCTAGCTCATGTTTTCTTTTGTTATATTTATGATCATTTGTCACATAGTCAAAGAGAACTAATACAGCAGGAAGTCTTTCTCACTGGAATGCACACACCACCTGATTCTGAACCATTGTCTTGGCAAGAATCTGAAACAGGGGAAAAGCTGTCAGGAAAGATTTTTACAAAGATCTCAGGGAGTAAGAGCCAAGGCATAAAGTGATGACTTTGACTTGTAAGATAAAAACGAATTTAATTCTCTTTACCCCGGCCTTTGCCATCTTTTCATTATAAATTAAGGGGGGAGAATAGCTTCTGCTCTCTTCAATAACTCTGCCTCCTCCAGTGAAGAATGTTTTAGGCACTGGAACATAATTAAAGTGATATTGTATTTCTTTTATTATCATGATTATAATAATACATAGATTTCAGCAGGTACTTTCCAACAGAATTAAAACAAAGACAGATGGCTGACATTTGGATGGGAATTAGAGTCTACAGGAATATTTTATACAGCAGCTTTCTAGAAAGGAAGGTGCAAACCTCTAATAAAATGCCTAGAAATTTCACTGGATATTTTCAATAGCTCTTCTTAGAGCAATATTTTAACAAAATTGTAAAATATTGATTGGCTGGTAGTTAAGTGGCAAATTATTTAGAATTGTGACAAGTATTATCCAAAACCTGGTTGTAAGTCTTTTATCATTATGTCAAAAGCACATCAGCCTCTCTCAGGAAGCTGCCCTACACTTCCCACTGTGAAACCCTAAGGACGCTAGATCAGTTACGGAGTTTTCTGATTGGGGAATGGATCCCTGGAATCTGATCATTAGGATATCAGACAAACTCCCAATTGAGGAATGTTCTATAAAAAAAGGGGACAGAAACCCTCAAACATCAGTATCATAAACAATGAACAAAATTTGTGGACATGTTCCAGATTAAAGAAGGTTAAAGAGACATGGAGACCAAACACACCACCAGATCCTCGCCACTGACTTCTTGCCCGAGACACAGTTAAAGCTGCAAAGATCACTGTGAGGTCCCCTGAAATATTGGACTATGATAGATTACATGAAAAATTTTGTCAATGCTAACTTTCCTGAATTGATAACCGTCCTGTGACTGTGAGAGATTGTGCATGCTCAGTCGGTCAGTGGTGTGTGTCTGACTCTCTGCGACCCCATGGACTATTGTAGCCCACGAGGCTCCTCTGTCTATGGCATTTTTCAGGCAAGTATATAAGAGTGAGTTGCCATTTCATACTCCAGGGGATCTTCCCGACCCAGAGATTGAACCCTCATCTCCTTCATCTCCTGCATTGGCAGGAGGATTCTTTACCACTGAACCATATCTTCAGTTTTAAAAAATACACATTAATGTATTTAGGGTTTTTTAAAAGTGATGCATATAAGTTACTCTCAAGTGGCTCAGGTAAAAAATCTGTGTGTATGCATCTCTCTCTGTATATATGTATATGTATAAATATATCTACTATATGTCATAGATATTTTCTGTTTCATAAAAACATAGCTATTATCTACATAAAGATCAATAGAGATTATAAATGCAGATCTACACATAACCACGTTTGCTTCATCATGCATTCTCCCTATCTACAGAGAGAAAGAGAGAGAGCATATGGTAAAGCAAGCGAGGTAATTTGTTAAAGAAATCAGCAAATCGTACAACTCTTCTTTGTACTATTCTTATTCCTGCAACTCTTTTTAGGTTTGATATTATTTTTTAAATAAAAAATTGAAAGGATAGTTTGAAAAGTCTTGTTGGTTTTTGCCTGATGATCCATTTTCTATTCTTGACTGATGGGCCAAAAACAGTCTTTGGGCATCGAAACACTCCTGTGTGAACCCCAGCATCCTTGCTTCCCTTACCCTCTGGTAAACTAGCAATCATGCTCTATTTCTCAGTTTCCTCATCTGCGAAGTGGGTGTAATGATGCTGCTCATGAAGAGCTCAGACACGTATTAGACGAGGACAGAAGTACTGAAAAGTAGGAGAAAAAGGAAAGATGATTAAATAGATGATAGGACAATTAATATTCCACGAAGAAAAAAACTAAAATTAGCCCTTACACAAAAAGAAATTCCAAATAAATTAAAGACCTAATCGTGAAAAATTCAACCACTTTAAAGTTTAAGAAAAGGTTTCTTAGGCGAGACAGAAAAACAAAACATACAAAAAGGAAAAGACATAAATTTGACTGTATCACATTTAGAGACTTCTGCAAAGAATACCACAAGTATAAAAGAAAAGCAGTAATACAAGAAAAGCAATAATAAAAGAGAATATTTGCAATGCATGGCATAAACAAAAACTTAATATCCAGAAAAAAAATTACATAAAAAACCAGTAACCAAGAAAACTAGCAAGAAGTTTAGAGAAAAATAAACCTGTCTGATAAGTACATAGAAAATGGTTCTTCACACTAGCAATCAGAAACATATAACCTAAACCCTTGTAGGTATTATTTCACAACTCTGGCAAAAAAAAAATTAGAAATGTGACAATATTAAGTTTTATTGAATCAGTAGCAGGATAGATAGTCCAGACCTCGCTGGTGGAGAGCAACTCCAGTAAGAGGAGAATCACGCGTACAAATGATAGGAAGTCCTTTCCAGGCGTGCCTCCTCAGGGGCACAGTGCCCACAGGCCCTAGGAGACAGGACCCAGAAGGCTCATGAGAAACGTTAGCAACAACCTGAATTGGGTCAGTACTGGAGCGGACAACGAAATTACCGTGTGGTGTTTCAACAGACTCATAGAGATAGTTGAGGTGAAGACACCTGACTCACAGGCTCAGCATGGGTAGGTGACGCAGATGTCACCCCTGCGGCGAGGGCACTCAGGTCAACATTTTAACACCTAAAATACAACACAGGAAGGAAGCACAGTCAAAGCAGGCGCGCTGCTTCCTCTGGCGAGAGGGAGGCAGACGAGACAGAGGAAGGGCGACAAAGGGCTCAACGTCATCTCTGATGCCCTGCTTCTCTGATGGATGTGTTCATTTACCCATCTCCTTTCAAACACAGATATCTTAAAAACATTTTTTTTTTTGCAATGTGTTAATTTAGGGTGTGTGTCCATGAATGTTTGTCACCTTGATCTAAGTTTTAAGAATAGTTTCAAAATATTTGAGGACTGGTTTTTCAAAAGCTCTCCAACTACTCCATGTGTGGGAATCCAACTACTCCATGTGTGGCAAACAGTGGACCTGGTCTCTGTTTCCTGGCCCCAGGCAAGCCTGGATGTCACCGAGGTGGCAAGGTGGAGATGCCACTCTGCCTCACTGTGTCCCTAAAAGCTTTCTCGTCCACAGTTCTCACATATACCCTGGGATGACCAGCCCGGTCACCTGCCTTCACAAGCCATCTATCTGTTCATGGGTTACACTAGATAATCCTTAGGCCACTTTCACCAGTCCATAAAGGGAAAGTGCAGTTTCTTATAATTTTCAATAGGTTGGTAGTTATTTTTCTCTTCATAGAAATGTACTTATTGGACTGAAGAATATATATAAACATTATGAAATTTTCCAACACAGAAACTAAAAGATGACCTACAATCCTATTTCCTAAAAAGAGTTGAAGGATACTTTTAACCACTTGCTATATTTCCTTCCTGTCAATTTTTGGAAAGGTAAGAAAACATGTGCAAAATATGACAACATAACTAGAACTCTGTAACTATGACTTTGTCCTTCTCTTCTACCCAGATCAGTTCTGAGAACGTTAAGTCTTTCATTGAAACTTACTGGATTCATCGGAAATTTTAGAGCGTAATTGATTTAGCCAGATTACGACTGGTAATCATTAGTTTCTGGTTTTCGCTGTGATCAGCCGTGCTGAATAGCATCCTGCTAAATCTTTTAGGGAGCTTTTACCCTATTAGGTTATTAGGATGAGCCCCTGGAAGTGGAATTTTGGGGTAGAAGGCTGTGAACAGCTTACATTTTTCTGCTGCTGCTAAGTTGCTTCAGTCGTGTCTGATTCTGTTCAACCGCATAGACGGCAGCCCATTAGGCTCCCCTGTCCCTGGGATTCTCCAGGCAAGAGCACTGGAGTGGGTTGCCATTTCCTTCTCCAATGCATGAAAGTGAAAAGTGAAAGTAAAGTCGCTCAGTCGTGTCCCACTCTTAGCGACCCCATAGATTGCAGCCTACCAGGCTCCTCCGCCCATTTGCTACAAATTACCAAATTGTGATTACAGAATCTGGTACTCAATAACTAATGGTCCCCTCACCTTAGATACTGGCTACATGCTTTAAATATGATAACAGATTGAATTCTCTCAACCTGTGGGGTCCGTACTATCTTCATCCCCAAGTTACAGATGAGAAACCTGAGCACAGTGAGGAGGGATAGCCTACGCATGCTCTCTGGGCTCATAAAGAGCAGAGCAAGGATTCACACGCAGAGCGTTCAGAGCTGGACGCACAAGGCTAACCACTGCTGTCTCTACAAGTGGTGTTTGAAAGCCCTAAATTGTTGTGATGCTTTGGCCAAGTATCACAATGGAAACCTCATCCATAAAACTCAGATAATAGGGGGCCTAATTTCAGAGTTGTCACGGGGACAGAATGAGCTAATGTAAAGTATTGAGCGGGATATATATGACTATGCAGCTTATCAGATGCACTCCAACATGCTTGACGTTATTATTTCTTCTGTTACTTGTGAGCGTGAGCATTTTAAAGGTTTATTTCTATTTGTCATTCTTCGGTGAATTGCCTGTTCGTATAATTTGCACCTTTTTTCCACGAGGCTCCTTAAATTTAACTTTTTCCTCCCAGGCTTGCATATCTACATAAGTCAAATGCAGAAACAAGGGTGAAAACTTGCACTGCCTTCTGTCACTTTAGCCAGGCACACCTCGCACGGTCTGCCCTGCACATCCTTAGTCCTGGCTGCCTGGCTTTCACCATCCTTTCATTACCACCACCACTTATTTCTCATGCCATTCCCACGTGTAAACGGCAGAGGCCAAGGCTGCCATCTGTCTGACGTGCTCACTCCTGGAGGCCAAGGACTTCATTCTTTCCTGGGCTCAGTGTAGGCTTTAGACAAAGTCCTGCCCATGAGAATAATTTTGCCCGTGTCCAGGATACAGGCTGTTACTCGAGAGACAGAACATTAAACCGAGACAGACTGCTTGCCTCTGAGTCTTGACTCAGTGCAAGTTTTGGCAAAGAGCTTCTTTGGGTAGATGACAAACATCCATTGCCTTTTTAAAAAATAACAGTTGACTTTAAAGAGGATTTTGCAAAAAGTCTCAAGACTCTTTCCTTTTCTGTTATCTATGCATTTTTCTAACCATCACCCTGTCTTAATCACTATCTCTTTTGGGTTTTTCCTGTCTGTTTCTCTGGCCTGATTTTTCTCCCTCTATATCATCTCCCTCTTTTTCTATTAGTCTCTGCCTCTCTCCCTTCTTTCCTCTTTTGATCACAGGATTAAAACTGACTTTAGAAAACAAATACCTCTGAGTAAATAAGAGCATGCTTTATTGCATAATAAGACTGATTCACCATTAACAATAGAAAAGCATGTACATATCTATATTTTCCCATTTTACATAATTATTTTCATTTGACTTAATTAAATTTAACTTAATTTTCACACAATCCTAGAAGGTAAACATTATTATTCTCCCTTTTATTGGTTCAGAAACTGAGACTCTAAGGAGCTCTGTTTTGTCAGCAATGGAGCCACAGTTTACAGCTCGATTTGTCTAGGTCCCAACCCCACTCCAGTACCCTTGCCTGGAGAATCCCAGGGACGGGGGAGCCTGGTGGGCTGCCGTCTATGGGGTTGCACAGAGTCGGACACGACTGAAGCGACTTAGCAGCAGCAGCAGCAGCAACCCCAAAGCGTTTTCTGCCACAGGAAACTTCTTGTCCTCTGCACTCCCAGAAGCATTTTTCAGCTGCAGCTGGAGTGAAACAGACCAAAAGCTTTTCTCACTGTCCCATCAAAGTGAGAAAAGCCATCTGTCCAAAGGGACACGTGCGTTCTCGAGGGACTGAGCCCCAGTGGGCTAGCGAGCCCCCGTTTCTGACTCACTGAAGCGCCCCCGCCCCAGCCAAGAAAGGGGGACGTGAGCCCCCTTTCCACACACCACTTACCAAGGAGAAGGAGGACTGTCAGCATTCTGACCGCAGAGCTCATGTTGGCGTTCTGCTCAGGGCTTCTTAAAGGGCAGAAAGGGGGGACTATGTGACCCAAAGCTCTGGGGAACACGAGCCCAGTCCCACGTGACAGACGGGGAAGGAAGCTGCCACCACAGCCCAGCACTGCTCAGTCCCTCTCAGCCCTGCCATCCCAGCAAGTGCAGGCAGCCAAAGGGAGCTGGTCCACAATGAGGGCAACTAGGGTAAGAGGGGGGCACCGGGGGAACAGGACTGATCATTACCCAGTATTATCTCCTATGATATTCCCCACACAAGTGTGACTGCATGCAGATTCCTCCCCAGAGACCCCAGCTGGTAAGTCTCAGAGAGGGATGTGGGCAAAGCTGGCCTGCCTGGAGGTACAACTCCTGCAGTAACCCCAGCCCCCCAGCCTGAGGCAAGGACAGAAAGTACCCCCAAGCCCACAGCGTGGCCAGTCACTGTTTTAGGACCACAGACTCCTTTAGGTTCCAGAGGCCTATGGATTTCTTCCCAGAATAACATTTTTAAGTGCCCCAAATAAGGTACTTAGGGATCCTTTCCCATGTGTTGCTAGTGGTAAAGAACCTGCCTGCCAATGCAGGAGACAAAAGAGACACGGGTTCAATCCTTGGGTCAGAAAGATCCCCTGGAGAAGAAAATGGCAACCCACTCTAGGATTCTTGCCTGAAGAATCCCATGGACAGAGGAACCTGGCGGGCTATAGTCCATGGGATCACAAAGAGTCAGATATGACTGAGTGATTTAGCACATGATTTAGCACAGGCACAGACACACAAGCATTATAAAAGAAACCAGTTATTTTGAAACACAAGGATCCAAATACCTAGAAAACAGACTTGTGATACAGAAATACATGTGCTTCTTTACCCACACAGTAAATAACAAGGCGTAGCATCAAGTGAAATAACTACCACGATCTTGATGCCATGATATTGGGAGATGCCTCTAACAACTGACATATGGATGGACATACTCACTGCTCCTACTAGTAAGAAAATCACTATGTGGCAACGGCAGTGTGGCTTACCGGCTGCATGTGCAGCAGCAGGAAATGCTAAGCTTCCATCAGAGGTTAGAGGACAGAGATGGAATTTTTTCCCATGCAAGTTCACAGACCCCGGGTCAAGTGTCCAGCCTCAGAAGACCCTTGGTTGTTGACACAGACTCAGCCCGCAAATTTGGGGTCACGTGTTTCCATACTCCTCCTTGACACATTCTTAACTACCAAGGCACCAACTCCAGTGTGCAACACATGCCCCTTGCAAAGACATAAATCAACTTCATGACAGTTGTAGAGCTCCATTTAAATGAGCGGGCAGAAACTGAACACTGTTTTCCTTGGGATCCCTCAGCCAAATCCCTAACACAGCTACTCAGTGAGCACTTGCACTCTTAGGATGCGAGCTTATTTGGCCCCCATCCCAGCCCTCTGGGTCAGGTGTTAGCACTTGCTTTCCTTTGATGGAGGAGGGAATGACATCACTGAGGTGTGTGGTGCCCCAGGTCCACTCAGCTGGGTGTTGAGCCCAAGCCTTTGGCTGGCAGTCTGTGCCTCTCACACCGCACTGTGCCATCCTTGGGTGGGCACCACCCACTGCCAAGGTCCATCTGTCCAGCCAGAGGCCATCAGGTTGCACTGGCAGCCGCTGACACCCACTGACAGGTCCCCTTCAGAACAGCCGTGCTCGCTCCTCTGAGCCTCCACATGAGGGGAGTAGACTCTTTCTGGGGAATGTAGTTTTCTGCATTTTGGTGCCTTTAAGTTTCATCCTTTTACCCAGATACACTTTATTTCATTTTAAACACTTTGGCTCAGTCTTCACTTGCACCAGGAAACATACTCTCTCTTGCTTCTCCTGAAACATGTGGACTTTTAAAATCTTTATCCCACTTAATGGAGACGTTTGTAGGAAAGATATTTCAGTTTCCCCTAAGCAAACTGAAAGAAAATAACCGTGCAGACACAATAATCTATGGACAGTGGTTGTGGGCTGCAGAAAACACACCAGGGAGCTGCAGGTGGGCCCAAGGTTTCAGGTACACAAAGAAGTCCCAAGCTGATGTGACATCAGACTTTGCAATTTTTGGCAACTAATTTCAAAATGTCTTCACATGCAATGCGCATGCTCAGCCGCTTCAGTCCTCTGTGACTCTTTGTGACCCATGGACTGTGGCCCTCCAGGCACCTCTGTCTATGGGATTTTCCTGTCAAGAATACTGTTGTGGGTAGCCATTCTCTTCTCCAGGGGATTTTCCTGACCCAGGGATGGAACCCGCGTCTCCTGCCTCTCCTGCGCCACAGGTGAATTCTTTACTGCTGAGCCACTGGGGAAGCCCTCACATGCGGCAAGTCAAACCGAATAGCAGTGTGTAACTTCTGCTCTAGAATACCTCTCGTGATCTCTTCCAGGGCTCAAGCATTCATATTTAAACCCACAAAGGGAAGTTTCTGCAGCAGCTTCTTCTTTTTCACCCAGCCACAACCTCCTAAGACCAGAAAATGCAGCATCTGCTACCCACCTGAGTAGAAGAGTGGAAAATACAGAAACTCAAAATGGTCCCGTAAGCTGGAATCCGAAAAGACAGCCTGATGTCATCTAGCCAGTGGACCTGGGAGTGACTGGAGTCTCAGTGTGGTCTGGTGCTCTCCCGGCCAGAATGGGCTGCCCCACCCCGTGCCCCTACAATAAATGCCCAGCTCTTAACCTGAGGCTGCTCTTTCATAGGTGTTGGGATGCCTCCCACCAGACCAGGAGCCTGTGAGGTCAGGGGCCAGAGCACTGAGCCCCACACCTGACACAGCAGAGGATCTCAAGAGCTTTTATTGAATAAAGGAATCACTTTACTTTGCTCACACACAGATTGAGCCAGCCCAGCCTCCAGCCTAGAGCACAGTTGTGGACCTCACCTGCGGTAGGGAAGTAACCTGCTCTGCCAACAAGCAGAGAAAGAGCTCTGCAGCTCTGATATTCTGCAGGCTCTGTCCCTTCTCCAGCATGGTCCCCTCATGCCCAGGAAGCGTCTGTCCTCTCCCAGCAGCTTAGCGCCAGCCACAGTGCACGTGACTGACACACGTGTCTACAGTATTAGTCGAGCTGCTGCTGCTGCTTGGTTATTTCTGATTCTCTGCAGCCCCACAGACTGTAGCCGCCAGGCTCCTCTGTCCATGGGATTCTTCAGGCAATAATACTGGAGTAGGTTGCCATTTCCTACTCCAGAAGGTCTTCGCAACCCAGAGATCGAACCTGCGTCTCTTGCATCTCCTGCGTTGGCAGGCAGACTCTTTACCAGTAGCACCGCCTGCAAAGCCCAGTACTAGTCAGGAGAAACCGCCAAATCCTCCAAGATTGTGGGAGACTTTGTAAAAAACTAAGTATAGGGAAGATTTTTAATCACATATTGATGTACTACACTTAAATAGAAGGCTGGTCCAAAAAAATAGAAAATTGTCTTTTCAACCATACATACAATATTTACCAAAAAAATATGAACCAGGAAGCCATTCTCAAAAATTTCAAAGGATAGGTGCCAAATAGCCCATCTTTCTTACCATGGCGCAACTGAATTAGGTAACAGTGGCCAAAAATACATTTAAGTTTCCGTGTTTAGAAATTTAAAAATGCATTTCTAAGTAACTGATAAGTCAAAGAATAAGTTACAATGAAAATTAAAAAACAGCTAGAACTGAATGATAATGAAAACATTTTGTATCAGATTTGTGGACCGCAAGTAAAATAAGAATTAAAAGGAAATGAGTAGATGTAAATGCTTAGAAAAGAAGGACTTAAAAGGGCACGAGTTACGTGAATAAGTCTGGTTATCCAATGCATAGTTCTGTACTTAAAATTTGTTTAGAGGGTAAATCTTAATTGTTCTCCATACACATGCCCACACACACTGAGGGGACAGATATGTTAATTCACTTGACTGTTATTTCACAATGTATACATACATCGGAACACCAAGTTGTACACTTTAAATGTATCACGTTTTTTATTTGTTGATTAATACTTTAATGAGGATGGGTGAAAATATTGGGTAATGCTTAAGTTAAGCTGAGAATGTGAAAAAATATGATATAATATTTTTGAAAATGATTTTTATTCTCTGGTGAAGTTGAAGATTTACCATGTGATTCAACAATTCTACTCCTGAAGATATAACCAGATATACTCTTATACCTGTACATTCAGAGACATAGAAAAGAATATTCACAGAGCCTAATTTGTGATAGCAAAAAGTATTTTGAAAGAACTACAAAATCCATCAACAGGAGAGTGGGTAAATAATTCATGATGAATTTTACAATTGAAAATTATATAAGTATTAATAAATTGGAAAAGACTCTGATGCTGGAAAAATTTGAGGGTAAGAGGAGAAGGGGGGTGACAGAAGATGAGGTGGTTGGACAGCATCATTGACTCAAGGGACTTGAGTTTGGGCAAACTCAGGGAGAGAGTGGTGGACAGAGAAGCCTGGCGCGCTGCAGTTCACGGGGTCGCGAAGAGTCGGACACGACTGAGCCACTGAACAACAACAAATAAAAAATGAACTACGGTGACAGAGAAACCTTGGATAAAACTCCAAAACATGATGTGTGAGAAAGTCAGACTGCAAAAGAGGACAGGCAGAGCGATACCACTTTCATGAAGTACAGAAGCAAGCGAAACTAAGCAACAAAGAAGCCAGAGAACATAGACGCATTTTTCACTGAATAATATTTCTAAAAATCATTAAAATTATAAACAAAAAATTCAGGAGATGAGGTATAAGGGAAGGTGAGCAGCAGAGGCAACATTCTAGCTCTTTAATTTCTCGTCAGCTGCATGGGTTATCGTGCTTCACTAGTAGGAAGGCCATATGCTGAGTTTTGCCCAGGTAAGTCCTGGTTTATGTCCATTATCTTTGTGTAGCTATAATAGCATCCCTTCCACTCCCCAAAGTTTGACAAGAACCAAAAGATTTGAATCATAATTATATAGTCTACTTATTCATAATTCACAGATATTAAAGACAATTTTTTATTTATTAAAGATTGCATAATTGAAATAAATGTAGATACTGGCACAGTTGTCTGATCAGTTTTAAATTGTTCCAACCATTCTAGTCATAAGCATCTACAGCTTTAAAAGTTTACACAAGTTTCGACCCATTAATCCCACTGTAAGAAACAAAGTTTACGGCAAGGATTGAACAAATGTACAAGGGTGCATATGCAGCTTCCCCGGTGGCTCAGCAGTAAAGAGTCTGCCTGCAGTGAAAGAGACACAGGTTCAATCCCTGGGTTGGGAAGATCCCCTGGAGAAGGAAATGGCAACCCATTCCACTATTCTTGCTGGGAAATCCCAAGGACAGTGGAGCCTAGCAGGCTGCAGTCCATAGAGTCGCAAGAGTCAGGCACGACTTAGTGACTAAACCACCACCACCGCCCACGAGGATGTATATACAAAATGCTCACCATACAATTAATGAAAATTAAAAACAAGAACATGACAAGTAGAAAAGAGAAGCCAACCTAAACTGGCTCATGTCTTTGATGAAATAGTGAGAGGACAGGAGGGTCTATTCCAGTAACTGTGCCTTCACCGTCATCATCTTGCTTGAGTCTCCTGAGTAAATTGGTGTAGATACCTGTTGCCAGGGAAAGAAAGGCAAAGGTTGCAGGCAAGCACGGTCACTACTGCAGCCCTCTGGTTCAAAACCTTTTACAATTAAAGAGTGGTTCAGCTTAATAACAAAAAAAACAAACAACCCAATCAAAAAATGGGCAGAACACGTATACAGACGTTTCTCCAAAGAAGACATACAGATGGCTAATAAACACACTCAAAAAATGCTCAACACTGCTTATTATTCAGTTCAGTTCACTTCAGTCACTCAGTCATGGCCGACTCTTTGCGACCCCATGAATCGCAGCACGCCAGGCCTCCCTGTCCATCACCAACTCCCGGAGTTCACCCAAATTCACGTCCTTACTTAGTCGGTGATGCCATCCAGCCATCTCATCCTCTGTCATCCCCTTCTCCTTCTGCCCCCAATCCCTCCCAGCATCAGAGTCTTTTCCAACGAGTTAACTCTTCTCATGAGGTGGCCAAAGTATTGGAGTTTCAGCTTTAGCATCATTCCCTCCAAAGAAATCCCAGGGTTGATCTCCTTCAGAATGGACTGGTTGGGTCTCCTTGCAGTCCAAGGGACTCTCAAGAGTCTTCTCCAACACCACGGTTCAAAAGCATCAATTCTTCGGCGCTCAGCCTTCTTCACAGTCCAACTCTCACATCCATACATGACCACAGGAAAAACCAAAGCCTTGACTGGATGGACCTTTGTTGGCAAAGTAATGTCTCTGCTTTTGAATATGCTCTCTAGGTTGGTCATAACTTTCCTTCCAAGGAATAAGCGTCTATTAATTTCATGGCTGCAATCACCATCTGTAGTGATTTTGGAGCCCAGAAAAATAAAATCTGACACTGTTTCCACTGTTTCCCCATCTATTTCCCATGAAGTGATGGGACCGGATGCCATGATCTTCGTTTTCTGAATGTTGAGCTTTAAGCCAACTTTTTCACTCTCCACTTTCACTTTCATCAAGAGGCTTTTAAGTTCCTCTTCACTTTCTGCCATAAGGGTGGTGTCATCTGCATATCTGAGGTTATTGACATTTCTCCTGGCAATCTTGATTCCAGCTTGTGCTTCTTCCAGTCCAGTGTTTCTCATGATGTACTCTGCATATAAGTTAAATAAGCAGGGTGACAATATACAGCCTTGATGTACTCCTTTTCCTATTTGGAACCAGTCTGTTGTTCCATGTCCAGTTCTAACTGTTGCTTCCTGACCTGCATACAGATTTCTCAAGAGGCAGGTCAGGTGGTCTGGTATTCCCATCTCTTTCAGAATTTTCCACAGTTTATTGTAATCCACACAGTCAAAGGCTTTGGCATAGTCAATAAAACAGAAATAGATGTTTTTCTGGAACTCTCTTGCTTTTTCCAAGATCCAGTGGATGTTGGCAATTTGATCTCTGGTTCCTCTGCTTAGAGAAATGCAAATCAAAACTACAATGAGGTATCACCTCACACCAGTCAGATGTAGATGTAGATTCAAAAGAATCTACAAACGATGAATGCTGGAGAAGATGTGGAGAAAAAGGAGCTCTCTTGCACTGTTGGTGGGACTGTAAATTGATACAGCCACTGTGGAGAACAATAAATGTGGATATTTCTTTAAAAACTAAGAATAAAACTACCACATGACCCAGCAATCCCAGTACTGGGCATGTACCCTGAGAACACCACAGCTCTAAAAGACGTGCACGCTAATGTTTGTCCCAGCACTATTTACAATAGCAGGGACATGGAAGCAACCTAGATGTCCATCGACAGAGGCATGGACAAAGAAGCAGTGGTACATACACACAAAGGAATATCACTCGGCCATGAAAAGGAACAAATCTGAGTGAGTTCTGGTGAGGTGGATGAACCTAGTGCCTATTATACAGAGTGAAGTAAGTCAGAAATACTGTAATAAGTAAGAATACATGTACGTTTGGGGATGATCCACAGAGAATCTTATATATAAATGTGATCCATAAATCTTACCATACACGTGATGTGGTTTCAATATTATTTTCTGATTATAAAAATTTGGGATCCCTGGTGGTCCAGTGTTTAAGACTCTGTACAAGGACCTGGGTTCAATTCCTGCTCAGGGAACTAAGATCCCACAAACCATGTGGCACAGCCAAAAAAAGAAAAAAAAATATATATATATATATACACATATATGTATATTTATGGCTTAATTTCTTCCCCTATCTCTGCATGGCTGTATACAGTTCTGTTACTGATCCAAGAATAATATTGCAATTCTAAATTTTCTCAAATATGGCCAGGTCATCATAAAAAGGATAAAGTCCATTAAGGTACTAATTCAAAATTCATTATTAAAGTAATCAATCTTAAAAAAATGAAACCACCAAAACCAAAAAGGAATTTTCATTCTCAAATTTTTTCCAGCGCTTCAGGGAAGCTAAGGAGCTGCATATCTACCAGTGAGACTTTGAAGAAGCCGTGGACACCATAACACCCCCTTGGCTCAGGGGCTCCTGATCAAAGAAACATAGGCATGGCTTGCTAAGAGCCCAGTTCAAAGGGAGTTCTAGGGACAGAGCATCTCTCTCGGGGTGGGCTTTCGATTTTACCCATGCTTAGCCATCTGCACGGAGAAGGCAACAGCACCCCACTTCAGTGCTCTTGCCTGGAAAATCCCATGGACAGAGGAGCCTGGTAGGCTGCAGTCCATGGGGTCGCTAAGAGTCAGACACGACTGAGCGACTTCACTTTCACTTTTCACTTTCATGCACTGGAGAAGGAAATGGCAACCCACTCCAGTGTTCTTGCCTGGAGAATCCCAGGGACAGAGGAGCCTGATAGGAGGCCATCTATGGGGTCGCACAGAGTCGGACACGACTGAAGCGACTTAGCAGCAGCAGCAGCAGCAGCCATCTGCATGCTGTGTGACTATCAGGAAACCATGGGGCATGCAGCGTTTCCCTCCCTATCAAAAAGAAGAACTTCATTCTCAGCCCGTAGCTTGGCATTTATCAAATTTGACAACTGGTAAAAACACAAACAACCCAGATGCCTGTTTCTTAACTTCACTCTTGAGTAAAGGACTGTCAGCTATCTGGACGTCTTCGGTGATACAAGAAGCTTAGAGAGCACTACCAAACAGTGTCCCACTCCACTTTATTTCCTCAGAAGGAATCAAAATCATTCCTGGCTTCTCTGCCTAGGAAGTAAGCCTCGCGTTATCTACGAATTCTCAATTTGCAGCTAAGATTCTGCCCTGGAATCACAAGAAATTAGCATAAACACCAATTTCTTTGGTGTTAAAAGATGTCATCATATAAATAAATATTTTGAAAATGGAATATCTCCTTCCTTACACAAACTCAAAGACCTAACTCCATGGGTAATAGTCTGCTAAGATACTGCTCACTAAACAGTATGACTTGAGATGGGGAAAAAGGCAAAGATGTTGGAGGGAGAAACAGTGCTGGGGATGAGCCAAGCTTTTTAAAAATTCTTTTAGCTCTACAATTTATAAAAATTTTCTGTACACATATTGAACTTCAATAAAAATTTAAATATGCAAGTAGGGATAACTATAAGATAAACACTAACATTAAATTTTTTAAAATTCTGCAATATGTTGTCTATTTGTTGTTAAATAAAGATCTATTTTAGAAAGAAATTCATGAAAAGTTGAAAATTAGAAACAAAAAATTTAGCAGACAAATACAAAAAATGGGGTACTGATTTTAACATTGAATAAAGCAGAATTTAAGGTGCAAAATCACATAAGTGAAAAGATAGATAATACACATATGGTAAAAATGATGAAAGAAAGTATAATAATCATGCATATGCAGGCACCTAAAAATATAATCTCAAAATATATAAAGGAACAATTGAAAGAATTGCAGAGAGAAATAAGCAAGTATACTTGGAGAATGTCATATATCTATTTTAGAAATTGAGACAACAAATAGACAAAAATAAGCAAGAAGTAAACAGTTGGAATAAAGTAAGTTCATACTTATACATTTACACTCAAAAAAGAAAGAATACAAATTTTGTAGCCTATTTCATCTTATATCATATTGGCAAGAAATTAATCATGATCAGACTTAAATGCAAAGAGACTGGGAAATAAAGTCTTTGATCTATGTGCCCTGCGTAAAATTTAGGGATTTATTACTAAGGTAGGAAGGGGAAAAAACCTACACAATACAAAGAAGCAACGAAACACTGATTCTTTACAAATGCTGATACAATAGACCTCTAGCAAGACTTATCAAAGGGGAAAGAGAAATAACATAAAAATAAAAAGATACTATAACAAGGAGTCACACATGACTGAGCAACTGAACTGATTACATAATTGAGAGGTTTTAAAAATTTTATAAAGATCTACAAAAGCAAGTTAAAAACCTCAAAAAATGGACAAAAATTGGTAACAATATAAAATGCCAAAATTAGCATAAGAAAAACATAGACAAATTAAAGGTACCATAGCCATCCAGAAAACTGAGACGTTGATCGAAGACATCCCACCTTTATAAAACTCATGTTTACATGTGATTATGAGTTCTACCAAATTCTACAGGAACAAATAATTCTTATGCAAACTTTTACAGAAAAAAATTGGCTAAAATCTGTCCTACTCATTTTAATAAAAGTTCATATTAATGATGCTAAAATCAGATAAGGACAGTATTAAAACAAATATTCACATATGAATATAGATAAAAGGTTTTTATAAAGTATTAACAAATCAACTACTTACTTTTAAAATAAACTAATAAATTGTAATGAAATAGAGTTTATTCAAAGAATTCAAGAATGACTTAAAACCAGAAAAAGCTATCAATTTAATTCATTATATTTATTTTTCTTGTTTTTATTTTCTTTCCAGTGTGTTTTATCTTTTCATATACCTGGTTGTATTATTGAATCCCTGATATTACATATGAACACTAGAGAAACAAAATAATTTTAAGTTTAGGATGATATTATATTCCTTCAAGTAGATTTGTATATCTTTTGAGAGTTATCCTATGCTTCACTAGCAAAAATTGCAACACTGAATACCATACCAGAGACTAAAATGAATACAAGTTGGACTTTACTCCTTTTGAGGAACAGTTTATTTCTGGTCCACTATTTCTACTAGGAATTAGCCCTTTAGCATCCAGACCCAAAGCTAGGAGGGTTTCCAAGGGTCCTCTTTCTTAGTAGGTTCTGGCTTTATCCCTTCAAAGTTACTGACAGCTGTCCTCCCTTCTCAGCCTCCCAGTCACCTCTTCTGGATTTGAAAGATGCCTCCAGGAGAAAAAATTGTCAAGTTCCATGCACATTTGGAGTTTCTCCTCCCAGATCTTGTTCTCATACTTCGTTGCCTGTTAGCTCTCTGACAACTCTAAACAGATGTTTTAAAATTTATTTTTTTGTCTAGCATTTCCAGTCATTCTTAATAAGAGGAAAGATCTGAATTACTTAGTCTATATTCCCAGAAATCCAAGTCCACCATAGCCCAACTTGTCGCAATACAAGATAATACTTGTATCTATGGAGGCACCTTCAAAACTCCCTATTCACAGAAATTAAAAAAAAAAAAAAAAAACTGAGCAGATGCATTCCTGGAAATTGCTAATCAGCTGCTAAAGACTCAAAAGCATCTGGTTAATGATATTAGCCTGAATGGATCACATTACTAAGCCCTTTTAAAATGGAAATTTAGGCCACCATCCCTAAGCAAACTTCTGATAGCAAGCTCTTCACTTACCTGCAGAAAAATAAGCTAGAGATTCTCAAAGCCAAACATAACTTGAAAGAACATCCTACACCCTAGGCTTATCTTCTAAAGCTTTGCGATGTTTCTGCTCCCAAGAGATCCCAGACACTGAGCATTAGACAGAATCTAGTGTCAGTCATGGGCTTCCCTGGTAGCTCAATTACTCACCCAATCCCAGCCTTTCTTGCGTTAAGAAAATCTCAGTCCATTTCTCTTCTGGACTCCCTCCCCACATATCTGTTGCAGTTCAGGATATATACATTTAATTAATTCAGCTTTACCTCCCACCTGTAAATAGTGAGAGAAGTGTCAGATTTATATGGTGGATAAATAACAAGGGTTTTCCCAGGAGACTCCATCCTGGTGAAAGAGGGTAACTGTAATTTTCAGCTGTGAGTAATTGTACATAATATAATCCTAAATGATTTTTCTTCTGTAATTTCATTAGAGTTTAGAAATTTAATTAGATTTTGAATCACTCTGAAATAAAGTAGCAAAACACCCAGAGACTGAGAGCAGTGGTTATTTTGTCCTTAGAGGCCACATTCTTGGTCTCAAATTGGCATGTCTTCATTAGGAGGAAGTTTGCAGAACTTCTTGATATATTATTGTCTTTCAGAATGGACTCTGAATAGGTCTTTGGAGAGCATTAGAAGAGTACACAATTATTATGCACACTCTTCTTGAGGTTTAAGATCATCTGCCTTGCATATACTTAATAAAAATATGTCTCTAAAGTTGTTTAAGAAACTGTGGAGATAGGAAAGATGTTCCTTGAATGCCCCGATGCTGTTCCTGGATTATTAGCAAGTACCTGTGCATTATGATGCAGTGAGGGGCTGTTTGCTTAACTTTAATGATTATGTAAGGTTTATGGTTATTTTTATTGCTACAACATATGAACTGTCATGGTGGCTGTAATTAGAGGCAAGCTAAAGTGTTGCTGTTACACTCCTCCGGGACTGAGAAGAAACTACTTCCTTCTTATCAGCTTTACCTCTGTGCAAGAGTTGGGGAAAAAAAGAGGGGAATCAAACTAAATGAACAGTTCTTACCTCAAAGCAGGTTATGACACAGAAAAATTGAAGAGAACATTAAAACTCCAGGCCAACAGCTTGCACCTAACGAAGCTGCAAGGAAACAATCTTCTTTTCCCCAAAATACCCTAATTTGTTTAATTCTCTGCAAGGCTGTTGCCCACATCTTTTCCCAAAGCCCATCTGAGAAGCATGGTGACGGTGGAATTGCTCCAAGGGGCTTCAGCACATCCCTGCTACGCTCATGCAGCCTCTATGCAAATATCCTCTCTGCACTCCAGGCTGGGGATTAAGAAACTCAAGATGGCCTAAGACATATGGAGAAAACAGCTCAGAGGCTCTGGGAGCCCATGAAAGGGTCCCTGGGATGCAGAGGAAAGAATCAGAAGCCCCAGGAAATAAAACCAATTAGGCAATTTGACTACCTGGTCCATCTGAAGACGGTAGAATGGTTTGAGTAAGAAGCTGAAAGCACATTATGAACTCGAGAGTTGAGAGTTATGTGATATGAATACAAGGGTCCTCCAAGAGGCACTGGGAAGGAGGTGGGAGGAGAGAGAATGAGGGGAAAGTAGGAGCCTGGGAGGAGCTCACTGGGTGTAGTGGGAGCAAGACCATGGACGTCTCCACAAGGGCGGCCTGCTCTGTGCTGGGCTCTGGGCAGCCACAGACACGGGAAACATGGCACCTGAGTGCTGCTGCACCTTCTGCCCTCTCGTCTAGACTGCGTGTTCTCTGAGCAACAGGGATGTCAGATTCATTTTTGTTTGCACTACACACACAGAAAATCCTGTTCTATAGCAAGGGCTCAATGAATATTGAATAAATGAATGGGGTCAGAAAGTAACAACGAGAAGACAAAGCCTCTGCTGTAAGGGGGCGCCTGATGGCAACTTCATGGTTGCCCAAGGATGGTAACTAACTAAAAAGAGCCTCCTTGAGAAGGTCAGTTGGTCATTTTCAACAAAAGCTTTCAAAATGACTGTGTTTTTTGCCATGTGAATTGTACTGGGGATCTTTTGCAAAGAAATAATCTCAAAGATGGAAAACAGCCCAATGCCCAAAATATACCTTTAATAGTGAAAAATTAGAAATAACCCAAATGTTCAAAGAGGAACACACCGAATCAGGAGACACAAACATTTGATAGGCTAGAGTACAATTAATAACAGTAAGTTTGACAAAAGGCTAACACGGAGAAGGCCATTTGAGGAGAAAGCTATATACAAAATGTGTTTACATAGGATGGTCACAAAAATTCATGGGAAAAATGATGGTAATGAGGCAACAACATGACGAAAAATAGCTTCGTTTGGGTTATTAACCTGTGGGAGAGTCAGTGTCTCCTCCACTCGGCTTTTCTCTGTTTTCCAGACTTCTACTGATGTCGCAGTAGTGGCCTCACTCCTGAAAGAGCCCTCAGTCCAGTCCTCCTTTTTGTTGTTGTTGTTTGTCGCTGAGTCGTGTCTGACTCTTTTGCGACCCCAGGGACTGTAGCCCTCCAGGCTCCTCTGTCCATAGGATTTCCCAGGCAAGAATACTGGAGTGGGTTGCCACTTACTTCTCCAGGGGATCTTACCAACCCAGGGACTGAACCCATATCTCCTACATTGGCAGGCAGATTCTTTATCTACCTCAGTCACCAGCAAATGCCTGCCAATCGTGGCCGGACTGGCAAGCGGGCTTTGTGGTGAGATTTCCCCAGGAGATTTTTCTAGTAAGATTTTCAAGGAAGAATCACTTCCTGTGTTCAACCAACCCCCTGGTGACTTCTGCTCACAAGACCTACATCCAACCTTGTTGAAAATGCACGGCAATCTAAGTCATGGAACTGAGCTATGTTTTACGTATTTTTCCTTTGCTTTCAAGATTTCATTCCATTTTATTTTGTGCAAGTCGCTAAGGCGCCATTTGTCTCAAGCTTCTGCGTTAGGCCTCAATTGGGACAAATATCTACCGTTTATCGACATCCTTCTGTCATTTCCACTGGAATTTAGTGTTCTCATCACATCCTGTTCTGAGCTTTGCCTGCTTCGGAGCAGTTGGGAAGAGCTTTCTCCAGGGTCAGACGTCGTCTCTTGTGCAGCTTTTGTGGTTCTGGGGGTGGCATCATCCTCTCCTGTCCTCTGAGGTCCATCCCGCTGATTACCTGAGCTCTAAGCCATCCCTCATATCCTCGGGTCATTCTCTCTGGAAAGAGCCGAGACACAAGCGCAGGGAGTGCCAGGGGAGTCGATGCCAGGAACGAGGCTGTGAGTCAATTGTGCTCTCTAATTAAAGTTGGGAGTTGGGGGGATATGAGGAAAACATGCGGAGCCCATGATCAAAAGCAGACAGGCAGGAAGATGTGAGCAGTATTGGGCTGGAGAAATAGTTCTCTGATTTAAAAAAAAAAAACAAAAAACACAGAGAAAACTGAGCCATGTCCTAAGCATCTGGGGCTGAGACCCTAGGGGTCCAGGCCATTCTTGAGCCCTAAACAGGAATTCTGAGCTTTGGGGCAGTAAGTGCTGACTCTGCCCATTACTGACTATGTCTAGAAGCAGGCTCACATGGAAGCAGGATGAGCTGAGGTCCCACAAGGTCGTCATTCAGCAGCGCAAGCCCAAGAAAGAAGCAGGGTCGGGCATGGTCAGGAACCCGCCCTGGACCCAGACCGTCTGAGTCCCAGGACCCACGTCCCCTGTTATGCACAGTGTCACCTAAGCAAGTCACATGACCTCTCTGGGCTGCAGATTCTTCATCTGTCAGATCAGGATGATGCTCACAGCAAGGCCTGCCTGGCATTGTGTGAGCTGATGCCCTAAGGTGGCAAGGAACACCTGCCCACACTGAAGTTCCCTCACTGACCCAGTACAGAGTCTGCACACAGTAGGAAGGCCTCACACTGATCCCCCTTGCCCCAACCACGGTCCTCACCAACTTCCTGGCTGCCTCAGAAGCAGAACATGTCTGTGCTTCTGTGCTCCTTGGGCCACCCAGAAGGGTCTGGCCTCAAATCCACCTGTGTCTGGATTAGGCCCACTCTTGTGCTCCTACTTCCTCAAGCTGGGCAGCTCCCTGGCCTGGCCCTTACCTCCACCTCCACCCCTGAGTGGCCAGAAAACAGGGTCCATGGACACTCTGCCCCAGAGCTGGCTCAGCCAATTGCTGATGACAAAGACCCCCCAGGGGACAGCTCCTCCACGTCCTCCCTGCCTACCTCACCTCTCATCCCAGGGGCCGTGCAGTTACAGCAGCGCAAGAGGCCGGCAGCTGGCTCCTCCTGGCCGCTGATCACCCCCAGGCCACACAGGCACAGAGCTCCTCCTTGGCCCTTCCTCTCCTCCCTGAGAGCTGAAGACAGCCTCCAGCTCATCCATCATTGCTCCTGGTGTCAGCACGGGGCACACACATGCCCTCCACCATGTTTTGTAGGGTAGGAAAGTGGAATCCCAGGATAAGAGATAGACCTGGCTGGAGTCCAGGCGTGCTCAGCACCTCATGATGCGCCAGCTGCATGAAGGTCAGGGGACGGGCAGGGGAGGGGGAGGAAGCCACTGAGCTCTTGCACGCGCTCCACTGTGCAGAAGATGCCACCAGCGTCTTGCTCCACATGGACCTGGCCACCTCCACGCTCAGCCACAGCAGGTGGACAGTTCCAAGCACGCGTCCCTTGGGTTTCTTTGCCTCTGCATCTGAGCTTTCTTTGTAGAAGTGGCATCCTATTTAGCTCATAAGTAGTCTGGATATGTGGGGGGGTAACTACTTTCTGAGCAACTCAAATGATGGGGGACAGGAATGCACATCCTCCAGCCTCTTGAGTTTTAAACAGACAATTCTGACTGGCAATGCTTCACGGAGATTCCTGCAGAGGTCAGCCTCTGCCGAACACATAGAAATCCCCATGCTGTACACATTTTATGAGTTTTTTCCCAGTCTCACCTTCCTTCCTCCTTCTTTCCTGCTCCTGGGCCTCACCTCCCAGAAGAGTTCCTTGCACCCAAGGATTTGTGTGAGATTCATCGTGGGAGGGAAACACAAACAAAAGCCACTCAAACAACAGAATAAAGAACTTTATCATTTATATCCTTAGCTGTCTTCTCACAAAGGTGAATGCCATTTAATAAAAGGCCATTTTGCTTGCTGAGCGCCCAAATGACTTGGATACAACTCCGGGGAGAAGGACTTGGAGTTCGTGTGTTTTCTAGTGCAGACAGGAGGAGGGAAGTGCAGCAGCAAAAGGGGAGTGAGAAGCCAGTGGGGGCCCTTGAGGGACGGGCCAAGAGGTGGACTGAGTGCAAAGCGTCTGGAGAGAAACTTCCGAAAAAAGAAAAATCGGCAAGTGATCTCACTGTTTTGCAGGGTGGTGTTCCACGTGAGTCTCCCCTGACCTGTCTCAACAGTGTGTGTGTGAGTGGGTTGTCTGAAGCTCAGTTCAGGGGTGGGTCTCACCCCTGCATCAGTGTTACACTTGGAAAGAGAGTCCCACCCCAGGAGATCAGGGTCTCTGGGCACAGTGGTCAAAGATGCAGGGCCTTGGGAAGGTGGAATCAGTGCCACGCACGGCTTTCTTGGCACGTAGTGTTGGCGGACGAGGCATCTGGCCCAGAGCTTGAGGGGCAATGGACTCGGCTTCCCCACACGGCCCAGCTGAAGTCATTCCAACAGTGTGGGAGGCCCAAATGGAAGATATCAGGGTTGGTTGGAGAGAGCTGGGGGCTTTATCAAAGTTAATATAAAGGGGAACCAGAATCCAAACATGGGCTTGTCTCTCTAAAACCTGTGCCTTTTACAACATGTGATGAGACTAAGGAAAATCATCATTGGTAAAGTTAGCGCAAGGGTTAACCTGAGGATAGCATCTGTTTCCTGGGTCACTGGCCGCAGTGACCCTGGAGGCAGGGACAAACTCTCGCATGTAATGAACACAATATGTAACAACTATGCAGAGCTTCATTCCAGACCCTGTTCTAATGACTTCTTTGGTATTAACTAATTTACTTTCTCAAGAGAGAAAAAACACACACGCACACAACACCTACTGCCTTTGCGTTAGAAGTGCGGCTGCCCTGGAATGAAGCCTTATTGCTATGTTGTATTTCCAAGCAAATTGTTGACTGCTAACAATTTGGCCACTTTGAGTGGCTCCTCAAGTTCCCTGAAATAGCTCTAGCTGCCTCCTCTATTAATTGCTGGAAGGGAAAATGAGAGCTGTAGTGTCTGGTGAATGTAGAAACGAAGCCAAATGGCTGTTGAGACTGTTCGCGTAGAGACAGCGAGCAGCTCACACCTCTGGTCCCGTGATCGCCTTTGGACAAAACAGAATTCTCCTTCCCTGGGTGTGTGTCACCAACCTGCTTGGCGCGCTGGCCTAGTGGCCTGGCATTCCACACAGGCTGCATCCCCGTGCTGGCAGGACAGACCACACACTGGACTCGGGTCACAGAGACCCTAAGGATGCTTCGCCTTGAAGCGTTGCCACTCAGCTTCCCTGTATGGTGTCATTGCCTGTCATTATGCCTGGCCACCAGCCCCGATGACAGGGAACCCTAAAGGGAGGGACAGGCTCTTGCACGTAATAAACACAGCAAGGCAACTGCCAGGAGGGATCTGAGGCTATAAACACCCTGACCTCACGCTCGTTCTTTGATGCCTCTGATCTCCTTCCAGAACACTTTCAACTCTTACTTTATGGTGTGTCTCAGGAACCCAAAGTAAACAAACATACAAACAAATAAGTCTGAACAGATCATAATGAATCTGAACTTAGAAAGTTTCATTGATGAGCTTGAATGAGTATCTCCAAATACATGTAGCAAATGCAGTTACTTTATCGTTTCAGTTTCAGTCAGCCAGACCTTAACAAATGTTAACACTGGCATCAACTGTCATAAAATTAAAGATAAAGGAGGTGTTTTCAAGTATGTGTTAACACTGACCCTCACATTTTCTCCTACAAGGCAGGTACCTGTGTGGCAGCTACGACATGTCAGGATGTGTTGGAACGTTGGGGCCGAGAGACGAAGGAACTTGCCCAAGGGCACAGCTGGCATGTGGAGAGAGCTGGGACGTAGGCTCAGGTCCTCTGGCCTCTAAAGCCTGTTTGCCCTTCTCCAGGAGACCGCAAGTGTCTGACGCCGGTGCTAGAAACCACCACAGTCACTGGGTTCCACTCTGTGCAGCAGGCACCATGCCCTGGGCTGCACGTTCATCTCCCCACTTAGCCCGCACGACACGTGTAATGAGCTCTCATGATCACCGTTTGCACACAGGGGGCCAAGTCAAACAGCTACACAGTGGGGCCGGGATTTGAACCCGGTCTATGTGATTCTCGGTGGGCTTCCCAGGTGGTGCTAGTGGTAAAGAACCTGCCTGCCAGTGCAGGAGACGTAAGAGACGTGGGTTCAATCCCTGGGTTGGGAAGATGCCCTGGAGGAGGAAATGGCAACCGACTCCAGGATTCTTGCCTGGAGAATCCCCTGCACAGAGGAGCCTGGCAGGCTACAGTCCATAGGGTCGCAAAGAGCTGGACATGACTGAGCGACTTAGCGTGCATGTAGCGTGTGATGCTATAACCTATGCTAACCATCATGCCATCATCCTACCCCCATATACACAGCTCTGGAACCTGAAAAGCAACAAATGTGGCTGCCTAGGAGTAAGAAAGGCTGTCAGGAAGACAGAGGGACTGGCTCATGGGACAGACTCTGGCCAATACAATGAGGGATGAGTTCAGCCAGCCTGAGGATGGGGCTCACTCAGCCCCATCAGAGGATGGAGGCCCAGGTGGGAAGCTGGGACCAGAATCTCTGTGGGTCAAGATTTACTTTCTCATAGCTCTAGCTTCCAGAGTCTTCTGCAATATCCTGTGGACTAGGGCAAAACATGAAGTCGTTGGTTCTCAGCCCTCCCCCGAGGTACCCATTCATCTGTTCTTACTTATGCCTGCCTCTGTGGCGCAGCGGCAGCCGATCAGAGTCCCAAACCCCACTGTCTGCTGAGTGGCTCCAGACAGGTCAATGTCCCTCTCTGAGCCCTGTTACTGTTAAGTGATTTTGATTAATAAAAGGAGGCCCTTCCAGTCTTAAGATTAGGTGACCAACGAAACATCAATTTGAAAACATAATACTTCTGTTCCTCTACTCAAAGAGCTTCGTCAGTAGACCTAAAAGCTGTTGCCTATGGGGTATGACCATCTCCCACCAGGGAGAGTTGGAATGCTTTGGCTCCCAGATACACACCAGGGAAAAATTCCAGGCAGCCCGCTATGTTATTGCTGCTCGCTGATAACACCCCGTGACTCTTAAAATAGTTGTCGAGTGGATGGCTGGGACCCTCAAATATTTCAAGGCAAAGGGTAAAGAGGGTGATGTGATCGGACCCTGGGAGGCTGCTTCTGTATTCTGCTCTCTTTCCGAGGAAAGGCTCTGCGCTGTGAAGGTCAGAGAGGAGCAGTCAAGACAGCAGGTGGCCCTTGTCACCAGCGTGGCACCAGCTCAAAGAAGCACCGGGAAAAGAGAGTGCAGCCCCGCCCAGCACTCTGAGGGCAGGACAGGCAACGTGTGCACACACGGCTGGCTGACACACCCGCGGTGGCCAGGCACGGCCAGGACCCCCTGCGCCTCAGGGCAGGCTCAGTGCACAGCCAGACCCTCCCCAAGGAGGCCCATCTCTGCCACCCACAAGCTTCTCACCGTCTCCCACCGGGCCTCCCACTGGAGGTTGAGAGAGTATCAGCTTGCAGCGACCCTTCCTCTTTATCAGCCCCGCATCTCCTGCCGTCTTGCTGACCAAGACACATCCTTCCTGCTGACTGTGATGCGTTCGTGAAGATCCACTGATTTCTGCTGTTTCATTACATTCTATTTCTACCAACCCATGTGGCAGACAAAATGTTTCCAAACATGTGTGCCCGTAGACGGAACTTCTTACAAGATTTGTTTCTGGGCATATTTCTTAACCTGACAAGGCCACCCCCTTTCTTTGCTAGGACTGGACCTTGCCCTCTCAATGACAGTCTGCCTCCCACCTCTGGGCTGCAGAGGAAAGTTGGTGAGGCTGGGATCTGGCAGCCAGTGGCTCCAGTGTGGCCAGCTCCTACGGGTCAGTGAGATTAACAGCAGAGTCCCGTGACACTCTGCCTGTCAGGGGACACATATGGAGCCCACTCCACAGGCAAGGGGGCAGGGCTCAGTGATTGGCAACCATGAGACACCTCCTGAGTCCAAGCCTTTACATGGACCCCAGTCCTCTTCCACTCCCTGAGATTGTCCTAGGCTCACTCTTAGAAGCTGCCTTGCAGAGTGTTTAGGGTGAAGTGATTTGCATGTAAATACTTATTTTCAAGTAATACAGAGGGAATCTGTATCTATACCTGTACACATATCTCAGGGAATCTGAGAAAGATATGAACACCAAGAAGCAGGGAGCAGGAGAATATACGATAGCAGCATTCAGCCAGACCTCACTGGCCCTCCCTGTGGGACCCAGCCTCTGCCCTTCTCCAAGTTCCTAGAACAAATGTGATTAGGCACAGTCGGTCAGGTGCCTACCCACAGACCAGGGAAGCAAGGTTGCGCCAGGGTGTCAGCTCTGTGCTCCTGGAGCGCGACAATTTGTGGGGAGCTTAGTTGGCCTGCCTACCTCAGCTCCCAAGAAGGGTCTGCCAGAGTCAGAGGAAATTATTTCTAAAAGGTAATAGCAGGTGGAAGGAAGGGGAATGGGCAGCTCAGGGAGAGACTTTCAGGACTTGCTAAGCAGAGGCATTTGGACTTCCCCTGGGCACAATGAGGAGCCCCTGGTGGGTTCTGGCAGGGTAGTGACTGAACGTGCTGGTGTCGAGCCGACCCTTGACAGCCCAGAGGCGCTCAAGGCAGTGCCCTGGAGGACCTGACTGCCACCCCAGACCTCTGTCCCAACCAGACACCTGTGTTGCTGTACCCCAACCCTTCTCCCATGATGGCTGGCACGCTGATCTGTGCCACTTAGCCTCCACAAACAGTCGGTGGTTTCTGTTGCTTCAGTAAAAGAAACATAACTAATTTGGCCACCAACCTGGCATTGTCTAAGTGCCCCTCACATCCCAGCTCCATGTCTTTCCTCCTGCAGCTTCTTCTGCTTGGAATATCACCCCTGGAAACCAGCTCCTTGAAGGGGAATTGTATCTGACCTTTAAGATAGCAAATGCTGCCTCCTTCCTGAAGGTTCCTTCATCCTCCCAAATGGACATGATTGCCTCTCTAGACCACTTTCATCTCAGCCTGGGTGTATTCAGTCAATTATCTGTTACCATTTCTCTAAACTAGAAGTGCAGGTTCTGTGTAGGTAGAATCTGGGCTTTGTTCTTCTGCGAATCTGCCACTGGACCTCACCAGACCTGATCCATGGAGAGTGCCCCTTGTTGGTATAATGAGATGGAGCTACGTGAAGAGAGGGTGGAACCTGGGACGGGAAGTGAATCTGAAGCTCTTGTAGATTTCCTCATGGCCTGGGCCAACCCCGGCTGGTGCTGTTGCAGAGAAGCAGATGTGGAACCAGGGTCCTGTGGGAGATGAGTGCTCAGCTCACACACACTGGGAGGCACAGTCCTGCGCATGACCCCCCGTGCCTGCCAGTGTAGGGGTGGGGCCAGCTCCCTGCTGCAGAGATAATGCCCATGGGTGAGACCCCAAAGCAGCTGCCTCTCCCAGAAGGACAGAGGGATGGATGGCCCCGTCTATCCCCCGGAGGGCCTAGGTATAGCCCTCTGAGAGCTGTGTGGCTGTCAGACTAAGAGCACATTTAACAAAGCACAGAGAGTCTTGGCTGGGGGTGACATTTGCAACCGGAGGAAGTTCCAGGCTAGGGACACTCTGCTTCTGGAGAATGTGCTGAATGCCCAGCTGCTAAAGACTGAAATAAAGCAGAGCACACAGCCAGTGGCTGCCAGGAAGACCACAGTGCGGAAGAGGGAGTTGCCCCCAGACTACCACCTGAAGAGCCTGCCTGGTCACGCACAGTGAGGCTGAGTGCCGGGCCCGCTCCTCACGCAGGGTCCTGGCCCAGGCCCTCTCCCGGGTATTCCCCTCTTTCTCTCAAGAAAGGTCTTCCCAGAGGAACAAGCAGCCATTTTCCAAAAGGTCTGAATTACAGGTAGCCTGGAGCAGCCCACTGGGCTTCTTGGAAGCAACTCCTTCAGTCACCAGAGCAGAGCCATTTGGTTTAAAATCCCCATAAAAGCAGCAATGCTCATTTCCTATATTGGGTCATATTTCCTAATTACTGTCCCACAGGAAAACCTAGGGAGGAGGAGAGGGGAGCCGGCCCCGCAGCCTTCATTTGTACATTTAAATAAAGTGTGATTAAAAAGCACACCCTGCACATTTGCCTGGAACACACCTTCCTTCGGCGAACATTTCTGAAGAACACCAAATGGAATCACTTGAAAAAATTATTAGTTCAGCTTGAAAGTAATTGCCACTTATTTTGTTTATAAGGCAAGCTCTGCTGGTGACATCAGATTAGACTTAACTGCATCCTGTTTTGATGCTAACTAATATTTGCCCTAATACTAAGCATAAATAAGTAGGAATTTCTCCTGAGACACCAGAGATATTACATCTTTAATGGGACCTAATAGTCAGAGGCAAGCCAATTGCCCTGCTGTGGGATTATAATTACGTGCGCTCTTGTTCCCCCTTTTAAATTTCACGAGCAGAGAGGAGCACTTGAAGCCATTAGGCTTTCTCCAGAAACATGGAGTAAGAATAAAACAGCCACGTGCAAACTCCACGTCATCCATTCCGGAAGCTGATGGCATTCCGAATGCCCCGCAAATGCACTGCCTTTCCCAAAGCTTCTGGGTAAGTGGCAGATGCCCCTGGTGGCTGCCAGGAGGCTGGGCATTTGAAAGGGGCCACACCCACACTGAGGCCAGAAGGCTGCTCTTCGAGTGCCCTCTGCTTCCAAGACAGGCTCCCACAGCCTCCTTGAGTGTCTCTGGCTTGGGTCCCTGGTCTGTACAGGGAAAATTCCCCTGGCTCTATCTGGAAATCAGGTTGTTGCTTTTTCCTCTAAGGATGTTTGGTGTTAAGGACTCAGAGCCCTATCTTGAAGGACATATAGGCCACCTGGACAAATAGGCAAAGCCCTAAATAAAAGCTTATTCAGGCCACCAGCCCAGGGCCTGAGCGTCCATCCTGTCTCTTCAAGCTGATGAGAACCTGGGGCCCTGAGACAAGAAGCACAGTGACCACTTTGAGCAAAGGACTAGAGACAGCTAGATGCTGGAGGCAGAAGATGGGCTGTAGACTGTAGAAAGAGAATCTTGTGGCCTGGACAGCTGAGGAGCTCACCCACCTCAGCTTCAAGTAATGGGAGAAGGAGCAGTGTGCCCATAGGGCCAGAAGCTGTAGGGGTGGGCAGACCCTTAGCTGGGGCAGGAGGGGCCAGAGCCCGGCAGCTGGACTCCGGGGCTCTTTGCTTTTCAGAGCCTGCCGTGTAGTCAGGGGAGTGGGGCCAAGTAAGGAGAGTCGGGGTGATGGTCTCTGTTCCTTTCCCTGTTACTAGAATCCTACACCCTCTGTGGGTCAGCATAGAAGTAGTTCTCAAGGGGGAAGTTACAACAGCCAGTTACAACAGCCGGGTGTATCCCAAACCTGGCCCCTTCTTGACATCAGAGAAAATGGCCTCTTCACATATTGCCCATCTCGGCTCCCCCAAATGATTTCAAGTAGACCCTCTTGTGTTTGGCTCTCCTGTGCCCAAGGAATTCTCTAGGCTGAGAAAGTCCATCTCCAGCCACAGCCTGGATGGCTGGGGCCCTGCCAACCCTTGCCTGACCTCTCATCTCTCTGGCCCTCCATCAAACTAATGGCTTTGATTAGTAACTCTGTCTGCACCTGACGTGGAGGTACTCGATAAGCAGTAGCTATTACTTTATTATTATTTTATAGTAGGTATGAAAGGAATGCATGAGGGCATGGATAATACATGATGAGAGAGCTCAGAGGGGAGACTGATTACTGACAGCGGATCACAGAGGAGCCAGTGAGGGCCAGGCAGGAGGGAAGGGCATTCCAGGCCAGCCAGGGGAAGGTGAGCCATAGGTTTGAGAAACACCATGTGGACTCTTTGGCTCTAGTGAGAGATTCTTGTTCACAGACTGGAGGAAAGGAGTCAATGGAGGAAGGGAAGGAGAAGGGGATGAAGAAGAAATGAAGGCTGGAGTCAGATTGAAGAGAGGACCACAAATGTTAGGCTAAGTTATTGAGATTCTGTCCCAGCCTCAATAAGGGGCTACCAAGAATCTTTACACCTGGGAGACAGACATGTGCCATGGGATTTAGGAAGGCCAGTCTGGAGTCTACACAAGAGGGATTAGAGAAAGGGGGGCAGTGCTGGGAGCAGGGGAAGCTGTGAGGAAAGTGGGACTTCAGCTCTTGGGGACTGTTTGCATGTGGGGAGGGAGGGAGAAGAAAAGAAGCCAGAGAGAGGATCCAGGGTTTTGCCTCTGAGAAAAGAGCAGACAGGTTTCTATTAGAAGACATGGCTTTCCGATGGTCCCAGGCTGCAAGAGCCCGCTGGGTCTAGGGAGACACCACAGCCGCAGGACTGACACCCACTCCAGTGAGGTCTGCCAGTTCAGATGGACCCACCACATCACAGTCCAGGGACCTTTTTGGATGAGCTATTGCTGCTGCAGAGCAAGGTGCTGCCCTTTTATAATCTTTGGAAATTAAAAAGTACCAAAAAACAATGGGGAAAAAAAAAGAAACAATGACCCATATGTGAGACAGTGAAACACTGTGCCTACTATGTTTCGTCTCCATCTTTTTCTGTGCTTATACTCTTTTAAAAAACAATCCCACAAGTATCATATTCTCTTTTCAAAAACAGTGTTAGAACACGTCAGCTAAATATAAGGTCCTTTGCCCTCTCCTCAACCCAGTGGCTACCTGTATTATATTTCATTTTGCCTTCAACTCATGTCTTACAGTCATATATACATAGATACATGTCTATCCATAAAAAATAAATATTATTTGGTATATTTTTATTTTCATAACTAACATAAAAATGAATTTTTCTGTACCTCATTTTCTCACTCAACAGTAAGTTTTGGAGCTTTATCCCTCTTGATTCAGATAGCTCCAATGCCTTTTGCCTGCTGTACCTTGTCTTGTTTGCATGCTCTGTTCTGTCATCTTTAACTTATCCCTTCCTCCATTCACACTGAGGTTGTTACACCTTGTTATTATTGCAAACATTGCTATAACGAAATTCCTGGTGCATCTCTCCTGGTTTCTATCTTTGAGTTGGCCCCCCAAAACACTTCTGTCATAAGGTTACAGAAGTCATTACCCTGAGAAAGATGGCCATTTCGCTGGCATTAATATCAACATAGAACTGTTGAGTGACAGGGTGTGTGCATTTTAATTCCTTTTCTATGAAGGGATTTAACTGGTCACACGCTTTCCCAAAATAAGCCCTCAGCCTCTGGAAACTTTAGTGCACTCCCAAGAGGCATGGTAAGGAGACTATCTGGGAAACTAGATTAAAAATCTTCTGTATGGATAATGCCATTTGGCCTCAGCTTACTACTGATAGTGATATAAACTCCATTCTTATGTATTTATATTTTTTAATTACAAGTACATTACAGCATTAAATAAAGTGTAGGAGCAGATAAAAGGCCAGGGAATTAGAAAACTACAGTTCTGCCACCTCGAGACAACGAATCCTGATGATGTTCATCAAGGGCTGGAGGCCGCTGGGAAAAGATCGACAGGGATTTTGTAACAAGAGAGACTTAGAGCTCCTGTCAGTGAGGCATCAGCGGTCACTCCGAGTGGCTTCCCCAAGGGCCGTGCTCCTTAGGATACGACACAATAGGAAGAACAGAACGCCAACTAAAAATTCCCTTTCAAAACAAGACCGAACCAGAACATAACCAAGCAACTGGGCCTAATTGCCTGTTAAAGGAAATCTGATGTGCTCAATGACACTTGCAAGATAAAATCAGTCAAACCCAAAATGTGAAGGATTCATAGGATAGATGTTCAGTTCTTACAAAGGTAAATGGCATGAAAAAGGGGTGTTATTATAGCACCCCTTTAAGAGACTTACCACCAAATAAGAGGTGTAAAATTTGTTTGGGCCCTGATTTGAACAAATTAACTGTAAGCAACTTTACAGAAAATCAGGGAAAATTGGACACAGACAGGGTAACAGATGGTGTTAAATTATTGTCGGTAACCACGATGATGGTTAGTGGCCAAGAGGAGCTACCCCCACGTCCAAGGTCAGGAGCAGCAGCTGTGCTTTCTGGAGCAGCCGTGAAGAGATACCTTACATCCAAGGTAAGAGAAACCCAAGTAAGACAGTAGGCACTAAGAGACGGCATCAGAGGGCAGACACACTGAAACCACAATCACAGACAACTAGCCGATCTGATCACACAGGCCACAGCCTTGTCTCACTCAGTGAAACTAAGCCATGCCCGTGGGGCCACCCAAGACGGAAGGGAAATGGTGGAGAGGTCTGACAGAATGTGGTCCACTGGAGAAGGGAATGGAAACCACTTCAGTATTCCTGCCTTGAGAACCCCATGAAGAGTATGAAAAGGCAAAATGATAGGATACCGAAAGAGGAACTCCCCAGGTCAGTAGGTGTCCAATATGCTACTGGAGATCAGCGGAGAAATAACTCCAGAAAGAATGAAGGGATGGAGCCAAAGCAAAAGCAATACCCAGCTGTGGATGTGACTGGTGATAGGAGCAAGGTCCGATGCTGTAAAGAGCAATATTGCAAAGGAACTTGTAATGTTAGGTCCATGAATCAAGGCAAATTGGAAGTGGTCAAACATGAGACGGCAAGAGTGGACATCAACATTCTAGGAATCAGCGAGCTAAGATGGACTGGAATGGGTGAATTTAACTCAGATGACCATTACATCCACTACTGCGGGCAGGAATCCCTCAGAAGAAATGGAGTAGCCATCATGGTCAACAAAAGAGCCTGAAATGCAGTATTTGGATGCAATCTCAAAAACGACAGAATGATCTCTGTTCGTTTCCAAGGCACGCCATTTAATATCATGGTAATCCAAGTCTATGACCCGACCAGTAACGCTGAAGAAGCTGAAGTTGAACGGTTCTATAAAGACCTACAATGCCTTTTAGAACTAACACCCAAAAAAGATGTCCTTTTCATTATAGGGGACTGGAATGCAAAAGTAGGAAGTCAAGAAACACCTGGAGTAACAGGAAAATTTGGCCTTGGAGTACAGAATGAAGCAGGGCAAAGGCTAATAGAGTTTTGCCAAGAGAATGCACTGAAACACCCTCTTCCAACAACACAAGAGAAGACTCCATACATGGATATCACCAGATGGCCAACAACGAAACCAGATTGACTATATTCTTTGCAGCCAAAGATGGAGAAGCTCTACATAGTCAGCAAAAACAAGACCAGGAGCTGACTGTGGCTCAGATCATGAACTCCTTATTACCAAATTCAGACTTAAATTGAAGAAAGTAGGGAAAACCACTAGACCATTCAGGTAGGGCCTAAATCAAATTCCTTATGATTATATAATGGAAGTGAGAAATATATTTAAGGGACTAGATCTGATAGACAGAGTTCCTGGTGAACTATGAATGGAGGTTCGTGACATTGTACAGGAGACAGGGATCAAGACCATCCCCAGGAAAAAGAAACGCAAAAAGGCAAAATGGCTGTCTGAGGAAGCTTTACATAGATGTGAAAAGAAAAGAAGCGAAAAGCAAAGGAGAAAAGGAAAGATATAAGCATCTGAATGCAGAGTTAAAAAGAATAGCAAGGAGAGATAAGAAAGCCTTCCTCATTAATCAATGCAAAGAAATAGAGGAAAACAATAGAATGGGAAAGATGAGATCTCTTTAAGAAAATTGGAGATACCAATGGCACATTTCATGCAAAGATGGGCTCAATAAAGGACAGAAATGGTATGGACCTAACAGAAGCAGAAGATATTAAGAAGACGTGGCAAGAATACACAGAAGAACTGTACAAAAAAGATCTTCATGACCCAGATAATCACGATGGTTTTATCACTCACCTAGAGCCAGATATCCTGGAATGTGAAGTCAAGTGGGCCTTAGGAAGCATCACTACGAACAAAGCTAGTGGAGGTGATGGAATTCCAGTTGAGCTATTTCAGATCCTAAAGCATAATGCTGTGCAAGTGCTACACTCAATATGCCAGCAAATTTGGAAATCTCAGCAGTGGCCACAGAACTGGAAAAGGTCAGTTTTCATTCCAATCCCAAAGAAAGGCAATGCCAAAGAATGCTCAAACTACCGCACAATTGCACTCATCTCACACACTAGTAAAGTAATGCTCAAAATTCTCCAAGCCAGGCTTCAGCAATACATGAACCATGAACTTCCACATGTTCAAACTGGATTTAGAAAAGGCAGAGGAACCAGAGATCAAATTGCCAACATCCACTGGATCGTGGAAAAAGCAAGAAAGTTCCAGAAAAACATCTATTTCTGCTTTATTGACTATGCCAAAGCCTTTGACTGTGTGGATCACAATCAACTGTGGAAAATTCTGAAAGAGATGGGAATACCAGACCACCTGACCTGCCTCTTGAGAAACCTGTATGCAGGTCAGGAAGCAACAGTTAGAACTGGACATGGAACAACAGACTGGTTCCAAATAGGAAAAGGAGTACGTCAAGGCTATATATTGTCACCCTGCTTATTTAACTTATATGCAGAGTACATCATGAGAAATGCTGGACTGGAAGAAGCACAAGTTGGAATCAAGATTTCCAGGAGAAATGTCAATAACCTCAGATATGCAGATGACACCACCCTTATGGCAGAAAGTGAAGAGGAACTAAAAAGTCTCTTGATGCAAGTGAAAGAGGAGAGTGAAAAAGTTGGCTTAAAGCTCAACATTCAGAAAACTAAGATCATGGCATCTGGTCCCATCACTCATGGCAAATAGATGGGGAAACAGTGGAAACAGTGTCAGACTTTATTTTTCGGGGCTCCAACATCACTGCAGATGGTAACTGCAGCCATGAAATTAAAAGACACTTACTCCTTGGAAGGAAAGTTATGACCAACCTAGAGAGCATATTAAAAAGCAGAGACATCACTTTGTCAACAAAGGTCCTTCTAGTCAAGGCTATGGTTTTTCCAGTGGTCATGTATGGATATGAGAGTTGGACTATAAAGAAAGCTGAGCACAGAAGAATTGATGCTTTTGAACTGTGGTGTTGGAGAAGACTCTTGAGAGTCCCTTGGACTGCAAGGAGATCATACCAATCCATTCTAGAGGAGATCAGTCCTAGGTGTTCATTGGAGGGACTGATGTTGAAGCTGAAGGTCCAGTACTTTGGCCACCTGATGCGAAGAGCTGACTCATTTGAAAAGACCCTGATGCTGGGAAAGATTGAGGGCAGGAAGAGAAGGGGAGGACAGAGGATTAGATAGTTGGATGGCATCACTGAATCAATAGACATGAGTTTGAGCAAGCTCCAGGAGCTGGTGATGGACAGGGAAGCCTGGCGAGCTGCAGTCCATGGGGTGGCAGAGTCGGACACAACTGAGCGACTAAACAACAAAATAAGTTCATGGTAATATCAATCAACCAAATTCATATGTTGAAACCTCATTCCCAATGCAATGGTATTTAGAGGTGGGCCTTTAGAGGTGATTACATTATGAGAGTGACGCCTTCTTGAATGAGGTTAGTTTTATTGTATCAGGGACCCCAGAAAGTTTTCTTGCCCCTTCCACCACGTGAGGACACAGCAAGAACATATCACTCTATGAACAAGGAAGTAGGCTTTTACCAGAAACTGAAATTGCCAGCATCTTGGTCTTAGACTTGCAGCACCCAGAACTATGATAAATAATTGTTTCAGTCACTCAGTGTGTTATTTTAGTTACAGCAGCTGGAAGAGACTAAGACAAACGTTTTTTTCTTTTAATAACACGGTGTGTGTGACTGTGGGGAGGCAAAGATGAACAGAACAAACGAGGCACATTGTGAACATTTGGATATTCTAGAACAAGGCTGCGTGAGTGTGAGTGAAGTCGCTCAGTCACGTCCACCTCTTTGCAGCCCCATGGACTGCAGCCCACCAGGCTCCTCCGTCCATGGGGTTTTCCAGGCAAGAATACTGGAGTCGGGTGCCATTTCCTTCTCCAGGGAATCTTCCCAAATAAGAGTATATAGAAATTCTATTGTTCCTCCGACTTTAAGTCAAAATTATGTCAATTGTTTTTGAAAAGACACACACAAAAGAAATTATGTTGCTTGTTGTGACATGTGGATTATGCATTTTAGAAAATTATTGTTTATTGAAGATTTTTTAATTTACATGAAGCAAATATTGCAAAAGGTTACTAATTGTGAAATCTAGGTGATGGGTTTATCAGCATTTTTTCCCTTCTCTCCATGTATGTTAGAAATTTTTTATAATGAAAAGCTCTTTTTAAAACAAAGTTATTCTTAATTCCACGTCATTCCGAAGACTGGAAAGAAACATTACTGTTGTATATTTCCTCTGGACTTTGGAATGATGTGTATATTTTGTTGTACAGACCACTTAAATTCTGCCATTTTACTGTTCATGTTATCTAGTCTTCATAACTGACTCTTGGATGGCTGCCTATTACTTTGTCAGATAATATACTAACTCATTTCACTAATGTTGAACTTGTATTGATAGCTTGCTTATGCAGTGAACTCAAAAATATAAGATTTTTCCCCTATTTTGGATCTTTCCTTAGGAAAGATTTCCAGAAATGAGATTTCTGAATCATAAACATGAATCTTGAAGCATTTTGCCAGATTGCTCTCCAGAAAGGAGTACCAATTTACACCATATGAGACTAACCATAGGGAGTTAGCATTAATTTTTTAGCTGGTGCTAGGGTTGTGTTAATTGCATCTTTCTGATTTCCCTTTTGTGAGTTGTTCTGTCTCCATGCCTTTGTTGGGGTCTTAATGTTCTTCAACATTTGCATGAGCTCTTTGAATAATAAAGATATTACCCTTTATACCATGTTTGCATCAAATGTTTTTCCGGGAAAGCTCACTTTAAATGCAGGAGAATGTGTAACAATGTCTCGCCGCTGCTGCTAAGTCGCTTCGGTCGGTCCTGTCCCACTCCGCGCGACCCCACAGACGGTAGTAACCAGACAATCAATACACCTGCTGCCTCTCGCCTTCTAAGAAAAGCGCGGCATCCTGGTGAGGCAATCAACTGTTTAGAAAACAGGATATTTATATTTGTAAAAAATATAAATAATGTGAAAACATTGTCTCGAGATAATTTGCCAAAGACTACAAAAGAGAACAAAGATTCTGGCTCTGTCTTCATGACCAAAATAACCAGCTTTAAAAATGGGTGATGTGGTTTTTGTACTGTTTTAATAACCAAGTCAACAGTCTCATGACTGAAAAGTAGGACATTATGGCAGCCAAATAAAGCTAATTCGTAGAAAAAAGGTGACATAACTTCTATTTCTACAGGGGGAAAAAAAGTAGATCTATTTCTCCAAGAACAGATTTCCAAATAAATTAACCTGCCAGGGTCTGATACTCACATTGTCCCCATAAGCAGTCCGTGCTCACCAGGTAGGTGAGATATGGTTAAGTCACACTGATATTCAGCGGGTGGCCCTCCTTTGAAAGGCACATGGGTCTCCCATGCCAGAGGCCATGTGCCTCAGTCTTGCCTCTTCTTCCCCATTTCTCACCTCTCCAATACTTCCTAAGCAATCGTGTGCCAACCGTGCTCAAGTTAGCACTGATGCGGAAAGCAGACTTTTCATGTGAAAAGGTGGCCCTGATGGGGTTTTGGAACAGCTAGGTGAGCGGGCTCATAAATCAAACAAGTTCTCCACCAACAACAGGGTCTTCTAGAGACACAGTCAGACCCCTGCCATTTGGATCATGGTGTCGGTTCTGGTCAGAATCATCTGAATATTATACGAAGAGTTTCCTGGGCATAAGAACTGAGCTGAGACTTACTCTCTGCTAGTGACCCTTTTGTTGGGTGCTCTGGATACAGCTTCCGTGTTCACCGCTCCCTTACCAGCCACAAGGCAATACTCAGCGCTTTTTTGCATTCATCACAAAGAACCTGTCCACTACAAAGGTGGGGTGTGCGGAGCCACAGCTGGAAAGTTTCTGTTAGTTTTGTCTCTTTTGCCAAGTGTTACATTTCAACTGCTGGTCATGAACTCTCAGTCTCTCTCTCTCTCTCCCTCCCTTCCCTCCCCATCTTCCATCCTGTCCCTTCCACCTTTCCAAGGGTTAGCAGACTGCAGACACCTGCTTTACTGGAACAGCCTACCCATTTAGGTTCCATCTAGGACTTGCTATTGTGCTACAACTACAGAGTTGAGTGCCCAGGACAAACTGAATGGACCTCAAAGCCTAAAATATTTACCATCTGGCCTTTAAGAAAACGTGTGCCAACCTCTGCTCTAAATCTCCTCTCTTACTACCTCCTGTTCCTAGATTTTCCCCAAGACCACTCAATTTGCCACTCCTTTCTTATTAAGGAAAGCAATTTACAATTTCCTGGTTTCTGCCTTTAAACTCACACACCCGAATCAATACTGTGTTCAGGCCTGGGGAAGCCATTACATAGAGCACGATAACTGCACTCAGCAAACAAAAAACTCCCAATTAGCACACCCATGCTTCTTAGAAGGCAGTAAGGGGGTTACATAAGAAAAGAACACTTAGATTTGCTACAACATACATTATCACATATAATCTGTTTACAGGCACACTCAGCCCCTCTGGGAATGACCTTCATAGCCTAACTGTGGAATCAGATCCCTGAATTCTTCTCAGCCATTCTGACATCAACCAACAGGCTCTGGCTATCCTGAGGTATTGAAGGAGGTCTGGGGAGGCCTGGCTGGGGTGCAGGGGGGAAAAAAGCCTAAAACACATGAAAGAGAGAACCAGAGGAGAGAGCTGGTTGGCTGGCCACTGAAAATTTGGGCGATTCCAGCTCTACCTAGCCAAGTGAGTCAAGCTTCTAAATGAATTAAGGTCACAGGAAAGACAATGAAAGGAAGAGTTGTCTCTGACACTTGAACCTGACCTTCAACCCCAGCCAGTACCTGTACTCTTGCCTTTTCTAGCAGAGCTGAGTAGAATTTGGCTGCAGTCAAACCCCCTAACCCAGGTTTTATCAGTAACAAACATGAAAATATCATGGTCAGTCATCCTGGAAATGCAAATCAAAACCACAATGAGATACTACTTCATATCCATTAGGACAGCTAGAAACAAAACCTCAGAGGGCAACAAGCATTGTCAAGGAAATTGTAGAGAAAATGGAATCCTCATACACTGCTAGTGGAAATGTAAAATGAGGCAGCCACTTCAGAAACCTTTTCCCTTAACCTTCTTCTTTGTCCCAATCCTAAAAGAAGTGGATCCAAAAGAGAATGGGAGAGGAGAGGTGAAAGACAGCAGATCATTCCTTCCTACCAAGATGGAACCTGGGAATGTGTTGGGTATATGTGGCCTCAGGGCAACAGTGGGGAGGGGGCCGCACACACAGGCTAATTCTCCACCCACCTCTGCCGCAGCCTGACTGATCAGGTTTCTACCTGGGGTGCGGTCCATCAGATAGCCTCTCACTGTACTTGGCCCCGGGGCATCCTGTGGCACCCAGGGCAGAGCTCTGAATTCCTCCATTTGCACTTGGATACAGAGTGCCTGCTCATGACATCTCTTGGACCTCCTCCACCCCATGCTGCCACTGTGCCCTCTCACCAAGGCACACAACACATCTGCATCCTTGGTATGGGACAGGAACTTTGTTACGCATTCCTTTTCCTTCTGGGTACACGGCCAAACTATATCATCCAGACTCCCCTGCGACTAGGGATGTCATGTGATTTGGTTCTGGTCAAAGATGCGGTGGAAGTGGTACTCACTGCTTGCCAGCCAAACCCCTGAAGTTTCCTGTGCCATCCTCCATGGATTCTCCTTCCTCTTTTTACTTGCTTGTTTTGACCGGTCAGATAGAGAGGATATAGTAGAGAACTGAGAGCTAAGGAGGCAACAGAACCAGCAGATGGAAGAGCTTGGAAGGCTGTCCAGGCACCCTCCCTGTGGTTCATCTACCAGCCTCCTCTTCTGCCAGTGGTACACCACGGATCTCACACAGGTCAGCCATGGTGATGAAGTCTCACCTCTCTTCTCCTAAGGCTCATAGCCTTTCAGGATAACGTGCAGGAAGTGGTATTGGGTGGGGGAGGGGGGTGGTATAGAAATGTTTCTAAGCACCCCAACCCCACCAAATTGTATCCCCAAGAAGGGGAAGATGAAGATTCTACTTTTGGCCAATGTTTCCTGGCTCTTTCTCTCTTCTCTTTTTATAACTCACTAGCAGAGAAGGCAATGGCACCCCACTCCAGTACTCTTGGCCTGGAAAATCCCATGGACAGAGGAGCCTGGTAGGCTGCAGTCCATGGGGTCGCTAAGAGTCGGACACGACTGAGGGACTTCACTTTCACTTTTCACTTTCATGCATTGGAGAAGGAAATGGCAACCCACTCCAGTGTTCTTGCCTGGAGAATCCCAGGGACGGGGGAGCCTGGTGGGCTGCCGTCTATGGGGTTGCACAGAGTCGGACACAACTGAAGCAACTTAGCAGCAGCAGCAGCAGAGTAGAAGGGGTAAGCTTTTTACTTTGCTTTCGCATGTAGCAGGGTCTATGATTATACTATATCCTGAATTTCTCTATCCAATATGTTACTGTAACCTTGATGTTCCTGTTGCCCAGGCATGGCTGCTAACATGTTCATGGGAGCTTCAAGAACTTAGAAGAAGCTTTCTCTCTCTACAAATCCTGACTCTTAAGATCATTGTGCTGTTAGAGACTCAAAAAAGCATTTACTTTGTAAAGTCAGAGCTGAGTCATGACATGGTGCTCTAGTTAATATCTGCCTTCTGCCTGAAGCACTGAGAACCCTTGCTGCCACACCCCAGGTGGAAACCTGATCTGTCAGGCTGCGGCAGAGGTGGGTGGAGGATTAGCCTGTGTCTACGGCCCCCTCCCCGCTGTTGCCATGGGGGGCTGGCTGACCCTGTTAGTTGCCCCCCGCCACCCCCACGAGCTTCCTATTCTGGGCTAGACACTGTATTTTCAGACAGAGTTCCACATACCACCGAGCGTCCGCCAGGCTGACACACCAACTTGGAAAATGAAGTGAACAACAAGACTTTCTGGCCACACAACAGCACATGGAATCTTCCAGAAGTCTGATTGCAGAAACAACTGACTCTTCTAACAGCTGAGGTGGGATTTTGAGAGCCTGGTGACATAGGTGTCAAGCAGGGGGTGGCAACGGCCGTGGAATTTTACTAGAATAGTCCTGTGTGAGCTCGGGCAGTTTTCCTGACTGAGTAGCAGCCAAGATCATTCCCCGGTTTCCCAGGAGGTCCTGTAAGCAAACAAATATGATTTTAAAATCCCCTTTCTGATGGGGGATTTTGTTGGACAGATTTTATTGTCTCCTGGTAAGAACTCTGTCCAACACAGGTGGGGAGCCCAGGGCATGAAGAGTTACAGGATAGGAAAATACTTCAAAAATATTATCCCCTTTAAACATGTTCTCTGAATGCATGCCAAGTGAATTTATAAGCATCTTGCTGAAATTGTGAGGAAGAGATACCTAAAGATTTTAAGGAAGGAAGGAATGGTAAATGGAAATTAATTATAAACTTGCTGCTATCACAAATTTATGATGTGTAAGAGGCCAATGCTTTTGTCTTTATTTAGTATGCTGCCTTTGTTTTATTATATTAAAGGTTAAAAAATAAATAGATGTAAAGTGCTTCATGGCTTCATTTATGAGCTCAGGCCTCAGCCCTATTTTTCTCAAAAGCTTCTCAACAATGGGTTCCCCTACTACTGAGGTTTCAAGGAAACTCACCGTTAGGCTAGGCATAGATTCCTAGCCACACATTGTCGGGATGACGTACTCAGTAATTAATTAAGTATGACCTGGTAACTGCAGCCTTTATCTTGAGCGACCAGAGGATGCTCAGGTTCTTTCCAGCCACAACACTTTACAACTTGCTCAATCCAGTTTCTAGGACACTGAAGTCTTGTTTCTCCAACCAGACTGCAAGCTTCTTGCTGGTCAGGACATCCTTCCTAGAAACCTCAATGATTCCCACACAGATTGCCCTGCATGACATAAGAGTCTATGCCTGTGCCCCAGGAAGGGGATCTGGGACTCAACAGCATCTGTCTGATTTATGAGATGAGGGAGTGCTTTTGTGGGTAGTAGATTTTCCCAGACAACCAGGAAGAGAAGAAAGATGGACTAGCCTTCTACAGCCAGTCTGTGAACTATCTCACAAAGGAAGAAAAAGACGCTGAGTACAGAAGGGCAGAGCATCTCAGTCAGGCCTGGACCAGCAGGTGGGAGCCAAGGAGCCTCATGGTTGCTTCATCTCACTGAGACTGGTGGATTTTTATGAGAATTCACCAGCTGTCATGGATATGAGGGTAGTGGGGCTTCCCTCACTGGGCTGTGTTTCAGACATGCTCTAAGTGGCTTGGTCCATTCAGATTGTGTGGTTTATAAAATACAAATGTGTACTTCTCACATTTCTGGAGGCTGGGAAATCCAAGATTAAGGCATCATCAGATTTAATCTCTGATGGAGGCCTGCCTCCTGGTTCCTAGACAGTCATATTCTCACTGTGCCCATACATGGTAGAAGAGGGAAGGGGCTCCCCAGGGTCTCTTTTATAAGGACACTAATCCTATTCATGAGGGTTCCACCCTCATGACCTAATCATCTGCCAAAGGCCCCACCTTCAAATACCATCACACTGAGGATAAGGTCTGGAGGGGGAAAGGGCGGGACACAAACATTCCATATCTGTCACTAAGTAAACACACTTTGGACTTCTTGGAGCTGAGAGATTAACAGTCTGGCAGAAATGAGTGCTCAGATTCCTGTCTGCTGAAGATGTAATGATACCCAAAGCAACCTGAAGGTTCACATCGCCTCCTTGCTTACAGCCCCTCAGAGGTATTGCACAGGGAATAAAATTGCACCCCTCACTCTGAGATTCAGGACTCCATGGGAGCTGCTTCTGAGTCCTCACCCAGTTCATCTCCTCACCACTTCCTCCCTTCCTGTAATCACAGGGCCCTCCTCTCTGTTGCTTGGGCATCCGGAAGGCTTCCCTTCCTTGGGGCATTTGCATGTACCATCCCCTCCCTCTCCTACATGATCCCCTACTCACTCCCCAATCAGCATTCTTTGTCTCCCTTGGTCGCTGCCAAATCTGTCACTCCTCAAACTGTGTCGAGCTCATAGTAGGTGCTTAGTTAATATTTGTTAACTAATGAGAAAACTCACTGGGTTTTGACTAGCATGATGTGTTCATGTGCAATGGAAGCAGGGGTAGCTCCAGCTTTGCCCTTTTCCTCACCTTTCTACTCTTAGGTTCCCAAGCTGAAGGCAAGAATTTGATAGAGTCCCATGGATTTCTCGGATCCAAAGCTTTCCTTTATGACATTTCCCATGGGCCAGCCTGTGTCATCTTTGAAGCTGAAGTCTGGCTGTGCCAGGACAGTACTTAGAGGCTTGCCTAACAAGCATGAAGCCTTTGTCTTATGCTGTGTCCTCTTTTATGTAACACTTTTGATCTTCATAACAACCTCTTTGGTTTTTCTATTCTTACTTAATAATCAAGGACCCCAAGTCTTGGGAGCATTAAGAAATGTGTTCATAATCACCCATCTTACAAATTATACAACCAGATTTTGACTCTGGAGCCAGTGTTCATCCCTTCATGAGGTTGTAAATTGAGAGCAGTCTCTGGAGTGTCACTGAGGTCATGCTTTACAGCCATCCAATCCGCCTGCCAATTCAGGAGATGCAGGAGACGCAGGTTAGATCCCTGGGTCAGGAAGATCCCCCAGAGTAGGAAATGGCAACCCACTCCAATATTCTTGCCTGGGAAATCCCACAGACAGAGAAGCCTGGCAGTCTACAGACCATGAAGTCACAGAAGAGTTGGACGTGACTGAGCAACTGAGCATCCACTCGCAGGGCACCTCACTGGAGATTAGAGTGGGCTGGCAACAAGATTGTAAGACATGAAACTCGCAGGTAGTCAAGGGTCAAAGGCAGAGCCAGTGGCTTGGGCCACCTGAGCCAGGTAACCCTACACAAGGCATCTGGCCTCACCTGACCTCAGCAACCTCGTTTCCAGACTGGAGAACATGGCAACCAGAGTCCGCTGACAGCTCCAGAGTGCTGGGAGAATTAACTAATAAACGACTGGGAGCCCTTGGCCAATGTAAAGTGCTATACAAATGCTTAATAGTAACAACCACCCTGTCAGGCATCCAGGGTTGCTTTTGAGCCCTGTGGTCCCTGTGTAATGATACTGAACCCTACAAAGTGCTTTACAAATAGTAAATAATTCATTCTCAGGGCACCCCAGGGAAGTGAGAAAGGATTCCTCTTACTTTAGAGGAATTGAGATCCAACATTTGCTGGGGCTGCTCAGCTAGGAGTCCTCTCAAAGCCAAGTTTGGGTCTCCATGGTCCTCTGCGTCGGGCCAGGCTGGGCCCAGCTGCTCACGGGTGAGAACGAGCTGAGCCTTCCGCCCACTCCCACCCCGGGGCCCTGGTCAGGCATTTGCCTGTCAGGCTCTGGAGCTCGAGGCCACAGATGGGAAGGGTGAGCAGCACGGGAAGATGAATGAACGTAGCTGGAAGTGGGAAACATACAGCGGCTGCTTGTTGGTCGGGCGCTCGGCCTTTGAGGAGAGTGGGCCTCTCCGGGACCTTGGAGAGGAGGTTGTCGGGGAAGGGAGATGACAGGGAAGGGTGGCTGGAGGGAAGAGGCACTGAACTCAGGCCTTGAAGGGGGGTCCTCCTCGAGCAGGAGACATAACCCAAACTTGGCCAGAGAGAAGGAGCCTAGGGAAGCTGGAGGGGCCTAACTTCCCAGTGACGGGGCAGAAGCCCACTCTTCAGAGAGCTGCTGTGTAGGGTTCAAGTCCAGGGGCCTGAGCTCAGGGTGTCAGGACAGGAGTGGGTTGGGCCCTGAAGGATGGGGCTGGAAGGCCACCAGCAAAGCATCAACTTTGTGTGGGGTCAGTGCCCAATGCTGTATGTATGGATGTGAGAGTTGCACCATAAAGAAGGCTGAGCACCAAAGAATTGATGTTTTGAACTGTGGTGTTGGAGAAGACTCCTGAGAGTCCCTTGGACTGCAAGGAGATCCAACTAGTCCATCCTAAAGGAGATCAGTCCTGGGTGTTCATTGGAAGGACTGATGCTGAGGCTGAAGCACCCCCTTTTTCATGCCATTTATCTTTGTAAGAACTGAACAGGGATTGAACCCACATCTCTTATTTCTCCTGCACTGGTAGTCAGGTTTTTTACGACAGGGTCCCATAGATAGGCAGAAACAAAGAAAGAAAGAAAGAGAGAGGGAGGGAGGCAGGGAGGGAGGAAGAAAGAAGAAAGTTAATTGCTTTCCAATTAAATAGTTAAGACAATTACTATCAATATAGTGGTAGAATTTTTTAATGAAACAAATATTTACAAAATAATTCTAAACATCTAAAAAATAAACAACTGGGAAACGTTGGAAGCATTTCTTAAAAGAACAGAGAACTGTTCTGCCAAATTTTAAAATGTGTACTAAAGTTCCAACAATTAAGTGTTTTATTGGCGGAAGAATTTGCAAACAGATCAATGGAAGAGACTAAGTAAGCACAGAAAGAAATCTTCAAAACATGTAAGAACTGAGAAGATGATAAAAGGAACATCACACCCAAGGGGAAAAGAAATATATTAGTCATCAAATAGAATTTTTATTTATAATGAAACCTTAGAAAATAGAAGTAAATATATGTCAATAATTACTAATATCAGGATGGTGGAGGCACTTCTAAGGTCAGCAATAAAAATTACTACAGAAGAAAATGTGATAGAGTAAGCTGCACAATCTATGGGTATATATATATCTTATATATGCTATATCAAAAATACCACATTTAAAAAATAAAAGGATAACACAAACTGAAAAAAAAAGTAGTTTCAACAAATATGACAAAGGAGTTAATATCCTTATCATTTAAGAGACCCTTACAAATCAGAATGGTATGGATGGAGCACAGTTTTGTTTAACTGTTCACCAGAGGAGCCTGGCTTCAGTCCATGGGGTAGCAAAGAGTCGGACATGATTTAGTGACTAAACCACAAAGTGAAATTTACTATAAAGTTACATTCTTTCCCTAAACCAGGGTCTCTCAGAGTGTTCCTGGCAGAATAGCGGCAGCAGCATCTTGACAAGAGCTGGGCTGGACACTATTCTCATGATGGTCCTCCAGGTATGGGGCATTATCCCCATTTCCCAGACCAGGAACCAGGCTCACCATGTTGAGAGCCAGCATCAGCATCACTGTGGGATCCGAGGCCAGATGTCTCTGGCTCCCAACCTGTACCATTCCCACCAAACCATGCTGCCTAGCCTGAACGTCCCCTTTAAGCAGCCACCAAAACATTCTTAATGCATTAGGACCCTAGAAGACCATAGGCAACCCCCACAGACCTTGGCTGACCAGATCTGCAGGCCCATGTCTTGAAAACCACAAAGATGCCACTGATGTAAAGCACATCCATCACAGAGGCTGTGTCTACTTGGAGAATGCCATGCCTCTGTTGCTGGCTGAGCCCTGGATCAAGAATTCCCTGAGAGTAGGGACAACCTCTGCGCTAAGACGTAGAGGCACTGCATAAATGATTGCTAAATAAATAAGAACTGAACCACGTTCCAGGCACTGGCTGAAGACTTGGCGCCCATTATCTCCTGGAATCTCATGACATAGACAGTGATTATCTACACCAACCATGATCCTCCTTTCCTCCCTAGTTACAGAACCCTGGTTTTTAGTTAAGAGAAGATATACCAGCTAAAATCTTTATTCACCTCCCTCCCTTGCAGTTAAAGGTAGTCTGACTGTTTCTGGCCAATGGAATGAAAATGAGCTGCTCTATGGGAATGCCAGAAAATGTATTCAACTGGGAAGAGAAAGCTCTGTCTCCCCAGCACCCCTACCTTCTTTCTGGCTGCCAGCCTGGAACGCTGACATGATGGCTGGAATTTTCCACCAGTGTGGACCATGAGGTGACCTTGAGGGTGAAAGCTATATGCCAGGGTGTGAGGAAAAAGAGGGAATCCTGCCCTGCGATGTCACCATGGGACTGCCTTTCTAATGCTGGGGAGTCTGGCTCCAGACTTTCTTAAACCATTAAGACTTTTAACTTCTCTGCTTGATTGCATTTTAACTTAATCCAAAACCTTATGAATTACCTCAATGATTCTGAAAGGCGGACTAGAAAGGTTCAGAGTTGACTGCTAAATTTTTCACTCCTCTGAAATCAGGGAATTTGGAGGCCTCTAGTAAAGTTGGGTAGACTTTTCCAGCACTGTGAACACACTCAGGTGTCCTGGAGTGTGCTCTTGCCCCTACAGTGGGAAATGATGGCTGAAGATTGAGAATAGGGTCAGTGTGTTCTTCATGACATCTCTCTGCTGCCTGGGACTAAACAAAAAGTAAAAGTCTACCTTGGCTTGGGACTTCCCGGGTAGTCAAGTGGTTAAGAATTTGTTTTGCAATGCAGGGGACACGGATGCAATCCCTAGTCTGGGATGATCCCGCATGCCACAGAGCAACTAAGCCCAAGCACTGCAACAGCTGAGCTGGTGTGCTCCAGAGCTCATGTGCCCACGTGCCACAGCTCCTGAAGCCTGCACACCAAAAACAGAGTCTACGAGCTGCGACGGAAGTCCCCACGTGATGCAACAAAGGTCCTGTGTCCCACAACTAAAACTCAACGCAGGCAAACAAATAAATAATTTTTTTTCAAACTAGCAGATAAGATCTACAATAAGAAAAATCTGCCTAGGCTTAACCTTGTTGTGAAAGAAAAAGATATTTAAATGCTCCCTTCAGCAGACTGCTTTTAGCTGCAGAAGAATTCACCACCATGAATTATGATGGTGATAATTATGCAATGTATAAAACATACCATGTAGTTAAAGTATATGATTAAATAATTATCATTTTTCATCATCTCTTATGGGTCATTCCAGGATAATAAGCAGAGTTAATTATGTCAAAGTACACCTACCTTGTTCCCATGCCGATTGCCCAGGCGTTTACCTTCCTGGACCCCGGTATCCTCATCTGTAAGATGAGAGGTTTGAATGAGAGGCTCAAGGATCTGACAGCTGAAGGGTGGCTGTTCTGAGCCCTGGGAGAGAGCAAGCCATTTCCTCTGGGTCATGGGATTAGACTTGGAAACTGTGGAAGATCCTTACTACAATGCATAGCACTCTTTGCTTCCAATATTCAATGTGGTTTAAATGTCACATCTTACCCTTTCCTAAATTAGGGCACACATGTGTTACACAGAAGTAAACAAAAGAGGCTGCTTGTGGCTGGAGGTGATCAGTTGCCTCTCCCCCATGTCTGCCTGCTGCCCCAGGGCCAAGGGGAACAAGATGCTGGCACTTTTGTAACCCACTCATGGCATGCCAGAAGTGCTGAATCCAAGGACTAGAAAATCTAGAAACGTAAACATTTTTAGTATATTTAGTTATCAAAATTACTCTTTGCTCTAGTTTTGCCTGCAATGCAAGCACAGAGGCTGAGACCTTGTAACAGTCTATCCAAAAGCAGCTCGAGGCAAGCTGCCTGAAACTCTTGGCCTTTGTATCCATGTGTCCCGTCCTCTTTGCTTGTACCCCAGGACCAAGCAACCCCTTGGGCTGGCCAAAGTTGTCAAGACATAGAGTGGACAGCAGGGTCCAGCTTTCATTCTGGGGGTCCTCAAACTCAAGGCCAAGTTAATTTGATCTGCTGGAAAAGCCTCTGTTCTTCCTCTTGAGACCCAGTGACAAGATTCCTAGCAACAATCTTCCACTCAAAGGCAGGGCTAGGGAAAGGCTTGAAAGAGAGAAAACCTAGTTATCTTCTTTGGATGTTGAAAGATGAAGCTGATTTTGTTTGTACCAACGGCCAGATGCTTATCACCCAATGACCTCCTTCATGGACTTAATTGTTCATGAGTAGAGGTAAGAGAGAATGGCCAGGGCTGGGATTTGGGAGTTAGAGGGAACTTTGTTCTAACTCTAGTTCCTCCATTTACTTCACTTTCCAAGTCTTGGTTTTTTCTGTGTGAAAGAGAAATATTCCATCTGCATTAATAAATATTTATTAAAAACCTATGATGTGTATATCCTGTGAAAACCATAATTGAAAAAGACACATGTACCCCAGTGTTCATTGCAGCACTATTTACAATAGCCAGGACATAGAAGCAACCTAAATGCCCACTGACAAACGAATGGATAAAAAAGTTGTGGTACATATACCATGGGATATTACTTGGCCATAAAAAAGAACACATTTGGGTCAGTCCTAAAGAGGTGGATGAACCTAGAACCTATTATTCAAAGTGAAATAAGTCAGAAAGAGAAAGACAAATATCATATACTAACGCATATATATGGAATCTAGAAAGGTGGTCCTGGTGAGCCTGTTTGCAGGGAGCAATGGAGACACAGACGTAGAGGACAGACTCGTGTGCACAGTGGGGCAGAAGAGAGTGGGGTGACCGAGAGAGTAGCATGCAAACATGTGCGTTCAGTTCAGTTCAGTTCAGTCATTCAGTCGTGTCTGACTCTTTGCGACCCCATGAATCGCAGCATGCCAGGCCTCCCTGTCCATCACCAACTCCCGGAGTTCACTCAAACCCATGTCCATCAAGTCGGTGATGCCATCCAGCCATCTCATCCTCTGTTGTCCCCTTCTCCTCCTGCCCCCAATGCCTCCCAGCATCAGAGTCTTTTCCAATGAGTCAACTCTTTGCATGAGGTGGCCAAAGTATTGGAGTTTCAGCTTCAACATCAGTCCTTCCAATGAACACCCAGGGCTGATCTCCTTTAGGATGGACTGGTTGGATCTCCTTGCAGTCCAAGGGACTCTCAAGAGGCTTCTCCAACACCACAGTTCAAAAGCATCAATTCTTTGGCGCTCAGCTTTCTTCACAGTCCAATTCTCACAGCCATACATGACCACTGGAAAAACCATAGACTTGACTAGAAGGACCTTTGTTGACAAAGTAATGTCTCTGCTTTTTAATATGCTGTCTAGGTTGGTCATAACTTTCATTCCAAGGAGTAAGTGTCTTTCAATTTCATGGCTGCAGTCACCATCTGCAGTGATTTTGGAGCCCAAAAAAATAGTCTGCCACTGTTTCCACTGTTTCCCCATCTATTTGCCATGAAGTGATGAGAGCAGATGCCATGATCTTCGTTTTCTGAATGTTGAGCTTTAAGCCAACTTTTTCACTCTCTTCTTTCACTTTCATCAAGAGGCTTTTCAGTTCGTCTTCACTTTCTGCCATAAGGGTGGTGTCATCTGCATATCTGAGGTTATTGATATTTCTCCCAGCAGTCTTAATTCCAGCTTGTGCTTCTTCCAGCCCAGCGTTTCTCATGATGTACTCTGCATAGAAGTTAAACAAACAGGGTGACAATATACAGCCTTGACGTATTCCTTTTCCTTTTTGGAACCAGTCTGTTGACACAGGCATTACCGTATGTAAAATAGATAGCCGGTGGGAATCTGCTGTATGACACAGGGAGCTCAACCCTGTGCTCCCTGACAACCTAGGGGGTGAGATAGAGCGGGAGACGGGATGGAAGGCCAAGGGAGGGGACATCTGTACACCTAAGGTTTATTCATGCTGATGTGTGGCAGAAACCAACACAATATTGTAAAGCAATTATTCTCCAATTCAAAATTTAAAATTTTTTTAAATCCTATGATATGCCAGGTATGCCAGGTACTATGCTGGAGTCAAAGGAAATGATGATGAACAAAATAGCAGAGAATGTTGCTGCACACCGCCAAGAAGCCCCGGGGAGGAAGGACCTGCCGCCCCAGCTGCTGGGGTGCTAGGAGCAGGGGTCCCTTCACAAGTCATGTCTGCACAGAGCTGCCAGGCACCAGGTCCCACCTTTCCCAGGGTGGCCGCCATGCAACGACTGATCAAAGCCAAAGGATGAAGACCTGGCCATCTCTACCCAAATCAGGACACCTCTGGAGGGCCACTCCAGCCCCACAGCTCCCAGAAGTGTCAGACAAGATCCAAGTTTGATTCTCCTTCTTCCCATACCTGCTGCTAACACCTCCATTCTACAGGGTTGGTCCCAAAGAGCCCTGCTTAATAGAGATCCTGCCAGCTAACCCCCATCTCAGAGTCTGCTGCCTGACAGACCCAACCTGCAACAGAAACAACCTCCACTCTCTCAGGAAACCAACTTGGAGAAAGAAATGACAGAGTGATTTTATGAGGACCATTGAGAAAAGCAAGTGGGAGGTGTGTGAAAGCACTTCAGTGGTCCAAAACTACCATTGAAGACGTGGGTTTCTTTATTTTTCTTAATGGCTTGAAGTGAGTTGAGTTGCAATGTGAAAACCTTTCTCATTTCTTAGAAAGAAAGCCTCCCAGTTCCCCTCCACTTCGCCATCTTCAAAGGCTCACTTCTCTATCCTCAAAGGCTCAGTCTCAGTAGCCTGCAAGGGGTGATCCCCCCACCCCGAGACAGGAGTGACATCACCCAGAGGGGCACTTCCGGTACTCCAAGGAAATTTCTTGGCTCATGTCTGCCTAGTGCCTATCATTAGTGAAGCCCAATTTCAGAAGCTACAAAAAGGAGCGGGCCGCTTGACCCCATGCCCAGCTGCCAACTTTCCAAGTTCCCCAGTGCTACAACCGACTCTGCAGAAGCAGAATCTTTGGCTCCAAACCACTAATGAACTCCTTCTAGCTCCAGGTTTAATTAGTTTTCATTGCAATATTAATGATCCTAACAAACCATTTCAACTTTCCTGTTGCACAGCTGGAATTCTTTTATTTGGCATTTGGTCTCTTTATAAGAAAATCCCTCACGCATCCTCCTCCCGGCCAGCCCCATCAAAAGGGAATAAGATCACATTCTTACTTTCCTTATCACTTTGGCCAACCCAGGGACAGTAGCTTTAATAATTTTGAAACTGGGAGCTTTAAACACATCACAAACTGCCATACAAATAACATATAATATAACTCCAGGATTTTAATTACAGTGACTAATATATGTACCAATCTTAAAATCTCTATAGTACCATTAGGCCACATGCATGGACATTATTGGGAGGTTTAAATTTTGCACAAGGTATATCATTAGTTGATCCAAGACCTTCCAGATCTAGAGTTCTCGCCTGGGACTCAGAATTCATTTGTTGGGCACTTTGAACTACTCAGCCAGAAGCAGCACTGTTTTCATTAGTGACTATGAAAAATGATTAAACATTGCTACCAGTTCATAGTGGTTTGTGTTGCAGGTCGGCTCGCTGCATGGCTGAACAACAAAGCATTTGCTACTGGATTCCAATGGTTCTTTATTTTCTCTGCCCTTCCAAAGAAGAGAGAAGCAACAGTAAACCAACGCACGATAGAACTGCTTTCTGTCTGCTCCCGGAAATGCTCCAGCCCAGCCGTAACGGCATTTGATCTGGATTTATATGAGAACGCGCTGGATTTTTGCTACAGTGTTCTTCTAGCCAGAGATTTGGATTTGGGTGGACCTGCTGGGTGATGACTGATAGAAACTGAATGGAGACTCCCAGTGGGCCTCTCCAAAGAAAGGCTAGCAGCCTGTGCTTTAAGTTCAAGGACATGCGGTGAACTCAGATTCAGCTCAGCCAGCATCAGCCACCCAGGAACTATGCTATGTGGGGCAGCAGTGCTGAGCTTGTGGTGAGGGTCCAAGGTCAGAGACATGGTCAGTGTAAGTTGGTCCCAGTGGACTCCAGGGAGGGAATAAAGAACAGGGACGTAAACTGGCCAGAAATATGGAGCATAAGTAAGTGGAATTTATTCCAAGTACACAAAGGTTTATTTAACATTCAAAAATTGGGAGAATGGTATTAAAACATGTATAATATCATATAAGAAACAAATCACCAGTCCAGGTTCAATGCAGGATACAGGAAGCTTGGGGCTGGTGCACTGGGATGACTGAGAGGGATGGGATGGGGAGGGAGGTGGGAGGGGGGTTCAGGATGGGGAGCACGTGTACACCCATGGCAGATGCATGTTGATGTATGGCAAAACCAATACAATACTGTAAAGTTAAAAAAAAATAGAAAAAAAATTAATCAATATAATTCACCATATCAATAGGCTAAAGAAGAAAAATCATATGATCATACTAATTGACACAGGAAAAAATTTGACAAGATATAACACCTATGTATGACAATTAGAAAAAGAAAAATCTCCAGTAAGCTAGGAATAGGGGCTTTCCCGGGTGGCTCAGTGGTAAAGAATCTGCCTGCCTGTACAGGAGACACAAGAGACATGTGTCTGATCCCTGGGTCAGAAAGATCCCCTAGAGAAGGAAATGGCAGTCCACTTCAGTACTCTTGCCTGGGGAATCCCATGGACAGAGGAGCCTGGCAGCTTACAGTCCATGGAATCACAAAGAGTCAGAGACACTGAGCTATTGAGCATGCATGCACACAAGCTAGGAATAGAAAGGAACCACTTCACACAATAAAGAACATTTACAAAAGCCTACTCAATGGTGAAAAATCAAACAAGGAAAGGCTATCTGCTCTGACCACTCCTCTTCAACATAATTGAAGTTCTAGCCACTACAATAAGGTAAGAAAAAGAAATGGCTTACAGATTGAAAATGAAGAAATAGAACTGTTCTTATTCGCAGATGATTTGGTTGTTTGCATAGAAAATCCTAAGAAATTGACATACACAAAAAAACTAGAATAAATGAGTTCAGCAAGAGTGCAAAATATAAGATCAACACACAAAAGTAAATTTCATTTCTACATATACAAATGAACACCTTGAAACCAAAATTTAAAACACAATACCATTGGTTATTGCTCCAAAGTAAATGAAATACTTAGGTATGAATTTTACAAAACATGTATAGGATCGGTATGCCAAAATTATTAAATGCTGAGGAAAGAAATCAAAGATCTAAATAAGAGTAACATATTATGTTTAGGGGTTGGACACCTCAACACAGCAACCTGGATTCTAGCCTCAGCTGGATCCATCTTGGTTGGACCCAGTGCCTGGTCTCCCTCTCCCTGGGTGCCTGCATGCTAAGTCGCTCAGTCCTGTCTGACTCTTTGCAACCCAAAGGACTGTAGCCCGCCTGGCTCCTCTGTCCATGGGAGTCCCCAGGCAAGAATATTGGAGTGAGTTGCCATGCCCTTCTCCACTCTCCATGCCTGATCCTTATTTCTTTACTTTGGTACCAATGTGGTAAAAGGGACTCACCTACTAAGAAGCATTGGAGACAGAAGTGAGAGGCATGTGTGTGGAGTCCAGGAGAAGGGATACGGGTGGTTCCTGTACAGTGTGTTTGTCACCCGTGGAGATGGCAGTAACTAGAATGAGAATTGTGGACACATTGGTGTGGTGCTCAAAAGGTGTCCAGCAGCGTGGAAGGTGGGGGCTGGAAGTTATCGACAGCCAAGGCCTCGCCCTTGCACAGCCCAAGGCCTCTGGAGGGCGGCCACTGGCACTCCTGGGTCTCTGGCTGGCGGAGCCCCCTCCTGTCCTCGGAGCGCACCCACACTGCCCTTATCTTGGGGCAGCATGATGGCTCATCTTATCTGACATCCCCCAGGCTGTCAACTCCATGACAGAAAGAGCTCCCACTTAGACTAGAACACATAGTCATCCTCTGCGTTCTGCATGGAGTCGCTCATAAAAGCTTCACAGCTGAGAAAGCAAGGCCCAGAGAAGTGCAGTGATCTGCCCAAGGTCACACAGGCAGTTCAGTCCCCAACACTGGCTCCAGAGCTTGGGCTCTGGACCATGGCCTTTCTCTTCCCATGGGAGTGCAGTCTGAGGATGCTATGTCCACTGCAAGGCTCCAGAAGAGGCTCGGGACAGTGTGGCATGGTTGTGGGAAATTCAAGGTGCCAGAGGATCACGGAGAAGGACAATGGGGGTCATGGGGAGGTTAAGGACAGGGAGGGGAGGAGGGAAGAGATAAAGAGAAGAGGGAGACAAAAGAGGAGAGTGATGCAGAGAAAGGAGAGATACTGAGGGCGAGGAGGCGGGGAGGGGCCGGCAGCTTGCGCTCGGCTCCTGGGCACTAGATCACAGCGCGTGAAGAGGAGCGGTGATCCCTGAGGCTGCCGTGTGGGCGGGGCTGATGCGGAGGGGCTCCGGTCCAGGCTCCAGCGCGGGTAAGAAATCATCAACACATGTGGCTGGGAATGTGACAAAACCAGAGCTTCCCTGGCGTCGGCCGCTGTGTGAAGTGGGCCTAGAGCAGGCAGCCTGGGGCAGCGAGGGTGCTCAGAAAACTGCTGCAGGGACCCAGGGAAGCAAAGGTGTGGCCCGAGCCAGGGGCGCAAGGTCAAGACACCGCAGGACTAGGAGCCAGGGAGAGGAGGGAGCAGGCAGTGGAAGGTCCAAGCTTCTGCACATAGTGGGTGGGCTTCCCAACCCCAAATCCAAACAGCCATTTAATGGATGCCTACTATGCGCCAGGCCCTGGGCCAGGCCCTTGAGATAGAATCTAGACTTGTAATCACAACCGTGTTTCCAGATGGGTTTGTCCCTCCTCATTTTACCCAGGAGGAAGCATTGAGAAGTTCCCGTGGGTGGTAAGCAATGGCAGGGCCAGACCCAAGGGGTGTGTGGGACTCCAGAGTCCGTGTTCTTTCCATGCACCATGAAATTACACTCAGGTCATTTCACTCAGCAAAGAGCATGAACCCGTGACAGCTGACCAGGCTCTGTGAGTGTCATAGTGGCCGAGAGCCAAGCTACAAATCACGCCACGTCACCACAAAAGCCAAAATAACCAGCGCCTATGTGTGGTCTGCTTACTCCAGCTGTCTTAGCTCAACCGGATCTATTGACGATTCACTAATCCAGCCAATAGCTGAGTGCTGACCCACACACTCAGCCGAGCCGGAGACAACACGAAGCTGTTTCTGAGCCCTCGGCTTTGCCGGGGAGAGTCTATCATTAAAGTCTCCTTCAGAAGCAGCGGGATTTACCTGGCCTGGCCACAGGGGAGCCCTGGACAGCAGAGCCAAAGACACCCCAAAAGTCTGCATCTCTCTGTAAAAAGCCCCTTTTCTCAGGGTTCCTCGTTTGACCCACCTGTCGATGGCCATCTCAGTAAATTTCATTCGTGACAATGAGCTGTAGTGGCTGAATGTTGGCCCCTGAAAGATACTTTGGTGTCTTAATCCTGAAATCTATGAATGTGGCCTTCTTTAGAAAAATGGTTCCTACAGGTGGAATTAAGGATTATGTGCTAAGTAGCAAGTTCGGTAGCCCCTAAATTCAATGACAAATGTCCTTTATAAGAGAAATAGACATCTGAGCCAGAGAGAGGGGGGCAATGCAACCACATGGTTTGAAGAGCTGTGTCCACAAACCAAGGAATGAATGGGGCACTAGAAGCTAGAAGAGACAAGGAAGAACCTCCCCTAGAGCCTTCAGAGAGAGCTACCCTGCCGACCCCTTGATTTCAGACTTCTGGCCTCCAGAACTGTGAGACAATGAATGTCTGTTGTTTAAGCCACCCTGTATGTGGTCATTTGTTTGGGCAGCCGCAGGAAAGTAGCCTCTGACTATCCAGTGTGCGTTGCTATTTGCTGGAAAATCTGTGATCTCATCCTTCAGGCCCATGAGCCCGCCGGGTCCTGCTCTGCCCTTGGCTGGAAAGGGAATCCCGAGGTTGCATCTGCCTCTTGGGTGTGGAGCTCTGGGCTGGAGCAGGATGAGAAATGGGCCTATTTATAAACGAACAGATCCAGAGGGCGGGAGCCGGGTCAGCCGAGGGCTTCACCAAGGTCACAGACCCAGTCCCTTGGGATGGGGGCATTGCAGGGAAGGGCCAGGCTCCAGAGGAAGCAGGGGGCGGGAGCGCTGAGGCCTCTCTGAGCGGTGGGGCCGTGGTCCATTTCTGAACAGCCTAACAGGAATGTCCAGCTGGCTTCCAAGTCAGATTTGGTGTCTTGGGCGAAGGGCAGGCCCAGCTGGGTGGGAGTGGATTCTTTCCCACTGCCTCATTGCCGCTCCGAGAAAGGAAGTGTGAGCGCCTGGGGCAGGCACCCTGCACGCAGCCCATGACTGTGGGCGGTTGTGTCCTCCACGCTCCTGCGGCTCAAGGAGGATGCTGCTATGGTGAGTAAGCCTCCGTGCTCCCCTTGCTTCTCACTGTAAAGAGCACTCTCTCAGCAGGGCCAGGTTGGAGGGACTTAACCGGGTGATATTTCAGCCCCAGGCTGTCTCATGGAGGGCAGAAAGCTGGGCAGTAGTGCCAAGGATGTGGGTGGATAGGGACTCTGCTGATTAGTGGCTGAGTGGGACCGGGGTCTACTCCCAGCGTGATTGGTGCCGGGCAGAGTTGTCCAGAGGAAGTCAGAGCACACAGGCTGCCGTACCCGGCCCCTCCCACAGGCCTGGGCCTGGGGGATGCTCAGCTCCACAGCACCAGAAGTCTTAAAAGCCAGCAGAAGTCTTTCCTTTACAGCAGGAACAGCTTCTGATCCAGCTAGGATGCCTACCTCAGTCACATCTGTGACCATATCATGTCTCTTGAGTCTTGTATGTCTTTAAGCAGTTCTCCCTATAAGAGTAAATTTCTGAGTAGCTATCGCAGGAAGAAGAATGGGGCAAGATTTTTCACCTGCTTGTGTTCTGAGCCACAAGCTTCAGGAAGCATTGAATCTCAGCTGCATCTTCTTCTTGCTGTGTTATCCTGGACAAGTCACTTAACCTCTCTGAGCCTCATCTTCTAGTCCGTAATGTGGAGATAGCCCAGCCTATTTTGCTGAACTGCTGGGGAGGTTAGACGAGACAGTATGTGTGACGCTCCCATCTCCATCCACAGAGCCTGGGCTCATGTCCCAGGACTTTGGACATCTTTTCTGTTTAACCTTTCCCGTTGAGAAAGTTTGTTGGAGCTTCAGAGTCCCATCCACTCCAGCTAGGCATCTGGTCACATGGGGTGATCAGCACAGCCCCATGCTGTCATGGGGACATTCATGCAACCCACGAGGGACTTATAGGGCTCAGGTACCTGCAGCCTACAGACTCCTCCTCTACCCTCCTCCCCTGACTCTGGACTCTGGCCCAGCTGCTCATGGTCAGAACATTCAGATTCCAAGCCTGAAACCAAACCTGTATCCTTTTCATTCACTTGTCAAGCCCTGTCTTTCCTGCAGAAGCCTGCCTATGACCTTCTCAGGGTTAAGCTTATACTAAAGTAGAAACAGAACCAGCATGTGGTAGGGATTGTCTGTGGAAAAGGACTTACTGCCTCCACTAAGGAGGCAAGGGATGCTGGTCCCCGCTGCTGATGTGACCTTGGACAAGTTGTTTTTTCCTTTCAGTTTCCTCATCTTTAAAACGGGTATGTGCTGTGCTTAGTCCCTCAGTTGTGTCCGACTCTGCAAAGCCGTGGACTCTAGCCTGCCAGGCTCCTCTACCATGGGGATTCTCCAGGCAAGAATACTGGAGTGGGTTGCCATGCCCTCCTCCAGGGGATCTTCCCAACCCAGGGATCAAACCCAGGTCTCCTGCATTGCAGGAGGATTCTTTACTGTCTGAGCCACCAGGGAAGCCCTAAAATGGGTATAATTTTATCTAAGTCTCAGAATGACTGTAGGTTGATCGTCAACCATCTGGCCTTGCCCCTGTCATGTATGAGATGCTCCCCCTCCTCTTGTCCTGAGCCCCAATTTGCATGAGTACAGCAGTTGGCTCAGTCCCCAGATACAGAAGCAGGCTGGCTCAGGGAGGGCCCAGGACTCAGGAGACCCAAGGAATAATAAGGGGCATGATCTCCCCTTCCTGGGAGCTGACAGTCCTCGCAGAGGCTCACCAGAGGGATCTTGCCCCCAGGAGGGGGATTACTAGGGCGAATACTCAGGCCCACAGCAGGAAATGGGGATGAGTCAACTCAGGACCCCTGAGAGGAGCCTTCTCGGACTTCATATCCATTCCCAGGAAACCCGCAAACCATTCTTTTGTGTTAATCAGATTTGCAAAGCCGTGGACAACATGGCCACATCACCCTTAGGAAACTCACTTGAGCCTCTTAGCTGCTCTGGCCACCAGGGGAGGTCAAGGGTGCTGCAGGAATTGTGTCCCCCAGACTGCAGTGAGAGGGTAGGGAAGACCTGCCTGAGGGTCTCCTCGGGAAAGGCCCGATGCTGAGGGTGGTCGCTGGATCCACCAGTGCGGTTGAAACCTGTAGCATCTGATGGAGCAGATGCTGGGCTCAGACAGCAGGAGACCCTCAGGGCAGACGGCCGGCACCTGCCGCACTGGGTGTCAGCTCCCTTCTCTCCCGCGCCTCTGGTAGGGATGGATCGGCAGGTGGGTCCTGTGGGGCTGTCTCCAACGGCGACTGGGCCCGGAGAGTACAGACAGGAGAGAGCCACTGTCATCAGACAAAGAGGCCATTAAAACCAAACGTTTAGAATATGACTCCATGCATATAAAAAGATATTCAGGCAAATTAAATGCATTAGGCCAAATGCCTGGGACAGAATCCCAGCTCCACCACCTGGAAGCCCTGTGACCCGGGGCCAAGAGCTGGCCTTTAAGCCCTGGTTTCCTGGCTTCTGTGGACTGAATGGTGGCCCTCAAAAGATATGTCAACATCCCAACACCACAACTTGTGAATGTGACCTTATTTAGGAGGAATCTCTGTAGATATAATGAAGTTAAGAATCTAGAGATTAGGAGATCATCTTAATTACCCAGGGGAGCCCTAAATCCAGTGACAAAGTCTCTGACAAGTCTCCTTTTAGAAGCACTCAGAGGAGACAGACAGACATACAGAAAAGAGAAGGTCATGTGAAGACAGAAGCAGAGATTGGAGGGATGCGGCCACAAGCCCAGAAACACCTGGAGCCGCCAGAGGCTGGTCAGGCACTTGAAGGCAGCTCAGCCCTGCCAACACCTTGAGCCCAGATTTCTGTCCTCCAGAACTGTGAGCGAATAAATATCTATTAACCCTCCCTCACCACCAGCTTGTTACAGTGACCACAGGAAGTATTCTTCAAAGAAAGAAGGTAAAGATCTGACAAGAGAGGATCAATATAGATCATGTGCATTTTTACATACAATAGAATTGTATGCAGTCATGCAAAGAAGTTGTGGACAGTCATTAAGGATGAAGCTGGTGTTGGGAATATCAAGCCAGAAAAACAGAGTACCAGAATACTAATTTGTAAATGTTTAGGAATCGAATTTTGTTTTTAAAAGTATGCCAAAACAGGAAAAATAACGTTGATCATCTCCAGGCCATGTTATACCATTTCCTTTATTTTCTTCTTTGCTATTTTCTATATTTTCCAAATTTCTTCTCAGTGAGTGCATGCAGGATGCTGTGTTGAGTCACTTCAGTCATATCTGACTCTTTGCCACCCTGTGAACTGTAGCGCACCAGGCTCCTCTGTCCATGGGATTCTCCAGGCAAGAATACTGGAGTGGGTTGCCATTCCCTTCTCCAGGGGATCTTCCCAACCCAGGGTTGGAACCCACATCCCTTAAGTCTCCTGCCTTGAAAAGCAGCTTCTTTACCATTAAAGAGGCCACCCAGGAAGCCACCCGGGAAGCCCCTCAATGAATATAACTTTTACTGTCAGAAAATAAAGAGCCATTCTAAAATTTTCTTCCGCAAATGTGACTTAGCTGTGCAAGAGCCCCCGAAGGCCCACTTTCTTTCCACCTATAATCTCATGAGAACCTTACAACAGCCCCTCCATAAAGTCACCTGTGACTTAGCTGTGCAAGAGCCCCCGAAGGCCCACTTTCTTTCCACCTATAATCTCATGAGAACCTTACAACAGCCCCACCATAAAGTCACCTGTGATTCCATTCTGTAGGTGAGAAAACTATGCTTCAAGAGGTAAGTAGAGAGTGCAGAGGCAGCCTATGGCCAGAGTTGGGAAAGGAACACAGTCGCCCTGTCTTCTGAGCCTTGTGTGAGAAGCCACACTCCCCTACCCCATCGAGACAGCCACTGCTCTGCCCTTACCTCCCTCTCATGGCCACAGCCAGGATCTGGCCTGTCCTTCAAGTCAGGATGACTGATCAGAGTCTCAAGTGCCCTCCAGGCAGAGATAAATAACAGAGAGCTAGATCCCGGGATTCCGGTTTTGTATTTTTAAATGGAAGGAGAGATAAATCATTTCTGCTAACTGTTTTTACCTGGCTGCAGGAAATGATGCATCACCATCTTTTAAAAGAAAATTAAGCCTTTAATTCCATGGCACATGTAATAAAATGATACTTCAGCTCTCTGCCTTGAATATATGGCCCGTCGTGTCCTAATTTACTATTTCAATGCTGCCTGAAATGTTCTGAAGTTATTAATGTGGCAATATATTCAAGCACCAAACCTGGCCTTCAAATGCTATTCAAGCGTTCAATTAACACAATGGATGGCCAGGCGGGAGCCAAAGGGGTCATATCGAGAGGGAGGCCATGTGGGTGGGGTGCATGGCTGACCCTGCTGTAGAGGGCTACTGTGAGCCAGAGCCCCATTTTCTTCCTCTTGGAGGTGGAGATTATGATGCCTCATTCACAGGTGCAAGGTGCCAGGTACAGATCTGTGCCTGGGTCCCCAGTGCCCCCAATGCCACTCTCTTTATTCTGATTCTCTCGTGGTCCACAGGAGTGCTGTGGTGCTTCCACACGCACACCAATGCTTAGCATGTGTGCACAAGCTCACACGTGGGGCACTTCATCCCAAGACTCTGAGCAGGCACATCCCACTGCACTTAGAAGAACAGGCCTTTATGACCAGGGAACTGCCCAATGATCCATGCAAAGATATACTGGGGGGAAGCTTCAATGTAAGATAAAGGGCGGGGGCCTGGGGGCTGCAGGCCATGCTCTTCACCTTGTGCGCCTGTCTCCTCTCCTGTGAGTGTGTGATGCTGACCGGAGACCGCGTGCTGATGTCAGCTGCCCTCACAAGCCCTCCCCCCGGCACATGGCGCAGCCAGTGCACATGAGCATCTGGATGGACCGCTTGAATGAGAGCGCTCTTGTTCCGCAGAAACTCCCAAATGGGCTCAAAAGACACTGCTGGGGTCTCTGGGGTCAGGGACTTCAGGTCTTTCAGTGGGGCCCTCAGCAGGAGCACCGGGTCCCCTGGGAGGTTCAATGCAGCCCCACATCCTCTCCAGGGTAAATCTCATCTGTTTCAGAGACAGAGAGTTGGGACAGTTCATTTAGCTTTTAGCAAACTCACAAGGGAAATAATCGTAATCCTATGTCTAGAGGTGAAGATATACATGAAATTCTCCAGTGTGGACCAGATCCCTCGGCAGTGGGCAAAAACCAAGCTCCCTCTGATACCCAGAGCAGGGCCTGAGGGAGAGAGGACAGCTATGGCTGAGACTAATTTTCTGGAGGAATCAGGATGCTAGGGCAACCAGACAAGTGAGCTGAGCAAATTATTTAGACAACAGGAGCGCCTCTCTTGGGCTTCCCTGGTGGCTCAGACAGTAAAGAATCCACCTGCAATGAGGGAGACCTGGGTTCAATCCTTGGGTTGGGAAGATCCCCTGGAGGAGGCCATGGCAACCTACTCCAGTATTCTCGCCTGGAGAATCCCCATGGACAGAGGAGCCTGGGAGGCTACAGTCCATGGGGTCGCAGAGTCGGATACAACTGAATGACTAATAATGACACAGCACAGCACCTCTGTCTTGTAAGATTGCTGTGATTATGAAAATGAATCAATAATGCGATCAGTCACACAGACGTGCTCCTGTTAGCGATGGAAACCAGCCCACTGCATAGTGGCTTCCTAAAACTTAAGCTGCTCCATTTGTGGCAGACAGTGGGAGTGAGCACTTGACGCCAGGAGCCCTGCTGGGGTCTCCTCTTCCTCATCACTCATATTCAAATGCCCAGAGCCAAATTCTACCCCAAATAACCTCCCCACTCTCCTCTCCTCTCTGACCTTCCAGGCCACCTACTCCCCTCTGAACATCTACAATGTCCTTCGAATGGCCTGCCCCCATCTCATTCCACAACATTCCATTTTCCATGCTGCAGTCAGAGAAATCTTTTCTAAATTTATTTTCTCATCGAAGGATAGTTGATGTATAATATTATACAAGTTAAAGGTGCACAATAAAGTAACTCACAATTTGAAAGGTTGCACTCTATCTATAGCTACTATAAAATACTGGCTGCATTGCCCGTGTCGTACAGTACACCCTTGTAGCTTATTTTATGCCTCAGTTTGTACCTCTTAATCCTCTGCCCCTACATCGCCCCTCCTCCCTTCCCTCTCCCCACTGTAACCGCTAGTCTCTTCTCTATGCCTGTGAGTCTCCTTTTTTTGTTATATTCACCAGTTTATTGTATTTTTTATATTCTACATGTAAGTGGTACCATACAGCGTTTGTCTTTTTCTGTCTGACTTAGCTCACTCAGCGTAATACCCTCCAAGTCCATTCATGTTGCTGCAAATTGCAAAATTTCATTTTTTATTGCTGAGTAGTATTCCACTGTATGTATGTATGTGTGTGTATATATATATGCCACTTCTTCTTTATCCATTCATCTGTTGATGGACACTTACCTTGCTTCCATATCTTAGCAATTGTACATAATGCTGCTATGAAAGCTTCTTCAAATGTTTATCAGACCCTATTGACCCTGTGGCTAAACCCACCATTGGCTTCCTATAATACTGAATAAAATGCAAACTCCATGTCTCTGGCCAGCAAGGCTCCACATGGCCTGGTCCTGTCTGCTCTCTACTCTCATCTAGACATCCCCACCCTCAAGCCCCAAGTGTAAGTTCCATGAAAGCAGAGATCCTGTCTTATTCACAGCTGTATCCCATTGCTGGGCCCTTGGTATTTACAAAGCAATGCTTCTAGAATAAATGAAGGATTCAAAGCCAGGATTCAAACTACCTATCGTGCGTTGTACCACTGGATGGGGGAAATCGACACTAATAAAAATGAACCCCTTCAGTTAAGCAAATCTCAATCCCTCTTCCTAAACTGGGAGCCTGTGGAGCCCAGAAGGCTGGAGAAAAAGTTTGAACACACCCAGCCTGCATCTTCAAGGGGCCAAGACAGCCTTGGGAGAAAGTGACCCTACAGGGACCACTGTACTCAGCCGCACAGGCTGAGGGTGGCCCAAATCCAGGGATGGCACTGACACAGAATGACGCTCCCAGGGTTCTCAGCTGGACCCGCACGCCAGTCCTGGGCCCCCTAACCTGCCCCATCAGGACTGAGCCCCCATTGAGTCCCTCCCTCAGCCCTGCACCTCTATTCTCAATTGGTTTCCTCCTTAAGAATTCACAGACCAGTAAACCAGAGGGCAATACAAGTGGTGTCCCTGGGTGAAAAGGGAGGCTGGAATGTCAGGTGTGCACCTTCCTGTCTCTGCTGCATCCTGTCTGTGTGTCCTTGAGCTCATTATTTTTTGGAGCTTCAAGCTCCCAGCACACAGAGATGCTTAGAACAATTTGTCTGGGCCAAACCAGATACCTGCATGGCAGGGCTGATGGAGAGATGGCAAAGCCTGTATCGTGTGGCAGAGTCTAGTTCCACCAGTGTGAGGAGCTTCAACAGAAAGCACTTTCTTGTTTTCCTTTATTCGCTATAGCAACGAGCATAAGGTTACCATGACTCTTTCCTACACATGAGGCCACTGTGGCTCAGAGGCTCAATGGTTGCCCAAGTGCGCACACTGCTGGTGATGAGCCAGTGACTTACCCTGGCCCTAAAGATGGGCCCGACAGCTCCTGTGAGGCCGCCGTGTTCCCAAGGCTGTTGGGCACAGGAACCAAGAGTCTGGTCTTGAGGACTCAGTTTGCTGCCACGCTCAGGTCTGCAGGTCCAGGCGCTCTGCCCCCATCCGACTTCCCCTGCCTTCTAGTCGGCCCTATGGGGTCTGCCCCTGGGTCTACAATTTAAGGGGAGGAGGGGAGGACTTCTGAAAACAAAATCCCTGCCCCCCATAACTGAGTTTAACTGAGAAGTTCCAGTCTGAAAACTTTGGACACACTGCTGACAGTCCGGATGACAGCCCAGCTGGGAGGGCGGCTATATTTAGCCACATGCTTGACCTACCATGTTATCGGGAGCAGAACCAAAAGGTTGGGGAGGGAGGTAGCAGAGGGCGCCTCCACCCCGTACCACCCCAGCCGCGCAGCCTTAACGATCTGCTCAGCAAAGTTTCCTCTTTCTGAACACATGTTTTCCTCAATGTTGGGGAGATCTGTGACTTGCCCAGTGCTTTGGGCCTGGAGGTAGAGGCCAAAAGCAATCAGCTCCATTTGTAGCAGGAGGGATTTCTGCGCCAGGTAGTTAAGAAGCATGTTGGTTGTGGGTTACAAAGCCAAGCTTTCCTCCTGCATCCCTGGGTGCCTGCGATGATAGGAGGGAGTCCATGCAGACAGTGCCTGGGCACCGGAAAGGGGGACTGAACCGTCAGCAGGCGAATCTTCATCCCAGATAGTCATGCTCCCCACCTCGTGGAGCTTCTGAAAAGAGCGAATGAAGCATAACGTGAAAAGCACACAGCACAGCAAGCACCGTGCCTCCCTCTCCTCTTCCCTTGATCCTCACAACCCAACAAGCTGAGATTTAGCCGATGTATCCCCATTCTACAGACGAAGAAACTGAACGCAACACTCAGAGAAGGTGATTTGCCTAAATGCTCAACGGGGGACTCAGAGATAGATGTGTTGCAGACACTTCGATATTTCCCATCTCTGAATTTGACCTGTGTGTTCAATGGTCCAAGGAAATCAAGGTTGGGGGCAGGTGTGATGGTGCTAATTTCCCAGAAGCAGTCTTACCTCTGCTCTTTGAAGTGTCACAAAATTGGCTGGAAGCTGCTCCCGTCAGCAGCACTGCACGAGGCTGCTGAAAGCGCTTTTAGCACCTGATTAAAAAGGAGCCTTATTTTCCTGAACAATTACCAGGCTCGGCTCTCTTGATCTCATCCCAAAGAGAAGGAAGAAAAATCGTGGAAGGCTGGCCTTGAGATACTCACCCCACAGAACACTAAATGGCCTGGCCTCACCCATATGTCAGGTATGCCAGGCACAGCATAGGCAGCAACGTCCAGAGCTGCAGGGCAGCAAGCAGGGCTTGCCACAGGGGTGGGCTCTGTCCTTTCCAGCTCCAATGGAGACACTGCAGTGGCCTGCGTCCGGCTGTGATCTGAATCCTGGGGGATCTGGGAATGAAGCAGAAAGAAGAAAGGAACTAGCTTTTCTTGAAGTTCTCCTGTGGGAAGGTTATCCCTTTTATATCCCCAAACAGCTGTTCCTGGGAGCCTTCTAGTCTCGAGATATTTATTATAGAAAGCAGAGACGTAGGAGGTGACTTCGTGCCCAAAAGCACACAGCCAATAGTTTAGAGAAAAAATGGATTCAAACCCATGCAGAGCTCTAAACAGCCCCTTGCATTATACTGTGCTGTCTCGTAGCATCCCTGGGCTGCCTTAAAGAGTAGCTTGGGCCCTGCACTCACCTAGGCTTTCACCCTCTGGTCCCAGTGTGGGTAACAGGAAGGGTGCCTCACCCTGTGCGTGGCTGAAAACTCCTGCCCCATTTGTCCTGTAATCGTGTCACCCCAAGGGCACTGTACCCCTGGTCTAAGTTATAACCAAGGTTGTCTCTTACACCCATAGTAGCAAGGAGCCATAAAAAGCAATGCCCTTTGCCGCCAGAGATGTGGTCAAACAGGCAGGCTCACTCATCACTGGCAGCAGTGGACAGCCATTTGGCAAGATGTATGCGTACAGGGCTTGATAATGGGAATCTCTTCAATCCAATAATCACACACCTGCAAATACATCTTGAGACAGTAAATCCAAATAAAAAATCTTACCTATAAACATCTTCATTGTAGCATTTCCTAAGGAGCAAAATACATTGAAATTCCATGATTTGGAATATTAAGCCATTTAAAATAATATATTAATTGCAAATATTATTTTAAAATAATATTTGAATTGTAAGGACTACATTGTCAAAATGGCCATGCAACCCAAAACAATCTATAGGTTTTATGTAATCTCTATCAAATTACTCATGACATTTTTCACAGAACTGGAATAAATAATTCTAAAAATTATACAGAGTCACAAAAGATCCCGAATTGCCAAAGCAATCCTGAGGAAAATGAACAAAGCCGGAGACATAATCTTCCGAGACTTCAGAAAATACTGCAAATCTGTAGTGATCAGAACTACATTCTGTTGACACAGGAACAGGCGTATGGATCAAGAGAACAGAATAGAGAGCCCAAAAGAAACCCACACACCTACGGCCAACTAACCTTCAACAGAGGAGGCCAGAATGAAAAACAGAGAAAAGACAGTCTCTTCACCAAGTGGTGCAGGGCAGGCTGGAGAGCTACGTGTGAATCAGCGGAGCTGGAACACCATACCCACCACCCACAGAAATAAACTCCAAATGGCTCAACTCAATATAAGACAGGACGCTATAAAACTCCTAGAAGAGAACACAGGCAAACGTTCTCTGACATAAATAATAGCAATGCTTTCTTAGGTCAGTCTCCCAAAGCATTACAAACAAAAAGCAAAAACAAACAAGTGGGACCTAATCAAACATAAACTTTTGTACAGTAAAGGAAACCATAAAGAAGGCGAAAAAACAATCTATGGACTGAGAGAAAATATTCACAAATAATGTGACTGAACAAATATACAAACAGCTCATACAACTCAAATAAAAAAAAAACCAACAAATAAAAACTCAAATTGAAAAAAAGGGCAGAAGACTTAGACATTTTTCCAAAGAAGATGTACAGATGGCAAACACGTGCATGAAAAGATGCTCAACATCGCTGATTATTAGAGAAATGCAAATCAAAACCACAGTGAGGTGCCACCTCACGCAACAGTCAGAGCGGCCCTCACTGAAAAGTCCGCAGGCGGTGAATGCTGGGCGGGAGGTGCTGGCGAGGGAGCCCTCCTGCACCGCTGGTGGGAAGGTAAACTGGTGCGGCCACTACAGAAACAGTATGGAAGTTCCTTAAAAACTGGAGTTACCGTATGATCCAGCAGTCCCACTTCTGGGCATACATCTGGGAAAAAAACTCTAATTTGAAAAGATACATGCACCCCAATTGTATGGGCAGCGCGATTTATAATAGCCAAGAAACGGAAGCAACCTAAATGTCCATCAACAGATGAATGGATAAAGAAGATGTGGTCCATATATTCAATGGAATCCTACTCAGCCGTAAAAAGAGAATGAAATAATGCCATTCCAGCAACATGGACAGACCTAGAGATTATCATGTTAAGTAAGTCAAACAAAGACATGCATCAAATGATACCACTTATAGTTGGAATCTGAAATGTGATGCAAATGGTCTTGTTTTCAAAACAGACTCACAGACATAGAAAACAAACTGTGGTTACCAAAGGGAGAAGGGGAGGGCGGGTAAACCAGGAGTTTGGGATCAGCTGATACAAGCTACTATTTATAAAATATAATATACAAGCAACAAGGTCCTACCTTGCAACACAGGTAACTATATTCAGTATCTTGCAATAACATAAATCAAATATAATCTGAGAAAGGACTATAATCTGTGTATAACATAATCACTTTGCTGTACACCAGAATCTAGCACTATATTGTGAATCAACTATACTTCAGCAAAAAATGTTTCAGAAGAATTCATAATATGGAAATAAATGCTTTTGTTACAAAGGTTAATGGCAAAAGAAAGTTAAGAAATTGTCCAGATGGTATGATCACAGCTATGTCCAAAAAAAAAGTGAATGAATAAATAGTACATGGGACTTATGGGTAGAGGGTGGTTTTTGCTTTTGTTTTTAACAGACTTTGGTTTTAAGAGCAGTTTTCTTTCAGTTCATACCAAGATTCAGAAAAAAGTCTAGGAATGTCCCATATACCCCTCCCAACAGGCACAGCTCCCCCATGTCAACCTCCCTGGGTGGGTTTTTTCCCCTACTTTCTTCCCCCCACTCCTAAATTGTCAGATTGTCTGTAACGAGAAAAATAAATTCTATTAGGAAGGAAGGAAATACAAGAGGAAGTGAGGGCAGGAGGAAAGGCGAGAAGGAGCCCTCACCCCAAAGGGAGAGTGCAGACGGCTTCTCAGCCCTTTCGATTTCCAAAACACCTTTTAATTGCACCAGCTGTTGGAATTCCTCACCATTTTAAGGTTGTGGCATCATTTCCCCTTTCCACATACTGCTCACAGACCATTTTAATGCTTTCTCATCCCCGAAACCATCCCTCAAACACCAAATTCAAGCCAGTCTCTGATGGATGCCTCCTCAGCTCATTCTCTGCCTCCTCGCGCCTTAGGCAACTTTTCCTATAGAAGCTGAGCTCCCCGCGATCAGCAGCCTGGGAGCCTGGGCAGAGATTCTCTGGCTTTACCACATACACACACACACACATCTCCCTGGTGATGGCGAAAATATGACCTGCAATTCCCGCCTCCTGCCAGCAAGGAGCGAAATGCTGAGTCTGGGTGGGGGTTAGGCCCAGGTGTGCATCTCAGGGTCTCCAGTACAGAACTATACAAGCACAGGCATTGAAGGAGTGAGCGGATGCCTCTGTAAGCCCATTTTCTGGCACTCTTTGAACTTTAAATTGAGACTAGATTTTTCCAGGCAGTGATGGTGGAGTTTAAGTGTTAGTCACTCAGTCGTGTTCAACTCTTTGCAACCCCATGGACAGTAACCCGCCAGGTTTCTCTGTCCATGGAATTATCCAGGCAAGAACAATGGAGTGGACATCCATTCCCTTCTCCAGAGGATCTTCCTGACTCAGGGATCAAACCTGGGTCTCCTGTATTGCAGGCAGATTCTTCCCCACCTGGGCCACCAGGGAAGCCCTTGGTCATAGAAGTTCATGTATCAATGCCAGGTATACATTTACAGAGCTGTTTCATTCGTGGACCCCTTAGTGCTTTTACTCATTTATTTACTCTTTCACTCTACAAACAATGCTCAGGCACAGAGTCCAGGTAGAATCCAGAGAGCCCAGCCTACAGGCTCTCTCTTGGCCAGCTCACAACCCAGCAAGTCCTTTTAGGGAGAAGCGGCCCAGCGTGGGGAAAGACAGAAGAAGATGGAAAGGGGAGTAAGGGAGACAAGAAGCCCGGACTTTGCAGGCTGTTCTGGAGCAGTGGGACTGAACAGACGGAGGAAGCCCCCTGTGGGACCTTGTCTGGGGACTGACCTCCAGGAGGCCTGAGGCTGTGTTCGCTCCCCTCGGCGGCCCCCATGCCAGCACAGAGACCCAGCCTCAGTTGGCTTGTGACCTGGCAGTGCGTGTGTGTAAGCGCTCAGTCGCTTCAATCGTGTCCGACCCTTTGCGACCCCATGGACTACAGCCTGCCAGGCTCCTCTGTCCATGAATTCTCCAGTCAAGAATACTGGAGTGGGTTCCCATGCTCTCCTCCAGGGGATCTTCCTGACCCAGGGATTGAACCAGCATCTCCTGCATTGCAGTCAGATTCTTTACCCAGTGAGCCACCTGGGAAGCCCTGACCTGTCAGAGCAGGGGCTAATTTTACAGCAAGAACAAAATAACAACACAGTCTGGGCCTGGGGGTGAGTTACAAATGCAGAGGAAGTTGCCCACACCTATTGCCCCAGGGGCACCCAGAGGAGGCCACAGCCCTGCCTACCCCTGGGTTCTGAGATGCCTCATTTGGGGTGGACAGCTCCTCTGCATGCACACCCATCTCTTCTCTAAGCCAGCGATGGATTGTTTTCATTTCATTCCAATTGAACTGCGAGACTAAACTGGGCCCAATTTCTGATCAGCATCATTTCTCTCAGGCTTGCTCAGGGAAGACAAAATCCATTAAACTCCTGCCTGCTCCCCTATGAGAAGCGCTGCGCTCCCCATGGCAGCAAGATGGCAGCTCTGGAGGAGAGAGACTCATTTTATGTGGATCAGTGACTGGCTTATTGTAGGTGCTTAATAAATATTCAATCATAACAATCTTAATTACTGGATTACATCATGTCTGTCTTAGGGTATGATATAAATAAATAATGCCATAATAATAATGAGGCTCTAAAGGAGGGCTGCTCGGTTTGAGTTCCCACTTAGACGCAGGCGGTTTTAATAAATTTGGGTGGATTTCATATTTCATGAAGACATATCTGCTCACAGCAGGTAAATGTTCCTGAAGATAAGCCTTATTTAGTATTAATGCTGGCAGAACACTTCCTAGTTTACATGCTCTTCAAGGTTTAATTCAGCTCAACGTGATACCCAGTTCTCTGAGTGTTTGAGGGTGCCCAGTGGCAAGGAGGTTGATGGGCAGGGTGTTCAGGGTCCGGCCCCCCAGCTGGCTTTTGGGGAAACATTGAGATGTGCTAGCCATCCCTCTCCAGCACACCCTAAGCCATCCCCTGCTCAGAATGGAGTTGCAAACAGTCCTGGCAGGTATGAAAATGATGAAGTTAGCTAGTGACCAGCAGGAGGGCACATGCCTCATCTGCAGGGGCAGCCCTGCACATCCCGCCACCCAGTGGCGCCCGACCTTCCGTTTGAAAAGGAGTCAGAGATGCCACTGCACACCCCACCTCCCAAATCTCCCAGGCTTTAAAGGCTGCTACCCAATCCAAATTACTTTAGAGCAAAAGCCTCCTGCAGCCTTTGGGGCCCCTCTGCCCATGGACTGCCCTAGGTGACCCTGAGGTCTGGAGCTGAGAGTGAGGGTGTGCAAGGAAGGGTGTGTGCTGGTTCCTCCAAGAAGGCCAGAAGAGAGCCAGAAAGCCCCTGACAGGCTTGTTGGGTGCCCTAGATCTGACCCCAGCTCTGTTATCTGCTGGACTCACCATTTGCCTTTCACAAGTCCCCAAGACCCCGCTCCCTCTGCAGGAAAGTGGGACATGATGAGGCTGCATCCGGAGCCCTCCTCTAAGGGCCGCACGGAGAGCCAATGCCCCGTAAACAGTAGGATAGCCCTCTGCATGCCATTCGCACCAACAGAACTCCAACTAGTAGACGCCCGTGTGTGTGTGTGTGTGTGTGTGTGTGCGCGTGCACTGAGTCGCTCAGTCATGTCCAACTCTTTGCAACCCCATGGGCTGCCAGGCACCTCTGTCCATGGAGATGCTCCAGGCAAGAATACCCATGAAGTTGTGCAAAAACCTCACAGCTCTCGGAATTTGGGCTGCTAGAAGCTTCTGGAAGCAGTAATAGTCTTGGAGGATTGAGACCCAAATATCAGGTAGTGAACCTGGAGCGGACATGGTGACTTGCAGAACTGCTCATCTCAGAGCATACAGTCTGGCTCAGTCCTAGCCTCCCACGGCACCTGAGCCAGCTCTGGTCCCACCATGGGTATCTGCTTCCCCCACTCTTCTCTAAAACTGGACAGGAGGATGTGAGAGGACCACCTGTGGAGGAGCTGAGGATGGGCAGGGGTCTTGACACCTTGCATTCCCCAAAAGGAAGCCAGAGCTCTGATGGGATTACAGGTACAAGAGCTGGGCAGCCCCCGTGGTTGTGAGCATGCCCTCCTCACTCTGAGGGCCCGAGATGACCCTCTGCAGCAATGCCTAGAAGGGGTCCTTAACATGTGCAAGGGTCCAGAAGCAGCTTTTACCCCAGAAACGGTCATCACCTCACAGCACTAGCCACTGGAGAGTGACCTCCCCAGCCCTTGGGAGAAAGTAGACAGCTCTGGGCTTTCTAGAGAAACTACCCCTGCACTGGGATATTTTTAGCTCCACCATCCCATACATCCAGGGGTGTTAACGTCACCAGTGAAATTAACCATCCACCTTGGCCAAGCAAAGGTGGCTCCAGCCGGGGGTGTGGGGAGGGGGAACGGAAAATGTCTCACTAAAACTCTGGACTCAGGTTTCCCTGCAAGTTGGTCCAACCATAATCTCTTGTCAAAAGTAGTAACAGGTTTTCTTCACCCTGTGGCAAATCATCTCAATGAAAAATACACCATCCTTTAAAAGAAAATAAAAGGAAAAATCAACACATGCACGTATTCTGCTGACAAAGCAATATTTGTTGGTTTTAGGTATCATTTTACCTATCGGTTGGCTATATATTATTTGAGAGCTTTTTTCCATGTAACTACATTTTTACAGTTTTAAAGTTTTTTCCCATGAATATATACACATTTTTACATCAATTATATAAACTCCATCTTTATTGATTACTTAATGGAAACATGGAACCATCTGAAGTTGCTCAGTTGTGTCCAACTCTGTGCAACTCCAAGGACAGTAACCTACCAGGATCCTCTGTCCATGAGATTTTACAGGCAAGAGTACTGGAGAGGGTTGCCATTTTCTTCTCCAGGGGATCTTCCCAACCCAGGGATCAAACCTGAGTCTCTGGAATTGCAGGCAGACACTTTACCATCTGAGCCACCAGGGAAGCGATTGATTACTTAATACTCTTCCATAAATATTTTCTTCTATTTTAGTGTGTTAATTTTTAAGTCTAGCCTTAGCCAATTAAACTCTAAAAGTGGGCATTTGGCTGTTTCTGATGCTTTGTGTACCTGCCAATATTTGTAGAGCTGTTGGCCTCGCTAAAGCCACTTTATATCAGATAACCCTAAGTGAGGTTACCAGACAGACTGGAGTCTGAGGGACGAGCCAGGCAGGCCCAGGTGCCACCTCCTCGGCCACGTGGTTCTAGGACAGTCTCAGGTCTCGCCCTGGCTCCCGTGGAGCCTGCCAGCGTCCTCTGGCTCCCTGCTGTGTCTCTCCTCTTCGCAGGAGCTCCCACCTCCCCCTCAGTTCACTCTGACCTTCTCATTCTCTCCTTCCTGCCCCAGGGAATTTCCTATTTTCTTAAAATTATGGAACATTTCAAATGTATACACAAGTTCAGAAGACAGTGTAACACATACCCAACCTCAAAAATCTTGCTTCATATACTCCAACTCATTTCTCCATACACTGCATTACTCAGAAATAAGTCCCAGATGTCACATCGTTTCATTCTTAAGTATTAGCGTGCATGCATGCTAAGTCACTTCCGTCATATCCAACTCTTTGCAACCCTATGAACTGTCGCCTGCCAGGCTCCTCTGTCTGTGGGATTCTCCAGGCAAGAATACTGGAGTGGGTTGCCACACCCTCCTCCAGGGGGTCCTCATGAGCAGGGATCGAGCCCGCATCTCTTATGTCTTCTGCATCGGAAGGCGAGTACTTTTTACCACTGGTGCTACCTGGGAAGTATTAGTGTGGACCTTGCCAAATAATAAAGCTGCTTTTTTCAAATACCATCTTCATGTCTGAAACATTAGCAGTAATTCCTGAATAACATCAAATACCCAGGAAGCATTCAGATTACCCAAGTGTCTTATAAATGTTTTCTATGGAGGGTGTGTGAGAACCAAGATCCGAAGAGCGTCTGTGTATGGCACTTAATCCCTGTGTCTCTCAGGTGGCTTATAATCATGGCTTCCACCTACTTTGATTTCAATGGCTTATTTGTTAAAGAAATTGGTCGCTTGCCCTATGGAGTTTTCCATACCCTGGATCTTGCTGATTACTTCCTCATGGCATCATTTAACAGTTTCCGCTGTCCCTGTTATTCCTATAATCTGGTAGTTAAATCCAGAGGTAGAGACTTGTTCTGATTTAGGCTTGTTTTTTGTTTGGCAAGAGCACATCATGGGTGTTGTGTGTTTATATAGGAGTCCCTCAGGGATCATTGTCGTGATCATTATTTGTCAGGGGTTTGAAAAATGATAATCTTCTAGTTCTACCCTTCCTTCCTTATTGGGGCTTCCCAGGTGGCACCAGCGGTAAAGAATCTGCCTGCCAGGGCAGGAGATGCAAGAGACAAGGGCTCAATCCCCGGGTCGGGAAGATCCCCTGGAGCAGGAAATGGCAACCCCCTCTTCTTCACTCGTCACTTGGCTCTTTGGACTATTGGGTATCGTTCACACAGGAAAGTCAGGTGAGGCACTCGGCTCTGTTCACCTTTTCAGAAGGATGAACCTGCTCTCTCCATCCTCCAAGAGGACCATGGAGGGTTGTTTGAGTTATTCGGGTTTTGATTTGGGGTTTTTTTTAGTATCATTATGAGCTCATGAGTTCAAACATGCTCAGTGTTTCGATCTACCCCGGCTTCTATTTGTACTAATGTAACCTGCTCCATCTGTTGCTGTGGGAACCTCTTCAGTAGACTCCGCAGTTATTTTGATATCATCCCAGCCATCTTTCTGAGTCTGCCTGCTTTGGTGTGACCAGAGGTTTCAGACTCTTCTTACACATTTTCTGTTAAGAGAATGTGTGTCCTTTTTAATGAGCTATCTTCAGAGACAGAAATGTTGGTAAAGAGGAGAGTCATTGCTCTGATGTTCATTATTATTTTTAGGCCTTTTAAGAAATGCTTTTCATTTTTTAAGAGAAACTATATCTTGATTTCACACTTTTGCATGTTTGATTTTATAGAATTTATATTGATATCAAATAAACATTACCAAGTTTTACTTACCATTTTGCTTTTATATTTGCAACTCTTTTCTCTAACACTAAAAAATGACCTTGTTTTCTCATGACACTAACATACTTCCTAATTTGCTTTATCTATATCTATCTGTATTTCTGAGAACAATTTAAGATTTTACTTTACAGTTGACTTTATGTTCAGGTATACCCTCCTTATGAATGTTAAAACAAACTAATGTAGTTTAAAACCATTTGAAATAATTCCCCTTAGTGAAATTATGCCCCCTACACATTAGATTCATTTTGCTCTTAATTTCTCAAGACTGCCTGTTTTAACTTTTTGGTTTAGTTTACTTTGGTCTTTAGGTAAGGTACGCACGTGGCTGCACATGGAATCTACCGAGCAAGGCAGACTCAGACACCTAGCTCCTCCTCTCATTTGCACACCTGTGCCCTCCTGTCGCCCAAGGTAACCATTTCAGTTTAGGGTTTATTCTTATATTGTTTTCCTTTAATATAACCAAATACATACAAATGCACATACATATTCTCTCCTGTTTGGGTAAATGGTAGCAGACTTTTTAAAATTTATTTATTTTAATTGGAGGCTAATTACAATATTGTAGTGGTTTTTGGCATACATTGACATGAATCAGCCATGGATGTACATGTGTTCCCCATCCTGAACCCCACTCCCACCTCCCTCCCCATCCCATCCCTCAGAGTCATCCCAGTGCACCAACCCTGAGCGCCCTGTCTCATGCCTCAAACCTAGACTGGCAATTTGTTTCACATATGATAATATACATATTTCAGTGCTATTCTCTCTAATCATCCCACCCTCGCCTTCTCCCACAGAGTCCAAAAGACTGTTCTATACATGTGTGTAATTTGGGGCAAGGGATTTCTCCTCTTTGACCTTGTTCTCCATCTGGAAAGAGATAGGCATGGTTTCCTCCCAGGGAGGTTGTGAGGATCAAAATACACACACTATACAAGACAGCTAACAATCCTAACAGTATATTCTATTAAAGCCAAAATATTCAAAGTATCACCATTTCAGCACTGGTTCAATACAATATTCAATACAGAATACTACTAAGAAGATATTTTGTGGGTTTTTTTGTACTAAGTCTTTGAAATTCAGTGTATATTTCACACTGACAGCATTTCTCAGTTCAGACCAGCTAGGTTTCCAGCGTTCATTAGCCACATGTGGTTGGTGGTGACTAAAGTGGATGGAGTGGCTCAGGTTTGGCACACCATGGCCCAAATCCATCTGCCCCTGTTTTTGCACAGCCCTGTGAGCTAAGAGTGAGCTTCCCAGGTGGTGCCAGTGGTAAAGAACCCACCACGACAAAGGAGCCTGGTGGGCTACAGTTCACAGGGTCTAGTAGCGGTAGTGAACTGAGAGTGGATTTTATATATCTAAAGAGGAGAGAGAATCAAAACCAGAATATTCTGTGATACGTGAAAATGACATGAAATTCAAATCTCCATGTCCATAAATAATGTTTGATTGGAACGCAACCCCACCTCTTCATCTACAAAGCGTCTCTAACTGGTTTTCATGGCTGAGTAGAGCACTAACGCGGATAAGGCAATGGCACCCCACTCCAGTACTCTTGCCTGGAAAATCCCATGGACAGAGGGGCCTGGTGGGCTGAAGTCCACCGGGTCGCTAGGAGTCGGACACGACTGAGCGACTTCACTTTCACTTTTCACTTTCATGCACTGGAGAAGGAAATGGCAACCCACTCCAGTGTTCTTGCCTGGAGAATCCCAGGGACAGGGGAGCCTGGTGGGCTGCCGTCTCTGGGGTCGCACAGAGTCGGACACGACTGAAGCGACTTAGCAGCAGCAGCAGAGAGCTAACAAAGGTGGTCTGATGCACAAGGCTAAAAACATATACTCTCCAGCCTTTTACAGAAAAAGTTTGCCAGCATGTGCTCCAGGAGCACAGCTGGAGCACAGCTCCTGGCCCCCCACACTCCTCCTGACCCATTTTCAGATCCCTCCTAGTGGCTAACCTCTCAGCTGGTCACCGTGATTTTGTTGGTGTTTGGTATTTTAATAAAGTGGATTTACTTCATTTCACAGGACAGGTTCTGTTTTATTCGTTTAAATCTTTCATTGCAAAGTCCTAAGTCACGAGTCCCAAAGCAAAGGCCTCAAAGAGAGCTCCCAGACCTTGTAGCCCTCAGCTGACTTTGACAGCCACCAATCTGGCCTCCAGTTTGTCAGACAGGGGGAGCACCTCTAAGGAAGGGTCTTCAGTGACCTGGGCCAGTGGCCTGTTTTCCAGCCACGAGTTGCAAACATGGCCCCCGAAATAAATCCAGCCCTTCTGAGCTGGGCACCATTATCATGCCCATCCCTTCACAAAGCCACTAACTCTGAGTTCCTGGTAAGGAGATCCATCTGATGAAAGGGTCTGAAGGTGAGAAGCGTCCTGCTGCCGTGACACCCCATTCTGCCATCAGCCCTGAGGACACCCTTTCACTGTGCTGACACTCAGGTACAGAATCCCACAGTTAACAAAACAAATCAGTAGCCAAGGAGATGCCCTGGCCAGACTTTACTCTCTCCCCCAGAGGGAAACAAGCAGAACAGGTGGATGGAAGGAAGCCGTGTTCCCTGTGCTTAGGCTTAAAGAGTGATTCGCTAGAGCGGCTAGGATGGCTGCAAGGGACCTACTGTCTAGACAGGTCAGAGGACAAACCCTCTTCTGTATCCTCAGAGCCAACCTTAGTCATGTGGCATCCAGGACCTCTGCAAGCCTCAGTTTTCTCATCTGGAAAGAGGGCGCATGAACAGTCATCACATACAGGGAGAAAAGATACCAGACAGTGCCTGCCACACAACGGGTGCTCAGCAAATAGAGGTTCCCCCGTCTTATCTTTCCCCAACTCTCCAGCAGGGAGCAATTCGCAGTGAAGGAACAAAATGGTGCTGGGCCCCAAGACAGAGTACATCGGGAGGCTCATTTGCCTAAGGGCTCAGAATGGTGCAGCCACGGGGCAGAGGTTTTCCGTGTGCAGCAACATTACTATTGTGGTGGTGGTGTACGTACGATTATTAAGCCTTGCGAAAGCACCAGCCTCCTGGAGACACTTATGGAAACAACTCATAAAGAAGACTGAGCACTGGTAAGGAGAGTTCAGACAAGCTGTTCAGCACAACCACATGTCGAGAGCAGAGGGTCAGGGGAGCTGCCTCACATTATGTGCGGAGACGTGAACCTCAAACACCCAGAAGTGGAAACTGGCCTGAAGGACCCATTCCACACTGCCCTCCTTTACCAGCTTCTCAATGTTTCTAATTAGTACAGATGAAGAACAGAGCAGATCTGTCCCACGATCAAGTTAGCAGCATCACGCACGTCCAGACGGCAGTGAGGCCATTTCCACCCATGCTGTCAGGCAACCAGGCAGCTCCCACGATGCTCCAGAGGTTCTGTGGAGAGTCGGAGCCAGTGAAATCACCGCAGGAGTGGACACCAGAGCACGCCGCCTGAGGACAGCTTTATTTATGCTCTTGCAGAATGTACAAGCAGGTCTTGTTTTTCTGGACGATCAGGGAGCCGGCTCACATAGCGTTCGTGACTCTACATTTAGAATTGTGTCTTCATTCACATTCTTTCCACGCAGCTCACAGCTCCTGGACTGGGAGAGAGTGGCCACTTTGCCTGGGCCCGTCCCCTGAAAAGATGCCAGCTCCGGCTCATGCAGACCCTGAGCTCTTGGTGGAGCTTGGGCTGAGTCGTCTGGCTGTGTTTTGTGCCTGAGGTGGTCCACGCCGCTGCCCCACCAGGAGTGAGCCAGACATGGGGTCTCTGGGACAAGACAGCTGGAGGCACATTTTGGGGGAAATCAGATTCTACAGTGGTCAGCTATGGTCAGCCTAGCTGGATGGGGTCCCAGGCCAAACTCTGAGGGCTCCTGCTCCCAGGACAGGCTTTTGCCACGTCAGCTGCGTTTTATTGTTCTCTCTCGACCCCTCCTGCTGACGTCATTCACAGAGCTGCCAGCCACTGCCCTGCCCCCAAATGTTCCCTGAGCCATCCTTACGGTCCTCTTTTCCCAATCAGCCACTTCAAGCAAACACCATCAGCACCTGCCACACGGCAAAGCTCACCACTTCTAGGATCCTAAACCAGACATGAGGTCATGTTCTCCACCTGTGAAGAATTAAAAGTAAGCTGGGAAAGAAACGTTCTGAGGAGCGGGAGGAAAGTAAGGGGCCCTGTTGAATGGCTTCAGCTCAGGTTACCCGTTCCTCAAAACAAACTCCTCCTTAAAATGGGATTTAGAAATACAACTTTTCCTAAACTCCAGAACAAAATGATTTGGGGCAAAAGCAGATCGCATACAAACTGGCTGTATATTTGTTCCAATGTATAATTGTAGGGGGTGGGGGGTGGATTTAAAAACCTAGAGCATCAAATCCAGGATTTCTCAGGTATTGCTGTTGACCCCAAAGCTCTGTTTTTTAAAACATAAGTCAATTTGAATGCTCTTTACTGAAAGATAAGTAAACGATGGTACAGATGGTTGGAGATGTGGCAAAAATCAAGGAAAAAAATAACATGTGAATGCCTATCATTTGAGAAGCTTTGTAATATAGAAGCATGTCTGCATGAGCTTATCTGATCTTCAACCCCACAGAGCACAGGCAATCTGTCCATCTTAGAGATGAGTAAATTGAGGCACAGAGAGGCTAAGTGATTTGGTGGAAATACAAGGGGCTGGGGCTCTAAATCCTATTTATTGTTTGGTTTGTTTTGTTTTGTTTAATCCTGGTTGATCTCTCAAATCGATTCTTTTTATCTGCCAGGTTGGCTAGCATTGATTTTGACTCTCAGGGGAGGTAAGTGGGGTGGGTAGAATCAAGGGGTTCACTTTGGGTGTCCCTCAAACCATCTCTGAGTGCTGATCAGTGAGCAGGAGTCCCCACAGACAGGTCCTCAAAAGATAAGTTTAGAGGCTCCCTGGAGGAGGAAGGGCTGGATCGTCCTTTCGTTGGAGGTCTAGGTCTTGACCACTCCACCTGCAGGGCCACAAGGAGCTGTTCTTTGTGACTCGTTTGAACTGAAGTGCATAGACCTGTCTCCCTGGGATCCTGCTACTGGTGGGTTCGAGGCTGGAGGTGGTGCCAGGCCTTGAGTTAGGGCTGAGACTGAGGTTGCTGGCTGTGAGTAATCCACGGGGGCAGGCAGGGCAGTCCACAAATAGATTCAGAGGTACAGTGCAACACAGACTTCCAAAGGCTTTGGGCGTCCACAGAGCAGGACACCTGTCTGGGACCAGGCACTTCTGCCTTCCCAGGCCCCAGGGAAGGGGAGTGTGAGAAAGGATCTTAAAAAAAAGAAAGAAATTCCTGCATTAAAACTCTTGTGCTCTCCCAGGGTCAGCTTGGGGGAAGGTAAATAGAACACCCAGGAACTGGCATGGTGTGAGCAAAGGCAGGGGGGTTGGAAAAGGTCTGGGGGGTCTGTGGGCAATTTGGGGAACAGGTGACCCCAGGCCAAGATAGGAAGTGGCCATGGGAAGGCAGACATAAGCCCACCTCAGGGCTGTGAGAGGCCTGCCGTCCAGAGATGAGGAGGGAGCTCTAACCTGGCACCTGGGCCTTGCCCACAACCACATCTGCCATGGCCAGGCTCACCCAGTGGGCACTTACCTCACCTCTTCTCTGACTATTTCACATCCTTCAGCAACTCTCATCCTGAAACCCCAGGCTAGCCTTCCCCCAGCCTGCAGCCAGGCATGTTATTTTGCTCCAAAAGCACAGCCCAGGACGGTTCCTTACTCGAGGAATGCAGGCTGCGGTCCTCCAAGCCGATGATGAAACGGGCTATTTCTGCCCCGGGGCATCAGCAGGCCTCTGGGCGCTGGTTCCAAGGCACACACCACAGAGTTTATAATGTTTCCCTAAACAAATGCTTTCCTTTGCATCTTGGGAGATTTTTATTCAAATCTCAGCACTAGAATAGTATTAAAAATCAATCTGAATAGAAGTTGGAATCCTGGGTTAGGATCCGGCTACGAGGCAAGCAATTTCTCACTCCCCAAGTTATCTATTACCCGTGGCCGATCTGGATGTAAAAATAGCTGCTGAGGCTGTTTGTTTAATCTGACTGTTACATGACACCACGCGGGTGTTGCAGTGGGGACTGTTTGCCTCTTCCCCACCAAGAACACCATTTGGTTTCCCCCGGCTGGGTCTCTATTTAGGTACGCTTCCCCAACTTCCAGTGTCTGGCCAGCTTCTGGTCACTGATTTTCCTCAGGTGGGCAGGTTTGTGAACATTAAGAGGTCTGGGTCTTGCATCCATTCCCCTCTATCTCTGGGCAGACTGGCTGACAAGGGAAGAAATTTTGGCTGCTGGGCAAAGCCAGGCTGCTGGAAGAGTCAGGGTCCTGTCCAGTTCCTGGGAGGCCCGGAGAACAAGCAGCACGACTTGCGGAGAGCGGAAGGTAGGGTCAGATGCCGGTCTGGTTCCCTCGCAGAGGCTGGGAGGCACGAGCTCCCACGGGCCGCAGGGGTGTGCGCTCTGGGCCGGAGGGGCTGGGAGGCTGCCCGCCCTGTGTCAGGGTGCTGTGCAGGGCGCTGTGAGTGGCCAGGGCCATGTCGGGGCTGAGTTTCTCCATGTGCTGCATGTGCCGTGGCAACGGACTGCCGTCTGGACCATGAGGAAACAGAGGATATGGTATAGACGGGTGTGACTTGGTCCTTCCGTGCGTCTGTCAGGACATGCTGCTCCCACATGGCTGAGTGGGCACAAGTCTTGGGTGTGTCCAGGGTGCTATGTTGTCAAACGGGTGCGACCTTACAGGTTCTAGGGTGGGAGCCTGGCTCTCTTGTGTCCCCCACTGCTGGGTCAGGCGGGAGCCTACTAGTAACAAAGAGGACACTTGGTCATCAGGACCTCATGGCCCATGGACTCTGAGAGCATGTGTGGCTTCAGCAGGGAAAGCCCCCCAGGCTGCGTGTTCTTCCACACCCAGGGGTCCCCAACCAGACAGGTGGGCTTGCCTGAATCTACCATCGTATCTTTTTCTCCCTCATGGAGAATTGATCCTTAAGGAAAACAACATTGAATACATGTGTAAAGTTAAATAGACCTTAAGAAGTTATTAACCTTAAGAAATTAAGAAGGATTTTTAACACCCCCCATGGATATATTGATAATGCAGAGGGCTATGCATGGGGGGTGAGGGAGGGACTATATGAGAAATCTGTGTAGTTTTCACTTAGTTGCTCAATTTTGCTGAGAACCTAAAACTGCCCTAGAAAATAAAAGCCATTTTTAAAAAGACTGAATTATGAATCATTTCTTTCAACGTATCTAGTCCAATTATAACAAACAATATTTGCAGTAATATTTTTTAAAACCCAAAATATAAGAGTCCTGGAGAGTAGATTAACAAATGTTTGTGTTAAACGAGGTCTAATTTTCCAGTATTTGTGCTCCCTTTACTACAGTGGTTGGTAAACCAAGGCTGTGGGCTGGGCACCTGGTTTTATAAATAAAGTTTTATTGGCACGCAGCCATACTCGTTCATTTACATAATGTCTGGCTGATGCTCACAACTGCCCCAGGCTGTGTGGCCGGAAAAAACTAAACCTTTACTATGCAGCCCTTTACAGAAAATGTTTGCTGACCCCTGTTGTACCACTCCTTAAGATGGGTTGTTTTCGTTCACACACAAACAGCAGTAAGCATTCCAGCTTGTCCAGCCTGTGAGCTGGACCCTGCAGAAGCAATGACTCGCTCTGGAGTTCCTTGCCCCTCCACTGGGCTCATCTTTCCAGTCTAGCTGGTGCAGGAAATGCTCAGCTTGCCCCTGGGAGAATTAGCTTTGGTGTGGAATAAGGCCTAGGTTGAGCAGGGCAGATTGTGCTTATCGGGATGGTTTATAAATAGACACCTCCGGGTGACCCAGGTCCAGCCTGCATCTGCCCCCTGGTCTTTGAGAGGGGAACAGTTGTGCCTGCTCTCTGGTGACCAGAAGCTCATTGGGGTGGGAGTGACCGTAGCCTGTTGGGAGGACAGGGGCTGATGGAATGCTGGGTCCTAACAGTATAGGAACCTGGATCCCCTGGGAGCCCAGGAGACAAAGGTGTGCAGATGAGGCGAGGGAAGGCCCGGTGGCCCCGAGGCCCCTGAGGAAGAGTATGTCCACCCTGATGTCTTTTCCCTGGGACTCCAGCAAGTGATTTGGTGTTTTTTGCCTTTTGCTCCTGACCCTAAGGAAGCGCAGGAGACCCTTACAAAAAGGGGAAGCCCCATGTCTGGAAATAGCCCTATTCCTCCAGCCTATGCCAGAAATCTCAGTAATTGAAACCAGCCAGCCAACAGAGCCAGGCCTGGGCCATCTTCCTCCTTGGCTTTCAGGCCTTCACTCCATCCGCCCGGGGTTACTGGAGAGATGAAAAGGGCTTTCAGAGAAGACAGCCTTATGGAGACACAAGTGCGGACGTTTTCCCAACAAGCTACAGTGGTCTTGGTTTTATCTCTGAGAGTTTAAATCACATTTCGCCAGACCCAGCCAATCTGTAGCCCTATAATGCAATCTCATGTCTCATTTCATCAGTTGGGAAAACCCAAAACACCTCGTAGTTTCAACTTGATCCCAGGGGTTGCAGAGCATGAGCTGGGGGTATGGGGAAGGAGAGGACAAGACTCATTATAAATGCACAGGTCGAGGCCCGAAAATGGAATGTGTGGAGCACTGCTGAGCTGTGCACCTCCAATGTAGGTCATCCCCATCATTCTGGAACATTTCCTGGAGGGGGCTGCACGAGTGAGTACTACGTGCCAACAATGTCAAGGCTGAGATGGAGTGGGTTCTTGGCTGCCCTCGGTTCCCAGGGCTGAAGAAGGCTTGGTGCGAAGCGCATTCCCTTCCAAGGTGCGGCTGTGAGAGTGTCTACAAGGGTGATTCCAAGAGGAGCCAATGGACCACAAATGGCTTTCTCCCCAGGACTTGACAGACTACTCTTTCTCATCGAAGGAGAAAGCAACCCTTCTGGACCACAGCCCATTAAAGTAGGGAGAGAACCTTCCCCGTAGCCTCCATTCTCAGCTTGGCTCTGAACTCTAGCCCAGAGAAGACACTGCACAGTGAGGGGCCTCTGAGCCCACGGAGGTGCCCACGCCTGGCATCAGTAGGAACCCTCGGTTCCTTTGGGCCCCTGCACCTGGACACTGCTCCCTGGCCTCAGTGAGTCCCTTCTGTCCCTGAGTGGCCCCTTCCCAGGTGGGCTTGAGCTGCTGAGGACTTCAAGGCTGAGTTAAAAGAAGGGTTTCATCTTAGCCACGTCCCATCTTAAAGCCTTTACCTGAAGCTTGATGAGGGAAGAGCGGGGGGTGGGGAACCTGAGATTCGCTTGGGCAACCAGTGCTTTCTCTACTCTCTGCCCAGTCTGGAGGTCAGTTTCGTGTCTCTGAGCCCTGCCTGCAATGGCCAGGTCGTGTTAGAGCTGCCGCTGGGCTTGCCCTGGCCTGGGGCGGCCTGGTCACATGCAGCACCACCAGCAATTAAGGGGCAGGAACTCAGACCCACTTGCTAAACCCACGGGCTCAGACCTGCTCCTTGCCTACAGTGTCCCACCAAGTTCACCATAGGAATCTAGCTTCCTTACTCTGTATGCAAAATGCTTACACAGATGGCCTGGTTTTTGTTTTTGTGTTTGTTTTCTGACTCATCTTGCATGCAAGGTTTCCTGAGACTGGTTCCAGTGACAGCTTAGGAGACGCAGGCATGGTTTTCAGGGGAAACAACCGCCATACAAACACTGATGCTCTTAACGTTCAGCCAATAAGCATTCAGATGAGGGAACTGAGCGGTTTGCTCAGGCAGAGGAACCAGTCAGAGGGCAAAGGTGCGAGCTGGTTCCAAGGACAGGCAAGCGTTGGGGGCTCTGGGTACTCGCTGGCTTGCTTCTCTCTCACTCTCATGTCGGGGAAAGGCACTGTCCTCGTGACCTCGTGCCCCTAGCCCGGGCTTGGCGTAGATTGTACGGTGAGGACGGTGATGAGACTGACAGTTACCAGGTGTCAGCCGCCTCACAGACACGGATTCGCTGGGGCCTCACGAGGACCCTGGGAGGCGGGTATTACGTTAGGCTCCTTTTGCAGATGAGGAAACTGAAGCAGAAAGAGGTTTTGTAATTTCCCTAGGGCCACTCACAACCAGTACAGCCAAGAACCATGCCCAGGAGGTCTGGCCTCAGTCCATGCCCTTCTCACTATGTTATAGCGCCCCCGTCTGGAGGTTAGAAATGTGGCAAGCGGCATTTAGCGAGCACCTACTAGAGTCTTTCCGACAAGGCAATGGCACCCCACTCCAGTGCTCTTGCCTGGAAAATCCCATGGATGGAGGAGCCTGGAAGGCTGCAGTCCATGGGGTCACTGAGGGTTGGACACGACTGAGCGACTTCACTTTCACTTTTCACTTTCATGCATTGGAGAAGGCAATGGCAACCCACTCCAGTGTTCTTGCCTGGAGAATCCCAGGGACGGGGGAGCCTGGTGGGCTGCCATCTATGGGGTCACACAGAGTCGGACACGACTGAAGCGACTTAGCAGCAACTAGAGTCTTTACATGCTGGAGCTCACCCTGAAAGCCTGTTGGCGGGTGTTAGCACCACAATGATAGATATGGAATTCCTTCTAAGGGAGGTCTGTTTCAAAAAGCCCAAGGTCTCTAGTGGCGTAAGCTTCCATTTACTGAATCGTCACTCTGTGTAGGTCTCTTCTGGGCCCTTGACACTTTTCATCTCCACCCTTCACCATCACCCACAGAGGTGAGAACAGCTGCAGAGAATGAAAGGAGGCTCAGACACGTGGAGGGAACTTGCCCAGGTTGCACAGCACTGGGAAATGGGACATAGTCTGACTCTAATCTTTCCACTCCCCTGCTGGGTGCTGAGGCTGAAGCCAGCTGGGTGCCCACACACAGGCTGGCAGCAAAGCTCCTTCCCAGCTGCCTTCAAGCAAGCACTGCCTGGAGAGACCACCCTCTTCCCACATCCTGAACCCTGCAGATGGCGCTCGTCTCTGCCTGTTCTCCCCCAACAGGCAACAGTCCCTTGGAGAGGGAAGCATTTCTGATTCATCTCTGTACCCTGCATATGCACAGCCTGCCCAGAGCCAGGTCTAGAGCCAGGCAGACACAGCCCAAACCAGTCATTGACCTGCATGCACCCCAAGTGGCCCAAGAGCATATGACTCATCAGCACAACGTCCCAGAAAGAGGTCCAACCTCCAATCACTCGAGGCCTAGGGCAGCGGTATTCCAAGTGTGGTCCCAAGCGTCCCTGGATGCTCTAGCCCTGCCCCAACATCCTGAGAGAGCATCTCTGGGGTGGGCCCAGAACTCTGTTTAACAAGCCCTCCAGGGCATTCTGAGAAGCAAGGACCACTGTCTTATGAAAGAGGAGAAGAGATTCCTTGTTTATCTCAGCAAGGAGAATTCCAAGAAACTGACTTTTTCCACTTCAACTCAAGTCATTGTTTTAAATAATCCTGTTTGTCTAAAGGGCACTGTTCAATTTTTTAGAAGGATTGCCTGGATGGCAAATTCTTTATCTCACCACTCTAAGCACTTCATAAGGAATTCTGTGAAAAAGAGATGCTTGTCAGTTCTGTGACTGTGTCCCCAAAGCAGAGGAGTTCTCTTTCCTTCCCTGGAAGAGCTGGTCTCGCAGCTGCCACATGGGTTGGAGAAAAGACAGCTGTCACTTACCAACCAGCCGTTTCCGTTCTACGTCCTAGCCTCCAGCAGGAAATGAGGAGAAGGCCAGGGACAGTGGGGCTCTGATGTGTTTGTGGGGTTGGGAAGGGGTTAGAGATTCCCAAGGGCTCCGTGGGACACGCCTCCCCCAGCCCGGATACATATTCCTGACACTTTGGGGCAGGATGCTGGATGCTGGATGCTGGATGCTCCTACGGCATGGCTGTGTCCAGCAAGTGCCTTCTCTAGCTTTACTAAAGCATATGCTCTCTGGTGGGGACAGGAGGTGCTACAAGAAAGACCTCCACCCCTTCCTACCCTGTGGGGACACCATGGCAGAGGGAGACACCCACCCCGTAACCTTCTCTACTTTGGCTGCTCAAGGAGGGCAAAACTGCTTGGCACAGAGATTTGGGTCTGAATCCCAGCTCTGCCACTCCCTGGCTGTGTGATCTTGGGCAAGTTGCTCAACCTCTCTGTTTCTTGGCTTCTACACCTCAGATGCCTTTGACACAGGTCCTATCTGACTTGGCCAGTGGTTGTGACCCCTGAGAAAGAAGGTGGATGTGAACTTCACGGCAGTTAGCAGGAGCGGGGCAAGCTGTGGCGGCTCTTGCTGCTCTGCTTCTCTGCCTTTGCCACCCAGCCCTGTGGCACCAGCTCACAGATGCGGAAATGAAGTCTGCAGATGGTGAGGAGAGCCCTGTGCCTCTCTGCCCTCTTTGTGGTTCCAGGAGCTCTTCCTGGAACTTCTTCTCTCTGCCCAAGCCTGGGACTCCCCTCAGGGCTGCTTTCCAGGGGTGTCCTCCCATATGGCCTGGCTCTCTTCCCAGGGGCTGGAGAGAGGATGGTTACCTGAGGGACATCCCAATCCCAGCAAACCCACATGCCTCTTCCTCTGGGCGTCTCTGAAGCAGCCTCCTCTCTGGACAAGGCTCTCCAGAGTGGAGTTACAATTGCCCCTGTAACACCCACTTCATAGTCCATAGAAGCTTCCTCAAGGACCAGGCTGTACCTTCCCATCAGCCCCAAGGCTGAGGCTCAGATTGAGTGATTTGTCCAAAGTCTAACTGATTCCGCAGCTCTTAAGTGAACAGTCAGGTGTCCATCTACTGAAAGCCTTGCTGGGTGGCCTGCCAAAGCTGGACTCCCAGGTGGAAAGGGATGCCCAGGACAGAAGACAGGGGATAGGGTGACTGTGGGTCTTAAGATGAGCTCCAGGGAGCCCTGCGGGTGAGAGCCAGGAGTGGGGGACTACAGGGTGCCCAGGGGTGGGGTGGGGTGGTGCCGAGCACAGTTTCTCGGCCTGAAGCAGAATCTCCTGGCAGTGCCTCTTTAAATGTAGGATGCAGAGCCCCTGTCCCTCTCCAGCAGCCCCAGGTTCAAGCTCTGCACCACCAAGTATTAAACGTCTCTGGATTCAAGGTCTTCCTCTGTAAAAAGAGAAGCGTAATTTCTACTTTGCAGACTTGCTTCCTAATTACGTAATAAACAGGAAGCAATAATATAGTATATAAAGTGCCTGTCTCATGCCAGGCCCTCTGTAAATGGGGGTTTCTTTTACTCATTCATCCACTTGCTTAACAAATGAATGGCCCTCTGTTAGACCCAGGAGCTGTGCGAATGAGGGAGGCAGCAGTGAAGCAGAAAGGCAAGGCCTGGCTCGTGGACCCAGCACCTGGTGGTCTTCTCCTCTCCCTAACAGTGTGAATCCGGTCAGACCCTAACAGTCCCTGTGTTTGGGCCTTGGATCTCTATTTCTCCATCCAAATGAGAACCTAGCATCACTATAAACAGGGCAGCCCCAAACAGAGCCTGATCAGGAATGATCAGATTCTGGTCTCAGTTCAGTTCAGTTCAGTCACTCAGTCCTGTCCAACTCTTTGCAGGACAGTTTAAAAAAAAAAAAAAAAAAAAACACTACAGACTATAACTCATTATTGAGCCCTCAAATCACTTACAACGTTGCACATAGATTTTTTTTTTTTTATTAACGACTACTATGGAATGGATGAAAATATCAGAGTGGTCCATGTAAGCAAAGTAAGTTTGCTTCGTGAATTTTCCTTGTTTTGTATTATATGTCTCTGCGCTGACTGTAGGCTGTAATGTAGATGTATTTCTTGCTGTGTCTTGAGGGGAAAACAAGGGAAACCTCTGCTCCTGGAACATACGCAGAGAAAGACTGCACACGTTCCCCGTCGCCCAGTAGCCTGCGTGTGGGTGAAGTGCACGGGAGGGCGGCTGGGGCTCACAGGGCTCAGGGGGCCTTCTCCTGTGCAGGCAGCCCCCGGGCTGGGGGAGGACCCGGGCCTGGGTAGTCTGGTGGCTCTGAGCATCTCGAGCAGTGGCTGCCTCAGGGGCTAATTCCATGACCATTCCTTTCCTCAACCCACTCCAGCGCAGGAAGCTGCACACACCCCCTGAGCAGGGCCAGGGGCAGAACTGAAGTTGTTTTTTATTGTCCCAGTTTCACACGTGCATATAGAGGTGAAGTGACTTGCCCAAAGTGATGCTGCTTTGGAGCAGGACCTCGCCCTGGTCTCCAGCTCCTGCTGCCCAGAAGAGCCTAGTCTACTCCTATCTTATGTCACTTCCTACCGTTTCCAGAATACAGGACAGGATGTTCCTGGGAAAGGTGGAAGGAAGGGAGGGATGAACGAATGAACTAACAAAGGATGCTCCAAAGGCCTTACTAATGTTCTTCTCCTTTCTTCTGTAAAGCAGTTCTCAGCCGGCAGTGATCTTGCCCCAGGGGCCTTGGCAAAGTCAGTGGTACAGAGGCTGAGAAGCCCTGTTATTAATACACAGATCATTAGCTCCATTTTACAGACAAGAAGCCTGAGGCTCACAGACTCCCTATAAGTTAGCCAAGGTTGTAGTCAGCAAATGCAGGGTAGCACTGGGATCTGGCCCAGACGCCAGAAGGGCTCAGCATTTCAGGGGCCCCTGTATTTCTGAAAGAGCTTTATGCCCGCTTATGGCAGCTCCCCTGCCCTGGCCTGGCAGTGGTGTGGCCCCTGGACTTTGGGTTGCATCTAGCAAGGAGGCCAGAGGTCACTGGGCTGAGCATCAAAACCATTTCTACCAGTTTCGCGCTTCTCGTTTCTTAGCCTCTCATGGCTCCATCAACTCCACTAAGGCCCCCTCTGGCAGTGGCTGGCACTGACCCCCCTCTCTGGGAAGGCACGAAGGAGGCAAGGGCAGAGTTGTTTAGGCTCAGGTCTCTTCTGCTCCTACGTTTACCTTTGATGGCAGCATAATCACTTCTATAAAGGTAAACTGGGGCACCTCTGAGCTCACAAGAGAGCCCAGTACCCCTCGTCCAAGGAGCATCTGGCCACCGAGGCTGGTCCCCCAGTGTCTGCAGAGAGCTCTTAGTGGAGCCGTGCCAAAAAGCCGGCCAGTGCTGGACCTGAGGTCCTTCCGATGGAGGGGAGGGGCCAAGGACTGCACTGACTGAGTCAACCCATCTGGCCACCAGGAGGTTTAAGGAGTGATTCTCAGCAATGCCAGCCATCAGGAATGATCAGAAACAGTGCTTCTGTTAGCCTTTGTGGGGTGAGAGCCCTGCCTGAGGATATAAGAGCAACTGCAAATCTGATGGGAGTCTGCAGGATTCAGAGGCTCCACAAGCCCATGTTCATGCCTCATCCCAACTTTGCCTCAGATTCCAGGTCATAGCAGAAATCAGCCATGGCAAATCAGTCCGTGCTACAAAGCAGGGCTTTTGCCCCAGAGAGCAAAACATTGCTCTGCCCGCCCTGGCCACGCAATCAGGAAACAGAAATGGAACTGAAAAGCAGGTTGCTGGAAGCCAGCCCATCACTTCGTCGTTCTCCTCCTCTCCCTGCCTCTGTGCCTTGCTTCTCTACTTACCTCCTGCAACTGGATGGCCCCGGGTGTGTGACACCAGGTACTGGCACCCTCCTGTCATGGGGAGCACTGGTTGGGTCAGACCCAATCTTCCTTATGCCTCCAACTCCAGACATGGCCCCAGGTCTGGGCAATGCTCGGAGGTTCCTGAGGAAGCATCCCATCCAGACACAGTGGACCAGGGACCAAGGCTGGAAGCGGGAGTCAGGCTGCACTGAGTCCCAGAGAGAAAGCATCTCTGCTCCCCAGCTCTCTCTCAAGGGCAGGAGAACACCCACAGTGGCTGTGACTACAGATCACAGCCAGCTCCTTGCACCTGGCAAGCCCAGGCGGGCTGGTTTCTTCAGTCACATCCCTAGGATCCCCTGGACTCCTACATGCTGCAGGGCTCTGAGGCCCCTGTACGTGTGATGTGATTCAGGAAGGATTTCGATGCATGCCAACGTGGCACTGCTGCTGGGGCCCCCAGTGCCAACCAACCATGTTCCTGGGGTTGGATAAAGCGGGCCCTGTCCTCTCCCAGTACTTAGAAGCCTCAGGGTTTGTGTGAGAACCCTTGGTTTTCCCAGTCTAGCCCCTAGGTTGGGGTTATTTAAGCCAGGCTGGGCCAGGATGCAAGCAGAATCCCCTACCCTGGAGTGCCAAGAGCCACACCAGTGGAGCCAAATGGTCAAACCAAGTGTGCTATGACCTGTGTGCAAATCAAAGGTGCATTTTTCATGGTTAAGAGGCACTGCCCAATGGAAACCAGTCCAAGGCCGTCAAAGTGAGCCTAGCGCCATCCCTCAGTTCGTCCCAGCTCTGCAAGGAGAGGGCACAGGTTAGCCCTGCCTGGGCTGGATCTCCAGCTCTAGAACCCAGAGGACTGAACAATCCATACTGAGTGGATGGATGTGGGAACAAGCTTCAAATGTGACTTCTGAGAGTCCATGTCGACCTCTATTAGAATATAAATGATCTTGAAGTTTCTGATGTCCAAAAGTCCAGAGGAGTTATAAGGAGAGAGCGATCGTTGCATTGGGAACTAGCTAGGGAGGAATCATCAAAGGCCAGACTGCAGGGCCCTGGAGCCAAAGGCGGGTGTGATACAGCTCCAGCAATCTGTATGGGACAAGCTACCCAGGGAGCCTCAGTTCCAGCCATAAGGAATAAAAGAAGACAGGGGGATGGAAGTAGTGGGCCTGCCACCCTGTAGACACTTGACACAGATCCACACCCCTTTCCAACCAGGAAGTTGATTTTGCCATGTAAAACGTAGGACATAGACAAGGACATTCCTCTGAAACAGGAAGACTGTTGGAAAATACACAGAGAGGTCAGGGCTTGGCCCGAGAATGGCCAGCAGGGCAGTGCCCAGTGTGAAGCGGTGGAGGCTGTGTGCACAACATCTGTGATCCACAAGCTGGAGGAAGCCAGCTGTCATGGTTCACTATACTGAACTGCTCCTCAAGGCAACCCCGAGTCCATGTCTCAGAAAACCACCCAGAAAGATCGAGAAGAATCAATTCCAACCTGTTAGGGCCTCTGGGTGTGATAAAGCCAACCCCTGTCATTTCCACTGGCTTCCTGCTTCCCCCTTTACTGAAAACTGAAAACACCATTCAATTAAGGTAATTAAATCCACCCAAAGAGCTCAAGCTCAAAAACCACACTACAGGCAAGTGGTCAAACCCAGCAGCCAAGCAAACCCCAGCGGCTTCCTGTGCAAACTTGGGAGGCACACAAGGAGAAGGGAAGGGCCTGCCTACAGCCGGAGAGCAACCCTCCCAGCTCTCAAAGACCAGCCAACCAGAGCCTCCCCGGACAGGAGGGAGCCTGTGCCAACCCGCCGAATCGTCACTTCTGCTCCTGTTGTTGTCATGAAAAACTGGGCTGTGAAGTTCTTAGGACGTGAACAGAATGATAAACCATCCTTTTCTCCATGGATCCTCAATTCTCCCTTGAGCTCCACTCCAGGAGCCAGGCCACGCCCTTCTGTGCCTGAGCCCAGTGATCAGAGGGGCCAGGGCTTCATGCTGGAGAAAGTGTGGGGTGGTCAAGCGGTGAACCCGAACGGAATCCCAGTCCCAGTTCTCTTTTTTACATGCTATGGCACTGAGCAGTATCTGTGCCTCTCTGTGCCTTTCTTTCTCTGCCTAGAAAATGGTGCTAATGAAGACCTGTTGAACCCATTCCATCAGGGTCACAAGAGTCAAACGTGATAATGGATCCCAGACTGTGTCCTGAACTGCAGAGTAACACGAAGTGATGAGTCATCCCAGGATTCACTCACCGGACTGGCTTCCTCTGACTGTGATCCACTTTGGGTACTAAAAGCTGGTGAGGACCTCAGGTTGCCAGATGGAAAAACAAGATGTCCAGTGCAATTTGAATTTCAATAAATACTGGGTACCTATTTTTAACACAAACATGGGATGATTAATTTTATAGAGAAATTTGACTAATATAAAGTATGGCCCAAATATAGGACATACTTATACTAAAATATGTTCATTGTTCTATCTGAAATTCAGATTTCTCTGAGTGTCCTGCATTTTTAATTTGCTCAACCTGGCAACCCAGCCATGAAAGACCACCAACTGAAACCTCCCTTGCTGCGTCTCGACTCCAAGACCAGCCAGGCTGGGGTCCCAGGCCCACCTCTGTCACTCAGCAACGGTGCGACACGGAGTATTCCGAGGCTCTGTTATCTCAGAACTGACAGTGTGCAGCCACGTGGAGGAGTAAGGGGCTGGGGCCTCCGGGGCAGTCTGCTGGGGTTCTACGGACCGGCCACGCCCGCTAGCCCTGAGCAGCTACCTGCGGCAGTCTGGACCACGGCCTGTAGGGGCGCCAGCAGGTTCCCTTTCCCTGGCCACCTCCTGTCCTCAGAGCCTGGTGGGGTGTAAGGTGGGGCTGCCTGACCTGTCAGGCCCGGGCTGGCTGCCGGCCACGAGTCCCGTGAGAGACCAGGAGAACGTGAGGCACCAGAGCTTTCGACTCTGTGTTCCCAGGCCGCACACTCGCCACAAACCTCTGTCCTCACGTCCTTGTAGCCCAAGAAGCGTACTCAGCAGCAGCAGCTGAGAGCCTTGACGAATGGCCCCCGCGACACAGGCACCCTGTCAGTCCGAGATGAAGCAGCCGGGGACCTCACCCCCGAGGAGCTCACAGCTTGGTTGGGAAGATGGATTCATAGCAGATACAGTGGAATAATGCAGTGACTTTTTTTTTTTTTAATTCTATAAAGAATAGGGGAAGAAAGCAGGAAGTGGTCAGGAACTGGTGAATGGGGAACAGAGAGACACATTCCAGGCAGAGGGACTACCGCCCCAAGGAAGTAAGCCAGGACCAACCCCAGGGAAGTAAGCCCAGGGCACCGCAGGCCTGGCGGGAACGGGTGTGAGGGAACTGCTGCCTCGCCCGCCTAGAGGGCCTTGAATGTGAGACACTCGAGAAAGAACAAGAGAGAGAAAAAAGGGTATCTGTGCAAAATGACTTATTCCAGTCAACAGTAGTTCTGCAGCATCATTCAGGATGATGTGGGGAAAAGCATCACTTGAGAAAACATTTTGGAAGAGTCAGAATTTAGTAACAATCATGCAAAGGCTATTTCATTGCTCACAGTGAGAAAAAGCTGATTCATGGGGATGCTCCCACAGATCTGGCTTCTTTGACATATTTTAGTTCAAAAAGATGATCCTTGCAATGAAAAGAAGACAAAACACTTCTTCAAGTACAGTTCTCCCGCCTCGGCTGCAGCCCCAGTGCGTGCATGCCCCAGTTTGCCCCACGCATGTCTTCTCTGGTTGTGTCACCTGAGCCTTTGGCCCGTCCCTGAAGGCTGAACTGGAAAACCCCGTTGATGCGTTCCTGCTGGGGACCCCGTTTCCCCTTTTGCGCTCTGGTGCTTTGCAGGACCCCTGCCCAGCGTCCCGCATCTGCAGATGGAGTGTTAGGAGAGCAGTTCTCAGAAGTCTGTCTAGGCTCCAGGGTTGCCTGTATAAGGGCAGATGCCAACGCTTCACCTGCTGACACCCAAAATTTAGGCATCATCTCAGCTAATGACCATTTGCAATGTGTCTGTAATCAACACCACAGTTAACATATGCAACAATCATTTTCTGGACGCTAACCCTCCAGAGAGATTCAAAACCATTCCCCAACGTGGAGCATTGAGTGCCGTTAGAGAGACAAATAGGAAAATGGCAAAGTCGTGAAGTCACTTATTTCTCCCTGATGTAAATGCTAGCATACATTCAGCCTGAAACGCAGCCCTAGCTTAACTGGCATATGCCATGGTGTGAGTGAACACCTTCTGCCAGCCTGTGGGCCAGCATAAGGATGATCTGCTCAGCCTGCTTCCAGCTCCCACCACAGGCAGATTTTATATCCTTTAGGGCTTGGAATCAAAAGGAAAAATTAAAGTCACCTGAATTCAAATTCACTAATTTGAAATTTGTGATAATTCTAGAACTACTGGACTATAAGTCACTTTCAGTAAAGTCCCACTAAGCCAGTCAATAGTGCGAATAATATCATGACAGAAGCCGAGGGATTTGCTAATTTGTAAACAGATATTTCTGTGCTATGCACTGTGCCACAAGGGGAGATAGCCTGAGAGCCAGATAGACAGGGGCCCCTGCCACAGTGAGGCGTCCAGCCTGGCAGGAAAGACAAGCGTTCCACAGTCATCCAGTTAAATACTTAATTACAATTATAATAAGTACTTCAAAGGAGAGGGGTATAGCGTGGTGTGAAAGCAGACAGCAGAGAGACTCAGCCTGAGGAATCTGCCTTATTGAAGGGGCTTGTGAGGTGGGTTCTGAAGTATGCATAGGAGTTAAGCAGTTAACAGGAGAAAGGTGGAGTCAAAGAACTCTAAGCAGAGGGAACAACCTGTGCAAAGACCCTGAGGCCGAAGGTAGCATGGCATATCAAAGAAGCTGGTAAAAGTCCAGGGTGGCTGGAAAGCCAAGCATGAAGAGAAAAATAGTCCAAGATAAGGATGGAAAGGGAGACTTGTTTAAGGAGATTGATTTTCCTTCTTTCAAACTGGGAAGTCATTAGGCAGTTCTAAACTAGAGGTTGACATGAACAGGTTTGTTCTTTAAAAGCTTCTTCTGGGAGTGGTGCAGAGAATGACAATGGGCTCCTGCCATCACCAAAGAGAGACGTGACAGCAGCTGGGGCCACACAGGGACCATGGAAATGGGAATCATGTGCAGCGGGTAAGAGGCCTTTCAAAGATGAGACTTGTGGGACCTGGAAATGGCTCGGTTTAGGGAAGGCATGGAAGAGGGAGAGGGAGCAGTCACAGGGAGTCAGATTTCCGGGACCCTTAAAGGAAGAACTGGCCTGTGGAAAGGTCGTGGGTTCCATATTAAGTGTGCGAGCCTGTGGAGCTGTTCAGGGGACAGATGGAGACAGAGGCTGGGCCCAGACAGGTGACCTGGCCTGGACATGCAATCAATGCATGGAAGCTCCTGGCAACCACGAGTGTGGCTAAAATCTCCTGGTGAGCCCATCAAGGGAGAGGAGAAGAGGTCCTGGGACCAGGTGCAGGGGAAATCCAACCGTCCAGGAGAGGAAGATAAGGGATGAACCATTAGGCTGAGATGTAAAGTATGTACATCTCCCAAATCAAGACGGAAGAGCTTCCCAGGAAGATAGTGGCCAACGGTCTTGATTGCACCTTAGAAGTTAAGTCAGAGGAGGAGCCAAGTTCCCCCTTGGGCAATCCCCTGGGGAAGGGGAGACTAAAGGCAGAGTAAACGAGTCAAGGGAATAATAGGGGGTGAGGAGTCAGGAAGCATTTAAAAGAAGAAATTGATTTTGAAGGCATAGACATAAATAGGAACTTACCACACCATGAATAAATATTCATTCTTGTTTCTATATATTCATCAAGGCAGATTCCAAGGCCTTGTTTACAGCATTATTTGAGACTATGCTGTTTTGCCTCATTCGTGTTGCCTGAGGGAAACTGCACTCTTTCACCTGGAAAATGCTCTTATGAGCCAGACTTTTCAGCCACTGAGGTTGGCTTCCTTCAAACAGTCGAAAGCAGGGAGGAGGATGGTTTTGTGCTGGCCTCTGAAAAATGTGTTTCAGCAGCAATGACAGTGAGTCTGTGACCCCCAGCACAGAGTGATGGCTCCCTAAATGTCCACAGAATAAAGGGCAGCATGGCCTTCTGCACCTCTGTCTTGTCCATACGTGACATGCACTGATTTTACCCTCATCCCGAAGTTGCACCCAGGGAAAGCTGCAGACAGAGGAGTGTGCTCTCTAGTTAGTGACACAAATCTGAGCTTTCCAAATCACCTTAAGACCCAAGGCCACAGGTCCTGCTCAATAGAACTTCTCTCTCTCGTTTCTTTTCTGTGTCTGTTAGCCCTCCATTAAAATTCAAATTGAAGACACCCAATTCAGAGCATTGCCACAAACACTTATCCGGCTTCTGTGTTGGTATGTTTGGTACATGAGGTCAAATAAGACTCCCTTCCTGGACTCATGGAATTTTCTAATTGAGGAGCGAATGAAGCAACCATCAGTTCCTATGACACATGGGTTATAATGGGTGACAATATGGCATGAGCTATGGAAAAGGTGAACCCAGAGTGTGGTCAGGACACAAAGGATGGCCTCGGGTGTCATGGAGGGGACTAGCCAGATAGTGAGCAGCACAAAGTGCCTCTGGGCATCTCCAAAGAAATGCACTCCGCAAATTTGAGCTATTATGATTATTAATATTATTAATAAACTACTGCGGACTGGATCGATATCCAGGAGCTACAAGATGAAGACAGGCTCCTGGAAGCCCCAGTGGTCTGCATTTATAGTGTGCAGAGTGAATTTATTTTAACTAGTTCACACTTCATTCTGAATACTCTTAAAATTCTCCTGGGCAGCTTTTGGGTTCTTTTAGCTGTTGAAACAGATATCCAAGCCTTCTGCCAACAATAAATTGAACACTTCTTCCTTGTGAGTGGATTCAAGTTCAACAACTCTAGTTCTCTTTACTGCAAAACCTGAGTTATTAATTCACAGGGGAAAAGGGCCTTTGGGCCAATGTAACTAGCAAAAAGTGATTCACAACTAAGCCAATCATATTAAAAATCCCAAAGGCTTGAAGCAGGTTCCTTAAGGTTTCTTGGGCCAGACACAAATTCATGATCACTGGAAGGGATATAAAACCACCTTGCCTATATTTGGAATTTTGTTGAGTTCAAATGTGAAATTAAAACTAAAATTGAAAGCCAATTGTATTACTGACATTTAAAGGTATCTTTTGCACTGAATACCTGCTTGGTTTTTTGGCCTGAGGGGTTCCAACAAGATCACTTTTCTTCTTCTCTCTAGATGGGTAGCAATGTCAGCAAATGTCAGCGTGAAAAGAAGTTTTAAAACTACAGATCCTAAAACGCAACAAGGCAGGCACCTGCAGCTCCCACTCCTGTAGCAGGTACGGAACTAATCCAAGAGCCGGGCCCTGGAGACCCCTTCAGTTTGAGTTACTCTGCTGAAGGTTCCACCGGGTATCTGGGAGATTAGCAGGTGGGAGTGGGGAAGCTGAAGCCAACTTTATGATCATCCCATTGAACCCAGGTCAGTCAAGTAAGAGTGGAAGAAAGTATCTGAATGAAGCCAGCAAGAGGGAGGTCTCTCTTCTTCCTGAGGCAGAAGGAATGTGGTTATTTTCTGAATACTCTAAATACCAGTGATCAGCTTTTGTTAACAGTTTGGAATTCTGACACAAACCCTAGATCATTTTGGGTTTTTTGGTCACATGCAATAGAAACAGAAACTAGACAAATAAATCAGAAACAGATAAGTATTAAAAAGAAATAGGAACCCTCATAGACTCAAGGTGAAGGCTGAAGTTCCAAGCTGGGAAAGGACAAAAAGAAGGTGCCGCCGCTGACAAAGATGGGCAGGGAGCCTTCATCCTTACATCACTCCAGAAGAAAGAATGCCATAGGCTGCCTTGGGTCTTACATGTGCCCTTGGCTCTGAGAGGTCTCTGCAGGCTCCTTGACTTTCAGCCCCATGAAGACTGAAGGCCAAGAGTGGAGGAAACTTCCCAAAAGGTATCAAGTGTTCTTGCTCAAAGGAGGGGATGGAAGATGAATGTTTAAAAAATTATAAGTATCTGCTAGTAGTAGGTGGTATTTAATTGACTGGGGGTGTTTATTTAACTCTAAGATTCTAATTTGGATCCCCAAGTATCCTATTTCCATGCTATTGTGGAAGTAGAGAAAGCCCAGTGTTACTGAGTTCAGTCTTATTGAGGTCAAAACCCCAGCATTCAGGATACCAGAAGACTCCCTGACTCTATTGTTAAGACCTCAAGATACAGAAAACTTGACTTACAGTGGCTGAAGCCACAGAGGGCCCCCAACTCACCCCAATAACACAGATTCCAGAGGAGGGGGTGGTTCTGGCCTAGGCTCACAGCCCTGCGGGGTCATCAAGGACTCAGGGATGCCCTTTTGCCCACCAGGCGCACAGCCCTGAGGGGTCATCAAGGACTCAGGGATGCCCTTTTGCCCACCAGGCGCACAGCCCTGAGGGGTCATCAAGGACTCAGGGATGCCCGTTTGCCCACCAGGCGCACAGCCCTGCGGGGTCATCAAGGACTCAGGGATGCCCTTTTGCCCACCAGGCGCACAGCCCTGCAGGGTCATCAAGGACTCAGGGATGCTCTTTTGCCCACCAGGCGCACAGCCCTGAGGGGTCATCAAGGACTCAGGGATGCCCGTTTGCCCACCAGGCGCACAGCCCTGCAGGGTCATCAAGGACTCAGGAATGCCCTTTTGCCCACCAGGCGCACAGCCCTGCGGGGTCATCAAGGACTCAGGGATGCCCGTTTGCCCACCAGGCGCACAGCCCTGCGGGGTCATCAAGGCCTCAGGGATGCCCTTTTGCCCACCAGGCGCACAGCCCTGCGGGGTCATCAAGGCCTCAGGAATGCCCGTTTGCCCACCAGGCGCACAGCCCTGCGGGGTCATCAAGGACTCAGGGATGCCCTTTTGCCCACCAGGCGGTCCTCAGCAAATTGACCTTGAGTCAGCGTTGTTACTCCCTCAGGGTTGCAAAGTGAACACCTCAGTGTTACAAGTTGAACTGTGTGTGTGTGCGTGTGTGTGTGTGTGTGAGCACGCACTCAGTCGCTCAGTGCTGTCCAACACTCGGCGATCCCATGGACTGTAGCCTATCAGGCTCGTCTGTCCATGAAATTCTGCAGTCAAGAATACTGGAGTGGGTTGCTCTTTCCTAGTCCAGGGGATCAAACGAATACAGTTTCAGGCTTCTTGTGTGCAATAAAGCAAGAAGAAAGGGCACCAAGAGAGTGGAGACAATGGGGATCGTTCCTTTGATCAGAAAGGCAATCATTTCCCCAGACATCAGAATGCTTCCAACCCCTGTGGTCAGAAGTAGCTGTGTGGGGGTCTGAAATCATGAGCATTAGCTTCTGCAGGTTTTTGAGCCAAAGTAGACAAGGGAACAGGGGGTGGGGATGGGGTGAGGTAGGCCGGGTGAGGGGGCTAGGCTGCAGCTCTCCCCTTTCAAGTGCCTCCTAAATGGCACTTACTATTCTTTCTGGAGAGCAAGAGCGCCGATTTTCAAGGCACATAAGGACAGTCTTTTCCAGGTCCAGTCAGTGGCGCCTCATCAGCTCATCCAGTTTACTAGAACTTGAGGTCCTTTGCTTTCTCTGGCAGCCCCAACTCAGCCCTTTCATTCATAAAAAGAAGTCAGCCTGCCAACAAATCAGCATTAGAAGCCTACCAGAGTGCTGTGGTCAAGAGACAGGAGGAGAAACCTCTGAGGAAGGCCGGCCTCTGGGATTAGATCTGTGCTGCCAGCATGGTGGCATCGGCCGTTGTGGGACACCTTGTAGGTGACCTTCTGTGAGGAGCCAGGATGGGATTTGGGACTCCCGACCTGCGGCCCTACCACTCTCATGGAGCATCTTCATCCTCCATCCCTAGCAGACCTATTCAGGCCCCTGTGCTTACTGTTCAGGCCGGCCAGGCTAGCAGGGGCGTGCCGCCTCTCCAGCCTCCTCTGCTAACATGAGTGGGGAGGCTGTGTGAGTGTATCATCTGGCAGTTGAGGCTCACAGCACCCTGCTAGAAGTTCACTGTCCAAATGTCCCCCACTGGAGCCCAGTCTAGGGTCTATACCTGCTATTTTATCTAACGTTTCACATACTCGCCCCGGCCCTGGCCAGGCCTGCTCTAGGCATCGGAGGTATGTACCCCTGGTAGTGATCAGGCTCCCCGTCAGGAAGCAGCATCCTCGCGAAGAATCCAGGAGGGAATGCAATGAACCACCTCACGCATGTTAGGATGGCTACTGTAAAAAAAAACAACGACATCATCGACTCAGTGGATGTGAGTTTGAGCAAACTCCAGAAGAGAGTGAAGGGCAGGGAAGCCTGACGTGCTGTAGTCCATGGAGTCGCAAAGAGCAGGACCTAACTGAGTGACTGAACAACCGCAACCACAACTATCAGGAAAAACAAAAACAGAAATTGGAACTCCTGTGCAGTGTTGGCAGGTGTATAAAATGACACAGCTCATGCGGAAAATAGTATAATGATTCCTCAAAAAATTAAAACTAGAATGACCATGTGACCCATCGATTCCATCCCTGAGTATGTGCCCCCCAAAATTGAAAGCAGGATCTTGAACAGACATTCAGACACCCATGTTCATAGCAGCATTATTCACAACAGCCAAAAAGTGGAAGCGACCTCGGTGTCGACTGACAGATGAATGGATAAACAAAATGTGACATATACATACAATGCAACGTTATCTGAAAAAGGAAGGAAATTCTGACACATGTCACAGCATGGATGACCCTTAAGGCTATGATGCTAAGTGATAAATTGCTCACAAAAGGATAAATGCTGTCCGAGTCCACTCAAATTAGGTACCTTAGAGTAGTCAAATTCGTGGATACAGATAAAAGAATGGTAGTTTCTAGGGGTTTGGGGAGAAGAGAATGGGGGTTATTATTCAATGGGTACGGAGTTCAGTTTTGCAAGATGAAAAAGTTCTGCAGATGGATGGTGGTAATGACTGCGCAACAGTATAGAAGCACTTAATACTATTGAAACGTACACTTAAAATGGTGAAGAGTAAATTGTGTCCTGTGTACGTCACCACAATTTTAAAAGGAAGGAGAATGTAATGAAGGGGCTATAACAGAGGTGTGGGCAGAAAGGGGGAGACCCCAGGAGGTGGAGTCATTCGGGAAGTGACAGCCGGGTAAGGGCAGCAGGGAGAATCAGAGCCCGGGGAGGGGCCGTAGTTAGAGAAGACTGCAGTACTGCCTGGACCCCACCCACAGTCAGAGCAGGAAGCAAGCAGAGGGACGGAAATGCCTGGCCTGCTGGGTCCCCCTCAGTCCAGTCTCCTACCAGCACCTCCCGCTGGCCACACCCAAGGGCACATTGGAGAGCGAAGAATCCCAGGTGAGGCAGGCTGTAGGGTCTGTGCCCGCTTGGGGTGGCTCTGGGACCAGGGCAGTCAGCAAGCAGACAGTCTAGGGGCTCCTGAGCACCTGGTTCTTATAGGCTAAGCAGAGGCTGGTCAAGAAAGAAGTACGTTTTATTTTAGACTGTGCTCAGGACCACAGAGGAAATAAACCAGGCACTGTGACAGACGGCGAGGAGGAAACATGGGATGCCAGGGAAGTTCTCTGCAAAAATGACACATCTGGACTTGAGGCACTGTATTAGCCAGGGCTCTCCAGAGGAACAGAACCAGTACATACACACATATACACATACATAAATGCACACATACACACACACACACATATGTATATACATATGTATATGTACATGGAGGGAGAAGGAGCTTATTGTAAGGAACTGGCTCATGTCATGATGGGGCTGGCAAGTCTAATATCTGCAGGCAGGCCAACATGCTGGACACCTGAGGGGGAGTTGATGTTGCAAGTCCAGTCCAAAGCCTAGAAGTAGGATTGCCTACTGCTCAGGGTTTCTCAGCCTTGTGGACAAGGCCCACTCACATTGTGGGCCTTTAAAGCAGTAGAAACTGCTTTACTGGCATTTGGCCAAAACCTGGGCATCATGGTCCAGCCAGGCTGACACGTAAAATCAACCATCACAGGCACCCTTGCCCACCCACAGCAGCATGTCATCTTATATGATGCCACTAAGTTGGGTATCATATTCATACCCTGCACTTCTTCCCTTTGCAGAGAAAAAGAAATTCCCACTTTGCAATTGCATTTGATCATCAGGAAGCTCTAGTTTTGTGGGAAGAGAGCTGCATCCAACCCTTCTGAAATCACACCCAGAGGCACCCACTGGCTGACGGGGACAGGCTTCCTGGCTGGCGGACGATGCAGGGGGGCAAGAAGTGCATGGACGGCTTCAGCGACTCCTCAAGCATCGGCAGCGTGCTGGACGACGCAGACAAGGAGGTGAGCAGCCTCACGGACCGCGCGTTCCGGAGCTTGTGCATCTCAGAGGACGCGTCCTTCCATGACTCCGACCTGGCCCTGTCCCCGGACATCACCCGCCAGGTGTTTGGGAATTTTCACCAGGGGACGGTGAGCCACACACACAGGAAAAGCGGCATCTGGAGTCAGTTACCATCCCAAGGCACTGAGCATGCAGGCTGGGCGGCCACATTCCAACAGCTGCCCAAGTACGTTCAAGGGGAGGAGAAGTACCCCAAAAGCAGCTCCCCACTGACACCAGCCCAGAGGCGACTGGAAGTGCCAGTTTCTGGCCTGAGGAGCAGCAACAAGCCTATTTCCAAAGTGTCATCTCTGATCAAATCTTTCGACAGGACGGAGAGCCAGCGCTGTGACAGCGGGCCTCCTACCAGCAAGCCCCCAGCTCTCAAAAATCCCCCCAAATTTGCCCCTCTTCCAGAAAGCGGCGTCAACTTCTGCTTCGATTCTGCCTTTTTGACTGTCAGGAGGGTGCCTGCTGAAGTCTCCAGCACCCATCAGGCCAGCCACCAGCCTGGCCGGAAGCACGGGGAGCAGGAAGCCCCCAGGAATCCCGAAATGGCCAGTCATGGCCCCAACAGCTTCCTGCCAACACCTGAACATGCAGCCAATTCATTTGAGCCAAAGTTCCCCTCTCCTGCCCACAAGGCGGCCACCAGTGAGCCTGGAAGGGGCCAGGAGTGGGCTCGCAAAGGGACCTTTCTCCATAGCGAGAACAGTGCTTTTGAGTCATGGAATGCCCACCAGCCGAGGCTACCCGAGAGAAAGGATGCTGCTGACGCTGTCCCAGAAAGCAAGGCTCTCAAGCGTTATGAGGACACGCCCTTGTTAAGAGAGCCCCCAGCCTCTGAGCAAAAAACCTCCCCCTGCCATGTCCGGGCCAACTGCAGTCAGGAAGAGAACAAGATGGCTGCAGGGACTCTCTCCACATCTGGAACCTGGGTGTCGAGGGATTTGGGAGCCCAGATATTTGCTATGGAAGAAAAACCTTCCAGCTCACAGGCTGACCCTCCTCCGTTGAAACCGACCCATGCCCCCTGGAGGAAACCAAAGCCTGGCAAGGGAGGGAAAGACAATCTGCAAGATGCTTTGGAAGAGAAGAAACAGACGAACTGGAGAGGCCCAGCCTTGTATACAAAGCACAATCCCCAGGCGCAGTTTCCAGAAAAGGATGCCCTTGATATGCCTGTGGAGCCCAACGAGCATTACGATCCTCCTTTCAACATCAGTAAGCTTCTGACCCCTGTCATACCCACCAAACAGGTCCTGGAATCGTCTGACAGCCAGCCAGCGGAGATAACCCCTTCACCCCCAGGACAGCTAAATGGATACCAAGAGAAGGATCCCAGTGAATGTCAGTCCCGGGACAGCTACAAATCTAAAGCCCCCAGCCTGATGTTCAACCTCAAAGATGTGCGGAAGCGTGTGAAAAGCACATACAGTCCCTCGCCTCTCATGAAAGGCCTGGATGAGAAAACCAGAGACAACCAAGAATCCCTGAGCAACGGTGGACTCCTTCCCAATGGGCTCGAGGAAAACCCTCCAGATGAGTTCTCTAAGGAGACACTAGATGACGGCCCTTCTGTGCCACTCACCAGTACCCAGAAGGACCCCAAAGCTGACCCTGATGCAGCCTCTGCAGACAACTACCTAACTCCCACCTCACCATCAACTATCACCAAAGCCCCCTTCTGTGTCAACGGCGAGGCTGCCAACAGGAACAACTATGAGAAGGACGATACCAATGGAGAATCAGAGATGCATGATGCCAGGCCCGGCTGGCGTTCAGACTCCAGGCAACGCCTCCGCAGGAAACATCTGTCCCTGAAGCTTTGCAGTGAAGACCCTGAGGCAGGGAAGGCTGCAGAGACCCCAAAGACCTCGGGCCTAGAGAATGGATTCTTGAGATCCATCTCTCAAGAGACAGAACCTGAGAGACAGGCAGGACTTCAGAATCCAAACTTCAACCGGAAATTCTCCCCAGGGCCCCTTTCTCCCGAGGAGGAAGATGTGTTTTATAGTGACAGCCAGTCTGATTTTATGCCAGGCCTCAAAAGTAAGGCCAAATTCAGCACCAGCTCTTCGGATCAGTCCTTCGCCTCATTTGAGGATCAGCAGAAGACGTGGTTCATGGAGACCCAGCAGGAAGACGGCAGGAACGACATGAGTGCAGGTGACGGTCGGAAGGATGAGCAGGAGAAAGTGATGCAGGAAGATGAGCTAGAGTATGGTGCCGTGAGTAATGGGAATGCGTGCGTGGGGGAGCACAGCAAGCGGGAATCCTTGCCAGAAGAAGAAAGTTTGCCAGGAGGTAGCCCCAGGAAGGCGCCGAGGGAGGAAGCTGATTTCAGACGCACTGGGACTGGGGGAAGTAAGTCAGATACAGCTCTGTCACATGCCAGAGGCCTCGCCCCTTCACCAGGTTCCACTTCAAACAAGCACATACTCTTCGCAATTAAAGACAACACCCTGAGGGCCACCCCCGTGATCAAACCCATCATGCTGCCCCTCCTGAGGTCCGTGTCCTCGGAGTCCCCACTGGGCAGTGGCCACAAAGAAGAAGAACTGCCAAGGCCAGGCTGGGGCGGGGATGCTGGTCTCTGTGCCCCTGAGAGCCAGGAAATGCCCAGCACGCTGACACCCACCAGTGCCCGGGGCACACACGTGAAGGGGGTGGCCTGTGAGGGGCTGGAGGACCAAGAGTGGGTGCCCAGCGCCACCAGGTCGGAGACCTCCCAGGCAGCCCCAAAGTGGTATGTTCCATCTTCTCCACTCACAGGAGAGGGCCAGGGGCTGAAGCCACCCCAAAAGGCCACACAGAAAGTTATGGTGAACAATGGCAAGAGCGGTTCAACAGACCCGGTGAAGCTGGACGCTCCAAGGTGCATCCCTACCATAACTTTGCCGGAAGATGACCCAGAAGACCAGCTACCCCAACAGCAGCTGGGGACTTTTTGGGAAGAGCAGGTGCAAGGCTTCAATAGTCACTTTTTGTCTACCCCCAGAGCAGGGCCCCCAGGGAGACGATGGGTCACTGGTGAGCTGGCGGCTTCCGCCAATGCCAGCTCCCTGGAGGAGAATAGTGCATGCTCCCCTGCTGCCAGCAGCATTTGGGACGATGCTTCCCAGGCCCCTACTGAGCCTGGCCTGCTGCCAGGGGAGCCTCCACACAGCAGCCCCTGGGCCAGCCCCAGCCCTGGCAGGGTGGCCCGGAGGGAAGACCTGACGCATGCCCTTGTGTGGGAGCCTGGCTCCGAACCCCAGCTGGAGCCATCAGCCGAAGACCTCAGGACGCTTTCTCCAAGAGGCTCACTGCTGGACGTGGCCACCAGCTCGGCTAGCCTCCTTGAGAAGCCAGAGCCTCCTGCTCAGCTGGAGAGGGCGGCTGGCAAGCCACCTGCAGTCCCGCCCAAAACAGAGAAGGCCCTGCGGCGGGCAAAGAAGCTGGCAAGCAAGAGGAGAAAGATCGACCAGCCACAGGAGAAGCATGGAGAACGCGGGGAAGAAAAGCTGAACCCTGAGGACTCAGAGCGTAGGCCGCTGTCCCCCGGAGAGAGGCCCCGGCCCAGGCTCCCCGTGGTCCGCGCCCTGCCCCCTCCCGCGCACCGCCACTCCGTGTCAGCCCTTTCAGAGCCCGTCCAGAGGAGGCCTGGGGGGCCCCAGTCCCTTACACCCCAGCCCCCTTACCCTGCCACCCAGAAGGTCCTCCAGGACCCCCAGTCTGGAGAGTACTTTGTCTTCGATCTGCCGCTCCAGGTGAAAATCAAGACCTTCTATGACCCAGAGACAGGCAAATACGTCAAGGTCTCCATCCCATCCTCTGAGGGGGCGTCCCCTGAGCCAACCCCGCCGGACGCCCTTGCTGCCCCCTACGTGCTGTACCCCGGCTTCCGGCCCCTGCCCGTGACGGCTCTGATGCCCCTGCGCTGCTCCTCTCAGCTCTCTGCCCCCACCTTCCTAAGGCAGCGCCCTCACACCGCCGAGGCAGCCGGCCTCAGGCCCCAGAGCGTCCACGAGGCGGGCCTGCAGCTGCCCTCTGAGGCTCCCAGCAACCCCACCCAGCCCTCTGCAGGCCAGCGCCCCGAGGGGCCCCCACAGAGTGCAGGGCAGGAGGGGGGAGATGCTCCAAGCCTGGGCATCATCCCCACCAACGACCTAGAGGACTTTGCCACAGAAGGCATTTCTTGAGAATCGTAGTGGACAAACCAGCCCCCGGCCCCACAACAAAACCAGAAAAGCTACTTCCCTCTCCCCCCCCGAACAATCACACACACACATACACACATCAACTCATACTCAGCCGTTTGAGATCCCTAAAACTTGTGAGGAAGCCGGGATCCTGAGCAAACCCAACCTGAGGGGCTCGCCTCCCTGGGAGGGTGCTGCTTTGCTCACATAAGCAGAGTCCCTTCAGAGCTCCTGGATCCCGGACCCACTCCTCTTCCTTTCTCCCTCCCTCCCTGCCTCCCTGTCCTTCTCCCCTGACCCTGGCACCCATGTGTATCCAGCCTGATTCCTAACAAGCCTTCCCTTCAGCATCCCACCCACGCCTCCTCAAGGGCCGGCTCACAGCCTGAGCACAGCTAAGGCCCCCAGAAACGCTGTACCCCGCTGAGCCCCGGCTGGCAACACACCGCCCAGCACATCCCCTTCTAGGTCAGGTCATACAGGGCCCACCCCACCCTCGCTCAGACCCAGCAGCTCTTCCGGCTCACCTTAGGGGGGAAACGGCTGAGGAGCAACCCAAGGCAATCTTGCAGAAATATTTATTTGAATAGAATGGGTTTTCTTTACTGAAGAAACTTTCCTCTGAAGGCTATTTTCTGATCATCTTGTAAAAAGTGAAACAAGTCTTCAGATGAGGCGTTGTCCCTGGACTCTTATCTTTCCTCTGTGGCAGTGACAGGTCTGTGCTGGTGAGTAAACAGTCGTGCCCTCCAGGCTTGCCAACACGATTGGGCAGCTACCCAGGGTCTCCACTCGGAGCAGAGTGGCCTCAGCACTCACCCACCACAGTCCCGGTGTCCCCGCCTTCTCGGGCCAGGCTCTCCCCTAGCACTGGGCAGCAAAGATGAGGGAGATCCTACCCACCACCAAGGATGACTAGGACCCAAGTCAGGCCCTGACAGTCCCGATGTAATCACGGGTACCTGTGCCCTGCGCTCAAAAGGAGATCACAGTCCTCCCGAGTCCCTCTGGGATTTGGAGGAAAGACTGAATCAATTCAGGGTGACAGGGTGCAGCGGCCGCCTCTGCACCGCTGAGAGCAGTGAGGGTCTGTAAGCCGATGCCCACTGTGGACAAGGTGTTGGGAAAGAAGCAGGCCAGCCTTGTGGGCCTCTACCCGGGGCTTCCGAGGAAGCTTCTTAATTTTTGCGCTGTGGGAAAGATGGGGGCTAGAGTGCCTTCGTTCTCGTTTGGAAGGGGCAGCTGTCGGGACAGCACTGCTCACGTCCCAGGGGACCACACAGACTGCATTGCCCTGGACCTTTTAGCAAACATGCCATTTCTAGGCTGGGAAGATGGGGAGGCCCCCAGCTCACCGTGTCCCAGACTCACACAGATACTGGGTCTTTAAACATATTCTGGGTTGTGATTTGGACTCAGAGTTTTATATACCTGCTTGTTTTCCACAAAAGTGCAATCGCACCTGAATTTCATTGTAAAAATGCTCCACAAGCCCCCCGGCCGCAGCCCAATGCCAGGAGCCTTGTCTACACCTGTGAGTCAGCTGGTTGGTTAGCCCGGAACTCAGGCAGGCCGTTGTCTGAGAAATCCAGTTCCCACGAGTCACTCACTGGGATGCCAGTGAAGAGAACAAAGTTGTGTCTTGGCTCTGCCAACAAATCACAAGCATGCTCTCACCTGTTTTCCATCTTACTCAAACAGGAAAGATAGTATCTCATTTCAAAATTCTTAGGACTCAGGAAAAGAATTACCTAACAAGAGTCCCCCACTTAAAAAATAACCATAGTTACAGTAACCGTGTCCCCACAAAGAAAAATGTACTTTATATAAGGAGCATTCAAATTTGGGCACCGGGCTTCCCCAGTGGCTCAGTGGTAAAGAATCCTCCTGCAATGCGGGAGATGTGCGAGATGCCGGTTTGATCCCTGCGTTGAGAAGGTCCTCTAGCGGAGGGCACTTCTAGAATACTGGAATACCAGAAGGCCACTCCAGTATTCTTGCCTGGAGATCCCCATGCACAGAGGAGGCTGGCAGACGACAGTCCGTAGGGTCAAAAGGGTTGGACACCACTGAAGCAACTGAATGCAGACACACGTTTGGACTCCAGTCACTTTCTGTCTGAGGAGCAATGTGAGCAGGGCCATTGATAGAGCTGAAACCATAAAGATAGATGCTTAGAGATCAAGAGTAGCTCCCAGAGACCAAGAGCAGCTCCCAGTCCTCTCTGCCCCTGTGGATGTAGAAGAGGAAAGGGTGTCTGCCCGAATGCAGCATCCACTCACAAATCTAGAGTAAGGATTCCTTCCTTGGGCATCTGGCCCCCCAGCAAGTCAGCTGGATGGAAGGCCTCCAGCACTCACAGCAAAGTACCTAAGTTGCTTAGAAGCAGATAATGCCTCCAGAGACAGTAAGGACCAGCTCATTTGCAGGTAGATTCCTTTCTGTTTCTGCGTGGGGTTGGGGGCAGTTACTCCTGCCTCCTTCCTTCCTCCCCTCATCCCTCACTCTTATCCTTTTTTATTCTTTTCTTTCCTCCCTCTCATTACATTTCCAGAGATTCTGCTCTGTGCCAGGTGTTTCACTGGGCACCAAAGATACCATGACAATGAGATCCGATCTCTGTGCCAGGGAATTCAAATCTGACAGAGAAGAAAGACAAGCCCACATGGTAAGGGATTTAGCATGGTGGTCTGAAGGGCATCTGGCTCAGCCTGGAGGGAAAAGGGGACTTCTGTGGGAATGACACCTGATCGGAGCCAGGAAGTACAAAGCGGTGCATCAGCTTATGAGGAAACAAGAATTTCCCCATCTTTGATCTATCAAACAAAGATAGACAAGTATTAAATACTAATCCATGTGTCTTGCCATATCAAAGTGTACTGGCTTAGCTAGTTGTTCAGAGCTTCCCTGGTGGCTCAGACGGTAAAGCATCTGCCTACAATGTGGGAGACCCAGGTTTGATTCCTGGGTCAGGAAGATCCCGTGGAGAAGGAAATGGCAATCCACTCCAGCACTCTTGCCTGGAAAATCCCATGGACGGAGGAGCCTGATAGGCTACAGTCCATGGGGTCGCAAAGAGTCGGACACGACTGAGCGACTTCACTTCACTTTAACTAGTTGTTCACTAGCATTTCTAATCGGCGTGAGCACAGAGCCGAGTGTAGCCTGGTAGAATAGACCTTTGCTGATATAGTTGGATGGCATCTCCGACTTGATGGACATGAGTTTGAGTAAACGCCAGGAGTTGGTGATGGACAGGGAAGCCTGGTGTGGTGCAGTCCGTGGGGTCACAAAGAGTAGGACACGACTGAGCAACTGAACTGAACTGATACATTCATCAGCTTCTGAACTGATGCTTCACTCGCCTGAGTTGCCCAGAAAAAGCACTATTTCTCCCAATCTGTTTAATAGAATAGTGGTGAGAATGGGGAACATGTTGTTTACGGAAGCTGTAGGTAACGGCCAGGCCTGCGTCTTCCGTCCAGTGTGCTGCCCCTTTACTGTGACGGCGGCCCTTCCAGGCGTCTCCCAGGGAGGAACAAGAATGCGGAGCACGTTGAGGGAATGAGCAAAGGTCCCGGGGCTCTTCAGTGGAGAATGACAAGAGCTCACAATGTCCGTCACACAGGCTGTGCCAGCCCCTGACAGAGGAGCCTTGAGCTTGGCCTCAGACCTCACCACCAACCTACGAGAGGGACCGTCATTAGCTTCACTGGCGAAAGGGAAGCAGAGCACGGAGATGTGGAGCAATTTCCCACCGTCAATAGCCACGGAGTGAGGAGCCCACTCACACGCCCAGCTCTCTCACTTTGGGGTAGGCACTCAAACCCTCAGTCATGTGTCTCTAAGTGTGGTCCACGGACCAGGAACCTCCACAAGAGCAGGGCACTTGTTAGAAATCCAGTCTCCATCTGCATCTCCAAAAGATTCCCCAGTGATTCGTTTGCACGTCAGACTTTGAGGAGTGCTAGCAGCCCCTGTTTGGGCTGGAAAGGAGAAGATTTAGGGGAAACAAGTTGAAAGCTTCTTGTCTTTCAATATAACTGTGGGTGAAGGAAGAGAAAGCTACATGTCTGGGTGGGAGCTGAGGGGGTGCTGACTCACACTGACTGAGAAAGGCGTCTCTAATGGCGACAGCTGACTCCGCATTTGGCACGAGTAGCCTGGGGAGAACTCAGCTCAGTGTCGCTAGAGATGCTCAGTAGAAGCTGATGGCCCCTCTCCCGAGACTGGGATGGATGCGGAAGCCAAAAGGGACCTAATGCCAGCTTTTGAGACCCCGGATTACATGTGGGGCTGCAGCATGCCAGTGTCATGAATCAAAGTCTACGCAGAGGTTGGCCACATCAGAGAATGCTTTCACTCACATGAATGCTTTCAAATGAGTGAAATAATTGCATATAAATGAGGGGAGGTCAGGGCAAAATCTGAGCTCTATGCACGTGGAAAGCCTTTCGGCCCAGATAACAAACACGCTCTCGGTGGACACAATTGTCTTATATGGTCCTTCCACATCACTGGCGTCAGTGAAGCCCCGTCTCTGGTCTTCCTTGCACTGATACCCCATCATGTATCTGTGTTAGGAATATATCCGAGAGCCCTCCATCCAGCCAGGTGACCCACTGCACAGGGAAGTCTGATTTCAAACGGCCTCCGCATCTGTCCTGATCCACACATGTTAACTACACTTCCATTGCCAACTTTGCCAACTTCCCAGAGGATGGATCCTTTCTGTTGGAAACCTTTTGACCAATGTTCAATATCACTAATCACTGGGCACAGTCAAATCAAAGCCATAATGTGGTGTCACTTCAGACCCATTAGGAGAGTGACTATAACATTAAAAAAACAGAAAACAAGTGTTGATGAGGATGTGGGAAAAATTCAAGACTTTATGTATTACTGGTGGCAATGTAAAATTGTGCAGCTGCTGTGAAGGCAGTGAAGGCAGGTCCTCAAAAAGTTAAACAGAACCACTATGTCGCCTGAACATTTCATTCCCCTGTACGAAAGAATCGAAAGTATACAGATCTCCAAAAGATATTTGTATACCCGGATTCAGAGCAGCATTATTCACATTATCCAAAAGGTGGAACCAATCCAAATGCTAGTCAACAGATACACAAACAAAATGTGCTATAGACATACAACTGAGTATTATTCCGCCTTTAAAGGAGGGAATCCTGACACGTGCTACTACATGGGTAAACGTTGAGGACGTTAAGCTGAGTACAATGAGCCAGGAGGACCAGCACTTCATGCTCCCACGTTAATGAGGCACCCGAGTAGTCAGACTCCTAGAGACAGAAAGTAGAATGCCGATTGCCAGGGACTGGGGAGGGGGTGGGATGGGTGGGGAGCTGATGTTTAATGGGTACAGAGTTCCGGTTGGAAAAGGTCAAAAAATGGCTAGAGTTGAATGGTGGTGAGTGTACTTAATGTACACTTAAAAGTGGTTAAAATGGTAAATCTTATGGTATTTAAATTTTGGAAAACAAAACCAAAAAAAAGCTACTGACCAGCACAAACATCCCACTAACCCTGAGGCCCCAGCGCTGGGTTGGAGTTGGCAGATCCACTACACATGACTCCACAGAAGAAGATGAAGGAAGAGGAAGCTCCCGGGTCCTGCCTCCCAAACAGGTCCTCATCTTCCTGGCTCCCACGCTCAGCAGCCCATGCTTCCCCTGGTGGCTAAGCCACAGTTCTGGTCGCTGTCCCCACTGCTCTCAGTCTCCTGCCCCCAATTCAGTCAGACCCCAAATCTGTCGCTTCTACCTCCAGATATCTATCAACGCATCAGCCATCTGCACCCCACCACCCCTCACCCCCTCTCAGAGTCCCCTCACTGCCACCACTCCCAACACGACTCCCTTCCAAACCACCACTCCCCTCAGGTAGCCCAAGGTCCCACCTAATACCCCAGGGCTCCCTGCTCACCCCAATAAACAGTCGGGCTCCAGAGCAGGGTGTGCAAGGCTACCCCATGCTGCGGGACCCCAGTCTTTCCAGCTTCATCTCCTGCCTGTTCCCACAGCTCCCTTGGACTCCCACCACCTTGAGCTTCTGTGAGTTGGTCATATGGGCCATTCCCAGCCCCTCTGCACACTCTTTGGCCCTGCCCACCGACCTGTGCCCAGCAGAGTGGAGTTGGTGTGTGAGTTCAAGGCCAAGCCAGAGGGCACCATGCCACTTCCACAGGTTCCCTGGAACGAGCGCTCTGTGAGTCCCCAGCTCCCACAGAGCAGTCTACGTACTGGGTCACTCTGCTATTGAAAAGCCCACCCTGGCCCACATCAAGATGGCTTAGAAAAACCCTGAGATGATAACAGGAAGAGAGAGAGAGCCCCGCCCTCCTGTTTCAGCTCCAGCCTCTGGCTGTCCAAGCCAGAACCACCTTACCAAGCCATTCCCAGATTCCCGAGGCACAAAACTGGGAGAGACGCTAAAATAGTGAGTGCTGTCGTTTGGAGCCGCCAAGTTTCAGAGTAGCTTATTACACAACAAGAGACAACTGGAGCCCTCTCTCCCAGCCTCCCTTCCCTCTCCACGCTCACCCTCTCCCTGCACCCTCTGGACCCTCAGCCCCTCCCCACCCACCTGCGCTTGTCCATTCCTGCCCTGGGGTCCTCCCCTAGACCCCTTCTTCTCTAGAAGGACACCCCTGATGCCCCAGCTCCTCACCGTGCACCTCATTTTCCAAGCATGAGCATGTTGTACTTCCCCACCACAGCCCATATTATAATTGCCTGTCTGTCTTTCTTGCCCACCCAACCATCAGGTTTGGAGGGAGGGATCTTGCCTGTCCACATTCTCACTGCATCCCCAGCAGCTAGCATGGTGCCAGGTCCAAGGTAGGCCACAGGTAAACATCACTGAAACTCCATGGAATTCTTCTTCAAAATTCTATAAAAAATATTTTGGGAGATGCAATCAATGCCATTTTGATCTTCTTTCCTCACTTTCCAGATTGTTAATACCAACTAGAAGAGTTAAGCCACTGCCACGCCAGAGCAGGCATTCTTCTGCCCCTCTCCTGTGATATGGGCAGCCAAGGAAGGAGACTGTGGCCCCACAAATGGGGTCTCAGGACCCCAAGGCCCAGGAACAGATGCTCCACAATGTAACACATAAGTCGGCATTCACATTTAGCTAATGTTCTTTGATGAGAAATTCCAGGCCTGCCAACAAAAGGGGGCCAAAAGGCTTGTCCAGGACTGACGACAACATCCAAAACCCAAGTCAGAACCAAGTTATTCTCTGGTCTCGTGGCGCTAAAGTGATGAGGACATTAGACAAACCGCATTAAGTGAAAGTGGTGAGTGTTTCTGAATTCTATTTATTGATACAGGGAGGACTCGGCATCAGACCACAGTCTTCTGAAGTATTTCATCATGTCTGGCTGCCAAGTGGTTAAGGCCAGGTTAGTACACATGTGGGTTTAACCTGTAAGTCACCTAAAAAAAAATCAAAGGTGCTCTCCTTCAAGACAAGAAGGATAGTTTCCGCTGGTTTTCTTTCTTCTCATTTCCCCTCAATCCAATGAAACTAACTGTAGTTCCATAGACAGAGAAACTAATTTATTACAAGAAAATTAAGTGGCTCTAAAAGGTAAACAGCATCACCACCTAAGGTGTCCACACATCCATTTTAACTCTGTTAAGTAGAATTTGAAAATTATCAAGCATGGAAGAGCTTTAGAAAATTCTAGAGGAAACATTGTTTGACATCCTCACCTCTTGGTGAATTTCTCTACGAGTTTTTGAAACAAGGTAACTCTGAAGGTTGATAGGAAGTCAAACCAGCCACGAAGAGATTTTTCATATTCCCAAAAGTTCCAACAACTTCCTTTTGAGCATGTTCTTGGGGCTTCAAAAATTTAATACTAGCTGATCTCAGCTAAGCACATTTGCTAAAGGAACCCTGACCACATTATCTTTGCTGACGGGGAATCCACCCCTGGGGAGACCTTTAGGTCTTATCCTTGGCATGGCAGATGGGCAGAGGGACAAGGCAGAAGCCACCAGAAGCCAGGAGGGAAAGAGAAGCCATATTCGATCCTCTCCAAAAATGTCTACAGCATACTTGAATCTAATCTGAACCCCCAGGCTATTGGCAGAAGATGCTAAGAGAAAGGGTTTTTGTAAGTAAAGATGAGCTCATATTGGTGGCCTTGGTCTAAAGTAACTCTCAGTACAACTCCCTTCTCTTTGCTGCTTGAGCAGGGAATCCAGCAAATCAGAAAATATGTGTCCCTCCAAAGACATTGGACACCTCTGTCTTCTCTTAGTACAAAACAAGGTTTTCATAGAGACAAAAATTAGGGTAAAATAAAATAAATTATAAATCAATAGAGTTATAATAGAGTTCAATAAATCAATTGAACTAAATTATAGTTCAATCAATTATAGTTCAATTTCATATAAAATATGAAATATTCCTATAACTGAATATCATATAGAAAGAAGTATGAATAAACTTAAACCACACACAGAAACACAGATGACTCTTACTGGCTAAATATTCACAGCAATAAGATCAAGCCACAGAAGAAAAAAATTTAAATGAAACTGAATTAGTTATTATCAATCAAATTAGAATAAGGAGTAAACAGAGACACTTCATAACGGTAAAAAGGCCAATTAATCAAGAAGACATAACGATCCTAACTATATGAGTCTAATAACAGAGCCACAGTGAAATGGGTAGCATTATCCAACAGATGGACAAAATTAAACATTCTGACAATCCCAAGTGTTACCAAGGATACAGTGCCATGAGAATCCTCACACACTGCTTGCGAGACTAGAACTTGGTACAAACACTGTGTGAGTTATCTATTACTGTATAATGAAATAACACAAAACAAAAACTTTTTAGAAAATTCATAGTTTAAAACAACAAACCTTTATTTTCTTGTGATATTGTGGGTCAGGAATGTGGGAGTGGCTCGATGTCCCCCTTGACAGTGAGTCAAGATGTCCTGTGAGCTGTATATATCTGGCCTTCCTCAGTCAAGCAGTCTGAGGGAAGATGGAAGGTGCCCGCTCCCACCCCCTCCCCAGGAAAGGGGGCCCTGCAGACTTGCCAGGCACACAAGCAGAGGGGCAAACCACCACCTGTGCCCACCCCACAGAGGTACCTCCCAGGCACTGCTGACAAGAGGCCCCCATCTGTCCGGAGCTAAGGGTCAGGCCTGGAATCAGGGTTCACACGCCCACTGGCCCACTTGTAGTCGAGCAAGTGGGCTCGTAACAGAAAGACCAAACACCAAAACAACAGTCTTTTGTAGAGACGAAAGCCTTTATTACAGGGAGGCCAAGCAAGGAGACAGGAGGCAAAGCTCAGCTCTGTCTCTCCCATCAGCTTTTTGAGTAGGGCATTTATCGTGAGAGTAGGGAATAGGAGGGAGTCGGAGCTAAGCAATGCCTCTTGGAGGGGTAAAGGGAAGTTTCAAGAGTCCTCTGTGCAGGCATGACTGTTTTTCCTATCTCTTCATGGGACACAGTACACATTCAGGAGGGTTCTGTGTGTTACATGTGGTAGATTTTTAGCCTGTGACATCCAAAGTTCACTGATGGGTTATTCTGGTCCCTCAGAGCATCTGCGCAGGTGGACTGGAAGAAAGTCATTAGCAGGCTGCTTCCTCATCTGAGGTTTCTTAGGTATGCTGTAAAACAAGAGATCATGGTTAATCATCTCTCTTTTATGTTGTGGCCATGGAGGTGCTACTTCATTTTTCCCTTGTTTCACATTTGGTGACTGAGCAGTCCACTCTGACCCTCAGTATCTTTATCTGTAAAGTGGAGACCATTCTAATTCCAGGCTCCTATGACGGTAATGAAGATTGGTGCTTTAGTATGCAGAAAGCACCTACCCGTTGCCCAGCACCCACTACGTGCTCATCAGCCTGGTTCCTGGGACCACAGCCCCTCACTGCTTAGTAGAGGTCTGTGGGTGGCCTTACAGACTCAGGGCTTGGCAGTAGCCAGCTCCAGGCTGGGTGAGGGGTCTTGCTCACCGCACCCACATCTCCCATTCCCGAATGCTGAGGATGTCATTGTTTGTGGGTTTCCTCTCACCAAGCAGGCCTGAAAACGCTGCAAGAGGAAAACCTCCAGGAACACAGGGCCTCCTGGTACCTGGGGGACGGCTCCTGATTTTGCTGCAGCTGCAGTTCAGGCCAAGTTTAATAGAGGATAATTCCTAGACTGAGGGACTAAAGGGGAATTGGATTCAGTTGACAAAGCAAATGCAGCTTAATTGGAAAAAAGTTGCTCCTCCCTCCTTGTGCCAAGTCCAAGACCAGAATCCTAGAAGCAAGCCTGGCAGGAATCGTCATGGCCTCTGGGAGTGAAGGAGGGAAGGGAAGGCTTGTCTGCTTGGAGCCCTGGCACGGGCCCACGGGCACAGTCAGGACGACCCTCTCCCTGAGAACAGAGGCCTGTCAGAGCCTGTCCGAAGCCCCTGCACCAAGAGGGACAGGGCTGAGGGAAGTGACAAAGCTCCCAAATGCATACAGGAAGTAACAGCCAGGAGTCTGGATATGAGCATCAGGAGGTAGACCTCCAACCACGAAGCAAAGTCCAAGGCGCCTTGCAGTCCAAAAAAGAGGTCGGGACACCTTAACAGGCCAGCAGGGCCTGCGGGCAGCCAAGCCCGGGCAGGATGGGAAGGCCACAGTCACAGCCGGGTGGAAAAACAAAGGCTGGACCTCTGCAGGGTCCGTGGGAGAACTGTCAGAAGGACAGAGGAATGAGAGCTTCCTGTCCCTGCTTGTGCCCATGGACTGCTCAGACAGGAGGCTCAGCACCCTCTGTGGGACCCCGGGATGAAGCTGCATCCCTGCTGGACCACCACCCCCTGGCTGGCCAGTGGGGGAGGCCACAGAGTCAGTCCAAATGCCTATGATGACCACAGCTATTTCTAAGTCGAGGAGCTTTCCTGATGTCAGTCATGGGGGAAAATGTGGGTCCTTCCAGCCACAGCCCCTGTCCCAGGGCAACCACATGAAAAATCCAGAGCCAGAGCCACCAGGCAAGCTGTTCTCAACTTCCTGACCCACTGAACCCATGAGACGTAATAAAGCATCAGCACCTTAAGCCACTGATTTTAAGCTGATTTGTCACTCAGCAAGAGATCAGCAAAACAATGGAACCTCCCAGCTGGATCCTCTGTGCTCCACTGTGCTAGAGAGGACAGAGGAAGATGGAGTGCTGTGCTTGGGTTAAAGGAGACAGACCCCTCAGGAGGAGGTGGCTGGCCAGGAAGAGAGCAGAAAGGAAACCTTGCCAGGTACAAGCTCTGGCAGCCAACCCGCCTTACTTCAAAGGGCTGGGCTCACTTTTTAGGAGCCTGGTGAGTGCCTTTCAGGTAGGCTATTATGATCGCCATTGTACTGAAGAAAACCCCGAAGCCAGACAGGTCAGGACACACACACACGCAGAGCAGAGCTGAGATCCAAACCCCAGGTCTGTGCTCCCACAAAGCCCACTGCAAAGAGCTGCTTTTCCAACACCATGGATCCCCAAGGGAGAGCCCAGCCACACTGTCCAGCCTGCAAGTGTACGGGAAGGGTGGGGAAGGGTCCTGAAAGCAGAGCACCCCAACCTGGCTCCTCCACTCCCTCCCCCAAGCAGAAGTAACTCCATCCATCCACAGAAACATGCTCCTCCCCACAAACCCATCCCTGCCAACCAGCCTCGTCACTGAAGCCCTACACAGACCTTCAGAGGAACAAGAGGGGCTCACTTTATGGTCTGTTTAGCTCTCAGCAGTCAGACAGAGAACAGGCACAGAGATGCACCATGCCTCAGCAGGCCATACTGCAGATGAGAGTCCCACAGCCTGGGGCTTAGTCCTGGGGTCTGCAGGCTTCGGGCGAGGCCCAGAGGCAGAGGTGCCATGTGGGGACACTGCAGCAGAAGGCCAGGCTCACCCAGAGTCAGGAAGCTCCGCTCCTGGGACCCAGGTTGGGCGGGCAGCAATAGCGAGACAGGCAATGAGGAGCCTTAGACTGCGGGGCTGTCTATGCAGCAAATGACGCTTACCCCCAGGTCTGCTACTGGGCCTCTCCCCAGCTTCCAAAGTCTCCTAAGAATGTGGGGTTAGAAGATGGTGCTGGGATTAGGCAGAGAGGGATGCTCAGAGGCTCAGAGGGTGACAGGATGCCAAGTTTCCCTAGGTGAGATTGGGGAGAGGAAAGCATGAAGAGATCCCCAGACTCCCTTCTCCCAGAGTCCCTGGTAACGATGAGGCTGAGCTGAGCCTGCAGGTGTGTCTGAGCTAGGAAGGGAGGCAACCCAAGATGTTGGAGGCACCAGGGGACCTGGGCTGCTGGGTGAGGCGGGCCAAGAAGGGGATAGGCTCCTGCACCCACAAACCTCCTCATTCCTAATTCATCCCACCAGTAAACAGAGAGGAATCTTCCCCATAAAGAGGGATTCCAACTGCTGCCATTACTAATCACTGGCAATAAAACTGCTAAATAAAGATGAAAGACAATGATAAATCTACAGGAGGGCTGCCCAACAGAACAATTATGCTTGGGAGACAAGCATTCATTCATAGACATCATCACTAGGCATGTATTATTAATAAAATAGACATTGAGCTCAGTAGATAATGAAAGGAAAGGAGACCCCAGCCTCCCCCACCCCAATAAAGTCTCCCACCACCCCTCAACCTTGGCAATGAGCCCTATCGTGAGCTCCCTGAGACTGGTGAGGCTGCCAGATGGTGCCCCGGCCTGGGGAAGGCATACCCTCTGTTTCTTTCCATCCTGGGGACAGGCACAGCTCCCTCAGTCTCTACTGCTGACTCATGCCTGGGCCCAGCTCCTCCATTCCAGATTTCAATATCTCCCCTCTTATATGGGCTTCCCTGGTGGCTCAACGGTAAAGAATCCACCTACAATGCAGGAAAACTGGGTTCGATCCCTGGGTTGTGAAGATCCCTTGGAGAAGGAAATGGCAACCCAGTCCGGTAATCTCGCCTGGGAAATCCCACAGACAGAGGAGCCTGACAGGTTCACGGGGTCGCAAAAAGTCAGACACGAGTGAGCAACTAACACTTTCAAAACTTTCACTCCAATTGTTACATAACAAATTATCCCCAAATTAAGCAACTTAAAACATTTACTATCTCACCATTCCGTGAGTTAAGAATTGGCCTGGCTCAATGTTGCCATCGAGCTTCAGCCAGGGGTGCAGTCTCATCTGACAGCTGCTGGGGAAGGGTCTCTCCAAGCTTTCCGGGGGCGGGGGGCCTCTGGTCCTCCCAGCTGTTGGCCTCTCTTGGTCTCTCACCACATGGCCTTCTTCACAGGGTGGCCTCTCCATTCCCTCACTGGCATTCCCAAGCCCCACAGTCAGCAGTCCCCGAGATGGGAGCTGCCATCTTTTCATAGCCTAACCTGGGAAGCCACACCCCACAATTTCTCCTATTCTTTTGAAACGAGTTAGTGTATGCAGTCCACACTCCAGGGAAGGGGATTACACAGGAGGCAGGGATCATTGGGCTTCCCTGGTGGCTCAGATGGTAAAGAATCTGCCTGCAATGCAGGAGGCCCAGGTTTGATACCTGGGTTGGGAAATTCCTCTGGAAAAGGGAACGGCAACTGACTCCAGTATTCTTGCCTAGAGAATCCCATGGATGGAGGAGCCTGTTGGGCTGCGGTCCATAGGGTCACCAACAGTCAGACACAACTGAGTGACTAAAACTTTCACTTTCAGAGATCACTGGGGGTCATTCATAAAGTGCTTGCCATACCCATCCATGTGGGAGAGTGGATGTGGGGGGATGGTGACAAGATGGGACTGAGAGGCAGAGGGGCCTGCAGGCTCAGAGGAAGTACAGAGCCAAAGAAGGTGAAAGGAAGGAGGGAGGGAAGGAAGGAGGGAAAGGAGGGGAAATGTTTTCTCCCAAGCTGTGTTTGCATCTCCTCCAGCAGAACAACATGCTGAGAAAGTGACGAGGAATTTGGGGATACATGTCAACCCCACACTGGCTCCTGAATTCCCCAATTAAACATAGTGATGCAGATACAAAAAATAGGGAAGGTGAAGAGGATCCTTACAGAAAGTGGGGCAGTGACGTGTGGTCAGAAGTCCTGTTCCAGCTGTCCAGCACCCACTGTCTTGTCTCTCAGCATTCCTCCACCCATGCCCATCACCCCTGCCCCCATGAGAAGGGGTGGCCCATGGAGAAACAAGAGCCCAGCAAGAGAGCATCTGTTCAGGACAGGAACAAGCCAGCCCAGTGTGGATGGCAGTGGGCCCCTCTGCCCTCAGGGCTCCATCACACTGTTCTGCCTGGCTCCTGGGAGGAAGGAGGTCAGAAGGACCAGCGCCGGGGAGCCAGCTCAGAATAGACCTCTAGAGAAGGAGATATGGACATTATCGAAAGCAAGAGAGTGGATGTGCCCCCCATTTCCATGAGTAACTGATGACCACTTAAACTGAAGGAAGGGCGGAGCCAGGGCTCCAGAAACTAGCAGAGCCAGGGAGGCACACTGCCTCAGTGGGCCCCAAAGATGGGATGCAAGGATCCCAAAAGCCCTTGTAACTGCGCACACTTTCTTCCACATCTTATCCTCTTTTCACCACCTACCCACACACCTCCAAGGTAGTTTTCCTCACCATGCTGGATCAGCAGAACTAGCTCAGGCAGGCTGCAAGACTGAATTAGACCCAAGTGCCAGAGGCACCAGAGGGGTGGCGTGCTGCCTGGTCCCCAGTCAGCCTCCAGCCCACTCTGCTCTACCGACGATCTCCCCCGCCCTCTGCCTTCCGCCCGGGCGATGGGGAACAGGCAGGCAACGGGAAGCAGGAGGAAGTGGGGGAGGAATGATTAGCACCCCAGCTCTCTTGCCAGGAGACTGTGGGGTGGCAGTGGCTGGATCCCTTTTCTGGGCACCAGTGCTCCTGCTCGTCAGTCCCCTCTAGGGGAAAGCAGAGCCCACTGGTTGCAGCGCCCTCTCGTCAGGCCCAGGGGTGGGAATGGCTCTCCACGGTTACCAGCCCCTCAGGTCTTCCACCGCCTCTTGTTGGCCCTCTTTTATCACACCTACGTGCTTGAAAACAGTCCCTCTCATAAGGTCTCCTCCATCACCCATGGGAGTGGGCCAGCTGGGCCCTGACTGATGGAGGTGAGCTGGAATCCGTCAAAATATGGGAGCTGACGGAGACCAGGTGGAGTGATAGCCAGACAGAAAAGGAGGAAGGCCTTGGGAGTGGGGGCCATGGGCTGAGCCACATGGGGTATTTGATGGCTGTGCAGGAGTGTCTAGCTGCTTTGGTGGGCAGTGAAAATTCCAGGGAACTCTCTAGCTGCTCCGGTGGGCAGCGAAAATTCCAGGGAACTCTCTAGCTGCTTCGGTGGGCAGTGAAAATTCCAGGGAACTCTCTGTAGCTCCATGCTTGGAATACCAGTCTGTTCACAGGGAGGGCATGATGCCTGCAGCAGCCTTGGAGAAATGGGAAGTGGGGTGCCTGGCTCCCCATGTCAGCACCCAGGGAATCAAGCTGCCTGCCTTGGAGTGGGCAGGGCTGAGGAAGCCTAGGGAAGGTGCACCGTCCAATCTGCTGACCCACATTGCTTCAGCAGGATGCTCTTCCCCTCCAACAAGGCAGGAGGGCTCACAACACCCTGGAGTTCACCAGAGAACATACCTCTGCCTGGAGACCATAGTAGTAGGGAAGGAAGTGTAGCAAAAGTCAGAGCTGGGGCTTTGCCATCAGAGGACCCCACGTAAAAGTTCCAGCCCCACCAATCACTAGCTGCTTCACTCTGGTTGTTACTTAAACCTCTGAGCCTCACTTTTTTCAGATGGAAAATTAGAAAAACAATAGTAAATTTACGTGAGCATCAGAAATAATAAGTGAGAAGCATCTGATAGAGTGCCTGGCACATGGACAGTATCCATTAATTATCATCATTTTTATGATAAAAGATAAAGTCAACCCAACAGCCCTTCATATTCTGATACCTCCCTGCATCTCCTATAGGGTGGAGGTGACCCTGGCTCACATGGGCCCTCCTGCCTGTCCTCAACCTATGCTCCCCACTCCTCTCCCTCCACCCCAGTCCTCCATGGCTTTGCTCTTCTCACTTGGGTGTGCACTGACTCTTGACATGAAGACATCAACTTTCCCACAGGCAGAATTTCCATCCATTATACTGAAGCCCCTAAATCAAATTTCTCATGGTAAGACTTTGGAACATGAGCTGATGAGCGGACAATTTAAGTTAGTCAAGGGTTTAGTATCTACATGTTTATCCATACAGCAGTGTTTGTGTTATACAGACTATTGGCTTTTATTATCTTAAAAATAAAAGTGTAATGGAGATCAAGTTGCTAAGTGGAATTAAAGCAGGAAATGATCAAAATCCTTAAGCACGCTGCCACCAACAATGCTGTGCTTTCACACTGGTGCTGACTGGGCCAGTCTGGACACTGGGTGCTCATCTGTGTAAGGAATAAACCAGTTGAAGTGCATTTGCTAAATGCTGGGAGGAAACATGGAGAGAAACTTCTAGAGGCTAAGGGCATCAGTGGAGGAAATGCAGGCATGTGGATTGAGAATTCGCTTCAGAAGAACATTCTAGAAGCAGAACCATATATGCTAATATGGAATGTTCCCCAAAATAAATACTTGAGAGAAAAAAGCAAATATCAAACAGTATGTATGATATGCTGCTACTTAAATGATGAAAGGATACATACATATTAATACCTCTGGACAGATAAAAAGAACCAGATCGCAGAGGGCATCTCTACATAGAGAAACCAGAGGGGGGAAGAAGATATAATTTACCCCACTTTTTTTCTTACCATGTGATTGTAGGTTATAATGATTTATATGCATAGAAAATTCATGCATCCGTAATGTTCTGCTTATAGCTTGCCATAGATTTCTTAGCCAAAGCAAACAGGCTGGCATTCCATCTCTTCTTGACAAATTATTCCAAAAAGTGAATAAGACATCACCAAAGTCAACTTCACTTCTCCTACTCATTCCTTTCCAGAATCCCTATCAGCAAGGCTTTTGCACATTAAAAGATGTTCAACAGACTTATAAAAAAAATGTTCAACACCACTACCATTAGGGAAATGTAAATCATGAGTATGTACTCAAAAGAATTGAGAGAAGGGTCTAATAGAGACATTTTCACACCCATATTCATAGCAGCCATATTCACAGTAGCCAAAAAGTGGAAGCAACCCAAGTATCCACTGATGCATGAACGGATAAGCAAGACATGGTCTATACATACAATGGAACCATGTTCAGCCTTAAAAAGGAAATAAACTCTGACACTACAGCATAGATGAACTTTGAAGACATTATGCTAGGTGAAATAAGCCAGTTACAAAAGGATAAATACTGCATGATTCCACTTACATGAGATACTTTGAGTAGTCAAACTCACAGAAACAAAAGATAGAAGGATGGTTTCCCGGGACTAGGGGGAGAGAGAAATTGGGGGTTGTTGAATGGGCAGAGTCTCAGTCATGCAAAACGAAAAACTTCTGCAGACAGTTTGCACAAGTATTATGTTAAGAATATGTGAATTTACTTAACATTACTGAACTGTACACTTAAAAAGATTAAGATGATAAATTTCATGTTGTGTGTACTTGACTACAATCGAAAATAAAATAAATTTCCTCTGTCTTATAAATGTCAATGTAGTTATCTGACAGAGCCCCTTAGAAGTTACGTTCAGTTCAGTTCAGTTCAGTCGCTCAGTCGTGTCCAACTCTTCGCGCCCCCATGAATCGCAGCACGCCAGGCCTCCCTGTCCATCACCAACTCCCAGAGTTCACTCAGACTTACGTCCATCGAGTCAGTGATGCCATCCAGCCATCTCATCCTCTGTCATTCCCTTCTCCTCCTGCCCCAATCCCTCCCAGCATCAGAGTCTTTTCCAATGAGTCAACTCTTCGCATGAGGTGGCCAAAGTACTGGAGTTTCAGCTTTAGCATCCTTCCTTCCAAAGAAATCCCAGGGCTGATCTCCTTCAGAATGGACTGGTTGGATCTCCTTGCAGTCTAAGGGACTCTCAAGAGTCTTCTCTAACACCGCAGTTCAAAAGCATCAATTCTTCGGCGCTCAGCTTTCTTCACAGTCCAACTCTCACATCCATACATGACTACTGGAAAAACCATAGCCTTGACTGGACAGACCTTTGTTGGCAAAGTAATGTCTCTGCTTTTGAATATGCTATCTAGGTTGGTCATAACTTTCCTTCCAAGGAATAAACATCTTTTAATTTCATGTCTGCAGTCAGCATCTGCAGTGATTTTGGAGCCCAGAAAAATAAAGTCTGACACTGTTTCCACTATTTCCCCATCTATTTCCCATGAAGTGATGGGACCAGATGCCATGATCTTCGTTTTCTGAATGTTGAGCTTTAAGCCAACTGTTTCACTCTCCACTTTCACTTTCATCAAGAGGCTTTTGAGTTCCTCTTCACTTTCTGCCATAAGGGTGGTGTCATCTGCATATCTGAGGTTATTGATTTTTCTCCCAGCAACCTTGATTCCAGCTTGTGCTTCTTCCAGTCCAGCATTTCTCATGATGTACTCTGCATATAAGTTAAATAAGCAGGGTGACAATATACATCCTTGATGTACTCCTTTTCCTATTTGGAACCAGTCTGTTGCTTCCTGACCTGCGTACAGGTTTCTCAAGTTACATTACATATAGTTAATGTTTGTTGTTTAGTAGCTAAGTCGTGTCCGACACTTTTGTGACCCCGTGGACTGTAGTCTGCCAGGCTCCTCTGTCCATGGGATTTCACAGGCAAGAAAATTGGAGGGGGTTGCCATTTCCTTCTTCAGAGGATTTTCCCAACCCAATAATAGAACCCAAGTCTCCTGCTTTGCCAGGAAGAGTCTTTACCGCTGAGCCATCAGGGAAACCCAGTTAATATTTACTTACTCCCTCTAGTTAGTGTTTTAAATCATGATGACTAGCACATCATGTTGAACTCTCAATTTTTGAAAAGCATATAGCCACTCTATGACCCCAGATATAGAGCAGCGCGAAATGACAGGGAACAGAGGTATAAGGGTGGGGGACAGACCAGCGGTTGCCAGATTAGCGTTGAAGGAGAGTCTCTTAGGGGCGATGGTGAGTTCTGTATCCTGATTGTAGGAGATGTTTACATGAAAATATACATGTGATAAAATGCCCATATCTTTCCCCATAAAAAGTCAGCATATGTAGAAACAGGTAAAACCCAAATCAGGTCTGTATTTCCGAGTACTATCCCAGTGTCAGTGTCCTGGCTTTGACCTTTGTATCAGGGTTATGTCAACATTTTCTCTGGCAGAAGCGGTGACAGGAACGAGAAAGCTCTGTGCTGTGTTTGCAACATGCGTGTGAGTCTAAAATTATTTAATAATATAAAGATGTTTTATTTTTTCTCATGATTTTAAAACAATTTTTTTGGAGTATTGTTGCTTTACAGTGTTGTGTGATTTCCTGCTGTGCAGCAAAGTGAATCAGCCTTACACATCCTAATATCCCCTCCTCTTGGATTTCCTTCCCATTTAGGTCGCCACAGAGCATTAGGTAGAGTTCCCTATGCTATGCAGTAGGTTCTCATTAGCTATCTATTTTATACAAAGCAGTATATAAATATATATATTTCAGTCCCAGTCTCCCAATTCATCCCACTCCCTCTGACCCCCCTTGGTGTCCATAAGTTTGTTCTCTATATCTGTGTCTCTGTTTCTACTTTGCAAACAGGTTCCATCCTAGGAAAAGAAAAGGGTTTTTTAAAAATTATGTATCCAGTATTTTGAGAATGGGTGATATTTTGTAGCTCTCCAGAAAGAGAACCTACTTTATAAGAGGTAAGGTGCAGCTAGACCTCTGTCCACAGGACCTCCATGTGACTCAGGTAGAAACAAAGCCCGTCTACACCACACATTGGGTGTCCTGGTTCATTGTGCTCTCGTGTCCCTTGTCCCTTCCACCTAGAGGGCCTTCTCCCTCAGCCCAGAGGGCTGTTCCGCCCTCTTGGTCATCATTTTCTGGGAGAGCTCACAGCCCTCCTGGGCAGCAGTAACCCCTGTGTGCCAGGCACAGTGCCCCCACAGCCAAGCCCCATTGTCTCCATTGACAGATGAGGACACTGAGGCTTGGAGACAACAAGGGACTTGCCGAGGTCCCACAGACAGTGGGTGGGTTCAAAGCTACCCACTAGCTGGTCTCCTGTTCCCCCTTACAGGCCACCTCAGCTGCCACCTGCAGACTGGCCTCTGGCAGCAGGTGCCAGGCAAGCCGATGGCGACAGGGTGCTAATTCAAGGATGAGGGCAGAGCAGCTGTTCTCTGAGTCCTGGTGGCCTGGGGCCACGCAGCTCTTATGCTCCCCGGTAGATAAAGTGCTCCACTTAGAAGAAGCTCTCTCCCGGCTATGGGGCCATTAGCTCGCTGACTCCTGGAAAAACCATTTGGCCAGCACTGACAGATGTGGCCATTACACAACCACTTAGCCCCTCTCCCTGCCCCATCCAGACCTTTGCAGGGGGAGGGGGCCTTGAAGCAGGCAAGGCCCAGGGGAGGGTCTGCAGGATTCACTTCCTGGCCACCCACCTCCTTTGCTGCTCTTAGGCTGTATCTGCCCAGCCCACGCTGCTGCAGCAGGTGGTGGCTTCAGACAGCGCGGTTTCAATGTGCCGCAAAGGACCTTGTTATCCTGAGAGTTGTTCACAAACCGCCTTCACGTGCATCGTCTCCCTTGATCCTCACCAGAACCCTATGAAGTCAAAATTAGGATAATTACTTCCTCTGTGCAGTTAAGAAATGAGGCACAGGAAAGTTAAACAGCTTGCCCAAGGTCACCAAGCTAATAGAAGGCCTTGACCTCAGGCCTCTGATTCTCAGATCTGTGGTGCTTCATCCACCACACACTGCCGTGATCCTGCGGGGGTGTTTCCATGGATGGGGAGCTCAAACAGCCTCAAAGCAGGGTCTCCAGCACCAGGGGGTAGGACAAGGGTTCTGTCTGCCGAGCAGAGGCATCAGGCCAGAGTCGCAGCTTTGCCCCCTAGCAGCAACTTCTGCATTGGCAGAACCCGGGCAGCCCTTGCCCTGGAGGTCTCCTGGCTTGGGTCATTTCATCCTATACCTCCCACGTTCTCTGGACCTTTTGTTCAAGCTGGATGAGTGCCCCCACCACCCGCGTGGTACAGCCATTTGACAGCTGGCAAACCTCCTCTTCCCTCCAGCAGCACAAGCTTCTCTGCACAGAGGTTGCTGTGCCATCTGGGCCCAGCCGATCCAGACCAGGCTCCCCGGCCAGAGCCGCAGCCTCAGCACTGGTAGCGCATCTGGGTCCCTGACCCTGCACAACAGCCAGGATGCACCCAGCAGAGTCAAGCAGCCAGTGACCGTGGGAGGCGTCAGTGCCCACGTCCAGAGGAAGAGCTCTAAAGAGCAATGGCCCATCTCCTGCACAGAGCAGGCTCAGAAAACAAGGAGCTTTGCTCTGCAGAGGCCGTCCTCCCGGCCCAGAGGCCTGAGAGCAGATGGCAGACAGCGGCAGCAAGAGAAGGCTCAGTCCTGAGGCCCAGCCTCCAGCGACCTCTCTGACAAAGTGCAAAGAGAACACCCTGGGGTGCTGGGTATGCATGCTCTTGGATGATGCTGCCCTCCACTAAGATGCCTTGCTTTGCCCTGAAGTGACTCAGAAAAAGGTGGCTTATAAGTATCTGTCCAGGTAGGGTATAGAACTTTTCTCTAAAATATCCTTCCTGGTGGGTAAGAGGATAGATCCTGGTTTATCCAAACCTGTCACCCTGCCTCCTGCCACAGGACTAAGGGAGCATGTGGGCCTGGCTTGTTCAGAACAGCTCCTGCTAGGGAAAAGATGCTGCTCTTCACACAGACAGAAGACCCCTGGGGCCTGATGCCCCACAAGCACTGAGCTCTCTACCCATCTTAGACAGCAGTAAGTGGTGCTGGGACCATGAAGTGGAAGTCACTCAGTCGTGTCCAACTCTTTGTGACCCCATGGACTGAGGCCCGTCAGTTCCTCTGTCCATGGAATTCTCCAGGCAAGAATACTGGAGTGCATTGCCATGCCCTTCTCATGGGGATATTCCCAACTCAGGGATGGAACCTGGGTCTCCTGCATTGCAGGCAGATTCTTTACCATCTATACTACCAGGGGGTCTAAATGCTGAATCAATTCTGAGCTTTATTATCATTAGGAGGGGGTTCTAGACAAGGACAGGCAGTGAGGATGGCTCAAGGGGACGCCTAGCATGTCACAGCCCCAGGATCCAAGACCTTCTTGGGCGCAGGGCTGGGCACACCTCCATCTTTATGTTTGTACACAAGTTCACCACCAAGGTGTTTAGCCAAGTCCTGGAGAAAATTCATCAAATGTTGGACTCTCTGAAGTCTGGCTATGCCCAGGAGTGGAGCCCAGAAATGGAGCTATCTTTTTTTTTTTAAGAATATTATAAGTCCTTTATAACACCTGTCTCTAAAGAGCATAAATATCCTCCTTGAGTTTAAAGTGTCTAAATGAGTTGGTTTTTTCACATCTTAGCCCTGCTCTACTGCTGGTGTGCTCTCCAAGGAGTGGGCATATTTCCAGTGTCCACCCAGATGGCATGTCCCAGGGCAAGGCCAGGACCATGACAATTGATATCTGATAGGACCAGAGGTGGACACCCAAGCCATTCTCTTTTCCTCTCACCTAAACAACCCACACCTGACTCTCAGCACCCCAGCTTTTACTCCAGGCTCCCATTCAAGCTCTGGGATCCCAAGACCCAGACGGCAAGATACCAGGCTCTCAGCTATGGATGTGAGTCTGCAGAGGAGTTGGGGTTTGCCACCCCCGCTTCCTAGGAAAATCACGTGAGCTGTGGGAGAGTATGATCTCTAGGAGAAGGCACATCCTCAGGCTCTGAGAGCCAACCAACCCTGTTTCCTTCTTGAGAATATGAGGTTTTTACCCCCAAAAGGTCTTCAAACCCTTGATATGCGTGAGGCTCGGTCGAAGAAGAACTAGCGTTTACACTGCACTTCCTCTGCGCCAGACAGCATTTAGCAGTCGATTCATGTAAACTTCAAAGAACCCTGTGAAGCTGGTGCCATAATTTTTCCCACTTTACAGGAGAGAACCAAAGCACAGAGAGGCTAAGGGACTTGTTTAGAGTCACACAGTCAGTAAGAGCTGGGATTCTGAACAGATAAAACAAGCTCTTAACCACTTCAGTCAGGTTCTGAACTCACCAGAGCTCCACTCTTCCTGGTGAAGCCAGGAAACAAGAAGAGAGAGTGCGGCTCTGTGATGAGGAGTGGGGGGCCCCTTCTAGGTGTTCCTCTCCCAGTGAATCCAGGCACCATCAACAGCCCCAATCCCTGCTGGGCGGGCGGGCCCTTGGACAGGTAGACACGATGCAAAGGCCAAGTGTGCTAGCCAAGGGGCAGATAAAATGGGTTCAGGCTGACCTCTGCCCTGCCAGACTGGACCCAGGAGAGGGAGAAGCTGGGGTGGCATCTCCTCCCCTCCACAGGCCAGCCCCACCTGGACACAGTCCATAGATGGTGAAAAACGCAAAGTAGTTACCCCAACTCTCCACCTGTCACCTGCTTCCCTGATGACTCAGAAGGTAAAGAATCCACCTGCAATGCAGGAGACGTGGGTTCAATCCCTGGGTTGGGAAGATCCCCTGGAGAAGAGAACAGCTACCCACTCTAGTATTCTGGCCTGGAGAATTCCATGAACTCTATAGGTCATGGGGTTGCAAAGAGTTGGACACGAATGAGCAACTTTCACTTCACTCACTCACTCCACATGTCCAACTGGCCCTCATTACACCTCCATTGTCCTCTTGGGGTCCAAAGACTGAACCCAGTTATTCTCATGAACTCATGTATTCAGCCCTCTCTGGGTGACAGGCAATGAGGCCAAGCTCTCCCTTTTCCCACTGAAGGCTACCATCCATGCAGCTTTGGAGAAGTTGCCCAAACTTGCTCTGCCTCAGTTTCCCTATCTATGAAATGGAGTAGTAATGTTTACCTTGTGAGTTGTGAGATTAAATGAACTAACCTCTGTAACATTCCCAGACAATGAAAGGGTGGCAGAGTCTTAATAAAGGGAATTATTTATTAAGGGAGATCCTTCTACCCAATTGAGAGACCAAACACTGGGTATTCCTAATCAAGCACTAAATCTGAGAGAGAGAGAAGGGAGCCCTGAGTCCCGTAGGAGCCAATGCCGTATGACCAGCCCACCTCCCTCCGATTCCCTGTCGCTCTCACTGGTGCTCAGGTGCCCACAGGTCATCATCCCCAACAAGACTGGGCCACTGACCCCATCATGCCTCCAGATTCCTTCCCCATAACCCAGAGAGCATTGAGGAAAACGCTTCCAAGGGCGTCAACCAACAGATGGATACTAATAATTAGTCACTCAACCCCAGCGGCTGCACCTCCTTCCCAGCATGAGCCCAGCTTCCTTTTTAGAGTGACATTATGAAACCCTGCAGATGGGACAACCTACAGGGGTTCCAGTGTTCCTGGGTGGCTTAGTGGTGAAGAACCCATTTGCAATGCAGAACCGCTCCAGCGGGGTACTCTTGCCTGGAAAATTCCATGGACCGAGGAGTCTGGCGGGGTACAGAACATGGGGTCACAAGAGTCGGACACAACTTAGTAACTAAACAGCAGCAGGGGCTCCATCAATGGCTGCTCTCATTGCTTCAGAGGACAGTTCTCACCAGGGATGGCCAGCGAGGGCATCCAGTGAGGCCATGTCCGTCCAACCACCCATCCGTCTGTCCCAGGACACAAGAGCTGACTCCTACATGCGCCTGAACCAGGGAGGTTCTGGCCTATACAGAGGCCTGTCTTGTCCCAGAATCTGCTAAAAGTTTCCAGAGCCGAGGCCTCTAAGCCCTCCCCTGGAAGCTCCAGAAGGACTCCATTTGCAAGCTGGCCCAAGTGGAGAAGCTCGCCTGCCCGGGCCTGCAGCCAGGGAGGCTAGGGGAAACAAAGAGAGAACCTGAGCTCTTTGTATCTTTCTTTTTAACTCTTCTAAATTTATTCAGGTATTTAAACAAACAGAAACTACAGCATGCAAGGTGATTTTCCCCTTTGTACAACAGAACTAAGTACTCCATATCTCTGCAGAGGCTTGCTGCTTTTTTTTTTCCTTTCTTTCAGTAATATCAGGCAGACTTTTCGATGTTATCCAGTTTTGCACAGTCACTAGAGTGTCGCATCATGAATTATTAAATCAGTGCTTCGTGGTAATACATAATTTCTTATCAATTATTCATGCTAATGTGTGTGTAGTTTACTTAATTGTGTTATTGACGATCAAAAGTAATTTCCTGAAAGTCCTCAAGGACACAAAATTTAATCAGCGTAACTACTTTTCAGATGCAATGCTGTTAAGTATTCTTAATTTGCTCAACAGTTCACTTATTTATGTACCTTTCTGGAGGAAATACGAGTTTAATCAAACAATTAGATTGAAGAGTTAGTGTACATAAGGGCTTGAGCTTACATCGTTCAACAGAACATTCGTAATTACAGAGAAACGGAAGCGACTTTGCTGCTTTTTGGCAAATCGTTTCATCTTTGTACTCAACAAGCAAAATACAGCAGGAAGGACTTGATTTTTTTTTGTAAGGAGACAGTGTATTTTATCAAACGCTTTGCGGTAATCAGAGAACGAGGCACAATACATTAAGAGTGTTATTTGGGGGGCTTCTGGAAGGGAAGGTAAAAAGAGGGGCAAAGTGATCTGAAGCTAGAACCTTTGATTATAATAAGTGAAAGGAAAACAATCATAAAAGCAATAACGGTTTGCATGGAAACACCATGAGCAAGCCATCAGAGACTGCAACCTTTCTGGGAACAGATATCCCTGCCAGGGAGCGACAGAACCCACGCTATTGCACATTTCCCCTTTGATCTCTTCAAGTTCACTGTCCACACAAGAAAAAACAGACACACCCAACCAAAATGGAAACTTCTAGGAGATCTGGCCCTTTGGAATTAATTCTCTGCACACCAAAAGGGAGCCCTCTTCCCCTTGCTCCACTTCTGCACATACGCCATTCTTGTTTCCTACTTCTTTTCCCTTCCATTGGAAAAAAAAAAAAAAGAAGAAGAAACAGCTAGGGAGCCCCTTCCACGTGCCAGAGACCTGCAGACAGGAAGTTCATCCAGACGCGCACTTTTCAGAGGCATTCCTGGGGGTTCGTCCTCCTCTGAGGACTCTTAGTGTCTCCTGGACCAGAGCACTGCTTTCCAGATGGTCAGCGTCCCACCAACCTAGAGATCCAGTCCAGAGAGGCAGGGGCTGCAGGCGGGTGCTGCTGTTAAGGGCCCACACTTGCTCTGGGGCTTCAGTGTCAAGGTGGCAGCGCCAGTTCTTGGAGCTGACGGCCCATGTGGTTGGCCAACAGTGCCCAGTGGCAGAGCTACCACATCCCCCTGGGGACAGGCTCTGTCTTGCTGGCACCTCCCTACTCCCACAGCTTCTCTCCTTCCAACGCAACCAAGTCCACAGCCAGCATGAGAGAAGAGGGCACTGCTGCTCGTCTTGCTGGAAGGGACAGAGCTGGCTGGGATCTCGGCGATTGCCTGGTTCTTAATGTCAGGCGGAGAGTCCCATTTCATAACATAAGACTGAGCCCTGGGCATCTCTCAAAGATGACCCACGCCACAGTTCTCTGGGTTGATAAGACCTCCAAAGGCGGCCCAGGAGAGGGACAGGTAAGTGAAGGGGTGAAAAACTTGCCTTCTCTCCAGACCTCTGGGCCAAGATGGAAACCCCAGGGGTATCACCACAGAGCAGACTCTGGTACCCACGAGTACCATCGGGACCTGACACCAAAGAAGCTGAGACAGAACAGCCCCACTTGGGGGGGACTCCAGAGGCACTCTCCATTCACTGGGGGAGCTGTGGTTCTCGCTTCCTTTCCTGAGTCTGTGAGGAGGCCCAGGGTAGCAGGCTTCTTCCTCGCTCTTTGGAGAGTTTTCCATGGGGGCCGAGGCTGGGAGAAGCATGGGGGGAGGGCACGGCGGGCTTGGCCACTCAGGCCCCTCATACGCTCTTCTCGCGCTCACTCTGTTCCTTGCTGGGAGGGGTCTTGTCCTGGCTGCCATCGGGGGGCACCGGCTTGGCCACTGGGCTGGGGCTGCTGCTGGTGGACGGCAGCAGGTTGGCCGACTGCAGGACAGCCTCTGAGTGCTCACGAGCCTTCATGCGCAGGGCGGCCACGCTGGCCGTGCGGTTCGTCTGGCAGCCGTAGGTGGGGAGGAAGGAAAGTCCCATGGGGTCGGGGACACAGCACGAGCACAGGGGGCCCCCTGGAAAAAGGAAAAACAACAGGCTGCCATCACTGTCCACATTCCAGTCTCTCAGACTTAGGGTTGGGGGCAAGGGGTTGATTGATGCTGTTTATTTCCAAACACTTTAGGGAGAGCTGACAAGAGCTCAGGATTGATAGGACAAGGGATTACCACCAGAGCATCAGGGAGAACCGACCAGCCTTGGTTCCCTTACCAACAGGCTGTGTGGCCTTAGACTAGTATCTTGACTTCTCTGAGCCTGGGCTTGTCCTTCTATGAAATGAAACGATCCCCACCTCACAGGATCATTATAAAGATCCAATGAAGTAATGCCACACGCTCCAAACTAAGTGCCAAAGCATCCCCAAGAACTCTTAAGGGCCCTGCAAGGATGTTTTCAATTTTAAAGGGCAGGCGGAAGCCAGCCACATCTATCAGATGCCACGCCAGCTGCCACACAAGGCAGCCCACGGCTTCAGCAGGAGATCTTGCTGTGCTCCTTTCAAGGATGTCATATTTCCGTGAAGCCAGATTTTGCAAACACCACACAAATAATCCACACGGAACAGAAAATGAGGAGCGATGCCATCCAATGTGATTCCAACTTTAGAGAAGTCATGCAGAGCTCACTGATGTGCTTCCCATTAGAAAGTAATGGTAGCTCTTTAAGAATAAAAGAAAACTATTATTTTTCGTTCAATTTACATGTGCTATTTTCAAATGACTACTAAGCTTTTGGGACAGAAACACTTACTGAGTTGTTTGGACCTAACCATCTAATGAACAGAACTGCAAGTATTTTTTATAGCCCAAGAGAGACATGAAACATTAACCTGAGGTTCAAGGGACACTCAGGGCACCATGAACTAAAGTTTGGGAAGTTCTGAAGGTCTTGGTTGGGAAAGGACTCAGTACAGGTTCAGTGTGTGGAATGGGGCTTTGGAACAATGGTCTGTCCCCAAGGCTGCCGGCCAGCACTGCATGAGGCTCTCCAGGGCCAGGGCTGCATGAAGCTCTCCAGGGCCAGGGCTGCATGAAGCTCTCCAGGGCCAGGGCTGGGAGGAGACCTTTCCTTCCACGGGTCACCCTCGACTGTGCACTTAACCAGTGGCTGTCTCATGGGCGCCTGGCACTGTTCTGAGCCCTAGTGACCGCTCAGCAGGAATAAGGCAGCAAGAGCACCAGCATCATGGAGCACAGTTCCAGGGGAGAGGCACAGTGTAGTCCAGGCATGCTTCATGTGAAGGCAGGCAGTGGCGAGTGCTATTTAAAAAGTGAATGGAGTGTGATGCTTGGTAGACAGCTGAGTGCAATGTCAAAGAAACAGGGACAGGAACACCCAGGAGAGAACATGACAGCTAGGGAGAAGACCAGAGCAGTGGCACTGAAGCGGGGGCAGAAGTCACCTGCAGCAGGCATTCAGAGTGACCAAAGCCAGGGCTGCAGGGGAGGAGGACCGCCAAGGAGTCAAGGAGCCACCAGGGCCAGGCAGGATGCAGGGAGAGGAAGCTTCGGCAGACTTGAGTCAAGTGTCTGGAGCGTAACTTCCTTGAGGAGAGGATGGGGAGGCTGCTGTGATGATGAGGTCCCAGCTGATGGCACTCTTAGCTCAAGGTGGCCAGAGGGGAGGTGGTGAGAGATGGCCAGATTCTGGATTTATGCTCACGGTGAGCGCCTATACACATTGCTCACAGACTGTAGGTGGAGGGTGATGGAAAAGAGAATTCACAGATGACACCTGGGTTTGAATGAATGAATGGAGGTGCCATTTCCAAGATGGGGACCAACAGAGAGAAAGGGGTGTACGTGTGTGTGTGTGTGTGTGTGTGTGTGTGGAGAAGGACATGGAGAGGCTAGCCATGGAATCCTGAGGTCCTAATGACCATCCAAGCTCTGCAAACAGAGCTGAACCATGCTGGCACCCCCACAAGGGCAGGCATGGGGGCAGGAGACACACAGGCCTGCATCCAGACTGGGTGGGTGGGCTCAGCTGCTGGCCTGACGTGATTTGAGAGATTTCCTGAGCCTCTGGACAGGTCAAATGGCGCCCCCCACCCACCACAGCCTCTGCCCCAGCCAGTCTGGGCCGGCTCCAGAGACTATCCCACCAGGGGAGCAGGGGATGGTGCGATGAGGCCCTGCCAAGGACATGGGAGCCAGTGCCTGTCCCTGAGGCCTGAGCCCAGGAGCGGGCAGCAAAGCCAGCCCGTCTAGGTTCCACCCACCCCTTGGCTCTTCTAAAAGTGCTCACCAGCTTTGGAAGAAGTAGCATTGCAAATAGGGAGTAGTTTTGGACCAAAATCCATATCTGTTGAATGAATCAAAATTCCCCCCTGTGGTCTTCAAGACCCTGAGTGCTGGGGCCCCCACTGCCCCCTCCTCGTTCTTGTCATGCGCTACCCATGCTTCCTTTCGGATGTTCAAACCACCATCACACTGAAGCCCTGCACAGCAGCTGTGCTCACTGGAGCAGGCCCTGTACGTACCAGCACCGCAGTTCTCAGCACATTTGACTTTGCGCACCTCGGCTTTGGAGCACTCCTAGGCAGTGGGCTCTATCCCCTTTTGCAGATGAGGAAACTGAGGTGGAATAACAAGCGGCAGAGCTGGACCTCACACTAGGCAGAGGCTGCTGCTGCTGCTGCTAAGTCGCTCAGTCGTGTCCGACCCTGTGCGACCCCAGAGACGGCAGCCCACCAGGCTCCCCTGTCCCTGGGATTCTCCAGGCAAGAGCACTGGAGTGGGTTGCCATTTCCTTCTCCAATGCATGAAAGTGAAAAGTGAAAGTGAAGTCACTCAGTCATGTCCGACTCCCAGTGACCCCATGGACCACAGCCCACCAGTTTCCCCTGTCCCTGGGACTCTCCAGGCGAGAGCACTGGAGTGGGGAGCCATCGCCTTCTCCACTAGGCAGAGGACTGGCGCCTTAACAACTATGTCCCTCTGTCTGGAGAGAGGGCACAGTCCCTCCCCTATTTTGGACCCTTCATCGGGTTCTGCCTGGGAGTGAAGAGACCTTTCCTCTGACTCAGGGTTCTTGTCTCTTTTTAGGGCTCCATTTGACCGTCGTGGCCTCAGGGAGCCCCTCGGGACCTTCTGTCCAAAGCAGGTTCCCGGGTTATACTCTCCGTCAGAGCCTCGTGCTCTGTCTTCACACCGGCCACAAACAGCAGGTGGGTCACTAATGGTTTGGGCCTGGCTTGTGGTCTGTCTGCCCCACACACCCCCAAGGGGGCCTAAATCACTCCTCTGTCCCCAGCCCTTAGCACAGCACCGGAACGGGCCAGGCCTTGAGAAATAGCTGTGGCGGGCAGAAGGGAGACAGGGAGGGCCGCCAGGCCTGGCACCCACTCGCGGGATCAGCCCTCAGGAGGCAGCCTCAGCAGCATCAACCATGCCCGCAGCTGGGGCATGCCCAACCTCCTTTCCCAGGGACAGGCTTCCCTGTACTGGAGTCAGGCTTCTTTCTCTCCCCGGAAGCACATTTGGGCATCTTTCTCTTCCTCTCCAAGCCCACTCAGAAGCAAAAGGAAACTCACCCTTATAGCACCCACTGTGGTCCCTTGTCATCATTCTGGCCGCCCTGAGGGGAGGGCATCATTCAGCCCCACATTCCAAGTTAGGAAACAAGGCTCCAGGAATTGCCCAGGTCCACACAGTTTATTACAGAAGGGGGCCTTCTCCTGCAGGTCGTCCCCTTCTCCTCGACTATGCTGCTGCTGCTGCTGCTAAGTCGCTTCAGTCGTGTCCGACTCTGTGCAACCCCATAGACGCCAGCCCACCAGGCTCCGCCGTTCCTGGGATTCTCCAGGCAAGAGCACTGGAGCAGGAGGCCATTTCCTTCTCAAGTGTAATAGGAGGTTAAAATGCAGCCGTCACTTTCTGCCTCAATTCTAATGGAGGGGCGGATGCAGCAGGCAGCAGATGGCAAGATGAGTGTGAGAAGAATCACAAGCGCCCAGTTTATACACAGAACTCTGAGAGCCCGTTCCACAACCTGCACCCCTAGCTGGCTTTCGCCTGGTCGCATTTCCAGTGACAGCAGGAAGCAAACAAAAAGTTAAAGGGTTCAAATTCCACATCCTGCTGGTTCTGCTTCTCCCAGCGTGCTCACAGGCAGCCACACACTGACAGCAGTCTTGGCCTCACTGAGACCGGGGATCGCGATCTTGGGCTGGAACAGTGCCTGTGCCCTGAGCCCAGGGGCCACGCCAAGGGCCAGGACTCACCCAGCAGGGGAGGTCTTCCTCCCCTCCAAATCCCTCCTGGGGGGAGCCAAGCGGGAAGAGGACAGAAGACGGAGCACAGTGAACCCTCTCAGCAGTGGAAATATTGATGATTTTCCTTTCTGTGCCTGCTTAGAACTTTTCTGAGTTTTCTACAATACCTGTGCATTTCTTTCAAACACATAAGTTTGATTTTAAATTAATGTTCAAAAGAAAGAAGACTGATACTAGACCCCCACCCTCAGCACATTTGGGGAGGGGCCACAAGGGGCTGGGGGTCTGAGGGCAGCTTGACTGGGGCTGTAGGCTGCGGGGGACCCTCAAGAGGCCACAGTCCCCAGAGCCAGGCCTGGGCAGCCAACCCCATGTCAGACAAGCCCCAGAGGGGCAGGCTCAGCATATGTGTCTTGGGCTGGTTCTCATCCCCAGCAAGGCCGTACTTTGATATGACACCAGAGAGGGTGTTGATCAGGCTATGACTCGGCGATGAGCTTGTCACCTGCGAGATGAAGAAGTGCCACTTGGACAAGACACAGCCTCCTGGATCCGCAGCCTACGCCTGCTGGTTCACGTCTGCAACAGGCAAGTCCCCACGAAAGTCACTGATAACTACATTCCTGGCCCACAAAACCCAGATTCAGAGGTGGAAGATATAAGTTAATTCACAGAATGGAGGGAGGGACAGAGTCTATGCGGCTTGCCCACTTCACCCCCCACACTAGACATGGGGAAACTGAGGACCAGATGAACCCAATGACTCTGGGAGACTCTGCTTATAAACTCTAAGGGCTATGCATGCAGCCTTTAAAAAAAAAAAAAAGGAAATTCCAACATAGGCAACAACATGGATGAACCTCAAGGACATTATATTCAGTGAACTAGGACAGTCAGAAGAAACACAAATTCTGTTTGATTCCACTTGTATGAGGTACCCAGTAGAGTCACATTCGTAGAGACAGGAAGTAGAATGGTGGCTGCCAGAGGCTGAGGGGATGTGAGTGAGGGGTGGGGTGTAACAGGTACACAGTTCAATTTGGAAAGATGACAGGGTTCTGTAGATGGATGGTGACGATGGTTGTACAATAATAAGGACATATTTAACACTTCTGAACTACACACTTAGCCGTGGTTAAGATAGAAATTTTACCATATGTGTATTTCACCACAATTAAAAATAAATTCTTCAAAACAAAACTGTAAGAGCCAAGGGAAAGTGAGGTCAAGGTCCTCGAGAAGATGAAGACCACTCAAGATTGGGACTCCTTATTGGTCCTCCAGTGGGTGAGGACCCCCAAAGTGTCTCAGGCCACACACACACACATGTCCAGGACCAGCACCCTCAACCCACCCAACCCCCCACACCTCTGGCCGAGGAAGCATCATGGTACGCACACCTCCCTCGAGTCCTTTCTCTGTCCCTTGACTGTAGAGCACCGGTCAGGCGGGGATTCCCAAAGCAGGACATCAGACCCTGAGAGATGTGCCCAGGCCAACAAAAGTCTTTGGCATGAAGCCGTCACAGACGTCTCCCTCTTTCCTCATCAACACCCCAAGTCTGGAGAGCAGCTGACTGTCTATCAAAGGGGGGGGGCAGGCAATGCTCTTTGTGAAGTGAAAGTCACTCAGTCTTCTCTGACTCTTTGCAACCCAATGGACTATATAGTCCATGAAATTCTCCAGGCCATAATACCAGAGTGGATAGCCTTTCCCTTCTCCAGGGATCTTTCCAACCCAGGGATCGAACCCAGGTCTCCCGCATTGCAGGCTGAGTCTTTACCAGCTGAGCCACAAGGGATGCTCTTTGGTGGAGACATAAATGTCTGAAAGCCACATGGAGGAGTGCTGAAAAAAATGAACCACTGCGACTCACCTCCTCTCTGCTCTGCCCTGCCCTCCCTGGATGAGAACACAGAAGACATGCCGATACAGAAGGCAGATACAGACAAGACCAAGAAAGGCCATCTGAACCAACAGACAAGCTCAAAGGCAAACACGGAAACAAATCGAATTCAATGATATTTATCAGGGAAATGGGTAAAGTCTACGATCTGTGCCCAAAGACCCAGCTGTCCAGAGGGGGATGTATCTCAGCAGTAGAGCATGTGGTCAGTATGGCTTCAGAGTAAGTTCACGGTGAACTTACTCTGTTCACTGTGGTTGTGGGTTGCCCTAACAGAGGCAGAACCTGCAGAAAAAAGGAGGGTAAAGTCACAGTCAGACCGTCAGGCCAGAGGGAGGAAGCTGTAGGGAGGAGTAAAAAGTGAAAGAACAGGGCCTTTTAGGCACAGTGGACATGAGGAAACTGCCTCTCCCTGGTTTAGGGCAGAGTAGAAGCAGCAGATGGAGGGAGAGAAGGAGGGGTTTCTTTCCTTTACCATCAGTGTGGATGGTGGTCTCTTTCTGAGGGTGACACATTTCTGGTCATGGACACTGAAGCCCCCTTGACAGGATGTTGTAGAGAATCTTCATGCACACTACGGGCTAACAGACACATTTTTAAATCCCCTTCAACAAAAAATGAGTGGTTTTAGAATGGGATGTGAATTATAAAGCTATGTCGTCCTTCCAACTTAAACATGCTTGCAGAATTTCAACTGATTTCAATTGAACTTAAATTGTCCAAACACCAGCATCTCCCTTAATTTCCATAACCATTTTTTAACATAGGGGAAAAAATGATGTCTACAAATAGGATCCTTTTAGACCTAACTCTTGATTTCTCCATGATTTCACAGAACCAACAGCAATGAGATTTCTCCAAGTGTTCTCCTGCCCGAACAACTTCATCAGCCTGGAGCACTGTTGACAACAGAAATAGCAAAGTATGAATGCATCCTTTGCAATGCTCAAGGCAGCAGATGACCCCATGGTCACCAGGTGAAAATCCAGACTCCAAAACATGCATTTTGCCCTCAAAAAACAGGCTCAAGGCCCTCACCACATACGTGAAGACTTCCAAATGCACGGCTAACATCACTTTTCTGTCTTACAAGGCTGCCACAAGCTAGAAAGCAATGAGATTGTTAATAGCAGAAACATTGATGGACAATACTGAGATAAAAGACAAAAAATTTATAAAACAGCCAAAACATTCAACATGCGTGGTAACCTGGAGCCGTTTAGTACAAGGCAAGCAAAGTGGCAGGCTTTAGAATGGCCTGAAGCTGTCGGTCCCTGGCCACAGGAGCCACCGCAAGGGACCATGATTGAAAGGGCTCCGAAAACCACACCAAGTCTGTGTCTCCTAGTGATGGGGTGACGTGGAGTCAGCCACGAAAGAGACTGTCCTCCTCTTGTAACGTCAGGGTGGTAGCAGATACTTTAGCAAATGTCTGCGCCAAAACCGAGTCAGAATTATCAACATGCTATCAAATGAGAACGGTGACAGGCCACCTGTGGTCTGACAGCCAGTGGCAGCCTGCAGACGAGGAGGAAATGGGCTCTGAAGTTTGACTCCTGGTTCCACTGTTAACTGGCCATGGGACTTCACACCGTCTTTCCAAGCTCCAGCTTCCTCATTTATAAGAGGTAATATATCCACCTCTATAAAGCACCTAGTACTAAGTCCTCCAACAATTAGTATTTCCATGACCACATGCAAAATAAAGGGCAAGAGTAAGTTACAGTGCACAGCTTGTTCTAGTTAGCAGTTCAATTCAGTGACCAGCAAGGAACTAGACTTGCTGTGAGCATCCCCGGGAGGACACACAGATCCTCCTCGAGATGCGCGGCTGTGCTGCGAGCATCCTCCACCCTGCCTTACACACAATCCCGACACTGGTCTCACAGCTGGGGGCTTCCCTGATGAGCCCATTCCCATCAGAGAGAAAAGTAGAATAATTTATAGTGGGTTACCATTTCCTTCTCCAGGTAATAATAATTTATTAATAATAAATAATTAATAATAATAATAATTTATTAAGAATAATTTATTCTGCCAACAGAATCTTGAGGAGTGAGCTGACAAACTTTAAAAGTCTCATCTTTTAATGTCTGGATTTCCATACTTGGGGCTCTAGTTTTCTTTTGCTTTTTATCTGTCAAAAAGCTAAAATCATGAGTGGTCTAAAAATTAAATTAATACAAACAAAGTCATTCCCATGTGGCAGATAGCAACAAAAAATTATGAAGAAACTAACCACCCAATTCTAGAGAATTGACTGAATAAGTTATAATCACCTTATTGAAAGCACTAAACTATGACAAAATTATATTATAAGAGGATATTTGGTGCAAAAATATAGTAATAGTAGAATATTAAATTTTAAAAAGTAGGTTAAAAAAAACAGTAGGTCAAAATTATCCCATTTTGTGTGTGTGTGTATATATATATATATACATATCTGTATATACACAACACATACATATATACATAGTACATATGTGTATATGCACATGTGCAGCCATATACCATATCAATATAAGGTCACAGGCATGTATAGTAAATAATACTATTTAGAAATAGAAAATATTTATAAACTTAAACATTTGATTTTTTAATTCTAAATAAGCTTTAAGATACATAAATTTATTGGAGATACATATTTGTAAATGGGAAGAAAACAAATGTACCAGTAACAAACATTCATCGTGGCTGATGCTGGGTGCTAAGATTATGAATAAGCTTTATATTTTTCTTTGTGTTTTGTTGTATTTTCCGCTTTTTCTAAATTGACCGAGCATTATTCTCACAATAAGTGTCTTTCTTGTGACTCCTGATTTCCCATCTCCTTTCATTAAGATGATGGGAGAGATGCTCTCCTTTAGAAGGGCGTTCCACTGAGGTTTCTAAGGAGTAAGAACTGTGTCCTCAGCACCCAGCCGAGACTCCATGGCTGCTAATGGCCTCAGTCTGCACTGGAGCTATTGACTGGCAAACATGGAGCTGAGGACTGGCCATGGAAGACCCACCAGGAACATTTCATCGATTTCCTGTTTGGTGGGGATCGAAGTCAGTGCTCCCTTGCATGGGATGCAACCCAACCTGCCAGCCAGCAAAGCCCCTACAAGGCCAGGACTTCTTCCCTCTCACCCACCACAGGTGCCATCACCCAAGCCTGTGCAAGAGCCTCCTGCTCCCCAAATGCAGACTGAAAATTGTTTTGTTTGGAGAACTTACTACCTCCTGGACACTAAATTAAAACGCACAATTAGATTTCCATTAAGTTACAGCAAATTCTGCTGAATTGATTTAATCGGCCTACATTGCTATATGACATCATGCTTTAAAGGCTTGGCCTGAACATAAATACTTAATGTAATAAATACAGTCTGAAGCATTTGATCTCCTCGGCAGTTTAATTGATCTACTACAGAGTCTGACAGGAAAGATTAAGTTAGTTCTGTCTCGTCTCTGCCAATAGCACATTTTCATCATATGAAGGCACAAGAACGACAATTTCAGTTACAAGCAGAGCTGTTGCACACCGATTTTTTGCTAAATGTTCACGTTAAGGGTAAGACTATTGAGCAAGTAAGTGCACAAGTAGATTTATGAAACTTTTCATATACATATAGTTCATTTCTTTTTTGCTTCATTGCAAAGTAGAATAAGCATGTTCTGTGATTCCTAATACCAGATCCTTACAGTTTGTAAAGAGTGTGGGGTAACAGTGTTGGCAGATGCCTATGATATTTAAGCAGAGATTTTTCAGTGCCGTGGCTAAGTTTGTTCACCAATAATCAAATATACAGTAGGGTCCAATTCACTCAGGTGACTTCTTTCACAGAACTCCCAAAGCGCTTTCTCCCATCTCTGTGTTACGGTTCTTATTGCCTCTTTAACAGGAGTTATGTTTATTTTTGTACCCACCTCACCTCCCAAACTTGCAGGGTAAAAGCCTTCACCTATCCTCACCCCACAGCCCTGATTCTAGAGCTAAAACGTCCACTCTGGATACAAAGCAAACACTCGATTACATTTGGGGGAGGGAGGGAGGAAGGGGAAGTCTGTCTTTCTGGATCTAGGAAGCACATTTTGATTCCTCAAAGTTGCCATCTCCCAGGTCCTAATCTGCCTCAATACCCCATGAAAAGAAAAACTATGGTCACCACAAAGCTACCCAACCTGATTAATGCCAAAATCCCCAGGTTCATTTGGCAGGTTACTCTGGGGTGGTTTAGTTGCTAAGTCGTGTCTGATTCTTGCGAGCCCATGGACTGTAGCCTGCCAGGCTCCTCTGTCCATGGTGTTCTCCAGGTAAGAATACTGGAGTGGGTAGCCATTTCCTTCTCCAGGGGATCTTCCTGACCCAGGAATCGAACCCAGGTCTCCTGCAGTGCAGGCAGATTCTTTACCAACTGAGCTACAAGGGAAGCCCCTACCCTGGGGAAGTAGATGCTAAATCCCTCCCCGTCAACCCCACGTGTGCACGCACTGTCCCGACATTTGTTTATTCACCCAGCAAATGCTCCCTGATGGGAGTCAGCTCAGCCAACCACTCCTTGTGCTGTGGCCCAGTCTGGGGCCAGGATCGATGTCCCGTTTCTGCTTGGATGCCGTTGAGGGGGCAAGCAAATGACGCCAGCACCCAGAGCCAAGAGCCCTGCTCAGCAGGGGAGCAACAGGGACACACACTCTGGGTGGTCTGATGCCAGTGAGTGCCACCCTCCCTCCTTCCAGCAGCCCCCAGAATGGGCAACCTGCCCCCCTGCTGGCTCTGGGCATAAGCCAGGACCTCTGCTCAGCTCTGCACTCCAGGGCCCCATTGATTAGCAGGAAGGGCAAACCCATCAGCACCCATAGGAAATGGCTTCTGGAAAGTGAGTTGCAGTTTTTAAAGCCAGAGAATGACAGCAGGGGCCTGTAAAAGGAACAGAATCAATATGGGGTGTGGGGACCTGGACACTGGGGCACTTGGGTCCCTGGTCTGTCTTACCTCCGGCATGCACACTGTGTGACCTTGGGCAGTCCTAGCCACCTCTGAGCCTCAGTTTCTCCCACTGTATCCTGGAGAAGCGGGGGTAACATACTCATCAAGGAGATTCCTTCCAAATGTTAAGTGCTGGCGTTCTCCACCCCTGTCTTCCTGACATCGCCTAGGCACAGAGGAGCTAGGGCTGACCCAGCCACATCCCCCATGAGGACAGATCAGGTCTAGCCCTCGGGTGCCCTGCTTCTCCGGCACCTGCACCTTCGGAAATAAGCCAGGGGTCCTGCAAGGTCGCACTGCTTTCCTGAAGCTGCACACACAGTGGACCTTAGGCCGGGAGCCTCTCCCACTGAGTAGTCAACTCTGCAGGAAGTGGGATCCTCTGCCTAGTCAGACTTCACTACCTTCTACTCTGCACCAGCCTCTGTGTTAAGGGCAGAGGTGAATGCCTTGGAAGGATCTAGAGGTGAGTCAGATAAGGACTGTGCCCTTAAAGCACTTATAGTCAGGACTGGGAAGTTAGGTGAGTTCAAAAACAAACCTCTCAGGACTTCCCTGGTGGTCCACTGGCTAAGACTTCCCACTCCCAATGCAGGGGGCACAGGTTTGATCCCTGGTCAGAGAACAAGATCCCACACACCACAACTAAATTCCCACATGCTGCAACTAAAGCCTGGCAAGGCCAAATAAATAAATAAATATTTGTTTAAATCCCAACTCACGTCACAAGGCCAGAGTATCCTCAATACCTGTGCAGTCAGTCTCCCCAGAGGGCCTTCGATGAACCACACTCCCAGTGTTCATACCTATGTGCAATTCCCTCACTTGCATCTGAGCTGGCTCTGTGAGCAGCTTCCATCAATAGAATTCAGCAAAAATAACACTGTGCCTGTTCTGAATGTAAGTCTTAATAAGACCTGGCATCTTCTGCTTTTATAATCTCAGAATCCAACCACCATTCAACTCCCACCAAAGAGAGAGAGAAAGAGAAAGACAGGGCACTCTCAGCATCCCTGCCAGGGCACCAGGCACAGAGGCCTTGCCATCCTGTATGTATCAGCCCCAGCCACCATCTGAATGCAACCTCATGAGACACTCTAGGCAAAAGCAGCAACAGAACCATCCAGCTGAGCCCAGCCCGTCCTTGGAATTGGGAGAGACAATAAAACAGCTCCCTGCTGCCGCTTTTATTAACTAAGTTGGGGGGTAAAGTAAAACAGTACTGAAACTCAGAATAGAGGTTATCAGGGAAAAAAATTTACGAGCAAATTTCTTCAGGATCATAGACAAAAAAGCCCTAGACAGAATATCAGCCAGTCCATCTATATATAAAAAGAATAATATGTCACCTCTAATTTGGGTTAATTCCAGGAATGCACAGTTGGTTTAACATTAAACAATCAACCAATGCAATTTACTGTATTAATATTTGAGAAAGAAAAATCCTGTGGTTTTCTCAACAGCAGCAGGAAAAAGTATTCCATGAAATTCAACATCCCTTCATATTCATGATTTTTTAAAGTAATAATTAAAATAAAACTCTTAGAAAACTAGTGCAAGAGGAAAACATCTTCACTTGATAAAGCACATGTTAAAAATAAAAAGGCAGACAGCAAACACGATGGTGAAACCTTGGTGAGGCTGTGAGAGCTTTCCCCTGAGATCAAGCATGAGGGCATAAAGCCAGGAGCAGTCACAAAGACCAGCTATTGTATGATATGATTCCACTCAGTTAAATATGTGCCAGTAACAGAATGTCCACAATCTGTAGAGACAGAAATATTAGTGGTAACATGGGGCAGGGAGGGTTGGGGGTGACTGACTGCTAACAGGTCTGGGGTGATGAAAATTTTCTAAAGTCGATTGTGTGATGGTTTCACAACTCTTGTCTATACCAAAAAATCACTGAGTTGTTTGTTTTAACAGATGCATTGCATGGTATGTGAATTGTATTTCGATAAAGCTGTTACTGAAGAAAAGAACAAGGCAAGGATGCCTATTCTCACCACTTCTGTTCAATACTGTGCTAGAGGTTCTGGCCAGCACAGCTGGACAAGAGAGAGAAATAAGTGCAGTCTGCCCTTTCGTATCCCCAGGTTTTACATCCTCAGATTCAACCAACCAACTGAAATCAATCTGCCAATTGGTTGAATACAGAGATGTGAAACCCTCAGATATAAAGGACCAACTGTGCTCACGATATTACCACATCTTCTATAAGGGACTTGAGGATGGGCAGGTTTCAGTATGGCAGGTGGGGAAGGGCACCCTGGAACCAATCCCCGTGGATACCCAGGGCCGACAGTATAAGGACTGGAAAGGGAAAGACGTATTATTGTCGTTATCTACAGATGATCTGATCATGAACAGAGAACACCACAAAAAAATCGACAACTAAACCTAATTACACAGATAAATCTCCCACATATGCTGAGTCAAAGGAACCAGGCAGGAAAAAGACATCCCATGCGATTCTATTTATATGTATACACATGTATCATTCAAAAAAGTTCAGACTGGACAATAGCGTTTCAGAACGCCTACTCAGGTGGCTGGCAAAACTGCATTACCATTGCGGTCAGCATAACAGTTTCTTTTAGGGGGAAGAAAAGTGACATGAGAAGAAGGGGGCTTCTAGGGTACAGGCAGAGCTCCAGAAGAAGGCTGGCACATGAGTGCCTAAAATTATTCAGCAAGTTCTACATGCATATTTTCTGAATTTTCCTGATTATCATAGTTCATAACAAAATAATCACAACACAGAGGAAAAAGTGATTAAGAGAATTAAGGGGAAAACATTTCCAGGGGCTTGAAAGAGGAAGAGGCTGCCTCCAGTTGTGAGTTTAACCCTGATGGGGAAACACTTATTGGCCAGTAAAGCCCTCCCAGTCTCAGACTCTGGACGCTTTACCTTGGTTTGGAAGCCCAAGGGCCAAGTCGGGAGGGCACATTCTGGGGTAACTACGGGGCTTTGTTCCCAGGAAGGACATGGCCAGACCCTTTCCCAGCACTGGATGCCCTGCCCCTGGCCTCTCGCCTCATCCTCATACATGTGATGCAGGCTCAGAAGGCTACTCTGCAGCATCGATTGAGCACGTACTGCATGTCAGAACACCCTCATCTGGAGGGACCCAGAGGGATGGAGCTAGGCTAGAGTTGGGACCAGGTCTGGCTGCCCCCGGGCTCCTCCCCACCTGGGCCGCCCATGGGACCAAGGCCTCACCTGGAGTGGGTGGAGAGAGGAGCGTAAGAGGAGGTCAGACCTCCTTCCTCAGCTCTGCTGCGCTTCTCTCAGCTGAGGCCTGACTCCAGGGCTCCACAGACGACACGGAGCGTCCCCACAGGACTGCCTTGCCACGCAGGCGGCCCATCTTCCCTCCTGTCCCCATCTTGTTGAGGACGGTCAGCTGTGATGCCCCGCCTAGCCAGGGACAGCGGCTCCATGGCTAAGTTATGAAAGCTCTCCCCTGGCAGCTGTAAGGAGTTTCCACCTCACACCCAGCTCTCCAAATCACAGGTTAGACACAGCCAGGCTAAGTACACCAGGGACAGGGCCTCCGCTGACTGTGGCCCGTCCTGCGGCCAGCACTTCCCCGGAACAAACCCAAGCACTTCCCTCGGCCATTAATAACCTCCTCTGCATTAATGAATTGTGAACACGAGGCTGGCCATTAAGACAGTGCAGGAAAACTCTTTGTGTTGCAAAGGCTTTTTCTCTGGACATTCATTACTGTTACACAAACCCTGGCTTCATGGGGGTAGGGTCCTGCTGCCTTTTTCTTTTCTGGTTTCCGTAGGACATCCAATACAGAAATACCCTGACTGCCTGCCCGGTCAGGATGGGCCGTCTCTGACCACCCCAGAGTACAAAGCACATCACTGGCTGCGTGAAACCCCAGGGAGGGAATGAGTGCCCTGACCAGCAAATCTTACCAGGGATGGGAAGGAGCCTCTATCACCGCCAAAAATCAGAACAATGGGGGTTACAGGAAATAGGTGGATGTCGGCAGCGATAAGGACTTCCCACGTGGCACTAGCGGTAAAGAACCCACTTGCCAATGCAGAAGACACAAGAGATAAGCGGGTTTGAACCCTGGGTCGGGAAGATCCCCTGGAGGAGGGCATAGCAACCCACTCCAGTGTTCTTGCCTGGAGAATCCCATGGACAGAGGAGCCTGGCAGGCTACAGTCCATAGGGTCGCAAAGAGTCGGACAGGACTGAAGCGACTTAGCACATCTGCATGAAAGTGATAAAGTTCACAGAAATAGGAGAAGCTTGGAAGAAAAGACATTTTATTGAGTCTTAGAAATGAGTGGGACCCAGTGACTTGGAAATGAGAATGGAGGAATCTAGTTAATAATGATAGTGTTAAGTCACACCTCCCACTGGTCTAGAAGCCTCAGGTATTCTAACTCATACTCCCCCCATTTATTCCTATAAATTCAGTCCTATAATGTCAAGATCCCCAAATTTACAGATGAGGAAGCAGAGGTAGAGATTCCCGGTATTTTACTCAAGATACACATGGCTAGGGACTTCCCTGGTGGTCCAGTAGTAAGAACCTGCCTTCCAATGCAGGGGACACAGGTTCGGTCCCTGGTTGGGAAACTTAAGATCTCACATGTCACAGGGTGACAAAGCCCACAAGTCACAACTAGAGAGCCTGCATGCCAAAACTAAGAGCCAATCCAGACAAATTAATCGATTAATTAAAATACATAAGTAAACCTCAATAAAAATTAAAAGATTAGCATGGCTAAAGAATGGAAGCGTGAGAATCCTCAAGGCCACCCAGAGCCTTTGCTTAAAGCTACTGGGCTAGTCGGCTGCTTGGTAATTAAAGGAGGAAACTTTCACAAGTGTGTGGTTTTCAACCACATGGCTGTCTCACCACTGGACAGCCTCCTGGCCCCTCTGTTGGACTCAGCCCAGTGCCCACCCAGGGGCCTGCCCAGCAGACACTACAGGCTAGTCTGCCACACCCACACATATAGGCTCTCTGTTTAACCAGCCCACCCAGAGCGTTCATAATCTCATGTCCTTCAAGGGAGCCAACCCCACCTCTCATGCTTCCTGGGCTCCTGATTGCTTGAGCAGCCTTGCTGACCCATCTCCCCGTGATACATCTCCCCGTGAAAACCCCTCCACGCACCCCAGCACTGAACCTGCCGAATGGCTGTCCCCATTGCTCCAGCCCCAGAGCGGCCCCCCAGCCTCCTGGGGCCTGGCAGCAGAGCCGCCCAGCCCAGGATGTGGCAGGGGCAGGACTCCAGGAGGCCTCTGCCCTCAGCCCCTGGCCTGAGGCAAGTCCACCAAGCCAGCCCAGGATGTGCTGTGCCAGTTCTGAGCTGTGCATATTTTCCAAAGCCAGGGGTCCTTTCCAGCTTCATCTTTGTTTTCCCAGCTCTCCAGCTGCTTCTGAACCCCAGGACCCTACCCTCAACACGTCTCTCCGTGCAATGAAAATGAGGGCCTCTAATTTCCTAAGAAAACTATAATCCAGAGTTTTCTGCTACTGACTTCTCAGTCTGGGTACTAAAGCTCTGCTAAGCAGCTGGGAGACCTGTTCCTCTTCATCTTTTCTGGACCACATTCCCCCTTAATAAAAAAAATTAAAAGCAGAATCTACACACACCGGCACGTGCTAAGCCACAGTGAAAGGGCTGCCAGTACTCAGCCAGCCCACCCATTCACGCTGGAGGCAGGGCTTGGCGACACCCCACAGCTCTGTGCTCTGGCACCCCCACCTAGCACAGTCCCTCTGTAACTAGCTCTCTGCATCCACTCTTGCTTGCCTCTTTCTCCTCCAGTGCCACCTGCTCCAGGAGGAGATAGTCAATATTCCAAGAATGCTCTTGCTCTCAGAGCACATTCAAAGCCAGTGTTTCCAGGAAAGTGAGTTCAATAGTTACTTTAAGGACCTAAGGACTTGAAGGACCAACACCTACAGCAACTCAGCACGCTGTACCTTGCCAGCCTCCAAGCTCCCCCACAAACACTCCTGGAGGCTCTCTCAACGTTCCCCAGGAAAAGACTTCACACCTGTCACAACAGCACCTAGAACCAGAGGACCAAGACTCCCTACTCAGAGTCCCTCAACTTTATAGAGAATGCTCTGCAGGCAGTCAGCTCTAGAAGCACTGGCCAGGGGCACTCCATGCGCCTCCAGGGAATTGATCCTGCCTGGGCACCGGAGGCCCGAATCCCCCTCACACTTAGGCTGAGCTCTGGTGCATCCTTGGCTTGGATCCTCAGGCCCTGGTCTGGAGTCTTGGGAGTGACACCAAGAGTGCCGTCCAGAGGAGGGTCAGCACAGGGCTGTCTTTAGTCCACGGCTATATGATCCTACCAGGACCACAAAGTCTGGGGAAGGAGACACGAGCACTGGTCTGAGTCCAGAAGCTGAAATTCCCTTTGATTCCTTTCCTGGGGTCATTTGCAAGTTGCCTCTGGCCTGGAGGAGTGGGTTAGGATCTCTGGGCTGGAAGGGCTGTGGTGCTTAGCTGACAGTGGTCCTGGTCTCTGGGTGAGTCCAGACTCCGCCACCAGGGCTCATACCCAGTGGATTCCTAGCTGCTCTCACTTGCCAGGGAGAAGAGGTGGTGGTGGGTGGGCGGGGGGGTGGTCCAAAGCCCCTACAAGCAGGTACCCACCCAAAGGAATGACTGAATACATCATGTCTGGAGGAAAGAGCACATCAGGACCCATGGCAATCAGCCCTGATCTGAAAGGGGAGACCTTGCTGATATAAATGACATGTGAGCAAGTGGTTTTCCTTCCTGGAACCTCAATTTCTTGTTTATGAAAAGAAGGATGGGCATGGAAGCCCAGATATATACCTTCTAGCACCCACATGCATCAAGTTCCCAACATGAGGGCACCCCCTTTTTGCCAGAAGCCCCTGAAAAGCAGAGTTCAGGGCACCAGCTTTGCCCACACCTGGCTGCCCAGCCACCTGTGTGGGTGAACTCAGGAGAGGGAGGCTGGGGGATAGCCCAGAGGTCCTAGCCCTGAGCCAGGCCTAGAAAATTGGGATTGCTTCTCTCTTGGGTCCAGACTGGGCCATGCACTTGACTTCTGTAGCTCGAGGAATCCTGATAGAAGGAGACGTTGGCTGTAAGAGTCTACAGGTCATAGGCCTCAAACCACTGAACAAGCGTTCCACAAAACAATCAAGGGTTGAACCCCAGGGCATCCGGAGCCCGACTTTCAGATACACACTTGTTACCCCAGGTCCTGAGGCAGAAGTGAGTCTACCAAGCACATCTCCAGGGACGGCCAAGCCCGCCTGGACTGGAGCAAGGCTGTGCTGACCAGCTGGCGTGGTGGAGACTTCTAGCTCAAAAAACCCCAGTGCGGGCAGTGCCACCTCACAGGGTCAGGCACTTTTAGAATGCAAAGGTGCCCCAGCTAATGCCAGCTGTTACCTCAGAGCCATCCCAGCCCCACGGACCTATTGTGCAGCTCTAGAGCCTCCCTGATACATCACGGACTCCACAACCCTATGTGAGAACTAAATGGGACCAAACATGAGACGGTTTTAAACAGCTAGATTACTGGCGTGGTTTGCTATTCCCTCCTCCAGAAAGAAGAAAGAAAGAAGAAGAGAGGCAGAGCACGCAGAATCGATGCTTTCGAACCGTGGTGCTGGAGAAGACTCTTGCGAGTCCCTTGGACAGTAAGATCAAACCAGTCAATCTTAAAGGAAATCAATCCTGAAGACTCTTTGGAAAGACTGATGCTGAAGCTGAAGCTCCAGTACTCTGGCCACCTGACGTGAACAGCTGACTGACTGGAAAGACCCTGATGGTGGGAAAGACTGAGAGCAGGAGAAAAGGGTGACAGAGAATGAGGTGGTTGGATGGCATCACCAGTTCATTTGATATGAACTTGGGCAAACTCTGGGAGACAGTGAGAGACAGAGAAGCCTGGCATGCTGCAGTCCACGGGGCTACGAAGAGGTGAACATGACTTGGCAGCTTAACAACCACCACCAGGCAGAGCACAGAAAAGGTTTCAATAATCACTCACTTCCCTGCCTTCCCAACACAACTTAGCTTGCAGAGACTAACAAGCCAGCTGCTCAGAGAGACCAGATAGTAAGGGCCATGGTGGGTAAGGAGTAAGGATGAGCAGCAAGAGGGGAACTTTGCTGGGAAGGGCAGAACTGAGGAGAAGCTATGACTACAAGGAGAAGAACACAGAAAGCAGAGACGGGCGGGATGGAGTAAAAGTGCCCCCACAGGAAGGCAGGCCACAGGCTGGTCTGACCAAGGATGTGCCCATTTGGCCCAAAGACTTGGAAGCCACGTTTAAAACATGCGATTATTCTAAACAAAAATCTGGATTTCCAGCTTCTCCTGAAGTTTCAGTAGCTCTGGCAACGTTGGTTCCGTATATCCATTTGCCTACCAGGGGCTGTCTTGAATGGCAGTTGACACTTGAGTGGCAAATGCTCCCCAGCCCACCCCCCAGCCCCACCCAGTTCTGCTGAATCTGCAGGCGCCCCTTAGCGTGATCCTTGCATAACTGCTGATGGTAGGGAAGCGTGCCTTTTCCCCACCCCTTGCTCAAAAGTGGGAGGAAGACTCACAGACTGAGAAGCTTGCGTGTTTCGAATGATCACGAGCTCATTAGTATCTGGGGGAGCGAAGGCAAAGCCTCACGTGCTCGCTTCGCTCACTGCCTGCCTCGCTCTGTGAACGTGGAGTGTGCCGCTGCCCCAGCACACCTCGTGTCCCTGGCTGCAGCCAGGAAGGCCTTCCAGTGAGGATGTCCAGGTTCCCCAAGCAGGTGCCACCACAAAGCCCAGGATGTGCCCTGGCGCTGTGTGCACACCATGGTTCCCATCACCTCTGCAGAGCCGGCACACCCAAGCATTCCCCTCTGTCAAAGGAGAGTCTGCTTCCAGCCAGGCAAGTTCAGGGCAGGCCCCAGGGCGTACTGGGGGTGGGGGGAGTACCCACAAGCAGAGGAAGAAGAGGAGGATGACAGATTCGCCTGCCCCTCCCCCCCGCCCTGCTTCCTCCTGAGCTGTCCTGCGTCCCCCTCTCGCCACTGCCTTCAGCCTCTCAGGGACAGGCAGGCACTCTCTCCTGCTCCCTGCCAGCAACCTGGGCCTTTCTCCCCTCCTTCAGCCACCACAGGCCTCCACCAGGGCCTCCCTCAAAGGCTGTCCCAGCAAAGAAATGTGGGATTCACCTTCAACTCATGAGGCTGGAGTGGGGCAAGCAGAGAATGTTTATAAAATAGTCCGTCACTCCCAGGAGCTGAGCTGGCCCTCACCAAAGTAGAGATGATTCAACAGACACAGGATTGCTTCTCTGTCTGGATAAGCTCCCTGAATGATACCTACATCCCACTGGTAATCTCTTTCCGGAACCTCCTCGTAATTGAGACCCCTACCTTCACTCGCGGAGCCCTGTCAGTCTATCAGTCTGTGACTTGTCCCAAGGCCACTCTGTAAAGGCCTCTACGTGGCCCCTGGAGCTGAAGGAAGCAGTAGGAGGGCACGGGTCCAGAGATGGATGGAGCTGAGCCTCATCCTCCCACACCAGGATTTGCCCAGCTGCCTGGACCACTCAGAAGTGGCTGCAGACCTCAAGCCCCCACCTCCTACAGTGAAAAATCCCACTGTGGGAGTGCGGTATCCAAGGCCTGCAAGCTCTGGCCCTGCACCTTATCTCTTGGCACCGTTCCATGAGCACCCAACATACGGGCCATTCTCCAGACAAGCCTGGATCTCCTCCCTGCTGCTCTGCATGCCTGTTCCCTGTGCCTAGAACACCCTTCTCCCCTTCTTGCCCTTTAGGAGATTCCCCAGGGAGGCTCCATCATGCCCTCCTTCAGAGTCCAGAAACTACATTTGCAATGCAGATTGCCACGATGCGTGTGTGTGTGTGTGTGTGTGTGTGTGTGTGTGTGTGTGAAGAACCTGCTGGAGGGAGACCCCCTTGAGGCCAGGAAACCCCAGATCCTAAAAGAGAACTCACAGGAAACACCCTAGGGGGGCCTCTCCCACTACTAAAAGGCTAGAGCCCACACCTGCACCTCCACCTCCGAGACCCACTGTGATAGACAAACCCCAACACCACCACTCGCTGCCCACACCCTCTCTGGGGCCCAGCCCTGCTCCCGGCCAGCACAGCTGCCTGGCTTCCTCACAGAGTGGCTTTGGGGCCAAGAACTAAAAGACACTGGATGGACCCATTCATCCAGTGGGTTGCCCGAGAAACCCCCAACGGACATTCCCATCAGAGTCCCTCTCTGTCGGCCTGACAAAAATGCCCCAGATGGTTTCCACCCTTCAAACCATAGCAGCCTTTGAAAAGAGAGCAAATCTAAGAAAACCACAAGCTCTAACAGTTCAGACCTCTGACCTGGAGTAGGAAATAGCAATCCACTCCAGTATTCTTGCCTGGAAAATCCCAAGGACGGAGGAGTCTGGTGGGCTTACAGTCCATGGGGTCGCAAGAAGTCAGATATGACTGAGCACGCATGCCGATCTCTGACATCAGGAGGCCCCGGGGAAGGCTGGTGGGCGAGCTGCGTGCATGGAGAGGGTCCTCGCAAGGTGGGACAATTGTCCATCGCAGGCCTCAGCCATGAGCTGCAGGCTAGCACCTAACACCGATCAACTTGAAGCGGGGAAAGAGAGGGTGGGGTGAGTTGAGACGGTAGCACTGGTACATACACACTGCCACGTGTCAAATAGGCACGCGGCGGGAAGCTGGTGTGCATCACGGGCAGCCCAGCCCGGCGCTTGGTGATGGCCTAGAGGGGTGGGGTGTGAGGAGGGCACGAGGCTCAAGAGGGAGGGGAAACATGTATATATACAATTATGACTGATTTGCATTGTTGTATGGCAAAACCCAACACAACGGTGTAAAGCGATTTTCCTCCAATTAAAAAAAATTTTTTTCAATTAAAAAAACATAAAATCAGTACCAGTGCAGTGGCCCCTCCGGAAACAGCCACCTCTCGGCCAGTCCTTTGGCCAGCGCACTGAAACTTAATGACATTCACCTGTATTCTCAGGACATATAGAAATCAGGCAAGACAGCACGTGTGCAAGGGGATGCTGTTTGCAACCCTGGCGGAGCCTGAGAGAAGGAGAAACAGAGCTGCACCCGCCCCAGGCGCAAGGATGGGCCAGACCAAGAACAAGATCCACGATCCCCGGGGAGGAGGCGCAGGCCAGCCGAGTCCACACTCACCTTTCAGGGAGGCGACGTGTGACAGGGCCTGGGCATAGGTGGCTGTATTCAGGAGGGTTCCCGGCAAGCAAGAGGGGAAGAACGGCCCTGTGGGACCCACAGTGCGTCCCAGGCTGGCAGAGAAAGAAAACCACAGGGTGAGTTCTCCACCCGGCATTCCCACCAGCCCCCGCCCCAGGCCCGGGCTCAGCCAGCCTCACCTCTGCTGGGCCTCCAGGGCCTCCTTCTTGCTCCGGGCCTGGTCCCCTGGGGGCGGAGAGCTGAGGTTTCTCACGGGTGGAGGCGTCACCTCTGCCATGGGTTCCTTGGCTCCTGGCTCCTGGTCAGAGGCCCCTCTCTCCGTTTTCCTCCATTTGGCTCTTCGGTTCTGGAACCAAACCTGAGTCCGTGAAGGAAACACACACACCCGGAGAAGGCAGAAAATCAGACAGAAGGAAGCAGAACCTAAACCCAAATGCCTGGTCCCCATGCCTGAGCCCATAGGCACCTAACGACAGGTGTGTGGGAGCACAGCCTCCTCTCTCCAGAGATTTAGCAAAGCGATGCTCCCTGAATTGCAGCTTCAGACCCACAGGTGGGTCAGAAAATCACTGTAGAAAATGTGACAGGCATTTTTAAGATTTTATTTTTAATGTGGACCATTTTTAAAGTCTCTGTTGAATTTGTTTGGAGAAGGCAATGGCACCCCACTCCAGTACTCTTGCCTGGAAAATCCCATGGACAGAGGAGCCTGGTAGGCTGCAGTCCATGAGGTCGCAAAGAGTCGGACACGACTGAGCGACTTCACTTTCACTTTTCACTTTCATGCATTGGAGAAGGAAATGGCAACCCACTCCAGTGTTCTTGCCTGGAGAATCCCAGGGACAGAGAAGCCTGGTAGGAGGCTGTCTCTGGGGTCGCACAGAGTCGGACACGACTGAAGCGACTTAGCAGCAGCATTGAATTTGTTATAATATTGCTTCTGTTTTATGTTTTGGTTTTTTGGCCATGAGGCATGTGGGATCTTAGCTTCCTGACCAGGGATTGAATCCACATCCCCTTGCATTGGAAGGCAAAGTCTTAACCACTGGACCACCAGGGAAGGCATTCTTAAATGAGTATCACATCACAGCAAGTATCCAAATGCACTGCCCAGAGTAAGGGTAAATGTACCCTCTTGTGGAAATTCTCAGTGTATGCAAGTTCATTTATTTGATGTGGAATGTGTTTCCTACGGGGAGTAGGGGGGATTCATCATCAAAGAAGTTTGTAAAACACTGCCCTGCGGTTTCCTCGTGCAAAATAGTCATTCTCTCTTCCAGCAGGTGTGGCCTGAGTGTGTCTGGACTCGTGCATGTGATTTAATCCTGACATATCATCACATCACTTGTGCACCGAACAGAAACACTGACTCTGGAGCTGGCTCCGGCTCAGAATCCTGGATCCCAGTGAATCTGATTCGGAATCCACTGCAATCTTTTCAGGCAGGCAGCTCTTCTACCCCTATTTTACAGATAAGAAAACTAAACACAAAGTGATTAACTTGTCCAAGATGATTCAAGTGCTATGTGGCAGATCCACAATTTGAAGGCAGTGGCTTAGCTGGGGACCATGATCCAAACTGTTTGGGAGTAATAATAGTGCCCCACCCACCCGCCCACCTCAAGCACTGTTGGGAAAATGAACAGAGACGCATGAAGAACACGGAGCGCGGAGCCTGGCACAGAGCAGTCAACCACGCAGTGACCGTGGGCTGGTGTTGCTACCTGCGCCCTCTCCAGGTTAGGGGGCAGCTTACGACTCAGCTCCTCTGAGCGCCTTCTCAGAGGCGGGTGTGGAGTTCTTTAAGCCCTGGGAACTAAGACTGTGTTTGTAGGAAAGCCTCAGGGCGGCCAGGCAGACCGGGCCCAAGGTGTCCCCAGAGGTCAGGGAAATCCTGCTGTTCTTAACTCCATGCAGCTAAACCTCTTTCCCATCTTTCCTGGGAGATTAGTCCTGGTTTAAAAAAAAAAAAAAAAAAGCTTGGTAGACCTCCTGCTATTCCCCTGGGCATCCTCTCCTCCTGTGGACAGACTGGCCCAGGAGAGAGCCTGGGAGTTGAGGCTCACCCTACCTCCAAATTTTCATTCTCCTTTAACTGCGTTTCTTTCTTTTTTAATCTAGTTGGTTTTTAATTGCACATATCAGCAACCATTGAATAATGATTTTATCTATATTCTAAATTTAGGGCAGTTAAATGCAAAGCGAAATGCAGACGCTTTCTGGCGTCTTAATTGAATGGAGGTCACAGCTATAACAGCATTTAATTGAGCTATTTTTCATTATCATATTTTAATGACTTCGCACTGACAGTTCGCCTGCTTCTGAGGAAGGAGCATGATGGAGTCGTTTATTTCCCTATTTAGTTATTGTTTGACAACATCAGCTTCGATTAAGACCCTGCTTTATAGAACATTAATCATATTTGAATGAGCAAGGGGTATAAATGTAAACACATCTCCCTTCCCGCCAGCAAAGCCATGTCCCCACACGGAGGCTCACTAAACAAATGCTTCACAACCATTGTCTGTTTGCATAACAGCCAACAATAGCCCGAACAGCAATCCCCAGCTCTAACTGTCACCGCCCCTATCTCACCCTTGCACCTTTCAGGGAGAAGTTATGATCCTGCACTTCTGAATGCTCAATAATTGTGTCATTTATCTCAATTTGCAGTTCAGTCTTTAGGCAGCTATTGGCAAGCTGGCATTAAAAAAAGAAAGGATAAACAGCATCCTGGCCAAAGGAGATTTTCATTTCCAAATAATAATCAGTTTAATTTGCCCGCATATGACCAATGATTCATGTTCAGATTTAATAATCAGGATCACATAATCTGATTATAGGGGAAATAATTTGTTTACAACCCCCAATTTACTGCTCAGAATTCCATTATCTCTCTTCAGCCATTGGTTTTTAAGAGATACTAACATGACCCAGGGGAACCGAAAGCAAACTATTATATTTCCTACAATTAGATCTTTGCATAGTCTTAACCCCAAGCCCCTACATAAAAAAGAACAGAAACAGCATGGAGGAAATCCCATAAATAAAATGAATATATAATTGTGCTCAAAGAATAGCTCTCCCGGAGAGGCGGCGCTGCGAATCTATTCCTCCTGCATTCGGGCACATCTGCTGGGCTCGACGGGCTTGTGCACTTAAATGTAATCACCATGGAGCCTCTAAAAAGAAATCCTGCTTAGAGACAGTCACCGCGGGCCGCACTAGGCTCAGAGGCAGCCCTTCGATGCTGCCGTTTAAAGATTTTTAAATTGCCCATGTTCTTCACATCCACTTCGCTGAAAGAGTCCACACACTGGAGAAAAGTTGGACATGATGCAATTTCTGGAAAGCAGATCCTACCCTGTTCCCATATGAAAACAGAGTTCTCTGCAATTGACCGGCCTTACCCCAGAGCGGTCAGAACTGCTTTGAGAATAGCATCTCAGCTCTTTTTTTTTTTTTCCAAAGCAAGGAAATGGATGTGCATTGATGTAATTTAGTACCTTAGAGACGCGGACAAATTAGTGTAGAACATTATCACTAGTTAATTATGAATGACCGATTAATCAACCTAATCTAATATTCCACATTATGTTGATGTTATTAAAGTGCATCATGAAAATGACAGATAGTCTTCATTTGCTTTCTTTGGCCAAATGTGCACTCTGCAGTCATGATGTCAAAAAAAAAAGTTTGCCAGTTTTAATATTAGAGAGTTAAATAATTAAAAAGAAGGTTTACCTGCACTCTGGCTTCTGTGAGGTTGATTTTCATGGCTAGCTCTTCTCTGGTAAAGACATCAGGATAGTGTGTTTGGGCAAAAACTGCCTCCAGAGCTTCTAGCTGGTAAAAGGAAAAAATATTTACCGGTGAGAGGTTGCGGCTAGGTGAGAGGAAATAGATGCATATTTCAAATTTTCTATGAGTGGTGAGGAAGTCATTTCACAGATCAAATAGGGGAGGAAGAGGAAGAAAAGAGCTCTTTGAAAAGATCCCACAGAATTAAAATTTCAACCGCGATGACTTAGGAGCAAAGACTCACTAACAACATCAGGGCTACGCCAAGAGGTAGGAGAGAGGAGCTAAAATGTATATGCCTCTACATTTAAAGTGCAGCCCACGGGGCTTTCACTATAGGGCTTGGAAGAGCAGAAGCAACTTGCACAAGCCCTCACTGCGTCAGCTCCACGGAAGCCGCCCAGGCTTTCTGCTCCAGGGTGCTCTGGGAGAAGGATAGGTTTAAGGGCCCTGGAAACACTAAGTCAAGGCTCCAGTTGTAGCCCTTCCGCTGATGGACAACGATACCGTCTACAATTCCCTCAACCTCTTGGGCTTTCTCATCTATCTGCTGGGGGTGAGAATACCTGACCTGCCTCCCTCAGAAGGTTATTTCGAGGTTGAAATGATATCGCTACATGGCTGATGTGAACATGTCCCCGAGATTATCGGCCTGACACAAATGGGCACGAGCATCACTGCCTCTTCATTTACTATCTGGGATGACAACAAGGTCGCCGTCCTCTGCCCTCTCTCCAAACAGATTCCTCGACACACAAATTGTTCAAGAAAGCAGAAAGATCCGGTTTAACATGATTAGTCGGCGGCCTTATTTTAAAAGACAAAGAAGAGCTGCTCAAACTCTGAGTGTTTTGGAGGCAGGAAGTGGCTGGCTCTCAGAAGGGGGACATCGTCACCTGCTGAAGAGTGAACGTGGTCCGGTTACGGCGCTGTTTTCTCCGCAGAAATCCATCGTCGAAATCTCCCGTGGAATGGTTGCCAAAGGGTGCAGTGCCTGAGGTGAGCAAACTGGGTCAGTCTGAACACAGCTCCACCCCACGGTCCTCACGCAGAGCCCCTGCTATGCACCCTCACTGGGAGACCGTGGCCTGTCCCCTCCAGACGGAACCTCGTCTGGCTAAAAGTGTTTTTCTCTGCTCCTCTTTTCCACTCTCTCATGCGCTGTCTCTCTCTGTCCCAGTAATCTCTGACTTTAAGCTCAACTACGCCTATTTCATAGGGTGATGGCAACCTTACTCCCCTAGACAGCCAAGTCCACTTGTGAAATTCGGGACCCTCTGAGTCAGGAAGGGTCACTGACTTGAGATGGAGCCTTCATCAGCTTTCTGGCTCCAGCTGCATCTCTGCACCTTCAGCTCATCCCTTCTACTTCTGATCCTTTAATAGAAACCTCGAAGTTTCCCTTTTGCTCACCTGTTACTTTACTTTTCCTTGTTTCTATAAACAATAAGGATTAAAGGCTGGGAAAGGGAGAAGACAGAAATCTCCAAGAGATTTCCCCAGCGCTCCTCTCCTAGAACTTCAAGGCATGAGCAAGAAAGAAGTTTATAAATGAATATTAATACCATTGGTCACAGCTCATCGGCGCCATAGTGGATCTGTTATATAGATGTCAATTAATAAGAAATCTTCTCTAATAGTGACTGTCCTGAATTCCAATCAGACTTCAACAGAACCATTCTCAAAGGGCATCCCAGCCTCTGGCCAGGCTCATAAAAGACCCACTGCTCCTGATTCTCTGAAAAGAAAGGCATTCTTTCCACAGTCCTCCCTGGCAGCCTCCAAAGCCCGTATTAAGCCGGAACAGAGTTTGGCCCCAAATGTGCATTCAGATCATTTTCCAAATGTGCATCATTTACTTGACAGTCCACAAAGACTTCTTAATAAAACAAATGAGCAAGTTCCCATTAGCCAATGAATGCTGTACCTGCCATGGGCTCCGGTCTCAGAACCACTGCATGCTCGGCATTAGGAGCTGACAAGTCACACTGCCCAGGCATTATCCCTCTGAAGGACCTCAGGCCCAAAGTAGCAAAGTCCTTTGGGCTTTTTAAAATTCTGTGTACTAAAAGGAGTCCCTCCTACTCATTACGCTACTCCCCTCATCCTATGCCACAAGACCTCCACTCTCTGGTGCAGACTTCTCCCTCCATTGTCTCATCCAAATTGCTTTCTTCTTTGAAATGCTCAAAATATTTTTCTCTAGCTCATTGGAAACTTCAAAGAGACAGACTCTAAACAGTCTTATTCCCATTATTTTGTGGGAAACCAAATTGTCTCCTTTTAAAACAAAGCACCTGACTGGTGAGGATGAAGGGTAACCTTTAAGACTCTCCAGTCACAATCAGCCTCACAAATTTCTGCTTGCTTGTCCCAAATTGTATCACAAAGTGTACATATAATATCTTTAAATGAAACCCTTTATGCCATACTGGATCCTAAAAAAGGGTGACAATTGATCAGATTAATAAGAGCAAAGATTGACAACCTAATAGAAAAGAGGAAAATATGAGAACATGTTTTTTACTTGAAAATAAATAGAATGGTTGATAATATTATGAAAATTTAGAGCTTTAAATAATTAAACAAAACATTTTTGCAAAAAAAAAATAAGCTGCACAATTATAACCAGTACAGATAAAAGCCTAATGCATTTTACACACTCTTCACCATTCGTAGGGGCACAAATAGGTGAAGACTTATTAGAGGATAATTTGACAATATCTGCCCAAAATTTTAAGTGTATATACGGGTATTTAGTCTATAAATATACTTAAAAAGTGTGCCAAAATAGAGAGAGAATATTGTTCCTGGTAACATGATAACAGGAAAAAATGGAAACAACCAAAGTGCCCAACCGTAGACATTTTCTGTGCGACATATAACGGAATACTACATAGCCGTTTAAAATAAGCCGGTAGATCTGCATATGTTAACACAGAAAAATCACCAAAACCTGTATTAAGAAGAGGAAAAACCAAGCACTGAGTGATGTGGCAGTATGATCTCAGTACAAAGAAGGCACAACCTATACAGGCAAAAATACATACATGAGGGTAAATGCAGGTAAAAACATATTTTTCTTGAATAAATCACAAGAAACCAACAATAGGGAGTATCTTTAGAAACAGAGATAGAGAAGGAGGATCTCACTTTTCTGTGTCCAAGTTTCTGTTCTATTCGAATTTTCTGAACAGGTAGATGTAGTCCTTTTTAATTTAACTTCAGCAAAATTAACCAAGAAGTGAGACTATGAGCCATGTTTGCTCTCACCTGTATGACTTTCTAGATTAATAAAAATTAAAAAGCCAATAGGCAATAACAAGATGTCAGATTTCAAAGATCTGTCCTCAGCCTTTCCATCTGCAGCAGTCATCTCCTCCCCAGCAAGACTAAACTAAAATAAAACACCCCTTTCTGTAAAGCTGGCTTTGAAACACATCAGCCAAGGAATAAAAAAGTTATTAAAATCCCATTTCCTTTTCTTCTGGTCACAGAAATCAGAATCACCATTGAGGTGGGATGTGCCCAGATGCAGAAAAGAAAGTTGGGCTGAGCCGAGGTTAGCAGCAGCTCAGTGCTCTGGGGCCACGACAGGCTGGCCAAGGCTCTCCCCAAGTGACTTCTGCAACCCACTCTGCAGGCTGGACTTTCCCCTTCAGTCACCCTGGCAGCCCACCATGCGCTAAATGCCCAAATCTCAACCATCCCACTTTAACTGGAGAGGTGAGCTGCCGAATACCAATCAGTCCAAACCCGAGATTCAGATATGCAGAAAAGGTGTGTCTACTGCAAAAGTAGAGGCTCTCCCTGCAGTCCTAGGTCAGGGGATGAATCTCTCAGACCTTTATAAAGCCCATCAGCATGGGTCCTTGGGAGTAAAAGGAGGTAAAATGCAGTCACGTGTCTGTCCTTCCCTTCTTAGGAATGCTGATCAAGCTGGCAGGGCTTGAACACTGGTCTTCCTTAGCCTGCTTTAGAAAATCTTACTGAACTCTTAAAAGCTTCTATGGAAAAAACAAAACAAACTTTCTGAAATCCCTTGCGTATGGCCCAGCTGAAGCCGGCTACTGCTGCAGGTAACCAGCGCAAGGTGAAGGAGCATGCTCTGATATTTCAGGTCCTCCACCGTCTCGCTACCTTTCGCCCTGCCCCATGCCTTTGATTTCTTTACCTCCAAAACTCACTCACCTCCCCCACCCCCAAATAAATCAGAGGAGTAGGTTGCCAAAACCAAGTCTTGGTATTGCTCCCAGTTATATGTCCTGAGACTACTGGTCTGAGGAAGGCACTGTTAAAGGGCCAGAGTGTGTGGCTCTGCATTTGCCTGAGGCATTAGTAATCTCCTCAGTTTGTGGAGGGTCCACCCCTGAGGAGTCCTCAAGACCAGCCATCCAAGCTCTCCCCTTCTCACCAACTTATCCCCACCTAACAACCTACGGCAGGGGCCATACCAAGGTTCCTGAAGGGAAATTGATTCTAAGAACTGGAGACCCTCAAAGACCCAAACCCTGGCCATGGGATGCCCATGGGAGTGGGAACTGGTTAGCATTGGGTGTCAGAAAACCAGTGAGTCACAGAGGAGGAGCCATGCCAGGGCACTTGGTGGGCAAGGCCACCGGACTCCTGAGGGCCATGTTGTCCTGGAGCAGACCTTGAGGACCCTGAGCAAGACTGCCTTGGGCAGGGAATGAGAGCAGCCTGGCAGAGGGTGGTTGGGCCATGCAGGCCACCTAGTCCACCGTGAAAGATTGATGCAGCCCCCTGGGCAGGGGAGTCTCAATTAGAGGCGTAACACCAGCATCTGTGCTAGGAGGATCTGCCCGTCCTGGCAGGGCACATTGCCTGGGGCCGACCAGCCCAGGCAGGGATGGGGGAGGTAGGAGGCAGGTGGCCACGGGGGCGGAAGGCTGGAGCGGGATGTGGGGAGGGGTCTAGGGGGCCTCTACCCAACTGCGGGTGGCTGCGCCTCTCTCCAAGCGGGGACCTAACCTAACCAGCCCCAGCTGCCGCTTGGGCCCTTTCTGGCGGGCACCGGCCTTTTGGAGCAGCTTCAGCTTGGCGCTTACTCACCCTCTAGCTGTGGTGGACAGTGGAAATAAAACATCGCCGACGGCCCGATCGACTGCACGGCCAGGACTCGGGAGGGTGACCGCAGGACCGCCAAGGCACGCGTACGCGTCGATCTGGCCCGGCTGCAGAGCAAACAGCGATAGAGTCTAAGTCTCCCTCTGCCTTAGCCTCCACCCGGCCCAGGAGCGCACTGGGCGCTCTCTTCCTGGAAAACCCCCTCCCAACGCCTTCAGCCCACTATGGGGACTGGAGGGGAGGTGGAGTGCCGTCGCAAGCCGGGGACCCTGTGGGCAGCCCTTCCGTTCGAGTCCACCACCCGGACAGACGTCCCCCAGCCTCGGCCCCAATACCAAGCCTACGCAGTCTGGTTCCCGGTTCTCAGGGGTCCCCACCGCAATCCCTGCTCCCAAAGCCACCTCAGCCGAGTCGGCGAGCGCGCCAGGGCATCAGCGCCAAAGGCAGCCCCAGGCCGGCCGCACCGGGCTCGGTGTGTGGGTGGGGAGCCGCGCGTACCTCGGCGGGCGGCGGGAGAGGAAGGCCGGAGCGCGACCGCCTCTGGTCCGTTCGCCGGCTCGACTGGCAGCGGGCGGGGCTCCGCGCGGCTGGCGCCCGCAGGACCAGAAAAGTGACTCGGGAAGTGGCCAGATGTCTTGCTGTCTGTCTACAGCGCGCGCCGCCGCTCAGCACTCGCCTTTATAATCTCACGCATAATTGGCCTTAATCTGATTATTTCCAGCGCTGTCTACAGCGAGTAACTTGGATAGGTCTACTGGGCCTTACAAATGGCCCACGTGGTGTAAAAAAAAAAAAAAAATCCGTCATTTCTTAGCAAACATCAGGAATGTCTTTCCTCTTTTCTTTTAGAAGGTTGAAACAATCACCACTACCACCACCCCCAAAAGGCATTATTCTCGACCACTCCACCCCACCCCCACCCCGAGTTCCCTCTGCCTCAAACCTTTTTTCTCCGCAGGAGCTTGACTTTAGGCTCCCCTTGTCAGAGGCCTGGTGACTCCCGGGCTGCGAATTGACAAAGAGCTGCTAATTGTCGCCACCGGATGGGTTTTGGGGGGACTCTTTGCACACGGCTTCCCTTTCCAAGCGACGGTACAAAAGGAAAGTTTGATTTTGTTCTCAGCAAGGGGTCCCTGAATTTATGTTCGCTTCTCCATGCAAATGATATGCGGTGGGACCCTTCGCAATTACTTTTAAAATGCATCCGAGGCAGACACTCAGCGGAGAGAGACCGCCCTTCCCTCTGCCTGGGTGAAAATTAAACTCTAAAGTACCGGGCTGAAATTTTCAAGTCAGGGGCGCGGGATTGGATCAAATCACATAAACTGCAAAAAAAGCAAGTCTAATGGCGCATAATTGGTTCTGTAATAGCATTACACTAGGATAATAGCCCGTTACGGCCCCCTGCACTATTAAGTGCTTCCCTGGCGGAAAGCCTTTATGATATTAAAGGGGGAATATAATGATATTTTGGTTATTAAATGCGTGTAATTAATTTATGCACCACTGAAAATAAAGTTGGTATTATGACCCACTCAAGATGCATCAGAAGATGCAAGTCAGACAACTGTTGATAAGTTCTGGTGTCTGTGTTCCGTCTAGACTGCTGATTTTATTTTGGGACGATGGCTTCTTGGACAGACTGAATAAATTGAATATTTTATAAACATTCTAATGCTGTGTTCAGGATCCCTGGCGAGGCAGTAGGTCGGGTCCCTGCATCGCCTGGGATCCAGCCTTGATCTTAAAGACACAGTGAGTGGGAAACAAAAGGCCTGGGGGCCCACACGTGGACACCCACCCCCAAAGAAGGTGCATCGAACTGGAGGGCAGATTGACTGCCAGGGCCCTGGACCACCCGTGGATGGCCTCTGAAAACCGCCAGGAAGAAGAACCAGGACCGCTTCCTCAGAGACAAATCAGGGCCGCTACACTTCAGAGGCCCCTCCTGAGCTCAGCCCACCCAGGCGCAGAAAGCCGACCTCATCTCAAGGAAGAAACCACTGGAAACGCTGGCTGGATTCTGAGTGGAGAGAGCCCGCGGCGCCAGCTTCGCCAGGGCCACCGACTCCAGGAGTCCAGTCGACCCGCCAGCGGGGAGCATGCCTGCAGGTCTGGGCGGCGGGCGCAATTGCAAGCTGGGCTGGCGGGGTAGTGAGAGAGCCATTTCCACTCCATCCGGAAAGGGCTAGAGCCCTGAGAACCGACCCTATTTCAGCCCAGGCCAGGAAGCTCAGCGCGTGCTCTCTGTCTCCCTCAGAGCACCCGTGCTCTCTGGAGTTCTTTTCAAGAGTCGGAGTCTCCCCCTTGAGTGCCAGGGTCTGCCAAAAGCTCCCTCAAACACCTACTTACCCTAGGCGGCCTCCTGCAAGCACCCTGCGCGCTTCGGAGCCGAGTGCCTGTGAAGCGAGGTGAGGAAAACATCTGGGCTGGCTCCACAAGATGCTCCAAGGAGCACCTGAGTATCTGTGTAGGAACCCTAGGAACCAGGCGCCCAGCGCCGCGTTGGCCCCCAAAACCAACTAGGTCCAAGCCCATCTCAGGTCCCCATTCCTGACATCGGCCGAAGCAGTTTCCTGTCAAGGCCCAGAGATGTCCTAGGCACTGGACAGGCTTGTCCTGGGTCTGCAGGCAGGGCGCTCCCCGAGCCTCCCTGTCGGTCAGAACCCTGGACAGCGGCACCTGTTTCCACCGGGAGGCTAAGGGAAGCGACCAGTCACAGGGTCCCCTCTGCGGCCCTGTGCTCCGCGGCGGCGGGACGCACCCCGCCAGATTCTGGGTGTTGGGAGCCGATCCCCATCCTCTTCTTGTCCCAAACGAGAAAGTTACTTGGGACGCTCGCTCAGTGCTCGCAGCAGGGGCCGAGCTCTCCGTTCCGCAGCCCAACGCCCAGCTTCTGCCCCGCGCCGCCAGCTGGGAAGCGTCCCACTGCCGCTCTCCGTCTAGTCCCGGCCTTCCCAGCGTCCCGCACCCGAGCCTGGCTGTCTCCCCGCTGGGACGCTTAGCCGGGCTCCCGCAAAACACTCACCCAGAGCGGGGCTCAGAGCCAGCGGGACCCTCGGTCTCGTTTCCCCAAAGTTCCTCTCCCCCAGACTCGAGGCCGGGCTTGTTCCTGTTGGCAAAACAGCGAATAAACAACCAACCAAGCAATCACGGAAAGTAAAGGCTACAGCAAACTTTGATGACGGCTCTTTTTTTCCTCGGATTGTTTCCGACCCTCCGGGCCGGGACCGGAAAGAGGTGACTAACACGTATTGCTACCATTTCCCTCCCCTCTAAAAAAGATCTTCGGTAACGAAAAGGTTATTTTTCTTAATTCTTGTGCGGTAAAATGTATTTTCCAATTAACCAAATTCACCGATCTGTCCCGCTTGGACACTCTGATAATTTACAACCTAAAAGTGTACTTTCTTTATCTAAAGACCAAGGTGACTGCTTTTAATTTTCTCTAACCTCTTTACACTTGATGTTCACCAGACTCATAATGTTAATTGGCTTCATATACGGATCATCAGTTTAATGAAGAAATAAATCCTGTGTTGCTTTATGTTTTAACAGTGATTGCTTTAATGAGGAATGTGACGTGTTCCAAAATCAAAGCTGCAGGAGACATTAGAGGGGGCTTCTATTAGGACGGGAATGCTTATTTAAAGTTAAAACCACGGGTCATATTTCAACAGATTCTATATCAGCACGGGCCTTCCCCACTCCCACCTGGGTTGCTTCCGTCTCTAGAAGGATGCAATTGTGTGGTTGGTCCTCAAAGGCTCCTTCTCTGTATTTAATACATAGCAGCCGCAGTCTTCATTCTAAGAATCATTTTCTAGTTACTAAACAGGCATGCTACCTTACCTCCTGTCCAGCAGAGCAAAGAGAAGCTGGAACAGAGTAGTGAGTTCAACTTTCAAGGTTGTTCACTTAAAAAAAATAAAATAAAGTGGGAAAACAGTACCACACACCCCAAGATTTGTGTGCACCTGTTACAGAACGGTGCCCCCAGCACAGCGCATGCCTACCACTGAAAATTCAAGCCTCCACTCTTAAAAGACAGACAACTTCGGCTTGGGCCAAGTGGGCAGTTGCTGACCCAGGCTCTGGCCCCTGAGAATGTCTGCAGGGGACGCGCTGGGCTCCCGGCTGGGTGATGGTAGCTTTCCATCTCCGTATCAATTAATAGGAGAGTAAATCTGCTTTCTCTAATGGGTGTTTGATTTTTCTAATTTTAAGCTTGTTCTTTATGAAGAGAGAACTGCCATCACAAAAATACCAAGAGCAGCAATAAAATGCTGGAAATTGGAACATCTATACCTGGAAGCCCTAAATTGTCCTTCTGTTGAATTATGAGTTATTTTTAATTGATTCCTGAAAAAAATTCCAAATCCTTAAAAAATGTAGGGGGTTGAAACTCCAGGTCAGTGTCTCCAACATCACACATGGTATTTATTTCTTACCATTTGCTCTGTTTTAGGAAAATGGAAAAACATTTGGAGACACCACTGTCAACATCGTCTGAGTCCGGATGCATTGTGTTGGATTTGACGCTTCAGCTGTACTCAGAAGAGATTTTTTCCAACCTCCCTTTCAAAACTTTCTTTAGCAGAAAAAATTTCAGTCAACGCAGTTTAAAACCATAACAATGGGGTCAAGCAGATAAAAATACTTCAATTTTCAGGGAGGAAAAAAGAACACACTGAATTCCTGTTTACGAGTTTCCAAAGTGTCCAGATGATCTGTAATATTGTTTCACTGTTTAAATCTTTTAAAGCCTCTCAGGTGTAGTTCCCTGTGGCCACACAGCTTTCCCAAGACAGAAAGTGCAGGACATGCATGCTCAGTAGGGACCCCATACATCCTCTGCAAATCTATTGTCATTTGCAGTTTTGGAAATGGCCAGCCAAGGAAGTTTGGTTTACCAAACATGATGGAATATGTAGGGGAAATAGCAGCTAATTGAAATTCCAGATGAATGGGGTACTATGAATAGGATAAACACACACACACACACCCATATACACACACACACCCATACACACACACCCACACCCATACACACACACACCCATATACACACACACACCCATACACACACACACATACACACACACACACCCATACACACACACACCCATATATACACACACACCCATATACACACACACCCATACACACACACACACCCATACACACACACACACACCCATACCCACACACACCCATATACACACACACCCATACACACACACACATATACACACACACACACCCATACACACACACACCCATACACACACACACACCCATATACACACACCCATACACACACACACCCATATACACACACACCCATACACACACACATACACACACACACCCATACACACACACACACACCCATATATACACACACACCCATATACACACACACCCATACACACACACACACACCCATACACACACCCATACCCACACACACCCATATACACACACACATACCCATACACACACACACACCCCCATACACACACACCCATATACACACACACACCCCCCCATACACACACACCCATATACACACACACACACCCATACACACACACACCCATATACACACACACACCCATATACACACACACACCCATACACACACACCCATATACACACACACCCATACACACACACACACACACCCATACACACACACCCATACATACACACACACACCCATACACACACACACCCATATACACACACACCCATATACACACACACACCCCCATACACACACACCCATACACACACACACACACCCATACACACACACACCCATATACACACACACACCCATATACACACACACACCCATATACACACACACACCCATACACACACACACCCATATACACACACACACCCATATACACACACACACCCATACACACACACACCCATATACACACACCCATACACACACACACCCATACACACACATATACACACACACACCCATACACACACACCCATATATACACACACACCCCTATACACACACACCCATACACACACACACCCATACACACACACCCATACATACACACACACACATACACATACACACCCATATACACACACCCATACACACACACACCCATACACACACACACATATACACACACACACCCATACACACACACACCCATATATACACACACACCCATACACACACACACACCCATACACACACACACGTACCCATACACACACACCCATACACACACACACCCATATACACACACACACCCATACACACACACACCCATATACACACACACACCCATACACACACATACACACACACACCCATACACACACACACCCATATACACACACACACATACACACACACCCATATACACACACACACCCATACACACACACACACACACCCATACACACACACCCATACACACACACACACCCATACACACACACACCCATATACACACACCCATACTTACACACACACACATACACACACACACACATATATACACACACACACCCATATACACACACACACCCCCATACACACACACACACCCCCATATACACATACACACACACACACACACACAACAAGGAAAAGATAGGCATTTTATCATCTTGGAAATTTCCCATCATTCGTTAGTTTCACTGTCATGTGAAAGTAAGAGCAGCTACTTAAACACAAGCCGGCGTCCAGTAACCCCACCTGCAGTGGCCGCAGGACAGAGCGTGTCCCATATGGTTCTTGGGGGCTCTCCTACCTGGCTCCAGTCTGCCTGATCCTCACAAGGTGAGAAAGCATTGTGCCCGAGGCAGGCCCGCTGCCTGAAGAGTCTGTGTGGCTCCAGTCCTCAGGAGCAAGGTGAGCTTGAGCCGGTCACACGCCCTTTCAAGACCCCCATGACTTTCTACACAAAGAGGGGATAAAAACGCCTACATCAAGTTCTGGTGGGAAGATTAAAAACAGTGCTAAAGGGCTTAGGGCAGTGAAAATATTCTGTATATCACAGTGATGGATACAGGTCACTATACTTTTGTTACAACCCAAAGACTACAACACCAAGAATGAACCCTAATATGAACTCCGAGCTCTGGGTGATTATGATAAGTCAGGGTTGGTTCACTGACTGTAACATCTGATGCGGGTGCTGATAATGGGGAGGCTATGCATAGAAAATTGCTCTAAAAAAACAAAGGCTATCTTGTTCAATTAAGGGGAGGGGAGAAATACTGAAAACAATGCCCAGCAGGTAACAACCACACATTTGCTACAACTGTTACACAATCATGATTGTTATTGTTGTCTTGCCACTACTGTGATCCACTAGGGGGCCACATGCCTGGAGAGATGCTCCTCTGAGCTGCTCTGGATCCTTAGAGATGGCACATGCCTCTTCTGGCTGTCTCCAAGATGAGTCCACCTTGGGCTGAAGCAGCACCACGGGGAGAGTCCCTCTCTGGCACCTTCTCCTGCCCCGTCTGCCAGTCGACCAAGCTTGTTTCCTTACAGTTTTCCCTTCATGCTTCTTTGCTTGGTTTGCTGAGTATTACTCAGCACACACCTATTGGGCTAGAAAACCTAAACCAAGGCCCTTTAAGCTGTATCAGAGGCGTTTTACCTGGCCACGAGAAATCTTTTAGAAATTCAAATTGAGTGCCTTTAGCCTGGGCGTGTGGACTCTACCTGCCTACAGCCCTCACTGTTCCACCCTACTTTCCTCCAGGTCGCCGCTCATATTTGTGTGACCCACCAGGTTCCTGCAGACATTTGACTTTCCTACCTCTGACATAAATTCTGTGAGTCTAGCATAATTTCCAGACTGTTAATGCATTCTTATCAAATATTAGGATAGGAAAGGGGTATATTGAGGAAGACAGAGTCCACAGTCCCTGGAGTTTCAGAGTCTAGTTCAGTCCACTTCTGTAAACATTTATCTAGCAACCCCTCGTGCTAGGCACAGGAGACACAGACCTGATCTCTGGCCACAGGAGCCAAACTCTAGAGGTTTTGGATAGGAAAGGAAATGGGAGGGAGCAGGGAGAAGGGAAACTGGCACCATCTGGTACTGCTCTGAAAGGCACTGGATTCACTGGTCTTCTCTCCTCTGCCCTAGAGAGCTCTCTAGAAGGGCAGCTTTCATGATATAGCCCACCTCCTGCTGGGGGAGGGGCTCCCAGGATGCTCCTGCATCCTTTTGCAGATTCAGATGGAGAAGCACCCTCTCTGCCCAGAGCGTACAACCGAGTCTCCCCTTGCTCCTCAGTATCCTGGCCATCACACCAGAGCCCAAGGGTCTTGACAAGGCTCAGTATCAGCCCTCAGCCTCTTGCTTCCCAATTCCTGCTGCAGGGAAAGTCTTAGGGAGCTGGACCATAGTCTGGGATATGTCCTAAAGCTGAACCTACAGGAATCAATTTCTAAGATCCCGACATCCAGGACTACTCTGTGGATCTACTGAAGTCACTGACTTGGAGCAACATCATTTTAGCAACATTTAGTTGTTAATTGTAGCTGGCTATTATTAAAGACATCATAATAAGTTGCTGAAAATAAAATGAAATCAATCCAAGGAAATCTTAAATAGGATCCAGCCTAAAATAGAAGAAAGATCTGTCTCCAAATCTAAATGATCTCACCAATAAACCTCTAGGACAAATAGCTTTCAAGGTCAACCCTTCAGTGTAAAACAGTTCTCCCCATAAGAATAAAATAACAGAGTTGCTGAACGTTAAGGGGAAGTGGGGAGGTGGCACCTGGATGGACTGGTTGACAACAGAAGCAGGACTGGAGTCCGTCTCCCAGCCACAAGCCTTGCGCTCTTGACTGGCCCTCTTTAACAAGACATGTTTCTCCTGAAACAAAATACAGTCAATTGTCCATGCTAAGTGTTCAATAAATGTGTAGAATTTAATTGAAATGACTATTAAAGAAATGAAATGTTTGCAACATGAATATTAGTAAGCACAATAAAAGCTTTCTAATTTCTAATAGACTCGAATTATGTAAACATCTACGGTGCAAAGGGAGTAGGTTTGTAATCACACAGACTTGGGGTTAACTTTGGCTTCTTAAACCCCTTTCTTGTCTATAAAGCAAGATTGACAATGCCTGCCTTTCAGTATCTGGCTGGCCATCAGTACATCAGAACATCAGTACCTTATTCTCTCTCGCTGTTTCTGTCTCTCTCTCACACACACACACACTCACACACACACACACACACACACACCCAGTAGGTGCTTCGGAACTGTGACTTCTCTGTGACATCCTTGCAAACCTGGATTTAGAGGTAGCCCCCCTTCTTTTCTGACCAGCCCACTGCTGTCTGTGGTCAGACCCCGCCTCTTCCAAGCTACTGGCCCTGCCCCCACAGCCAATTCACAGCTCCCCTCACACTCTCTGGTTCTGCCTTTGTGACTCAGCTCACCACGATCCTGCCCAGCATGGACATGCCCTGGGTGTATGGAGCAGAGCTTCTCAGCACACTCCAAGAGGAGGGCCCACTTTGCCTTCCTTCCCTCCTGCCTGCCTCACTCGGAGGGAGCCTCTAAGAGCCCATTCAGATTTCAGCATAAATATTCACTGAATGAAACTGACTGATGTCTGAGCAAGGCTGGTGCAGGCAGTTCCCACCACTCTGCCCTATCACCGATCAGCCCACAGTGCCCCACAGGCCAGCCTGGCGAGTGGCAAGCCTCAGCTTGGCATACTGATACACACTGGGGACATCCTCATGTATTTACCTGTCCATCCATCCGTTTCTTCATTCATTCCACAACATAGCTGTGGAGTCCCAGTCTGTGCCAGGTGCCTTCAGGGGATGCATTTGTACACAAAACCCCCAGGGACTGAGGAGGTTGCTGTGTCAGGAAAGCCTCTCATAACCACTGTAGCAGAGCTCACCAAAGTCCAGGTTCCAGTGAGAGGCTGTACCCTGGAAGGACAGACCCCTGCTCCCTAAGGCTGCCCCCTCCCAGACCCCCAGCCGCATGGTCCAGAGTCCCGGCCAGAGAGGCTGAGCCCAGCTGCTGCAGGAGGGCAGCTGAAGCAGTGATGGACAGGCTCAGCTTTGCCAGGGAAGTGGGGGGCTCCTGCGAAGCTTCCCTGATGCCATGCTGAAGCTCCAGCTTTCCTCTTCTTCCCTCTCACTCCTCCAACAGTTGCTCACGGAGAGCCATGTGTGCAAGAGATGGCTATTCTTTCACTATGCTTAAAATTGCTTAATTTTGTTTATTTGTGTGATTTTTTTTTTCTAATATTATCTCCCCAAGTAGACTAAAAGCCTTGAAGGTAGAGAACAGGTCCGCGTGGGTCCATCATGACATTCTCTGCCCTTAGCCCAGTGCCTAGCACCTTCTCCTAGACACGCAATGCAGAACACATAGGAATGAGACAAGCTCTACGGGCTCAGGTTCAGGAGGACAAGGACATCAGCAGAGCATTTGGCGACCAGTGCCTCTCCCTCCAGTGCTGGGCTGTGTCCTTCGGTGTTCCCTAGGATAAGCCGGGGCACAGAGAAGTACCTGAATCAAGGGCCAACCAATTGTCTCCTCACTCCTGTATCTCTTACTAATTGCTGCAGAGGGCTTTTGAATAGTCACAGGCAGTCGCTTCTGAGACAATCACAAGCAATGTGGCCACACCGTGCGGTCTTACAGGAGGAAAGCTCTTCTAGGCTGTTTTGCCCAACTTGACTCAAATCATTTGAGGGCTTTTGCTCTCCCCACTTCACAACCGCAGTACTAGAATGTACATGGTGCCTCGCATCTGAAATCCCCTGTGCTGCTTTCCAGCTCCTGAACATCATCTCCTCATCTGCAGCAGATAAATGATTCCCATCTCAGAAGAAGTGCCTTATGATGTGGTAAAAGGCTCCATAGATGTGGTGGTGGAGCTTAGCATGTGTGAGGCCCCGGCACTACAGAGGCGCGGGCTTGGGGAATGGGTAATAGCCTCTCTGCTTTTGCATCTTCCCTGTCTCTCTCCCTGTTCCCTCCCTCCCTCCCTCTCCCTCAATGTCCTGTCTGGTCCAGCCCCTAACTGGCAAAGCCTGTGCTAAATTCTGTCCTATCTAAGGGATGCCCTGTCTGCCTTTGCTATCCCAAGATTGTCTGTGTGGGCTCTGACCTCTCACCACCTTTGCCCCTTTAACCAAGAAATAGAGTTTGGATGGGGGAGGTACCAGTGAAGAAATGGGGGAAGGGGAAAGGATCCTCAATTTTTAATTTCTGAAGGGGTGTCCACTTGGCTATTGTGGAGAAAGTTTTGTTGTTGTTCAACCAGAATCGATATTGGCTTTATTATGTTTGAAATGTGAAAACGATCGTATGGAACACCACTGACCAAGGTCCACACCCTGCCTCTTTGTAACACTGGTCCCTTTACACAAAGATCATTTCTACCTGACATCTGAGGGCATCTGAACTTATAATAGATTATAAGTTTTTTTAAGTGAATAGATTTTTTTGAAGTGATAGGTTCCTTTTATTCTGCTCCTCAGAAAAAGTGTTTAAAGGAAAAAATCAATGAATTGAATGTGAAGATAATTTTTAAAAAGCACATAAGACAACGCAATTTAAAACATCCACAATCTTACAACCTAAGAGAACCATTATTAACATTTTATTGTCGACCTTACACATGTTTTATATGAATTTGTTTTATGTATACTTTTTAAAGAACAAAAGTGGGACCATAACATTACCCGGTTCTTACTCACTTCACAATATATTGTGAATGTCTTTCTGTGTCATTAAATGTTCTTCCACAATATTCTTAGTGGTTCTACAAACAGTCAGGATATGTGTTCAGTTGTTGGGCTAGAGACCTTTAACAGTGGCTTAAACAAGACAGTGCATTTCCCTCTTGTGTGGATGTCCACTCTGCTTTGATGGCTCTCCTCTCTGAAGTGGCAAGGCTCCCTTTAATCTGCTTTCTCCACCATCCCTCAGGTGTGGCCCTTGTCCACGTGGCCCAGGAGGAGCCCCTCCACATGTGCCTCACAGCCAGCAGAGAGGGTAGAGAAGGAGGGTTGGTGGCACACCCTTCACGGGAGGGCACGGCCCTTCCAGCGTCTGGAAGGTACACATGCTACTTCTGCTTGTATCCCCATGGTCAGGAGCATGTCTCCACCCAGCTGGCAGGGAGACGTCCATGTGCCCAGATGAGCATCACAGGGTCTGTTATCCTGGGAGAAAGGAGAGTGAGCACTGGGGGACCGCTGTCAGTATCCGCCACAGTGCTGTTTCAGTGAGGGACTGTTGTGGAACATTCGTACAGCCACTGTTTTTCTCCTAAGATAAATTTTCCAGTAGACAAACTGCTTGAACAAGCAATAAACATACTGAAGATTCCTGAGAGTCACTCGTGCGTATTCAGTCACTAAGCTCTGTCCAACTCTTTGTGATCCCATGGTCTGTAGCCCACCAGATCCCTCTGCCCATAGGATTTGCCAGGCAAGGATGCTGGAGTGGGCTGCCATTTCCTTCTCCAGGGCATCTCCCCGACTCAGGGATCAAACCCACATCTCCTGCAGTGGCAGGAGGATTCTTTTACCACTGAGCCACCTGGAAAGCCCAAGTCTTTTGTACTTGCTCCCAATTCTGTGAAAGCCTATGCCCGCTTAAATATTTTTCTTTTTGTCTTCCCTTCTACCTTGAGCAGGCTTCCCTTGTGGCTCAGCTGGTAAAGAATCCACCTGCAATGCAGGAAAACTGGCTTCGATCCCTGGGTTGGGAAGATCCCCTGGGGAAGGGAAAGGCTACCCACTCCAGTATTCTGGCCTGGAGGATTCCATGAACTATATAGTCCATGGGGTCGCAAAGAGTCGGGCACGACTGAGCGACTGAACTGAACTGAACTGAGCGCCTTTCACTTTCACTACCTCGAGCCCTCTTCAACCCTCATCCTTTACCAAGGAGACCAGCCCACATGAGTGGTAGACATCAGTGACCACCACCCCAAACTGAGAACTGTAACACAAATCCCACAAGCCTGCATCAGCCCTCTCTAGTCTTGGGTGGCAACACGCAAACCAGACAGGGTCTCATCACAGCCCAGAGAGTCAGATGTAAAGACACTCAGGCCAGGGGACAATCTGGATGAAGACCCTGATCCCCTAAACAGACCCCTGGGAAGCTGGTTGCGGACTCAGTCAGGAAACCCAAAGCCAGGGGACTCTGGGGTGGGAGCTGGAAGGTGGTGTAGGCAGGTTCTGGGAGAGGCATGAGGTCAGGGCTTTCTTTCCCAGGCTAAGGAGGAAGATAGTCACAGGTCAAGTGCCAGGGGGCTCAGGACTCTAGCACTCTAGCCTGCTGGCTAATTTCTCCCTAGAGCAGGGGCATAAACAGTGGTCCTCAGGACTCCCCAAATCTCCTCGGCTCCTCCACCACCAGGGCTGCCACCAGCAGATGGGGCCTCTGTTCACACACCGACAGAATGGCCGTACATCCTGGGTCACAGGTCAGCACTAGTGAGTTGATGAAAATGTGAGCTCAGCTTAAAAGGAGAAGAGGGGAAGTGGGAGGAAGGCAGGAAGGAGAACCTTGAGCAACCCCATCTTGGGGACCAGAAAAGGGGAAGGGGGAGGGCTCTCTCTGTCCCCAGGTGGCTCAGCCCAGTTTCCTCAGATTGGGCTGGCGAGGAAGTGTTACCCACTGGCTGAGCTTCTGAGAATGCTGCCGTTACCCTGACGTCCTGTGGCGCTGCCCCAACCCAGAGTCGCCCCTATTGAGCCAGAGCCAACAGCTTGCCACTAGGTGGCACCAAACTGCAAAGACACTCGCCCCTTCCTCTCCAGCAGGAAGTCCTGTACAGACAGCTTTCCAAGGAAGACTGGAGCCCCCGCTGATTCATCCGGGTGCTGCCTGCTCCCATCAAAGCCCTGGCACAGAGTAGGGGCTCAGAATGTGTGAATGTCTTCTGGTTGCAGGACAGACGGACAGATGGACGGATGGATGCGTGGATAGAGCTGATACCCCTGCAAAAGCTGGGCATGTCTTCTCCTCCAGGTGGGCACTACAGATGAAGCTGGGATCCACCCTGGGCCTCACAGGTAGCTCTAGCTCAAGAACGGGCCTTTCCGGATGCTTCTGCCTCTGGCTCCTTCTGGGCCCACAGACTGGGCAAAGGGTCTTTATTATACAAATTGGTGGTTTACCTGCTTATGGGGAGGAGGGTGAAGGGGGTGGGAGGTTGAAGAGAAAGAGATCACTGGGAGTGTCCTAATGATCTCACCCAGGGCAATCAGAGAAACCCCTCCTGTACCCAGTCCCCACCCCAGCCTGGCCAGCCGTCTTCCCACCTTCAAAGCTCCGGCCTTCCCATTATTCATTCCCAGCTCAAAGTCATCTCTTCAAGAGAAGACTCCCAGGGCCACCACCCAACTCTCCCCACATCCCCAACTCTCAGCTCTTCTCCTGCTTTAATTGCCTTCTTAGCCATCAACACTCTGCTGTGTTTTTGGGCCCACTTCCCTGCTAGCATGCAAGCTCAGTGGAGCATCTCAGTGTCTGGAACTGCACGTAGCAGACAGCATTCTGCTAACCGAGCAGACTCCAGCTCTTACCCTGGCTGGACCAGCTGCCAGCAGCCCCTGATCCCCTCCCCCACCCCAGCCAGGACTCCCACCCCCAGGGAGAGCTCATTACCCCTAAGAAGTGCACTTTTGCACAACAATAAGCAACTTCCCCTTAACTACTCTGCCGATTTTAAGTCTTACTTACTTGTAAGACGGTAGGTGTTGCGAGAGTGCATCAGAGGGCAGACACACTGAAACCATACTCACAGAAAACTAGTCAATCTAATCACACTAGGACCACAGCCTTGTCTAACTCAATGAAACTAAGCCATGCCTGTGGGGCCACCCAAGACGGGTGGGTCATGGTGGAGAGATCTGACAGAATGCGGTCCACTGGAGAAGGGAATGGCAAACCACTTCAGTATTCTTGCCTTGAGAACCCCATGAACAGTATGAAAATGCAAAATGATAGGATACTGAAAGAGAAACTCCTCAGGTCAGTAGGTGCCCAGTATGCTACTGGAGATCAGTGGAGAAATAAGGAATGACGCTAAAGCTGAAACTCCAGTACTTTGGCCACCTCATGCGAAGAGTTGACTCATTGGAAAAGACTCTGATGTTGGGAGGGATTGGCGGCAGGAGGAGAAGGGAATAACAGAGGATGAGATGGCTGGATGGCATCACTGACTCGATGGACGTGAGTCTGAGTGAACTCCGGGAGTTGGTGATGGACAGAGAGGCCTGGCGTGCTGCGATTCATGGGGTCGCGAAGAGTCGGACACGACTGAGCAATTGAACTGAACTGAACTGATTTTAGGTCCTGCAGTCCTAGCTCTGCACCAGCACCATTGCAGACTTCATTCCCTCACAAAGTCCAGGATGCACAAATCTATTTTGTTTTAATTATCGCTGTTTAATGAGCCATAGTGAGACTACGGCGAGGGTGCACAAAAGGAGATCATTTAGGAGAGGCCAGTGCGGAGGTGTTGGTGGGTGAGAGCCTTACCTGAAGTTTCATCTGCTGTCGCATGGCTGCCTCTCTGCCTGATGGAGAGCAGTCGCAACCCAGGGACCACGGGGACAAGGGAAGCTCCCACAGGCCAGGTGCCTGGCTTGCTCCCCATACTCATAGAGGCAGCAGACAACTTTTTAAATAATTTCTGACAGTCTCAGATATTCTCAGATAAGCCTCAAACAAAAATGGCATCATTTTCTTTTTTTTTTTTCCATTCTTGGGTGGTTAAACAGTCTCTTGTACATATATTCTATTTGTTGCTTGGTGGCTAAGTTATGCCCCACTTTTTGCGATCCTATGGACTGCAGTCCTCAGGGCTCTGCTGTCCCTGGGATTCTCCAGGCAAGAATACTAGAGTGGGTTGTCATTTCCCTCTCCAGGGACTGAACCAGCATCTCCTGCATTGCAAGCTTATTCCACTGCTGAGCCCCCAGGAAAGCCTATACTGCTTCTACTGTAATGTGTTTCTTTGGGGTTTTTTAGGGGGGCTCTGAGTATTCCATGCTTACTTTCCTATTGGAAGGCTCATGATTCCTACTGGAGGACTGATGATTTGTAAGAGCTGTAAATGCAGTAAGATTCTCCCCTTCTGCCTGTCATCTTGTTGTATATATTCTTAGCTTATTGTATGGCAGTGGCTGTCTGTCTACACAGGACAATCCCACCTGCTCTGGGCTTTCACCTCAGTGAAGCAAGGCTGTCCCCTCACTGCCCTTGCGATGAGCCAGGGGACGCAGAACCCTCGTTCCTCCTCAAGGCATTGCTTCTCTGGCTACCCAGGAAGGGACACCCCTCCTCCCTACCCCAGGAGGACCCCATTCTCACCATCACCTACATCACTTTCCCTCCGCCCTGCACACCCGCTTCCCTGTTTCCTAGACACTCCCTCTATTCTAGTGTTACATTTAGGCTCCTGGATCCATCATATGTTTGTTTCTGCTTAGGAGGGAACAGGAGAAGGAAAAGACAGCCCTGGAGCAGCACTGAGAGAATTCAGGGGAAAGGAACTCTCCAGAAAAACCACACAGAGGAGCCTGAAGGCTCCCTGCGTGACAGCTTGCCTTACTTGTCGTGTTCATCTTCTAAAGTCAGGGTCCGTCCAGGAGCGGGATGAGTGGGGACTGCTTTCAGCATCTGCTGCCCCCTCAAAGGAGCATCTGATGGAGGATTCGGGGAGGCAGTGTCAGCTGCAGAGAAAGCGGATGGGCCTTGGAAACAGCTGAGGCCTCCCTCAGGTGACACTCTGCTCTGCAGAGCCACAACTGCTCACTCACAAACTGCCCCGACCATTTCAAGAGCTGCAGCCCTGGGAGGAAGGCGCAGGTACCCCCCTCCTCCCCCTTGCGTGGGGTTTCCTGGCTCAGCCTGACCCTGGTCCTGGTCACACAAAAGCATGGAGGGGAACAGAGGCATGAGAGAGGCTTGTCTGCCCACCACCAACTACAGACAGGGGATTATTTGAAGAAAGTGGGCATGGGTGGGCTTTCATCTATTCAGTCCACAAGCTGTTGCCAGGCTAGAAGGGCTCAGACATACCCAGAGGTGTCCTGCACGCCCAGGGATGTCAGGGCACATCCATAGCAAAACAGCAGAAGGCTCTGCAGACTTAAAGAATTCTTTCCCATTTGGATCTCCAGACAGCCAGTGTTCCCAAAGACATGTGCCTATGCAGTTGGGTTTTACTGCACAATGATAAGCTTCTGTCTGTGATGGGGATATTGATGTTTGGGAGCTGGGGGGCTCATGAACCAGGGTCTCTGACTGCCAAGTGGCTCTGCAGGTTCCAGCCCCACAAAAGGTGAGAGAGGAGGATAAAACCTCAGAGCCGTGGAGGGACTGAGCTGGGGCACGAGGCGGTGACAGTCCCCCCCCCCACCCCACCCCAACCTCAACTCCATCACGATGGACTGATGGAAAAACAGCCAGGACTGGAACCTGGGTCACTGGGCTCAGGTCATTGTGGCAGGAGTGGAGCCTGAGCAGCTTCATGCTGGCCAGCCAGGCAGGACCCTGCAGGGAAAGTGATCAGGAGAGAGGGGAGGGTCAGAGTCCAGCGAGAGCTGGGTAAAGACTCTGAATGCAGCTTCTACTCCATCTGGGCCAGTGGCCAGCATACCCATGCTTTGGTCCTGCTCATTCAGGGTTTTGACTAAATTCTCAGTGTGCAAAGGGCTAGTTCCTGACAGCTTTCATCTCTAATGTTCCCCCTGCCTGTCAGAGGGGCCGTGACACTCAGGGCACTGTCAACAGAGCGCTCGCTCTCTCAGAGTGTGAAGCCATCCTCATCGTCGGGCAGGGCTGGGTGGTCCCCTGGGGGCTGCTTGCCCCCGTTGGTGTAGATGACACGCAAGGGGCCCCTGTTGTCTTTCCTGTCCACTCCAAGCGGGCTTTGCCGTAGCTGTCCTTCTGCAGCATGTCCACTTTGTTTGCGGTCAGGACCACAAAGAACAGAAAGCTGCTGGCCGAGGCCTTCTTCCAGATCCAGACAGACACCTGGAGATGCCAGGATCCGAACAGCAATCAAACAGGATGGCCCCGCAGCCTTACAGCCTGGGTCCAAACTCTGGGTCTTATTAGCTGAGTGCTTTTTCCCCCAGTGGTTAGCATTTATTGGGAACATTCTACATGCCAGACACTTGATATTTTGCATTATCTGAAACCAGTCTTCAGAGTAACCCCATAAAGTAGGTGCTGTATTTATTCCTATCTTACATATAAAGAATCAGAGACTTAGAAGTAAGCTGTGTCGAGATAAGTAAATTTAATACGGACCAGTTCCCCATAAGACAAACCAAATGAGCAAGTCATGGTTTTCTGCCTGAGCAGACCCAAGCCAGTGCATGCTTTTAATGCATGCCCTTCTCCCATGAGATACTATATTCCTTGACTGGAAGCTGAAAGAGGGAACCCCATTTTCTAGGATTACAGATTACCTGGATTATAGAATCTTTCATCACACTGAGACGGGGAAGAAGCAGGGAAGGAAATAGTCTGTGTCAGAACTCACAGACTTTAGCTGTTCTTACCAATATTTAGCAGATTTCTTGACTGTCTCTTATTTACAATATACCCTCAGGATTATTTCCAGAAACATTACATTTTCCAGGGAGGGGAGAGGTGTTTGTCTTCTGGAATTTCATCCGGTTACAGTTCTTTTCTGGATTGCACTTCTGCACAGCCCTTCACACTGCCATTCTAGGAGTCTAAAAGATGTTTTAATGTTGGAAAATTACTGTGAACTTCACAACACTAAGAGATTTAAAGGGGAAAAACAACACAACTAAATCAATAGACGCAGAAAAAGCATTTAATAAAATTCAGCACTGGATTCAGAACTGGAAAGAGCGTTTCTTTAACTGATAATAATAATTTGCCAGGAAATAAAAGCAACCACGTTTAATGGTAAAACTTTGGAAATTTAATCTTCAGTGTCAGGAATAAGGCAAGGATGCCGATCATTATCAAATATATTCATTATAATATTGGAAATACGTAATCTAAGTATTGAAATGAAAGAAATACAATTGTCATTACTTGTAGCTGACAAGATTGTCACATACAGGACAATTTATAGTTACTGGATTTAATAAAAAGAGTTCAGCAAGGTTGCTAAATACAAGACCAATATGTAAAATCCAACAATACTCCAGTTTATAAACTAAAAAATGGAATATTTAAAATGTCACGATAGCAACCAAAACTGTAGAATTAGGAATAAATGTAAGATGTGCATGACCTTATAAGATGTAAGTGAAAGACACAATGGAATTATGTCTTTACAATATGTATCATAAATAGAGTGACGTGTTCTATTCATAGTCGAGAAACTCAGTATCCTAAACAATCCTCCACAAGCAACCTGTACAGTTATTACAATTTCAAAAACAAGATCCAAATGTAACAAGCTGATTCCAAAACTTAGGAACAAAGGTCCAAGAAATAAGAAATTTCTTAGAAGATGAAGAGAATCATTCTATTATATTATGATTGCCAATTATAAAGCTACAATGATTAGAACAGTGGGTTATTGGCAAAATTAAGTTAGTAGACCAATTTAACATGAGTACAGAGACCAGAAATACTCCCATAATTACATGAAAATAAGATATAATGATAGATGAAGGCTTATGAATCAGGAGGGAAAGGATGAAATATGTTTTTAAAGGTGCTAGAAAAAGTAACTATCCACATGGAGTTTGCGTGAGAATTTATGAGAATGTCATCACGGCTTTAGTTAGGAGAAGGGTTCGCAAGGAAACAAAATTAAACTGAGTTTGACTATATTTAAAAGCTTCTGTATAATATCAAAAATTCTGTTCTAATTCTCCATTATCTTTATGTAGAAGTAAAAAAATCCCTAACAAAACACCTATTAAATAGCTGCTGCTACTGCTGCTAAGTCGCTTCAGTCATGTCCGACTCTGTGCGACCCCAGAGACGGCAGCCCACCAGGCTCCCCCGTCCAGAACACTGGAGTGGGTTGCCATTTCCTTCTCCAATTAGCTAGGAACATCTATAAAATAGCTATAGAAATAGCTATTTTAGGAATAGGAATAGGAATCAACATTATATGAACTGTGCAAGACCTTCGTGAAGGAAGTTATTAAAATTACTCTAAAAAAATGAAGCCTATCATGATACTAACGGCAAGAAGATGAAGAAGATGAAGATGAAGTCGCTCAGTCATGTCCAACTCTGTGACCCCATGCACTGTAGCCTACCAGGCTCCTCCGTCCATGGGATTTTCCAAGCAAGAATACTTGAGTGGGTTGCCATTTCCTTCTCCAGATCTTCCCGACCCAGGGATCGAACCTAGGTCTCCCACATTGTAGGCAGACGTTTTACCGTCTGAGCCACACTAACGGCAAAAACTATATTAAGTCTATTATCCTCAAATTAATGTATAAACTAATACAATCTCAATCAAAAGAGCAACACAATTTTAGTGGAACTTAACAAACTGATTCTAAGCTTCACCTGAAACAGAAAATGCGTAAGAATAAGACAACGGCGGTGAGAAGGAAAGGAAGCCGGCCTACAGACAGCGCAGCGCTGTGCCAGTCAGACAGTGAAGCCTGCGGCCGAGGGAGCAGAGTCTAGACCCACTGTCCAGAAACAGACAGGGGAACGTATGATAAATCTGGCACTTTTCAAATGCTCGGAGAAACGACTGGACTATTCAATAATAGTAGGAACAATGGCCTTTCTGCCTTAGAGGACGTCTAAGACAGAAAAGAAGCTATAGTAAAACTAGGTAAACGTAACACGAACGGGTGACTCATAAAGGAGGATCTACAAATGGAAATGTTTGTTTTATAAGGAATCAGAAAAACTGAAGTTAAAACAAGGTGTTTTCAACCACAACACTGGCTAGGAAAACAAACTCCGGAGACTGACATGGGCTACTGTGTGCAGAGTGTGGAGGAGCAGTCCTTTGATGGGGTGTGAACTGAAGGAGGTAGTTCCACAACATCCATTACATTTAAAAATCCACCTAATTTGAAGTCCAGCGATTCCATGAAGGTAGAATTACACTTAGAGAAATGAAAAGGTCTCTAGCATGTGTTAAATGAAAAGTTAGTTCTTAAATAATGAGGCTGATAATAACTGCATTTTTATAAATCACATGTAAAACAAAACAAGCTGCTGTAACAAAGAGACTCCAAAAGACAGTGGTTTAAACAAGTCAGGAGTTTATTTTGCTCTTAAGTAACAGGTGAAAAGGAAGCAGTTTGAGACTGGCAGGCCCGACTCCCCATCCTCAGCACACAACGCTGACCCTCTTGTGTCACTGCTTAAGCTCCCACAGGCATGTTGGCCAGCACGAGAGGGGAATGTTGAGTGAAGTGGATACCCAATTCCTTATTTCAGGGCGCAGTCTGGACATTCTCTTCACATCCCACTGCCTGTCACGTGGCCACATTTACCCATTCAGCAGAGTGTTAAGTGAGCAGCCTTGGTGTCCAGGTTAAAAGCAGGCGTCTTAGTAGGAAAGGAGAAGGAAAACGGACATTGTAGCAGCAGCTGCTGCCACATGTATCTGCAAAGGCATGGAAAACAGCTTGCGAGAATACACACCAAATACAGTACTTATCTCCGGAGCAGGAGCAAGAGGAGCGGAGGCAGAGTATTGCCTGAAATGTTTTAAACAGTGCTCATGTTTTAACTAAGGAATTTTCCACATTTCACAAAGATTTTACAATCCTTTATTGTAGCTTAATACCAATACAACCATAGTTGTTAAAATTATGATACTTGGAGCATTTTCACCTACGTATCTCCACCCAGAGGCATGATGACAAAGCTTACCAGTGTCCACACTGAGACACAGGCAAGGCAGTGACCAGCCAGGGTCTCCGCTGCTGGTAGGGCTGAGACAGGCTGCGAGTGAAGACCATCGCCCTGTGACTGCATCATAACTTTTGCCAGCATGTTCTACTTGAAGAGAAGGCTACAAGTTCCCTTGCTCAGTAGGCTTTAGATTTCAGTCAACAGAGGCATGATGCCCAAGCACTTCATACTAGTGAACAGCATCAGTACTTTAATCTAAGAACAAGAGGGATGCAATTTTCTTATAGGTTAAAGATAACAACAACAACAAAAAAAGAACTTTCCAGAAACAAAATTCATGAGTTTTGACTCCCTTCTGAGCCAAGAAGTCAAGTCTAGGATGTACCGACCCGTTTAAAAGTCTATTATTTTCAGACAATGATGGCAGAATGAAGATGATAGGATCCTCTTCCTCTAATAATAAACCACTCTAAAAATTGAATGAAATGAACAAGCCAGAATCCAGAAAAAGCAGCAGAAAATCCTGCTGGGAATTAGGACTCTGACTATGGCATTTCCTGTCTAAAGGGAGGGAGTCCATGGAGCAAAGTTAACAAAATCTCAGAGAACAGAACTAAAACCCAAGTCTTCAGTCAAAAGCTTCACGCTGCCCAGTAGAGCCTCACCTGACTCTGAAACCCACAGCCCTCCTCCCTGAGTGGCAGAGAAGAGCACAAGAGAGAGCCGGGCCCCGCTGCTCACCTTCAGTATGAGCTAGACGGGGGGAAGGCAGACGCAATGCAGAGAAATCAGAAAGTGTGCAAACAGCAAGCCGGAGAAAACGACTCTAAGGAACAAACAAACTGGACCACAACAGCTCTAGAGGACACAGGAAATCTGGTCAGTTTAGAAAACAAGACTTCAGAGCTGAGATGATAAAAGGAACAGTGAGAAGGAAAGAAAAACAAGGGTAAGAAAACAAACCAAGGATCGAAACGACAGCGTAACAGAACTCCAAACACGTAAGCAACAGCCAGAAACAGCTGCAGATGAAAAGCAGACCTCTACAACAGTAGAGTCATGGTGAATGCAAAGGGGAAAGAGAGACGAAAAGGCCTAGACAGAAGAAGGAGAACAGAGACGAAAAGGCCTAGACAGAAGGACAACAGCAAAGCCTGATAGAACGCTACCAGCATCCTCGGAAAGGAAGACCATGAGTCACAGAGACGAAAAGGCCTAGACAGAAGAAGGAGAACAGCGAAGCCTGATAGAACGCTACCAGCATCCTCAGAAAGGAAGACCACGAGTCACGGAAACAGTGTTCAAGGTTCCCTCCCAGCACGTCAGCGGAGAAAGGGCTGGAGTGGCGGTCGCCATGTGGTGACGGGGGTCTCTCTGCGTGTGTCCGGAGTCACATTCCTGCACATGGGCACGTCTTGGTGGTTTTATCTGTACTAACTTTTGGTTAACCTTGGGCTTTCTGTTTGTTTTTTTTTAAAGATAACACATTTCATTTTCCTAAAACCAAGAGTCAGTGTAGGAGGAAAAAGGTGTCCTTTGCTTAAAATAAAGCAACTTTAAACTGAGAAAACTATAACCTTCTGCAAATACACACCTCATCATTTATTATCAAACTATTCCATGTTTTACCAATAAAAAACTTGCCAATTTAACAGTACCTTAATGGAAGATTGTTTAAAGGCAATCGATAGGATTCAAAAGGTAACAAATTTGATCTCTTTTTTGAGTGGCCAATGATCGGTTTAAGCATCGGTATCGAGGTACCCAAATGATACTGTTAATAGCTACTGATGAACTGATTATCTGAACAGGTCTAACTGAATGTAAGACATGTTTTTAGCACCAATAACAAGAATGCTTGCAAGTTCTGGTCTATAAACTTCCAATGAGTAGTAAGTAATGTGTTCCCTGATAGCATCTTCTGGGTAAAGGAACAAATGTGTTCCAAGGATTAATGGTTAGGTCCCTGATTTTATAACATAATTTATTTTGGGAGGAAAAAAAAAGTCAACCCAGGTATTTTTAAAACAAGTTTTAGAGAAGAATTTCTTCTCTAAAGTTTTGTTTATGAGGTAGCTATCATTCAAAGTAAACGTCAAATACAGCCAGCTTCCACTGACAAACATGATGATTAAATAATTAACGTTTTCACCGGAAAAAGTCAATTAGAAGTCCAGAAAGTAATGCTGCTCAGCAGTATTCTGGCTTGAGTTTCCAAATGCCTTCGCCAGCAGAAGTTCTATGAAAAGTGCACAGACTTCTCAAGAGTTCTCTAAAGACACAAGACTGTGATGCTGATAACTTGGACTCAAACTCCTGCAGAATCTCCCGGGTGCTGGCCTGGCCATCGGCTTGGGCCTGAAAGGCAATGAAGTTTCTCATTTCCACCAGCAGGTCATCGTGTTCTGTGCTGCAGGGCAGCGGAGCAGTGGCTTCTGGGAGGCGCCCACTTTCACTTTCTAAGCGCTCTGGCAAAATCAGGTGGTTTCTAGCTCTCATTTTCGCCAACAGTGAGGACGAAGTGAGAGCCCCGGATGAAGACTCTGTGTCTTCAGCTTTTCCACTAAAATGCTCCGAAACATGATCTTTTCCCTCCTTCTTCACAGTGCTGTCCTGGAGAAAGAAGACCAGTGCATGGATATATTTAATCTCCTGTTTATGCTCCCACTTATTTCTCCAAAGGCTCTGAGGGGCCATAAGATAACACATGTGCCCAGGGTGCTGCGGCTGATGGGGGAAGAACGAGACACTGTCTGACGTAAAGGGAAAGGAGGAGAATTAAGTGTCTAAATTCACCTGCTCTTAGAGAACATTTCCTAAAAAAACCCCAAACTACACTATTTATTTCATCACTATCTTGAGTGATGAGCACAGAGGGAGGGCCAGGATTCCAGAGAAGATGTCTAGGAAAACTGTCTCTGGGAGGTACGGGCTCTGCGGGCTTTTCCTGTTCTTCCTCCTAAAGTTTCCCTGATCTGGGCACCATGGGATAAGAAACAGTATCAGAGCTGTACTTCTTTTCCTTCACTTTTAGATCTTTTACACCTGTACGCCTCATGTGAGTTTCCTCAGAACAGCAACAGAAATCTAGCTTTTCTTCATATTCCTACTGCTAAAAGAACGTAACATGGGAAGTCAAAAAAAGTTTCTCTACTTCTAGATGTGTTCAAATTAATCTAAAAGTAGGAATCTGAACCTCGGAGTTTTCAAATTTCATAAATAACACAACCCTTAAACAGAGAAAAAAAAAAAAAAAGAAAGTATTAAACGATAAGAACATGGCCTATTATTTACTCTGAGAGAAGCACTCCAGGCATTTAGGGGTTGCAGGGCAGGGACAGACGGATGTGATGCTCAGCTTGTAAATTACAAACAACACTCAGGCGATTTTCTAGACCTTTATTCTAGACAGCAGTGGTCCCTTGAGCTTGCACTTCACCTCTGAGAGGGGCAGGCAGTATGGGCAGCAACACCTGTCACCTACCCTGTGTGAACTTCTGGAGGACAAAACAGAGATTCTGCTACGGATCTTGGGTCAAAGGCTTTGTCTTTTCTAGGAAGTTAGCTGGCCCTTTTAAATTCACACAAAAGTGCTTCATAAATGCATGAAAGTGAATGAAATACAAATAGTAGATGTCATTATGCACCTTACATGTGGAATTGAGTAAGATTTCCATGGCAGTTCAATCCAGTAAATCTTGTGAGTGAAAGCAGAAAGGCTATCAGATTACCTGGCATTTCTCCTTTGGAGATGTTGAAGAGGGACGCTGAACAGAGAAACTGGAGTTCCTCTTCTGACCGAATCTGCTCCTAAGGAAAGAGAGTCATAGTTGATAAAATGTTACTTTGTGAGTTAGAGATGAGAATGCCCTTCTGACACTTGAACTCTTCTTGGAGGAATTTTCTTCTGCGTGGTTATTCTCTCAGAGCTGTGATGCGTCTGCTCTACCCACCTAGATTCCTATACTTTACTCTTCTGGGAAATTACTACTGCATCCCAAGGTAAGAACCACTCAATACCCTTGCTCAAGTCACAGTGGAAACCACCCTCGAATTCTAGGTAGGAAAACTCCTCTAAAAGAGCAGAGTAATTACTGATTGCTGAAACACAGCTAATCATCTTATTAAAGTTTAATTGTTATTCTACAACTCTATTTTATAACATCACCTCTTAAATCACCTCAAAAGAGGTTTCTCCTTTCCCCAGAAAACTAGCTCTGGAAAGGAAGGAATGAACGCCAAGAAGGTAAGACGGCAGGTGTATTTCTCTTAAGTTATGCACGTCTGGCTGGGCCGATCCCTCCCTGAGGGATTTTCTCCTCCTCCAGATAAACGGCAGGAGTGTCTCCACCTGTCCCAATTTTATTCCCAGCCCAACCAGTCTGGTCTCCTCACAAGCATGTCAGGGTGGCGACCTCTTACTTTTTTCCTGCTGGTGCACCAGCAAGCCCTCTGTGGCCAGTCCACGTGGGGACACCAGACGCTGCTCCCAGACACTGCTGCCGAGACAGTCTCAGAGCTCTGAGGGCGTCCTGAGCCACGCGGTTGGCCTCCGCCTCCACCAGGACGTGGTCTGGACTGGCTCCGTCCATGATGGCGTCGTGCTTCATGACGCTGTGCACACCCACTGGCAGGAGCAAAGCACACCGTGAGCAAGCTATCTCAGCGCACACACGATCACACGCTTTCCCCTGTCCAGGCTCGTGTGTTGTGTGTGGAGAAAAAAACAGGAACATTTTTGGCTGCTACTCACCCACGACCACCAGGACCCACAAACTTTTACAAACGTTGCGGATCTTCACCTGCACCTCTACCCAATGAGGGATGGACTGTCAACTATCACTGCATTGTATCACCAAAGCATAATGCTTTAATTACCACACTTCCACAAGTTCTTCCCTGCTATCTGGAAAATTTTAAAACCTTCTACTAATCTATCCTTTATTGAAGGGGGAAAATATAAAAGTATAAACAAAAATTACACAATTTCTAAACAGTAATGATCACAGAAACAGTACACACCAGAAGAATTCAATACTCATAGGTGGAAAATTCATAGACCTAAATATTTATATTAATAAAAATGAAAGAACAAAAATAAGTGAACTGAATTCCAAGCCAGTTTTATAGAAATTAGGACCAAAAACATTAAAACAACAACAAAAACAAAAAGGAAGAAAGTACTGAAGATAAAACCAAAAATTACGGAGGCAGAGAACAACCATGGATCTAATTAATTAATTAAACTGGTTTATTGAAAAAAAATCAAGAAACAATCTACTGGTTTAACCTGATCAAGGAACAAGGAGAGAAACAGATAAAAATTGGAAATGACAAGAGGGAAATTATCTTGAAATAGTCAATTTAAAAAAATTATTACAAGAGTATTTTCTATGCCTCCATGCAAATAAACTTGAAAATTAAATGACATAGATAATTTCTTAAGAAAGCAGGTCAGGAACTGTAGGAAAAAACAGAGAAAGTTACCAATGAACTACCTTACAAGAAAGCACCAAGCCCAGAGGCTTTCCTTCTGAGACATTGTACGTAAGCCTGCTTTCCTGAATAGAGACCCATTCGGAGACCTTTGGTAACTCAAGACCATCACCCTGGGAACACAATGACCTGTGAGATCTGAGCAAGACAGTCCCAGGGATGATTCAGCTGTGCAGGCTGGCCTGTCCTACAGGGTCCTGAGCAATTGTTAAATCTGCTTTCCTAATTTTTCTCCCTTGATATGAGCTATCAGCTTTCCTCCTTCCAGAGTGCCTGCCTCTGGCCATGCCCCTTCCTCTCCCCATGATCTGTCACTTGACTCTCCTGTGGCTGGAAAATCAGATATATAGAGCATGCAGAGAAATACTCTATGAATGTTCAGGTGGTACAAAGCTATCTCAAGCACTGCACCCCTCCTGCATGTGGTTAGAAGTCAGGTCCCACTGTTCACCCAAGGTTCAAATTCTCCTAGGAAAGAGAGGTGAAAATGATTTTTTTAAATGTCAGCACAGGGCTCCCCTGGTGGCTCAGTGGTACAGAGTCTGCCTGCTAACCAAGAGACACAGGTTCGATCCCTGATCCGGGAATATCCCACATGCCTTGGAGTAACAAAGCCCATACGCCGTAACTTCTGAACCTGTGCTCTACAGCCCTCGAGCAGCAGCTACTGTGCCCACGTGCCGCAGCTACGGAAGCCCGTGTGCCCTAGAGCCGGTGTTCCTCAACAAGAGAGGCCGCTGCAGTGAGCAGCCTGCACGCCACAACTAGAGAGAAGCCCGCACAGCAAGGAAGGCCCAGCACAGCCAAACACGAATGAACAAACACAATTATTTCTGAAGTGTCAGAACACTTCAGATCTGACTTCTAGAAGGAAAAATCCTTCCAGTTGAGTGCGCATTCCGCTCTGTCATGGATGCCTGCTCCCACAGAAGCAGCCCCTCAGTTCTATTCCTAGCATACCCATGGCAAGTTCGGCAAAAGGAAGTACCTGACTTTCTGAAAAGCTTCTCCAGGACGTAGTCGTCGTGGCTGCGCTCCTTGGCCTCGCTCTCAGTTTCAGGGTCTCGCCTCCGGTACTGCCTCTTCTTCACCAGGTGTGGAATTCGAGTTCCCTCAAACTTGGCGTCTCTGCGGTGCTTAGAGCTCTTCGGCTTCTGATTCGGCCTCAGGTGTTTCTCCATGGGCTCTTCTGCCACGTGATGTTTCATTTTCGACTTGTGCTTATAAAAATTATTTTCCATTTGCTCATTCTCCCAAAGAGCTTCTCTCTGAACCTGGCAGCTTTCTCTTTTATCAGAAAGACTCTCCTTTTCATTGATGCTTTCCTCACCAGACATCCCGCACATTCTGCTGATTCTTGGGGAATCTGAACTGTCCCCATTTTCATGAATCACTGAGGACTCCCGTGGTCTGGAGACTGTGTCTGCCTCTTCTCCAAGCCTCTCACTGCTGGTTAGACTATGAGGTGTCTGAATGGCATCATTCAGAGGAATGCCTTGGTCAGAAGTTACTGCATTCACGTCATTGACCAATGCTGCAGATACCTCTTCAGATGACATGGCAGCATTTGCGGACGTCTTACAATCAGGGAACTGTTTGTCCACTGGGACATTCTGGTCTGTTCCACAGGCCTGTTGAAGTCTTCTTTTTAAATGGCGTTTGGGTGTCTGCACATCTGAACCAGTTCCTATGAAAGAGAAAAACAAGCTAATGTCATACTGCATAATCCTTACTATTTCATTACTTTAAGTTAAATAATTTCATGGAATACCTGCAAAAATAGCACTTGTTTCAGTGCTCTGGGATGTATCAGGACTACTCAGAGTAAACAGCTCATAAAGATCATTGGACTTGAAAAATCGTCTTTGCTTTGGATCTTTTAGCACTCTATTTGTCAAAAACTGCTTGAAGATTTGTCTAAAAAGATAAAAATTAAGCTGGTATGAAACAATGTTTGGCTGCACCTCAGGATTCTAAACTTACAGCAACTGTTTATTAATAAGGTTAAAAACAGACTCAAAGACATTAAAAAAAAAAAGCACACACAATAAGCCATCTAAGCTTATTTTAATGAGAAAGAAAAAAAAAACAAGAAATTATTAAAAAAAAAACATACATCTCTAAAGTTACAGCAACTACTACAAGATTTCTTGAAGTAATACTTCTTAAAAATCCCCTGCTCCAAACCCTGGCAGCATGTCTCTCCCGCTCAGACACCCACAGCCGGGACAGCAGCTTTGGTCGAGGGGCGCAGCTGTGTGCACTGACCGGTGGTAGATCTTTTCTTCAATGGTGCCTGCGGTCAGAAGCCTGTACACCGTCACCTGCTTCTTCTGGCCAATCCTCCACGCTCGCTCCCGGGCCTACAGCAGAGAAAACCACCAAAGAAAGGGAAGTCGCTCAGTCGTGTCCGACTCTTCGCAACCCCATGGACTGTAGCTTAACAGGCTCCTCTGCCCATGGGATTTTTCAGGCAAGAATACTGGAGTGGGCTGCCATTCCCTTCTCCGGGACACAGCAGAGAAATGCGACTCAACAAGGGCCCTTCTCAGCAACAAGCGTTGACTCAGAGCCCGTCACTTCCTTCCACTCCCCAAATTAGAACTTTGGCTAATGAGGCTAAATACACCCAAGGCCTGCTAAGGAACACAAACAGGCAGGCGACAAAACAGACCAAGCCAGCTCTGCCTGAGAAACAGTGGTGTCAGTTCCCTCCCACGTCCTTTCTTCACACAGGTCTCGTGTGGATGCTGCGGATACACTGAGAAGACCCTCCCTCCAAGCGGAAGACAAGACATAGCCAGGACGTGAGCTCTACGCTGAGGCTAACGTGGCATGGAGGGCTGCTCCTGAGGGTAAGCCATCAGACAGCATGTCAGCAACACATTCCTTTACGAAAATAAACAGACCTGCGTGTCTGTGCTTGGGTTCCAGTCGGGGTCATAGATGATGACGCGGTTTGCCCCCGTCAGGTTGACTCCTAGGCCACCCACCCGAGTGGTCAGAAGAAACACAAATATGGATGTGTCCTGGAGGTGAGACATATGACACTCAGTAGGCACACACAGTCAGCTACAGCTGTTCACCTCAGCCCTCACACGTTCTACACACGGAAGCCTGGCTGCAGTGCAAGCAAGGGGCTATGCCGTAGAGACCTTTGGTCAGTCAAGATGGCAACTCACAGCCTCTGCTTTTCATAGCAATTACATTAGCAATGTCTGAAAACATTTTTAAAAAGGAATACACATTCTTTGTTTAAGCACATACACACATCCCAGTAACCCAGAAACGCATCTAGTTAACAGCTGCCCAATCCCAGACATAGGCACCACGGGTGCAGACCTCTGCTTCCGTCCCCTCCGCACAGCGGCACCAGGGACTTCATGGTTCTGCTCACTTGTTACCTCATTGTATCTTGTAATCAGTGGTTGTCTGGAAGCTATCGCCGTGGTGCCATCCATCTTGAGATAAGAATACTTTTGGGCTCTGAGGAATACTTCAAGGATGTCCAGCATCTGTTTGGGAGAAGTGGTGGAGGATGTAAGAGTTTAAAAATCAAAGGTACGCCTCCATGAGTATGCGACACTCATGCAAACAGCACCACAGCTTCCCCAACAGGCTTAAATTACAAGGGGTGGATAAAGAAAACTACTACAATGGTATTTTTGGTATTTCCATCCTTTTCTTACAAATTTTGTAAAAAGCAGGACATCTGAGTTCAGACAAAACTCAACCACACCCCAAAATCACATGGTAATAAGTCTCTTTTTAAAAAAGCCAACGTCTGGGCACCAACTCTAGAGAAAGATCCATCTCCTGAAGAGCTTTGCAGCTTGCCACTTCAGTATCAGTGGGTGGATGTGCCTTTGGAATCATTTTAAACCATATCCCATTTTTTTTAATTATTGATCATAAGTCATAAAGAACCGACTCGCTTCTTGTATGAGGCTTGTACACGCACCTGTCTGGACTGAGAAAACAGCAACACTCGTTGGCCCTGCTTGTGCCATATTTTCAGCAAGGACTCAACGACTATCATTTTCCCAGAACGTTTCCAGTATCCAAACTGATCTTCTTCTAGTTCCTCATCTGGAATGCCTTTAAGATTCTTGGGGCCTCCGGAAAAGAGATCAGGATGGTTGCAGATTTTTCTTAGGGCTACAAGTCCAGAGAAAATCTATGGTACAAAAGAATTATGTCCACTCAGATCACCCCATGGAAAATAATATTCACTTGAGAAGGAAAGGAAGGAGGCTGTTCAATACATAACACAGATTAAGAAGTAATCTTTCATCAGCTTTTTTGTTTTCTCCCCAATCACAGCATATTAGAAATGGGAAGAACTTTTACACATCTTTTCCTGACAAAGTTCTCTAAAAACAAAAAGTCCTGTTGGACCAAACATATCTACTGGGGCCATATTCAATTGCTGATGATTCTCCCTCTAAAAAAAAAAAAAAAAGGTATGCGTATATATTCACAGTATATAAAAAATTGGTTCATATTTTAAACATAAATAAGAAATATCATACCCATTCTCAACAGAAATCTGGGCTTCCCTAGTGGCTCAGATAGTAAAGAATCTGCCTGCAATGCAGGAGACCTGGGTTCAATCCCTGGGCTATAGCAAGATCCCCTGGAGAAGGGAATAGTAACTCACTCCAGTATTCTTGCCTGGAGAATTTCATGGACAGAGGAGCCTGGCAGATTACAGTCCATGGGGTCTCAAGGAGCTGGATATGACTGAGAGGTTCCAAATAGGAAAAGGAGTACATCAAGGCTGTATATTGTCACCTTGCTTATTTAACTTATATGCAGAGTACATCATGAGAAACACTGGGCTGGTTGAAGCACAAGCTGGAATCAAGACTGTTGGGAGAAATGTCAATAACCTCAGATATGCAGATGACACCACCCTTATGGCAGAAAGTGAAGAACTAAAGAGCCTCTCGATGAAAAGTGAAAGAGGAGAGTGAAAAAGTTGGCTTAAATAAGCTCAACATTCAGAAAACGAAGACCATGGCATCTGGTCCCATCACTTCATGGGAAATTGATGGGGAAACAGCGGACACAGTGTCAGACTCTTATTTTTTTGGGCTCCAAAATCACTGCAGATGGTGACTGTAGCCATGAAGTTAAAAGACGCCTACTCCTTGGAAGGAAAGGTATGACCAACCTAGACAGCATATTCAAAAGTAGAGACATTACTTTGCCAGCAAAGGTCCGTCTAGTCAAGGCTATGATTTTTCTAATGGTCATGTATGGATGTGAGAGTTGGACTATAAAGAAAGATAAGCACTGAAGAATTGACACTTTTGAACTATGGTTGTTGGAGAAGACTCTTGAGAGTCCTTGGACTGCAAGGAGATCCAACCAGTCCATCCTAAAGGAGATCAGTCCTGGGTGTTCATTGGAAGGACTGATGTTGAAGCTGAAACTCCAATACTTTGGCCATCTGATGCAAAGAGCTGACTCATATGAAAAGTCCCTGATGCTGGGAAAGATTGAAGGCAGGAGGAGAAGGGGACGACAGAGGATGAGGTGGTTGGATGGCATCACCTACTCGATGGACGTGAGTTTGGGTAGACTCCAGAAGTTGGTGATGGACAGGGAGGCCTGGTGTGCTGCAGTCCATGGGGTCAGAGAGAGTCAGACATGACTGCGCGACTGAACTGAACTGAGTGACTAAAATTTAGGGAAATCTGCCATGTAATTTAGCAAATGCATTTAAGTATTATACTCCTAAGAACCTCACTAGAAGTTCATTAGTTTACTATGTGAGTCAGAGGTTGAAGTCCATCAGAAAACATGCCACATGGAAAATACACAGATGGAAACAATGTGTGGCTCACAAGAGGGCTTCGGAGCCCCAGAGTGAGAGCGCCCACCTGGCCACCCGCAAGCAAGCAGGCACCTTCTACAGCTTTCAGCCCACGACTCAGGTCACACTCACAGTATAAAAGTTCAAATGAAAACGATAAACCACAAATTGAGCAATAATCAAAGAGTATGGTTATTCTAACTAGTAAACAGTTCAATAAATAACACATGATCTGAACAAAGCAGAAACACCGTCAGCACTGATCTTTCTTCCTTGAGATCTCTGCTGTCCAACACAGCAGGCACGAGCCACATGTGGCCACTGAGCACATGAAGTGTGGCAAGTTCAAACTAAGATATGCTACCAATGTAAAATACCCAATTCTGAAGACTCAGTACAAAAAAAGAAGAGTAAAATATCTCAGTAATTTAAAATTTGATTACATACTAAAATGACATTTTAGATAGGTCAGGTTAAATAAAATATATTACTAAAGCTGATTGCACCTGTTTGCTTCTCACCTTTTTTAATGTGACCATTAGAAAATTTAAAATCACACACATGGCTTGCATTCTCTCTCCACTGGACAGTGCTGATCCTACCCACCTAAGGCTTCACAACTCGGAGGCACGTGAAGGTAAGTCAGGGGAGATACAGGAGAGAGGAATAAATGTGAATGGCTTAAAAACCCCTACAGATGCCAATGATAGATGAAATAAACTGTTAAGAGATGGTTAAAAGAAAAAAATGACTTGATCTGGAAAGAAAAAAAAAAAAATGTAGATATTATGGGACACAGGCAGTCTTGTCACCCATATTCATCTCCATTTGCCTCCAAGTAGGGGCAGGACAGTGAATTTCAGAGCGTCCTCTGCTCCTCAGCTGTGCCTCCAACGAGGACGAACCAAAGACTAAGGAATTTTACATGTCAAATAAATAAATACATAAAATACAGTTCACACTTTAAGATACTGAAGCACAAAGAAGCTGAAGAGTTTACATGGAGCTTCTGACTAAAGCTGATGATAAAATTACTATGTAGGTTTAATAAAGAGACATTCACCCACATATATTGCTGAGTATGGCCAATAACTAAAGCGCTGTTACTTATACAAAAATGCATAATGATAATTCTTCCTCCGTGCGCCCAGCAGCCCCGGGCTGCTCCCGACAGTCTTCATAGGACCAGCAGTTGCTGTAGGACCCCCCGTTACAGACCCTGTGGTCTAGCGCATTTTCCCACTAGACCACACGGTGCTGGGTTCAAATGTAACAGTGCTGCAGTACAGATAAAAAGGCAGCTTCTCACACTGTGTGTATCTGACTTCTGGAAGGGCTTCAAAGAAGTAAAGGTTCACACTCGAACGCTTTCAAGACAGCAACAACAGTGAATCTCTGAGTAGTACTAGTCTCCTTTCCTCCCCCATGTCCCTTGGTCCACAGTTCTTTCTCTCCAGCTTCTATTAATACTATTTGGCTGACCTGCATCTCTCCATTGAGAATCCTGTAAACTTCTTTGGAATCAATGAAATTTTGGTAGACTTTATGTTGTTCATCTGTAAGACGGCAAAATAAGACCTAGGGGGAGAATTTAAAAAAAGACTTAAAAAAATTTAACGGTACAAAATAACTAAAATAACAAAATCAACTAATCAAAACAAGCATGATGTATATAATTTTTACAATGTGCTCTTAATAAGAACAAAACAAAACAAAAATACATCTTAGAGCTGAACAATGAACAGGTCCCTCCTTCACAGCCCCTCCATTTCCGTCATCTTTCCACCTGTGATCCCCAGGCCCCATGGTCCCCACCCCACTGTCTCTGAGTCTCTGAAGCCTGGCTTCCTGCTCCCAAGGAAGCTTAGGACCAGGTCCACAGCCCTTCCTCCATGCCAGCCTCCAAGGGCTCACACCCTCTCAGCTCGCAAGCCCCTCACCCAGACTCCACTTCAGCAAGCCCGACCAGGCTCCAAAACGTTGCTTGGCACCCTTTTTCCTTAGTTCTAAGCCACACACAAGATTACCAGACTGCTCTCTTGACACCACCACCTACCCTTCCAGCCAACTGCCCCTACTACTCCACGCCACTGCCTGTCTCAACGTCTGATTCATGTTGATGTATGGCAAAAACCATCATAATATTGTAAAGTAATCATCCTCCAATTAAAATAAATAAAAGAATTTTTTTTAATCCAACAAAAACAATAAAAATAGAAACTGAAGCTATCATGCCTGATTTCCTAATCATCAGTCTCAAAAATAATCTATCAGTACTTCTTCATCTGCCACATGTGGTTATTTTCCTTTATTTTCAGACCAACAGGTCCCTACGTGAGGTCCAGGACAATCCTTCCATCTTTGCTGCTGCTGCTGCTGCTGCTAAGTCGCTTCAGTCGTGTCCGACTCTGTGAGACCCCATAGACGGCAGCCCACCCGGCTCCCCCGTCCCTGGGATTCTCCAGGCAAGAACCCTTCTATCTTTGCACTAGATCCAAAAACCTACTCATCCTCATCAGGTCAGTGCTCCATGCCTTAGATGCTCCAAAGTCCAAGGGGAAAAACTCCCTGAAAGAATGTGCACAGTGGCCACCTCTTCTCGCCTTCCAGTCCCTCCTGAGCCCAGAAGGTTCGCACGTCACAGGCAGGGGCTACAGCAGGCCCACCTGCTCTGCAGCACCAGCAACCACACCCGTTAGCCTCACCAATTCTACTGCGAAAAGCAGAAAGAATGACAGGCACCTCGTGCTTTAGCAATGTTTTGATAATGCCTGGTTTTACAGACCTGTTCGTTTTTATCTGGCAAAGAAAGGCTCATTTTGACATCCGACTTCATTCTCCGCAGTAGGTATGGATTTATGGTATCTCGTAAGACACACGCACACTTATAAGCAGTTTTAACCTTTAGTAAGAGAAAAGGGAAAACAATTACTCTGTCTAAGGAATGTATTTGCTCTCACCTCACAACTGATTCCAAAGTTTAAATTCTTTTTAAAAAAAGAATGATCAATGGTTGTACAAAACTATTGGAAAATGGTTTGGAAAAATTTAAGTTCCATACACTCCAGGATGCAATAGCTTTCATAAGATGATCAGCAAAAACAAATAAACAAAAAAAACTTTTCATTAACCAAATATGTACAAAAGAGCAACCAGGTAATTTTGTGCCCTCTTCCACCTCTATTTAATTACTGTTATATACTTAAACCCTAAAGTAGAGATTTATTCAGTGCTTGACCCCACCCCCCTGCAGGGAAAAAACTGCTTTCAAACAAATCTCAGTTTATAATCTTATATTCTCCAATGGCCACAAAGGGGCTGCTACTTCACAAAACTGAAGATCAAACGCTAACTCTAGGGAAACGCCGCAGCAAAGGAAACAGCAGATAATAAGCAGAGATTACTGCCCACAGGAGATTCAGAGCGTAAATTCAAGGAAAGCCCTATGATCCCAGAAATGAAAGGTCACTGCAGCCTAAAATGCAGCAGATGGCTCTGTAATGGAGCTTGGCCACAGGAGATGGGCATTAACCACCCAGAGAAAAACAAAGACCCACAGCACAGGAAACCACACCCCTGCCATTTACTTAAAGGCAAACAAAGACTTCAATAAATTATTGATACTTAAAAAAATCTACATAGGCTTAACAATCTACTATATACTAGTTAATGGAACAAGAAAATCTCCAACCAAAGCTTAAACAAGTTACTGGCAAAATGAATAATAAAAAGAGCTTGACCATAATATATTAATACAGAAAAATTCATATTAAAAAATTAACATGGTAGAAAACACTTCAAAACATCCTAAGAACACCTCACTCAAGTCTGTATGTGTGCTAAATCAATTCAGTCATGTCCAATTCTTAGAATCGCTACGGATTGTAGCCCGCAGGCTCCTCTGTCCATGGGATTCTCCAGGCAAGAATACTGGAGTGGGTTACCATACCCTCCTCCAGAGGATCTTCCCGACCCAGGGACCGAACCCGTTTCTCTTATGTCTCCTGCACTGGTAGGTGAGTTGCTTACCGTCTGAGCTACCCAAGAATGGCAACTATGGCATTACCGACTCGATGGACCTGAGTTTGAGCAAGCTCCAGGAGTTGGTGATGGACAGGGAAGCCTGGCGTGTTGCAGTCCGTGGGGTCACAAAGAGTCGGACATGACTGAGTGACTGAACTGAACTGATGATCTTAAACAAAAAGGAGCAAATAATAGCAACACCCTTGCTCCCAAGGACTTTACAATCTAAAAAAGGAAAAAAGACAAGTGCACAGACTTCTGAAACAAAGACTTCAAGAAAGAAACGAGACTATTTACATCATCCCCAGGTGTCCCCCCATGACTTATCAACTATACAGAAGAGGAGGTAACTGCAAAGTGTTTAGAAATGTGGCACGCTCATCACCCTACCCAAGTAATCAGACCACCACCAACGAAGGGATAAACCCACAGCACGTGCCTCCAGATAGGAATGGAACACTAAGAAACGTCATTTCCGGGATATTCTTGCCAATAATGTGTAACCTGATTCCAATCATGAAGAACGGAAAGACAAACCCAAGGTAAGGGACATTCCACAAAATAACAAGCCTGTAGTCTTCAAAAATGTCAAGTCATGCAGGCAAAAGAAAGATTAGAGGAACTATGTCAGATGAAAGGAAACTGAAGAGACACGGGAATTACTGGAACAACTGACACAATGTGAATGACATACAGATTAAATAACAGAATCACACCACTACTACAAACCGTCTCCTGATTTACACTCCTGTTTACAAGATGGTTATCACATCTCTGTTCTTAGTAAATACAACTGAAGGATATAGAGGAAAGGGGTACAGTGTCTGCAACTTACTCACATGATTCAGAATAAGAAAGATAAACTCTGTGTGCATGTGTGAGAGGTAGGGGAGAGGGTGGGAAGGAGAAATAAAGCAAATATGGCAAAATGTCAGCAAAATGCTAAAAACCAGGGAATCTGGGTGAAGAGTGTATAGGTGTTCTTTTTACAATTCTTGCAACTTTCTCTTAAGTTTGAAATTATCCCAAAATAAAAAGTTAGGAAAAAAAACAAAAATCAGGATACCTAAAGGATAATGGGGGCTCAATGGAGGAAGAGAACTCTTATAAAAGTTAACTGAAGATCAAAACTCATTTAATCTCAAAATTTTAAAGGTATTAAAATGGTTTTCGATAGTCCTCCAATTTTAAAGATCTAATATCCTTTTTCTAGTTTTAATATTTCAAAATCTGTGACCACCTCTTTTGGTGGCAGGCTTTATTTCTGTCATAACCTGGCAGGCACAGGCCCTGCCTAAGGCTGTGCAGAGACTCTGCCCCCAAATGCCACGAACTGCCCTCCAGTTGGCCGATGTGTCTGTGAGTGGCATTTCCACTCTATCAGTCAGCCCGGCCTGAAAGCTCAGGGGTCAGCTGCAGCAGAGCTCGTCGGGTCTCCCCCACCCAATCTCCTTTACCAGGTTCCTTATCCGCCTCCATGTCTTGTCTATTCTGTCTAGAAAAGGCCACCTGGGACTGTTGCTCTCCACCTTCTTTTCTCAGGACCGCCACCCACAGCCAGGTCCAGGCTCTCTTCACCCTCACTCCCAACAACTCTAGCAGGTCCCTCAAAGCCAGCCTCTCTCCCACCACTACGGGCAGCCTGAGCAACCCTCCGTGCACAGCTGTTCCCAGCCCCCTGCTCAGATGCCTTCAGTGGCTTTTCCCTGCCTAAGCATTTCTGCCTCCCTTCACGACCCCACTGCCAGCGTCCACAGCCTTCCTGCAACTCCCCAAGCACTTCCAGTTGCGGCGAGCACGCCTCTCCACTGCCTGGGGCCACACAGAGTAGCTGCATGCAGACAGCGGCTCTAACCTAGAATGCCCCACTCTTTCCAGCCTGCTTTCCCAGCATCAGGTTAAAGGATATATGTCTTCTTAAATCTTTCCTGGTTTCCCCTTTTCTAAGCATTTACACTACTTTATAAGATGCACTATCCCAGTTTGCACAATTATATGCTGTCCAGAACGAATTCACTCGTCTCATAAATCTGACTGCTCTTGAATATTTTACATGATTTTTTAAAAGCTCATCTGGAAAATTATGTGCTTTTGAGCAAAAATAACTTTGTGATTTTTATAAGCTGGGCCATTCGCCTTACATTCTGAAAGACTTGGCTACAAAGTATAGTATTTAGTAGGACTGTTTTAAGTATTAAAATGACAGAAATGTTACCTGCCCAATACATTACCTGTACCGGGGAAGCGTTTGAATACCCCCCCATGGTGATGGGGACTGAGAACTGCTCCATAAATACAGGCAATGTACCCAGCTTTCCCGGGAAGATGAAGTCAAAGAGAGACCACAGCTCTCGGAGGTTATTCTGCATCGGTGAGCCAGACAGGATGATGCGATGAGGCGTGCGGAACTATTACAGGAAAGAAAGGACTTTTCTATTAAATTCATCTTTTAACACATGATCACCAACCCTACCCCAAAACACTCCCATGCAATCCTGTCATTTAACACAACTACATATCATTTTGGTCTCCTCTAAAATGTAGACATTTTACGCAACTTCAATTCTTCAATTACCCATAGATAAAATATATATATACATAGATAATGTATATATATGGAAGAATTTTTCTTACTGTTCAAGTTGAAGACTATGGACTAGAGTTGGATGTGGTTACACTCTAACAACTGATCTATACAAGAGACATTCAGTAATATCAACAATTAGAATCTGAGGAAACATGATTAAGGGTAAGAACAAAAAGTGTTCAGCATTAAGGCAAAACGTGTATTTCAAACTCCTTATGCAAAAGCACAAGGAAAGATTCCCTAAGGGTGTTATTAAAAGCAGAGAGTTTATTCTCAATGAAATATTATCCACCTGGATACCCCCCTTGTTATAAGAGGTCACACCTGTTTGCAAGCAAGGGTGATGGCAGCATTTGGATTTCGAATTTTGTGTCCCTCGTCCAAGATCACATAGTGCCAGTCATGCCTGCTAATGTCATCTTGCATCAGTCGAATGTAGGAGTAAGAAGTGATCAAAATCCCGTGACAATGAGCAATGTCTCGAACTAGTTTCTCCTAAAACGATGACAAAACGGCAAAGCCAGTTTTAAACAAGTTAAATGAACGTGACTGTTTTTTTCAATTCTATTTTTTTTTTTTTAATTTTATTTTATTTTTAAACTTAACATAACTGTATTAGATTTGCCAAATATCAAAATGAATCCGCCACAGGTACACATGTGTTCCCCATCCTGAACCCTCCTCCCTCCTCCCTCCCCATTCCATCCCTCTGGGTCGTCCCAGTGCACCAGCCCCAAGCATCCAGTATCGTGCATCGAACCTGGACTGGCATTGTGTTGGTTTGTGCCATACAATGTGAATCAGCCATAATTATATATATATATATGTATACACATACACACACACACACACATCCCCTCCTTCTTAAGCCTCCCTCCCCTTCCTATCCCAAGCATGACTCTTAAAATCTACCTTTCAACCATGATACAGTCTAAGGCACTTTATAAACATGTACATAAACATAATACATACAACCTAGTTACGTATTATCATACCAGAAATCTACTTTATGTTTCATTAATCTGTAAGTTGTAAATGCTGATAATATATTCACTATTATGGGGGAAGAGAGTCAAAGAAAACCAGAAAAAGATGTAACATGTAAACACTTGCCCAAATTTCATTTTTCCAAAACATCCTTTGTGTTACTCCATATTAAACTTCCTTCCATATTAAACTGGGCTTCCCTGGTGTCTCAGACAGTAAAGAGTCTGCCCATAGTACAGGAGACCTGGGTTCAATCCCTGGGTTGGGAAGATCCCCTGGAAAAGGAAATGGCAAACCACTCCAGTATTCTTGCTTGGAAAATCCCATGGATGGAGGAGGCTGGAAGGCTCCTCCATCCATGGGGTCACAAAGAGTCGGACACGACTGAGCTACTTCACTTTCACTTTTCACTTTCATATTAAACTTAAAACAACAAGGTAGATGAAAAATGATTTATGATTTTAAAATGAAAGCAAGAAAATGAAGGAAAAGTCAAGGCAACAAGAAGGACAAATCCAGCTCTAATGATGTGTAACATGAATTCAAGGAGGACAGAGTACAAGGGGTGAAAAGAAGTGATTGTTTAAAATGATACCAAAAAATTCTGAGAAGAGACTAGAGTCCACGGAGCAAAACACTCCTGAGTGCCAGGCAGACACACTGAAAAAGCCATACACCTACATATATCCCGACTAGATGTCTGAATTCCAAAAATGAAACCAAACAAGAGAAATGCTGCAGCTTCTAATTAGAACAAAACAGATTTTTTTAAAAGATTCCCTTCAGAAGAAAAGGACTCTACCTGTGTTGAATATCTTTTCTGCAACACTAAAAATGTCAGAGAGCAAAGGGAAAATCTTTCCATAATTCTAAGGAGAAAGCAAAGATTCTGGAATTCTGCACTGATCCAAACTAGCAGTCATGCATGCCAGAAAAAAAGTAAATTCCACCTTCAGACAGTCAAGGACAAAAAATAAACGAGCAGGAGATGGCCTTGCAGTGGCATGCTGCATCCAGCTGGTGCGGGCGCCACCTCTGTGAGAACGTGGTCCCTTTGCCTGGTGGGAGGAGGGGCTGAGGACTCCACACTCTGCACCACAGTGGACAGCAGAGCTCCCCACCCGAGGCTCAGCACACACGGGGAGCTCATAGCACCTCTGAGAAAGGAAGGAGGTCCTTACCCCAACTTACCGATGACAGAACTGTGGCTTAGAGAGAGTAAATATTATCAGGCCACAGAGCTGGGAAGAAGTGGAGCGGGATTTGAGAGTAAAAAAAAGAAGCCAACTCCAGAGCTAGTATTCACTAAGCATTAGGCAACACTGCAGAGAAGGCAATGGCACCCCACTCCAGTGCTCTTGCCTGGAAAAGCCCATGGACGGAGGAGCCAGGTGGGCTGCAGTCCATGGGGTCGCGAAGAGTCGGCACGACTGAGCAGCTTCACTTTCACTTTTCACTTTCATGCATTGGAGAAGGAGATGGCAACCCACTCTAGTGTTCTTGCCTGGAGAATCCCAGGGACGGGGAAGCCTGGTGGGCTGCCGTCTATGGGGTCACACAGAGTCGGACACAACTGAAGCGACTTAGCAGCAGCAGGCAACACTGCCTCCTAACTATGAAAGAAAATATTTTTAAGGGACGATTACATGTAATATACTTACCAATCTTAAATTATTACAGCAATAATTAAACATTAAAATAGTTAAATAATTAAATGTTAAAATATTATTTTAAATACTAATGAAACAGCTAAGGATCTAAAATACAGATCCTATATATATATATGTATAAAATATATATATAAAGGATGTATTTTTGCATTACTGCAAGTCCAGTATAACAACCAAGAGTGAGAACAGGAGAAAAATAAGAGTGTACTAAAAAAAAAAAAAATCCCTTCTCCAAGGGTAGAATGGGGTGTACACAGGTAATGAATACTGTTCAATTCTTTACCGTGACAGAAAACAGGCTAAAGTACATTTGCAAAAAACGCAAGCCCATTTGCTGATTAATAGCTGCTGCTGCCGTTCAGTCACTAAGTCATGTCCAACTCTTTGTGACCCCATGGGCTGCAGCCCATCGGGCTCCTCTGTCCATGGGATTTCCCAAGCAAGAGTATTGGAGTGGCTTGCCGTTTCCTTTTCCAGGAAATCTTCCCAACCCAGGGATAGAACTCGGGTCTCCTACTTGGCACACAGATGCTTTAACACTGGGAAGCCCTAATAATGGTGGTTTAGTCATGTGTCTTCGGCATAAATATCAGAAAAGAAACAAACTGTAGGACTATCAAACCACTGTCAGGCAAAGAAAGGAACAGGCAACAGACAGGTGGTTTCAGACCTAACTGGAGAAGGCGATGGCACCCAACTCCAGGGCTCTTGCCTGGAGAAATCCCGTCGACGGAGGACCCTGGTGGCCTACAGTCCATGGGGTCGCGAAGAGTCAGACACGACTGAGCGACTAAACTTAAAAAACTAAACTTCAGACCTGACATTTATTTTGGGGTTGCCATGTGACAGCGGGCTGGCAGCAGCGACATCTTCCACTAGGAGAGCATGGCCAAAGCCCAGACTGGCGCTGAGAATCGAGTACACGCGACGATGAAAGACATACCAAGGAAATGCAAACAGAAACCTGCGGGACACGCCACTGCTTCTCAGAATTCCACCTCAGGAGAGAGAGGAAGACTAAAGGCAACTGAAAGTGCAAAAGTTGGGTACGAAGGAGCCGGGGCTCACCGTCAGTCAGCTCCTTTTGACGACTCTTAGCAGAGCCTCCGCCCACATACAGGCCCTCATTCCTCACACCCCACTGGGGCGGAAATCAAACCAAGCAGCCACAGCACGAGGTGAAAAAGGGAGAGTGAGGCAGTGAGATAAAAACAAAAATCAGGGACGCTTAAAGACAAAACTCGCAGAACTGATAGAGAACACATGTAAACAGCTCTTTGAAAAGACCCCAAAAGAGAGAGACCTCTGTAAAGTCAGCCTGCAGAACAGACTGACCTGGCAACGTGGGGAACGTCAGTCACACAGAGGCAGCACAGAGAACAGCAGCCATGCAGTGTGCGATCCGACGCCGCCCGAAACCTGAACACAGAGGCAGCACACAGAACAGCAGCCATGCAGTGTGCGATCTGACGCCACCCGAAACCTGAGAGGATGCCACTAAAAATAAATAAGTTACCGAAATGGACCCAAGAGAAACGAGACAGACCAATCAGACCATACTTAGACTTGAAAACAATGCTAAACTTTTCCCACCAGAAGTCTACTAGACCCAGGGGTTTTATAAGTGAAGTAGGTATCAACTCTGTGATTTAAATGGCCCCAAAATACAGAACAAGAAGACTAGCAAAATGCTGTTTTCAAAACTGACAGAAGCAACATACTCACATGTACCCCTCAATAGAGATTCATTGCTTTATAAATAAAAATTTAGCACTATATTAAGTGAATAAGGCATCACAGGAGTAGAATTGCTAAATATTAGGAAAACCAATACAATTATTCATATAATCATAATCATATAAATTTTATAAACTCAACATCTTCAAAAATATTACCTTAATAAACAAAGAATTAGAATATTTTTTAATTCAATAGAATATAAAGGGTGTAACACTAACCAAGACAATTTTGAAAGAGGAAGAGAGACACTGTCTTCTATCAGACACACCTCAGGGCTCACCTAGAACTTCAGAGGTAAGAGCCGTAACACCTGGCGCTAGTGCAGGTTCGGCAAGTGAGAGCTGCATCACTGACATGACTCGGCTGTACCTGCTCCCCATTCATGGCTTGCAGTCCCTGCACAAAACTGCACAGAGGCCACACCGAGTTAACCATTTCCTGACTATCTTTTTGGTACCTGATGATGAACACACTGCCCCACCTCCACCCACTTCTCCCTGACCACAGTGCTATCCATGGCCTCGGGCCCCACCATGGCAGCGAGTGTCCAGCGAAGACATGCAAGGTGTCCAGAGATACACTGCTGCACCTTGCACTCATCCCACCAGCGCTGAGGCCCCACCTCTGGCTGAGTCAGAAGCCAGAGGTGACCGCAACAGCTCCTCTGCATCTTCCTTTTCCACTCGAATTCTGAGCAGGCAGCCATCGCAACCCTACCCCATCCCCCCTCCTGGGAGAGCAGTGGCTGCTAGAAACCACGAAGCAGGCAGGGCGAGGGACAGCAGCGAATGGGCGCACAGCCACGTCCCGTGCCAAGCCCCAGGCACGGAGCTGTGTGCAGAGAAACGGGAGAGGAGAGCGACGACTGTTGGGGCCTGAAATACGGCAGGAGTGAAATTACCACTCATGTTTATAAAGTGTCCGCTGCATCACAGCCAAAGCCTGCCCATGTGGGTCCACTTGTTCATGACTTTGGAACCCCTCGCTGCTGAATTCACCAACTCAGCACTGTCATTCCACTACACTCCAAGGAACACCACCCTGAACTGGATTCTGGACGTCCCTGTACCACAGTTAAACAAATGGGACGCCACGCCTCCCAGCTACGCACCACCAGGGCGATGCTTAGCTTCATGGGCATGTCTAAGAGTTGAAATTTATTTGGAAAATTCTGTGATTTAAGCTATAGCTATAGAAATACAAATTTTCTACCACATTCAGAAAGATGTATGATGATGAGTAAGAATCAAAGATGCTTTTATAAAAAAGAGTAAGAAATTTGCTGAACGTCTGCACTGAAAATATAATCTCCACTTAACAGCCACTGGGTAAAAACACATCTAAGACTATTTGTTTTCACCTGATTCAATCTCAGAATTCTGTAACTGCCTAGACCCGAGTTTCAATAATGGTGAATTGTTGAATATTATGGAGGTCTCTATCCAAACACTTAAGACAAATCATCTCGGGCGGTTTCCAAATTAAAAGCTTGTAAAATATGTAACCTCTCCTAGTTTTTGCAGTTAATAGGGTACATCTGCAATTAGCCTGGCTTACTGAATGCAGCGCTGCTGTCATGAAAAGATGTCTGTGAAAGTGCTGCTGTTATTATGCAGGCTCAGGAGACCAATCCCTCCTAGAGGGCAAACAGTGGGCTGGGGGGAAGCAGCAGCCATAAATCACACTGTCAGGCAGCAGGGGAGCCGGGAAGAGCACAGGCACGTGAAGGCCATTCACAGCAAACGGCCCGGCGCTGCCCAGGAAGAGTTTACTGCACCTGTAATTAATTAAAATTTCCTTCAAGCCAAATCTTTAATAAACAAGGATTTGTGCTGACAATGAAGAAAAAAGGGCCCCGGCAAGATAATTTTACAATATCCCTTACAGAACAAGCGCAGCATCGATCATCTCTCGTATCAGGTGTACACGCCGTCTCGAAAGTTAACAGGAACTAACATCACTTTGTGTTATAATTTGTGTACTTGGAGCGGATCTGAAATATTTAGGATGCTTGAGGGACCACGTGGTCCTTTTCTACCTTTGTTATGTTTTCTCTCGACTCCCAGCTTTTTAAAAAGCCAAGTCTTTTCATGCTAGCGTTTCAGGAAACGGGCCTTTTTAAGGAACATGCGACGGCAGTGGTGGCCGATGGCCCGTCCTTGCGTGGACTCTTCCCTGGTCACACCCTGCCTTTCCCAAAACAGAATTTTAACGTTCTCTTTCACTGTATCCACTTGGAGCCAATGTACCTAGACACAGGGTGAAAAAGGTAAAGGATTGTGAATACCTTTGATAAAGCCAGTGTGAACTATCTCAAGCATAATCATCCTGAATCAGTCAGAAGCATCAGGATGTCTTTTCTCAAGCACTGAGATGAAGAGGCCTGCCATACTCTTTTTCAATACCAGGAATCACCTGGGTGAACACTGCATGCTGGGGAGCACACTAAGTTTATTGTGCACCCGTACGAACCCAACAAATTCTCAAAAGATTACTAAAAAAAAAATACCCATTTTCAGGAGTTCAAACAAGGCTCAGAGAAGCTTGCCAGGTCACAAAGCTATAAAATGGCAGATCCAAGATTCAAGCCCTGGCCTGGTAATTATAAAATCTATGCCTTTAGATCTTTATGCCACTGCTGCTTTTCCTAATCCTATGGCTCTAAATATCATGAATGAATCAAAATGATAAATCTCCTTGAATTATTAATATCAAAACTATTCCACAGTATTACCATGTCCTACAAAGCAGGGAAAGGTGAGAGCTTTAAAGTGGCAACTGTTTCAGAACATAAGCGAACATCTCTCACGAGACATCTTCCAGCAACTTGAAAAAAGGGTACTTAATAATTAAACAAACTTTACAGCACCGTGCTAAAGATGCCACCACCTGCCGTGAGTTAGATAAGTATTATAAAACTGTCTTCTTTTATCTTTTCATGTATTTTCTTTCCCCAAGAAAATGGTTAGTTTTCCAAGCCAGTTAGAAACATCATATCCATTTTTTGCAACTCAAATAGCATCACATACCTACAATATTGTATTTAGTTATTCAACAAATAAAGATTAATCAACTTATGTATCAAGTTTCTCTCCATTAGAAAAAGGGATCATAAAAGATAATGAGAAAAGGAAAATCCTAGATTCCTAGTAAATGAGATTTCAACTGACCATTACGGAGATTCAGAGCCTAAAAATGTTCTTATCTGATTTGATCATTTGATTGAAAATACTGGCCATTTTTTTTGCATGGTTGCTGAGTATTCATTTGATAATTCAAAATTATGCTGTCAACCAAAATGAATATTAACAAAGATAATACAGAATCACATGGTGAGAGAGGTGGGAAGCTAAAAGGCAATTTAGGGAAGAAAAATGATAGATAAGCTCCATCAGAAATTGCTTGATCATTTGATATCTATTCTCCAAATGAAAAACTTTAAAAAATTTCAAAGTTTAACATCTGCAAGTTACAACAAAACTTTAGAAAAATAATAATAATCTACTGAATAAGAATAATAATTCTGGCATTATTACACTGTTAAGCTTCCCAAAGAGAAATTCTCTTCCCTTCCGTATTTTCTCCAGCACTGAATGTCCCTATACCAGAGCGCTGCCATTTTATTTAGACAGGACAGCCAGCGGCACAAGTGTTTCCCCATGGAAAAGAGGAATTTCAGCCTACAGGATGGAAAGGTAGACATCAAATGCTGGCTTAGAGGACAGAACAGCACTTGCAGGATTTGAAGTGTGATTAAGAAATGTAAACTCTGTTGCAATTAACACACCCCTGTAAGCCAACAAGCGTGCATGGTGGTGACTACGATCTGCACACAACAGAACAAATGCAAACGGAAGACGCAGCGGGGCCAGACGCTGCTCAGTGCTGCACCCAGAAGCCAGAGCTCTGATCTCAGAGATGTTCAGAAACAAGGAATTTTGTTTCCAGAAATGGAAACAAGGCCTGTGTGGAGGAATTGACACATTTTCAATATGCTTTCATCACAAACAATAAACTGATGCTAATATTAATAATAAACTGTGCTTCTAAGTGGATAGTATGGTTTGAAAGATACAGAAGAACATCTTTTCAATCTTTTGCATAACAGCTTACATCTTTAGGGATATGAGACACTTTATAATGGAAAAGGAACTATACAAAGAGTTAAGGGTCAGAGTAAAAACACAAGCCTCCTTACTTTTCCTCAAAACTTAAGTAAGAAACTTTCAAATTAAAGTCCTCGGTAAACCATTAAGTACTTGAAAAACTATGAACAATTATATGTATGCACGTATCTGTGCATAACCAGACATCTCAGAAGGTACAGATCACTGTAAAAAAAAAAAAGTGAATAATCTGTTCTTTAAGGTTTTGTTTGCCCTCCAAGCAAGTTAAGGAAGCAAGACTCATCAACAGAGGCACTGACCAATGTGAATTCTATTTCCATTCATTAGTCAATGAATTTCGTTTGCATGAACACTGCTTTTCAGGCTAACAGAGGAAATACAAGTGGGCCATGATATGGTGAAGGTGTAACAGAAAAAGCACAGAAGAAAATAAAAGGATAAAGAGGAACATGTGAAAAATGTGCTTTTTAAAGATACGCCATCAACTAAAGAATTCTAGTACAGGATTCTGCAATACAAAACATTAAGAAATGTCAAAAGACAAAGAAGTGAAAAAAGCAATCAAAAGTATTTTACAGGGGTGATAACAAGATAGTTACAACAATTTAGCTTGACTAGAAAAATGATTGAAACTTATTCTCATGCTACTAAAAAAAACACTTTTTAAAAACTGCAGCGTTTACCTCACTTCATTAATTATTTCAACTCACTTGTTTTCCATTTATCGTTTAAAATTCAGGGCAAAGTCAGCTGGTTTCAACAACAGCTAGTAAAAGCAAGATTCCACCTCACCAAACTTGAGCTACCAAATTATAGATACTCCTGTTTTCACTTCTATCAAAAGCTCTGCTTACTCATGATCATGAACAAATAGGAATTTGGAGGAAAGGGGGTCTTGGCAGAATTACAAAGACATTGGAGCTTAGTGGCTCACATGTACTTAACTCAGCAGGGCAAACATTCACTAGCCCTGTCAGCTGGCACTGCTCTCACGGGGGGCATGAAGACCTCACTCACGAGCTATGACAATCAGCAGAGAAGAACTCATAGCAAACTGGCACTGCTCATCTACAGAGAAACCTGCAAACCCCAGTGAAAATGTGCAATTATCATCTCTTCAGCTATAGGGGCACTTGGGGTACAAAAATGATGAAGACATAGTCTCCACTCTGTAGAGTTTACAGTCTAGATGACAGACAGAAATGAGAATTAAAAAAGCATAATACAAGCTATCTATGCTACCCACAGAAGAACAGATGATAAACTTCCTTTTGGATGATGTGGCTAAAACAACAACTAAGTGAAGAAATGCCACCTTCAAAGAACAGTGATTATACTTAAGTGGCAATCGAGGATTCAGAAAACAAACAGCAACTTAATTAACTAAAAGGCAATAATACAAATAACGAAAATGTCAAAATGGCAGGCTGTTCTTTTGCTCATTAAAAACACATTTTAAAAGCATGTTAACAAATGCCTTTACTGATTAAAATACTAATTGCATTTTGTACCTACTTTCCTAAAACTGTTAAAGCCAGTAATGCCTCAAATCCAGCCAGTTAACTACTGCATAAGGCCCTTGATTTCTGGTCCCACTCAGGGCATCAGGCTTGTGTTTCACGGGACAAGAGCATGTCTTGTCATCACCATGGGCTGTTGGATTGATAAAGCCTACATTCACAACTGTTCTGAAAATACAGAGTTCTAAAATGAATCAAGAACAATCAATGCATGAAAGAAATATCAGAACATACATCTGAGAAATAAATGGATCAAAGCAAAGACAATCAGGTAAAATGGAAGGTTTTAAAACAAAAACAAGCAAAAAGGTACTGAAGTATTGTAATGTTACCTTTTTGTGGGTAAAGGACCCGGTTTCGTGCAGAACTGCCACTCTGAATGGAGGCCACCACGTGTGAAATTCCTTCACCCACTGATGCATCACCGTCGTCGGACAGACAATTATGGTCGGACCCAACCCCTCGAACCTGCACCCAGAATGTCCAAGAGGAAAAGACAGCCGTGAATGACATATACGGATGATTAACTGCCAAAACACGAAAAAAGAAACAAACAAAACTCTACAGCTCAAAAAGGAAAATCCTACTGAGGATAAGCCCACCTAGTGAAATCCCTACGGCCCCATTCATCAATGAATGGACGCATGTATCAAGAGGAACCACCAGCTAATGTGTTAAAAATATCATCTACAGTAAAATAAATCAAACAAAAACTACCTAACAAGGAAACTTTTCTCTCTTCTTCTATTCCAGATTAGCGAAGGCATAAACAGTATATATCAACCTAAGTGAACACAGAATATGTTCTATCAGTTTGAAGCTTTACAGTTTATCAAGAGTTTTCACCCACAGGATTTCACTCAGTCTCACAGCCCCAGGAAGCCAGCAGGATGAGAACCCTGCAGTGTTCAGGCTGAAGACTGGTGTGCCCAAGGCGCCACGGTTACCAGGACACGGAGCGATGCCTCAAGTCAGTCTTCTGACGGCCGCAGCCCGCTTTTGCAGCACAGCACGCTGTTCGCTTCTCCGTGTGATACAGAACCAGTGGGTGAGCGGCAGTGACCACTTCTCCCAGAAAGCCCCAGTCAACTGAGTTCAAGCGTCACAGTTTTTGTGGAAAGCAGCTGAGCGCTACAGAGCAAGAGCCTTAACAAGGGTCGCATGTTGACCAAACAATCCCAAGACAAACATTTGTGTACCAAGATACACACTGTAGCATTCTTTGCACTGCAGAAAAAGTGGGCGCTACCTGAACACCTGTAAATAAGAGACAGGCTAAATAAACCATCCTCTTTCTTTACTACTGCACGGGCAAGTAGCTAGATGCACTGCCTAGGTCTGAACCCCAGCTCTGCACAGCTCTGGAACTTCAGTTTCTCATCTTAAAATAGGAACAGCAGCCAGTTACACAAAGTTTAAATCAGTAACTATAAAGTGCTTAGAATAGTATATACTAAATACTATTAGAATTTGTTAAGATAGAATATACCGTATAACCATTAAAATCATCTTTGAAGAATATTTAAAACTTGGAAAATGTTTCAAGGTCTTTCTAAAGACCACATAATTTATGGAATCATCCCAATTCATTTACACATAGGGAGTCAGAAAACTGGTCATCGCCACCATGTCAACATTCATCTCTCCCCCTTTTCCTTCTGAACAGAAAAACTTTGTGCAGGTGCCCCCTCTTCCTTCCCAGACATGTACTTGATGGGATTCTGACCACTGTCTGGTTATGGCAAAGAGGGAAGAAGCTGGAAACACAGTTCATCTGCGGCCTGTTAGCACACAGCATTCCCCTAGAGAGGCTCGCCAGTCCACTGAGGGGCCTGGGAAGACTGGCTGGCTCATGGTGAGGAAGCACTTAGGTGCTAGGTCAGGGGTCGCGTCATCTCTTGGTCTCTCCTGCTGCATGTGAACGAGGAAACAAGAGCCCAGCAGCCACTGGCAGTTGAGTTCCTGTGCAAAGAGATCTTATGACCACAAGAAGAACTGGCCTCAGGAGAACCTGGGCTGCTTCTGATGACGCTGTGTCTAGAATCTGCCTGCTTGGTAGGTTCCTGGATGTAGCACACGTTATGTAAACATTTAACCCACACTGAAGCCAGGATTCTTTTTACTGGCAGTCAAAATATCCTGATCTCCCCTTCCGCCCTGCTTCCTACCAGTCAACATGGAACCAATGCCCTTTTCTTGTCTGAGCCCAGACCCCCACTACATGCTTGTCTGAGCCCAGACCCCCACTCCATCAGTGCTTCTACCACTTCACCTTCAGTCCAGCTTCATCTTCAGTCCTGCTGAGAGACGGGTGTCAGTCGGTGCAGAACATGAAACCCAAGCCAAAGTCAAACTAGCGATGGGAATCTTCAATACGAGACTCACACTCAGCCACCAGCGGCAACCAGGAGCTGAGACTGACAGACACTGGAGCCTTCACGGCCTGCCTCTCACTCTGCAGCAGAGTCACCGGCGACTTGAAGCTCTCATTCTCTGTCCCCTGCCTATTTCCGCCCACAAGGGTGTGGAGTATCTGAAGCTACCCACTGCACACACCTTCCCCACGCTGCCATCTCACTAACCCTCACAGTTTCACTCGCTCTCTTTACACTGGTAACGTGAATCTAGGTCTCCAGCCCCAGTCTCTCTTCTGAACTCCAAAGTACCACTTGCCTAGACGTCCAACTGCCGGCTGGTCCCTCCACGCAGATGTCCCCACAGCACCACACGTCACCCTCCCCTGAACTGTCCCTCCTCCCAGACTTCCTAATCCAATGGAAAGAGCTGTCACCCATGCTCCAGGCACCCTCAGTGGAAATCCAGGCCTGTGCCCACTCCTGTTCTTCACCACACCCAACCGACACAGAGTTCATGTCACACATACTTCCTCTCTGAGTCACTCTGTCTCTCCACTGCTAACACTCCCTTCTGGCCACTATCATCTCTTACCCAGGATATTGCACTTTCTAGCACCATCTTTTCAAGAAAGCACAATCAGAATGCCTCATCCCTTTGCTTAAGACCCTTTTCGTGTTTGTCCCTCACTCTTGAGACAGTCCAAACACCTCACCCTGCTGTCTGAGACCAGTAGGACTGGACCTCGGGCTGCCTCTTCAGCATCACCTCTCTCCAGAGCCCTCATCCTGACCGGCCCCTCACAGGTCAGCACTCCCCTACTAGCACTCTTTCAGTTCTTACAAAGCGTACACTCCTCTGACCTCTCAGCCTTCACCTTGTCCCTTCCTTCCCTTTTATTCCAGCCACACTCCACCTGTCCTTCAGCCCTCAACTTCCTCCCTTCCCGTCCCTTTCTCTCCAGGCAGGTTAAGGACCCTTCCTTGGTGAAGCCACACTAGTTAGGACTCCACATTAACCCTGTCATAATATATATCACCCTGTGTGTGTGTGTGTGTGTGCACGCACGTGCATTTATGTGCAGGACATCCTTTCTAAGCTCCTTCACAGTACAGGGATAGCTTCTTCTTTAAATGATCTCAATGTCTAAATCACAGAAGGCAATGAAAGAATATTGGCTTTTTTAATGAAAACTTCTTTTAAAAGGTTGAAAGAAAATTATATTGAAACATTAAAAGAGATTATTTTTGAGTTGGAGATCATGGTTGACTTTTTTTTGCTACAGTTCAATAAATGATTCTCAAACTTTACATTTTTTTTGTAAACTAAACCACACAGCACTGGAAATATTCATCTGCACAACTGAAAAATACTCTGTAATTCTGTAGAAAAACAAGCCACAACCTAAATAAGGCTGACCTTTTACTCCAATGTAACAAAATACCTCCACCCATTTCTAAATCCTCTCAACCTTCAGCTAGTTCCTGCCCCTGCCCCTCTGCCCCCGAGAATGGGCTCAGATCACAAGCAGCAGGAGCTGACAGCTGCTCAGGCATTCCCAGCAGTGTCTCAGCCTCCCCCAGGGCAGGTCCCCTCAAACTCCTCGGGGAGAGTACAGCTCTGCCCTGGCCCCTTCTGTGACAATATTCCCTAAAAGGATTAAATGCAGCAACTTCTTATATCCTCCAAGAGCAACTAGAGAGCTATCACTATTCACTTACTATCTAAAATATTTAAAAACAAACTCACTTTCAAATAAGCAGAAGTACGCACACATGCCTTTGCAGGTCCCACAGCATCACACGCCTTTTATAACATGGTCGCTGCCGATGCTACAATATTATGTAAGGCCAACATTTTATTCTGGCTTATGGGTCGCAAAGAGTCGGACGCGACTGAGCAACTGAACTGAACTGAACTGAACATCTATCTGGCATTATTATGCCCTTTGATCTCTGCCATTCTCCTAGGAAACTATGGAGGTTTTCACACAGAGTGGGAATCCAGGAGCAGACCTAGACTGCTCCAGAACCTCAAAAGGGGCAACCACATCCATTAACAATCACATCAACTGTCCCACCCTTCTCCAGTCCTCAATACCACTGAGATGATCTTAAGAAAGGGCTAAATTCCATATATATGCGTTAGTATACTGTATTGGTGTTTTTCTTTCTGGCTTACTTCACTCTGTATAATAGGCTCCAGTTTCATCCACCTCATTAGAACTGATTCAAATGTATTCTTTTTAATGGCTGAGTAATACTCCATTGTGTATATGTACCACTGCTTTCTTATCCATTCCTCTGCTGATGGACATCTAGCTTGCTTCCATGTCCTGGCTATTATAAACAGTGCTGCGATGAACATTGGGGTACACGTGTCTCTTTCCCTTCTGGTTTCCTCAGTGTGTATGCCCAGCAGTGGGATTGCTGGATGATAAGGCAGTTCTATTTCCAGTTTTTTAAGGAAGCTCCACACTGTTCTCCATAGTGGCTGTACTAGTTTGCATTCCCACCAACAGTGTAAGAGAGTTCCCTTTTCTCCACACCCTCTCCAGCATTTATTACTTGTAGACTTTTGGATCGCAGCCATTCTGACTGGTGTGAAATGGTACCTCATAGTGGTTTTGATTTGCTTTTCTCTGATAATGAGTGATGTTGAGCATCTTTTCATGTGTTTGTTAGCCATCTGTATGTCTTCTTTGGAGAAATGTCTATTTAGTTCTTTGGCCCATTTTTTGATTGATTGATTGGTAACAATAACCCTGTGTACGAGACAGCAAAAGAGACACTGATGTATAGAACAGTCTTATGGACTCTGTGAGAGAGGGAGAGGGTGGGAAGATTTGGGAGAATGGCATTGAAACATGTAAAATATCATGTATGAAACGAGTCGCCAGTCCAGGTTCGATGCACGATACTGGATGCTTGGGGCTGGTGCACTGGGACGACCCAGAGGGATGGAACGGGGAGGGAGGAGGGAGGAGGGTTCAGGATGGGGAGCACATGTATACCTGTGGCAGATTCATTTTGATATTTGGCAAAACTAATACAATTATGTAAAGTTTAAAAATAAAATAAAATTTTAAAAAAATAAAAAAAAAAAAAAAGAAAGGGCTAAATGTACTAGAGCGATTAGTACCAATTACCAAACTGGCTACAGTTTCTTTCATCTTTGATTATCACTGATTACCTAGTAGGTTTACAAGTCAATACCTCCGTGGTCAAATATTTCTACCTGCAGGATAGAAATCTGCCCCTCAATAGCCTTGAACTTATCAGGAATTACAAAGTAAAAATATTTACCTTTGAAAGTTTATTAACTTTTTCAGTCCTTTCACATTTATTTGTAATTAGGAATTTCCTAAATGATATCCAAGACTTCAGAGTATTAACTGAAGTTTGCAAGGTTAACCATTTATTTCTTCTCCATCATCAAGTTCAGGGGCCTATCACTATAATATGAATGGCAAAGAGAAAAGTATATAGCGTATACATTATGAACCGGGAAAACAAGCAGTATAGATTTTTATTAACCCCAGTAAGTATGCTTTTCCCTCTTTTTAAAGGACATTACATATAAAACACATTAAAGAAACAAAAATTAAAAACTTCTTTTTACCATTAAGTTCCTTCTTGGTATCCCAGAGACATCCATGGTTCCAGGATCACTGACCTTAAAATTACAATACTAAGACCATTCAAATAAAAGCCCCAAAATCTACAGCTTGCACGAGTTCAGAGGAAATTTACACAGCCCATGAAGCAAGGCTGGCTCATGCAGAACTTGGACTACACATCCGACCACTTCTCTTTAGGACATAAACCTAGAGAAGACTCCAAGTTCATCTAATTTCAAAGGAGGACAGACTATACAACTGTGAGAAAAAACGTTATACAATTTGCCCTGGCACATGCACAGAGAAGGGACCAAGCTCCTCTGAACACCTCTACTCACAGAGACCAGTTGTTTGGCTGATATATAACTGCATTCTGGGAAGCCACGTCTACCAATACTATCTTAATAAAGATGATCTGGGCTATAACCCAACGTGCCACACTATTCCATTATGGAGAAAGGAGACGCACATTGACAGTTAAGTGATTACAGCTGCTGCTCATTATTAGCCCACAGCTCACTCCTAGCTGGACTGTCACCACTCCAGAGAACATGTTTTAATTTTTCAATCAAAACTACACGGCAGGGATGATTTTAGGTTTCCCAGGCCCGGCGTATTAGACCCCACGCAAGTTTCATGGTAACAGGAAAGGAAGGGAAGAAAAGAGATGGGAAATAAGAAAATCCCAGAAACCATTTAAGGAAAGGAAGATAGTCTTAGAAACTATCTGGAGCAGCTTAGGGCATTCTCGTCAAAACCCAACCAAAGCTAACGAGAAATGCAGAGGCGAGCCGAGCAAACGGCTTGTTTAGAGAAAGCATTTTACAAACGGTGAATTAATGATATGCCTAGGCAAGAAAACACTAAATGCCCATTTTCAACTTTGACTTTTCTATTCGGACGGAATGTTTTCACATGAAATGTAGCAGAATTTCAGTATCGGAAGAAACAAACTCTGCTTCAACACTTTATTGTAGTAACAACAGAACATTTAATATTTAAAAATCCCCCAATATATTTTCCCCTTCCTACAACTGTGTAAGTATTTCTAAAATATCCTAAAACTTTAAGTACTGCTCATGGGATGTGTTGATCTGCTAAATTAATGAGAAGAGTAAGGAATAAAAACAAAGCAAAAAACTCTGAAGATTAAAATAAAAAGTTCTTTACTTAACAGTTTATGGTTTGTATTTGACCCACTCCAATATTCTTGCCTGGAGAATCCCGTGGACAGAGGAGCCTGGCGGGCTACAGTCCATAGGATCGCAAAGAATCAGACACGACCGAAGCAACTTAATCCACAGCACACAGGACATTTCAGAAAACACTTCTCTGGTGATGAACCAGAGTGCAGACAGTCACTTTCTGCCGTGGCCGCCTTCAGGCACACTAACACTCTTGTAAAGGGGTCGTCAAATCACATCCTGTGACTGCCTGGGGTTTCTATGACCTAAGTGTCTGGTAAATATCTTGCTGTTACTCATTAGGTAAAGCCTATTAGAATCCAAGGAGCTGTTGGATTATCTGGGTTTAAAATTAAATACTCTACATAATTCATCTAGCATTAATTGATTTACATAATTCATCTACCATTACTGATTTACAGAAAAAGTCAACTTACAGCTTAAATATGGAAATGCTCACTGGATTTCAAGATAAACTACTTCACTCCTACCACAAAGAACAAGCATAGTTTAAATGTTTATTCTGTCAGAAGATTAAAGGTTAATAGTTTATTTGAATTCCTAAAGAAAATAAAGATTACAACCAAAAAATAGTTTTCTATCATTTTATATTTCTATTATTTAGACTTTGACTTTCAAATTTATATAAAATTCTTAAAGACTGGGAGAGTAGGGAAAAAGCATAGTGAGCAGACAAGTATGTAATGTCATTTGAAAAAAAAAAAGCACCATCTACAAATGCTATCACGCATAATGATTATAAAAGAAATCCTCCAAAGATTCAACTTTCCCCATGAATAGACTTTGTACTTACTGTAATGCTCACCTGGTCTCCTGCCAGAACAAATATTTTAATGTAAAATTTAATAAATGGAACTAAAGGTATTATGTCTAATTTAAAATTCCATATTGTGTAAACTATTGATATTAACATAATTGAGTTTGTAAACAATCCATTTGCAGAAGCTAACCTTAGACACTGTATTGACCCAAAATATCTAGTGGGGCTCATCTGCAAAATGAAGCATCAATGCCTGGAATTCATTAGAAGTGTTACATGTTTAATTTCTCCTGCCCTACAGCTCCATTGTCTCGTAAAAATTTTCCTTTGATGTCCCCCACTAAAAGAATTAAAGGAATATTGTAATTGAAATGTCATCAATAATTCACAAGACCCTCCTCCACAGCAATACATCTGATGAAATATTAATTGAGCTCCACAGACTGACAGTCTGCAGAGGAGCACTTGCCTGTAATTTGAACCACGAGTCCTGATCTTGCTGTAGCTCAGACCTGCCAAGAAGGCAATTATCTGGATGGTCTTGCCCAATCCCATTTCGTCTCCCAGAATTCCTCCTGCCTGCTGGCAGTGCAATTCCCACAGCCACCTAACACCTGTCTGCTGGTACCTACAGCAACACACACCACAAGGAAAGAGAATGAGCATGGTGGGCGACACAGACCGTAACAGAAAGTACTCATGAATTAATCATTCAGCGAGGTTCTAGCACCAGTCAGAGAAACACGCCGGATGTGTGTTCTACATGAGTATTATATTCATAAGGTCATACATTTTTGATTACCTAAAGCATAAAATCACACATTTTTCTTTACAGAACATTAACACATTTCTAATTAAACTGATAGATAGGGTAATTAGGGACTATTTCATTTCTTTTTCAACATTAGAAATAGCCTGGTAAACAAGCATAAACTTATTATCTTTTATTCAATATCCTCCTGAAAAAAAACTCAAATGTTTTTAGTTATATAAAGTTCTAATAATTTTTCTATGAAAAGATGCATTAACATTTACTTTTCCAATCTGAACAGCATAAAAAAGCAAGACAGAGAAGACTACAATTTACAGTATATACTGTTGAAAAGTCACTTGGTAATCATATTATCTTTTTATAGGAAAAATTAAATTTTAAGGCCATAAACTAGTCTGAAGAATAGGGCTAATCACAAAATTAGTACATAACAGATGAGTCTGTCATATTACTAGCAGAAGCAAGAAAAAAACAAAAACAGTTTAAAGGCTCAAAAACACAAAAGGTCTTTTAATATTCTAAAGTAGAACTTGATTCAGTGACTTTATCATAGATACAAAGGTCAGCGCTATTAAAATTTTAAATAAATAAATTTTAAGCTTGATTTTAAATAATATTTTAAATTTAAATTTTAAATAAAATTTCAAATAGAAATAATACACTCCCCTCTAAAAAGAAAAGAGAGTTGGTATTTGCCCTTTCCCATCAATGGTATGTTTAATTCAATCATCTAAAAGTGAAGTTTAAAAAGGAACAAAGCAAAACACATTTCTGAGAATGAAAGAAAGATTTAACACGCATGAAGATTATCTGCCAAGTTTAAAAATCTAAAGGAAAAAGCACTTAAAAGACAATGACAGCTAAAGATCCCCCCCCCACAAAGAAAATACCAAGGCTAGTGAGACGGCTACCCTAAAAGAAGGCAGTTTTGCTGTTTTACTGCCCAAATGTTTAGTCTCTGCTGCATGGTATCTCTCCCTAAGATCTCACGGATTTCAGTCCCTGTGAAACTAGTTTTATTTACTCTTCTCTCAGTAAGTATGTCATCATTAACTTTCCCCAGTATTTTGAAAATCAGCTGTGGAAAAAAATCTAGTCCAAAAAGTTCCCCAAAAAACTGATGTACGTTCACAATCCACTGAATTCCAGTCAACCAGCCTCCTCTTACGGAGGCACAAAACTAGGGGGCCGACTCCTCCGGGAAGAACAGGGGCCAAAACGTCCCGGTGGTCGTTCCAGTGCTTTCCCACTACACGAAACCGTCTCCACCCCACACGGCTCCAATCAACTGAAAGAACCTAGAGAGGGCAACCGAGAAACAAGGAAAGGAGTAAGGGTGACCAGCGCGGTATCCAGAGGGAGTCAGGTCGTCCGGATTCTAGGTGACCCACGAGAGGCAGGGACAGTGTGCACGACGTCTCCTCATCTACAGATGTAATTTCCAGGGGCGTTCAAACAGCATCTAAAGAATGACTTAAGGAAAAACAGCGACTAGGCAGCCTTGTAAGTCACGTCACCACATGGGAATCCCCAACCACACCTGGGGACACTGTGCAAAGGTGGCAGAGAACAGACCCCTTCCTATGAAGGCCCTGGGCTGCCCCAGCGCGCTGGACGGCAGGCACGCGCCACTGGACGAGCACTTCCGGGCCTGGGTTCCGATGCCAGCAGCGTCACTGACTGACTCAGGCTGTGCTGCCTTAATTTCCTTAATAATAAAACGCTGTAAAACAAGTACATACTTTAAAGGAAAGCAGGCTATGGAATTCCGTTTTCAGAACTGTTTTGAAAACGTAAAAAGTTACTCTTCAGGAAAAGTTAAAGATTTTTACAAACTGCTGTAAAAGAGGAACAGAATTACTATACTCTGCTTCCCCCACAAGACTGAAGCACCACAGGAGACCCACAGATCACTGCCACACTAAGCTAAGACTGCATGCTAAAGATTGACTTTTGTCACTTGATTGCTAAATCACAGAGTCAAATGTATTTTCTGCGCAAATTTTCAAAATAGAGTTTTAAAAGTTAACCAGGATGGTGCAGAAAATAGCACTTAAATAGATAACAGTATCTGCTGACTCCTTTGTGTACAAATATATCCTATTAATTTCATTCCACATAGTGTGGTAAATATGGTAAAAATATATCTACAGCTCCCACATTTAGACAAAAATGCACATTCGACTTCATTCTTGAGGGTATTTGCCAAATCACTTAATACTCATGTAGAAGTATCCTGTCTTCATTAAATTAATCTGTAACCTGGGTATTCCTTCCGCTAGTACAACACAGATACTATTTGGCCTGTTTCTTAGTAAGAAATCACTTTAGAGAAGATGAAAAGAGTTGCCAATAAATATTATCTCTATTTATCTTTCCATAGTTAATTTTCATTTGGGAAAAGCAACAGCCAAAGTAGCCACTTCTACAGGCTATAAAACATCTCCAAAAATTACTAGAGATTCCCTACAGTTCTTTATAGTTCTGTCCAGTATAGCAACCCCACCAAGATACTTCACATCTTTAGGATTCAGCTTTCTTATATGTTTATTGGGATAAAATAACTACTCCCTCTGTCCCCTCCACCCTCAAGAGAAAAGTTAAAATTATAATAAAAGCTCTTTGAGAGGAAATATAAAAAGCAGGCTCTTTTTAAGTAGACCTCTTGCACAAGTTTCAGGCATGGCTATCAGCTCAATCTATGAAGGAGATTAAACCCAAGTGTCTCAAAGAAAGACGTTTACATCCTGCACCTGACCACCAAGTGATGATACAAGAGACAGAAAGCAGCTACTTAACGCTTTAACTTCCTGTGTGCGTCAAGGAAGCTTTCCTAAAGTACCTTGTTAAGTAAATCCCAGGAGGGATGAGACTGCACACCTGGCTCAGGATTTACGTTCATCACGGAGATCGTACCGGACACGGAGACCGTACCGGACCTCGTGGGCTACGGACACGCACCTACCACAGGGCATCCATGTATCTGCAACCCTGGGCCACTTCACATGTAAGACACAGTTTCAGGTAGAAACTCAGTCCTGAAGCTGTTTGCCTACATCTTGCCTTTTGATATAAGAATAACATCTACAGGAAATACTTAGATACACATTTGGTCAGCTCAAAAGTATTATACCCTTAGGTACAGTACAAGACACTCAAAAAAAAAATCTCTACAAAGTTTTTATTTCAACACAGAAGTGTAAGACCTCTGCAATATTGATTTTAATAAGCAATTCTTCTTAATTAATCTGATTTAAGAAATTAGAGATTTGGTCCCTTAAAAATGCTAAAAACAACAAAATAACTTGATATAAATAGCTTTTAAAGCGTTGTTTTTAGTCTGCTGATACAGGTCCACATAGACTTATAAGTTTATAAACACACTGAATGCACACTTTAGTCAATTTATTATCATCTAATTTTAATGAACAGCATGTGGCTAAAATTTCATTTGACAGTAACCATATTCAAAATAAATTGCTGCTAGTACCTTGAGGGCCCACATGTAACTATATGCAGTTCCTAAAATATTAATTTGTAACAATGGCGCGACGACAGACGTAAAGAGAGGAACACGTAGCACATACTTAAAAAGCTTTTTGAACAGAAAACCCGGCATTTTAAAACCTTCGTCAAATTCAGCATCGCTTTCCTCAGAATCATCTTCAAGTCTCAAACTCTTCTCTTTGTCCTTCAGTCTCCGTTTATTCCATCTCCTACCATGAAAACAAAAATCATATTTTCATTACTTTGGTTCCAAATCAGATTAAAATAGACAGTTCAAAGTAATACAAAGAAAAAAAAAAAAAAAAAACAGACAAAATAGAGCAGTCCTTTAGCTTTCTGCTGCCATCGTTACCCAAAACACTGATGTTCAAGGGAAAAAAAAGATTATCCTTTCCCTCCTCTTCAATTCAATTCTCATTTGAATTATTATAGCTGCTCTAGAAATATTCCTGTAAGGTCTCATTTCATTATCAAAACTACTTGCTCCTCTCCCGGCATACCCTAAGGGAAAATTTCTCTGCTAGTTCCTAAGATATATGAACTTAATTCTAGAAAAGATTCAGTGGAAATTTCAATATAACTAAATTTATAGATACTAAATGTCATAGCTCCAAAATGACAATGTAAGAAAAAATAAATTTTATTTATAATTACTATTTCTGTGCTAAAGATATGATGGTCATAGGATAAAACAGCACAACATCTTGGAACATAAAGCAAGTTTTTGGTCAAAATTACTGTGTATCAGATTCACATGTTGATTACTTAATTAGGGAGAGGCATCAACAATATAAAAGTATGGATAATGATACGACTGAGGAAGAAAAAGTGTTCGCTAAGTAAAATCTAAGTTATAAATTTAGTTATATGATGCTTTTCAGATACGAAATAGGATGAACATTTATATTTCAGAAGGGTGACTCCATGTATGTATAACAGAAGAAACGTCTGAAGATCTGAGGGTATCAGTGATACAGCAAGGCTACTGGAGAGGTGCAGCCGTTTAGTCAGACGGATTTTGCACCCGTATAACTAAAATGGACACTGGTGTCATAGGGGAGGAAAAAAACTCAACAGCCTCACATTCTAGTTGCTTCCAAAATAACAGGATAGCTTTTTTAGTATGCATGCAACTGACACTTTGAATCTCACAAAATGGTGGAAATGAAATAGAGCAGTAACAGAGATAAATGCCTTCCAAGTAGAAAGCTCACAGGAAGGGGATGAGAACAGCAACGCATTTAGGAAGTCATTAACCTGCTCTGACTATGCAGGACTAACAAAGTGTGAGGGAAGGTAGAGGAAAACACGAGAGGATAACACTGCACACGCGGCCCAGGTGGAAGAACGTGCTTCCCGATACCAATCACCAAACCAGCACGGAGGCCAAACACGGGGGCGACAGGCAACCCTGAGCGTAGATGCTGGAAGACCTTAAAGCATGGCCTCTGACTGATTCCAGCCTGGTGACAATTTCAGCGCTTCAGAGTAAGGGAAAGGGGCTAGCTGAGGCTCACCTGTGATCAGCAAGGAAGAACCAGTTGGTGACCTGAAACTACTTCACAGCGCCTATAAGCAAGCACCGCTGCTGATTTTCAGAGAGCAGACAGCGGAAGAGGCAGCGCATGGCCAAGCCTAAGAAAACAGCCCACATAGCCATCAAGTTAATACGGGACAGTGCTTTTATGGGAGATTTTTAATGGCCTTTTTGTGCTTAACCTCTGCAGGCAATCTCTTCCTCTCTTCAATTAGTATTTTTCTTTCTTAAAAGTCATCACCATGCAATTCAGGAAGTACCTCTAAGTGGCTCTAACAGTCTTAGCTCCTCTTCTGAGTTGCACATTATCTACAAATTTAGGTAAGCGCAGTGGCACACAGCACTGGTTCTCAACACGGGGGCACCTGGGCACCTCTGAGGGCGACCCCCACCCCACCCCAGAGTAACTCGACAATGCCTGGGGACAATCTGGTTGCTACAGTGCTGGAGGGAGGGGAGACATACTAGTAGTATTCAGCGGGTAGAGGCCAGGATGCTGCTAAACATCCTACAATGTCCAAGACAGTCCTCTACAACAAAATATTATCCGGTCTCAAATGTCAACAGTGCCAGGCTGACAAAGTCTGATATAAAAGTATCCCTTACAATTAGAACTTAGAAACTAAAATGATGTCTATCCATTTTCCTGATATATATGTGGCTCAGACGGTAAAGCGTCTGTCTGCAATGCAGGAGACCCGGGTTCGATCCCTGGGTTAAATGGCAGCCCACTCCAGTATTCTTGCCTGGAAAATCCCATGGATCGCGGAGCCTGGTAGGCTACCGTCCATGGGGTCGCAAAGAGTCGGGCACGACTGAGCGACTTCACTTTCACTTTCATACGTATCTGAAATTTAGCAATCAAGCGATTTCAGATAATGAGATAGCCCTCAGTAGCCAAATTCTTACTATCAGAGCTCAGAACCAAACATCTGCATAATAAAAGATATTTCTTTTTAGCAAATTTGTGGATAATATAAATTTTGAGGGAAAAAAAAATCACAAAAACTTAAAAAATCACAGCCACTTAAAAATACTTCATTTTGCATCTACTCAAAAATAATGTTACAGGAAGAAAAAGTAAGCACCAGATGATGCCAGCTTTATAAGTCAGGCACAGCAAGGTCATTGAATATTTTGCATACAAGAGTTTCACACCTTAAACTTCACAAATGATAGCTATTTCCTCAGACTTAGCCAGTTAATCTTTGTGGCTATTAAATTTCCCACCACATCACGCTGCTTCAACAGTTTCAGCTTCCTCCCTCTCACTCTTTCTTCTCTGAAATATATGGGCATCATGTTGCCACAGAACACACAGCACCTAGGAAACCACATAAGCCACCACAGAATGATTGCATTCCAGTGCCTTCCGCTTCATAAAGAAAGATGAAAAGAGACAAACATTCATCCAGTTTGGCTAACAGATGACTAAAGGTGGTGAGGAAGAAAATCATTATTGCCTACAAGTATTTGTATCATTGTGAAGACAAATTGCCCCAGTAGAATCGTACGCACATATTAAAGACAGAAACTCCCAGCGTTATAAAACCACACGCACGTGTGGTCCAGCTAAGAGACTCTCCCGGTACACAGAGCGGCCATTCCTCACGCGGCAAACCACCAGGAGGCCTGACCGCCCAACCGCCCCACCCGCGCCACCAACCGGGGCAGCACCGAGCGCTGGGCAGCAAGCACCACCACGCGGCGTGCTAGTGGGTGGAGAGGAGCCAGACCCACCTCAGCTCCAGGAGAAACACATGTCTCCCCATCCCAGGTGCCAACAGGGTCTAAAACTGCTCTCTTCAGGGTGCTTAACTCGTGGTCCTACAGTCTGGCAGGCTGAGCGGCCTGCACAGTCTGCAGGTATAAAAGGGACTTCTGTGCTGTGAATAAAGCGGGTCTGACATGTGCCCAATGAGCACAGGCTCAAACCCTCAGGCTCAGACGGTCCAGAACCCAATCCCACTCCCATGCCTTACCACCTCAGCCCTCAGCAAGCAACTTAACCTCTCTAGCATCTACATTTCCTCATCTCTGAGATGCGGGAAGAGGGGCATCTGAGTCACTGGATTTGGGGGGGATTAAATGAGGTGCCACATATAAAGCACGTATCATAAGACAAGGGCATAATAGGTGCTCAATGAATTAATGTATTATATATAACCATATGTACTTACCGAAACCTCATACAACCCTGAGTGAACTGCCAGTGTTCACTTACAGAGGAATAAACAGAGGCATGTACAGTTCAACACAATCTGCAAGAACATGCGAGAGGACTCTGCAGCAGGCACCTCTGCTCAAAAACCATGACAGTCTGTCAAATGGGTGCTCAGTAAATGACTGTGAGGAGCATGAGCACCATGAGTAAAGACTCTTAGCCATCAGAAGGTATCTGCAGGAAAATGTCGATTTAAAAGTGCCATAACAGATTTGTAAATAGTTAATTGTCATGAAGCGTGGCCACCTTTTTATATGATAGTTAACAACTACAGAATAACCTAAAAATGGTTGGGAGTGAGTCAAAATTAAGATCTGGACCCAGAGGTGTGAAATCTTAAAAGTGGCCTCAGAAATGTCTAAATTCAATTATCTCAATAAATAAGCTAGATGACGGATTTTAAAAGTAGAACAGGGCAGTAAATAGTCCAATATTTACATTTTTGAAAAAGTAATCGTTGTCACGTTTTCTATTCCCTCGTTTTAAGAGTCACACACGTAAGAGTCACAGCTGCAGCCACATAAAACCAAGCGGGCCTGGTGTTCTCTGGCAGGGCTTCCAAGTCCCCACACGGCTGCCGTAGTCAGCCCGCTGCTGAGGCTGCTGGCAGCTACTTAGAAGAGAACCCAGTAATAAACATAAACTTATAATTCTAATCAGATGCAGGCAGGGCAAACGCTGCTTGGCTTCGCCACATCCGCGCACGAGTGAGAGCCTGGCCCAGGCTGTGGGCCCTGGGGCTGACGCTGCAGCAACCATCTGTCAGCAGCGGCTCGGACCCAGGCCCGACAGACAGCAAGGCTGCACAACCAGCTGAACTGCACAGAACAGTATGTCCTTCAGTTGTAACCTACTGGCATGCCCTGTCGATGGAACCCGGAGGATACACCTGAGAAGTTAACTTCTTTTCAAAGGAGAATTTCCAGCATTTCAAGGATGTTCAAAATGCCAGAGCAGAACACAGCCAGCTGCCACCATGCCAAACCTTGAGCCCACTCATCGCTGAGCATCTGCATGCCCTGCACTGTCCCCAAGCTCCCTCCCGCAACACACACATTCATTCACGTGCCTGGGGACCCTTCAGACCTCAGCCCGAGCAGCACCCCTGGAAGAAGTCTTGCGCAACCTGTCAGTGAGGTGTCCAGTCCCCCAGGGGCCTTCCTAATACCACGCGCCTTGGGCACACCTGATGTCTCCACTACCAGAGCGTGAGCATCTTTTGACACCTGTACCTGTCTCCCCTGTTAGACTGGGAGCCACCTGAGGTCAGAGACGGTCTCAGTCATTTTCATATCTTTAAAGACTAGCATAATGCCCACCTCACCAGAGGCTCGATAAATGCTAAAGAAATGAATCAACAGGGTTCAGAATTGGGTGAGGAAGACCCAGGGGCAGAGAACCATGGCTTGAAAATGGTCATAAAATAGGTCCCTCAGCAATGGTTCCAGAAACGTCCTGTTCTAGCTCCCTTGGGCCTGCCTCCTGCAGCACTTCCTGCCCCTTCTATATGCATAACTCTGGGCTGTAGCCCCTGCATAAACATGGCTGGGTCCACTGCAAAGAATGAGGCTTGGCCAAGAGCGACTGCAAAGTCAGAGATGTTTAATTTAGAATTTTACAAGGAGGAAAAAAAAAAAAGAGAGAGGAAGCTCATTACATTGAACGACAAAAATTTTGTAAGGTGTTTCCAATTCCCCGTTTCTGTTTTTCTGGGCTTCCCAGGGGATTCACCTTGCAACAGGACTGGTCTTTGCACACCAGCTGATGGGAAGAAATAAGGAGTCCTGAGTTTGGGTCCAAGGCTCCCAAGGACCAGGTGGGAAAGGCTGGGCAACAGATTCAACTTTTTATGAGAGGATTCATCTCTTGGCAGAGGAAAAAAGAAGTTTACATAGCCCTAATCTATATTTACATTAACGGAAAGGAAATAATGTTTCTAGTGTTGCCACTTTCATCTTTTCTTTAATCCATACATATAACAGTCACAGCTGCAGCCCAACAAAATGAGGTGAGTGTGTTACTGACTGGCAGGTTTTCTAATTCCTCTAGTCCCTCAGACTCCAGTGGTAGCTACCAGAGCAGAACCAGCAAAAACACAGATGCAAGCTACCCACTGAGAAGGGGAAACTGGATGTAGGCAGACAGCGACGCTACAGGTCTGTCATTAGCAAGGGGAGGCCTTGAACTTCAGAAACATCATCTGACAACGCTGCATCTGTCTCCTCGACCACCAAAGGAGCCAAATAACAGGTTCTTATAGGACTAAGTGAAGCAATGTTTACTATATGCTTTGGAAACTATTTTTAATACTGCATACATGTCAGACACTGTATCACAATTATTGGCAGATTACACAAAAAAGCAAAACTGAGAAATCTGAATTAATTGTAGGTTAAATGTGGATAGTAACAAATGTCAGGACACTGTGGAACTGCAATCTAGGGTGGGCAGGAGTTAAGCGTACCAAGTCTAGAAGACCATCACGCTACCGTGCCTGTACTATCAGCCAAGATGAAGATTATCATGGTCACTCTGAGCACAATGTCCTACTCGCTGAGTGAAGCGAAGATGTAGAAAACCAAGCCTTACAAGGCACAAGAGAAGGATCTGGAACACTGACCTCTAAACAGAGAAAACTACAAAGAACCAGTGTAATCTTGACCCACCCACACTCAGAGCCAACGAGTAGGCTATTGGTTAGAAGAATGCCCCCTGGGCAGATGTCCAGTGCCCCCTAGTGTGTTCAAAGGAGAAATAATTTTTTATTTCTCCCCAACTGTTAATAATGTACTTATATAGATATTTTATCACTAAGTGGACATAATCATATTAATAAGAAATATATGAAAGTTAAGAAAAGCCTAACATTAAACAAAACTAAGTTTATAACAGCATATGCCATATGAGTTGGCAATGCATATTAAATATAATTGTTAATAGCACTTTTTACCCTGGAAAACGTTTTCTTTTCATACATATCGATATTTATATAAGCTCTTCCTCATGATTCTCATAGACCCTCTTACTGGCTTGATGAAATCTTACTAGAAAATGTTTTATCTAATGGACATACACATAACAGGACTAGCTAATTTTTGTTGAGTGTCTGATAGCTGCCAATGTCTCAGATATATTACCTTTTGTAATCCTATCGTCACCCTTGAAGAAGGTACTGTCATTTATAGATGTGGAGATACACAGGACCTCATAGCTACTCGGTAAGACTTGGGCATTCTGACTCCATGGCCTGTGATTTGCACCCACTATGCCATATATCCTAAAAGAAATCCAACCTTGAACATTCACTGGAAGGGCCGAAGCTGAAGCCCCAATACTTTGGCCACATAATGTGAAGAGACAACCCTGGAAAAGACTCTGATGCTGGAAAAGATTGAGGGCAGGAGGAGAAGGGGGCGACAGAGGATTAGATGGTTGGATGACATCACCAATTCAAAGGACATGAGTTTGAGCAAACTCTGGGAGACAGTGAAGGACAGGGAAGCCTGGTGTGCTGCAGTCCACTGGGTCACAGAGAGTTGGACACAACTTAGCGACTGAACAACCACCAAAATGCCCCCTCAGCTGTGGACAAGCTATGTTTTGAAATTATATATACATACATACTATGTTTTAATACATAATATATTTTCTAAATTTAGAGGCAGAAAACACCCTAATAACAACAACTAAGAGTAACTGATTAAGCGTGCGGGGTGCTGCTCTAAGTGTTTACATGTATTAAACAATTTAATCCTTACAACTCTATGAGACAAATACTATTCTTAATCTCTTTTTCTTAATTAAAGAAAGGTAGGCAGGGACAGGTAAAGCAGCCTGCTCAAGATCACCAATGTGAAGGTCTCAACCTGGAGTCTGTGCTCCTGTTACATAATCTTGAGTTTCAAAAACATTTTCAAACTTGCAAAAAAAATCACCCTTTTTCTCACAGCACCAGCCAAAAAGGTCAATAATCACCTCTCTAAATGCTATACAATGAAAACACTTCTACAAGAGCAAACTAAATTCTAAAACGTCAATTCAAATTTGTCTCAAGAAACATCGGTGTGAAAGTCTAGAGCGAGGAAAGATGGCCATTGTTTGTGCACAATAACATGATTCCGTCCACACCTTGCTGCTGTGCAGGGTGGGTCAAAACCCACTCTTCACGGGACACCTGCTAACTTACCCAAGTAACAGTGAAATCAATTAACAGTTCTGATTACAGATAATCTGGGCTGAAAAAACACATCAGTTCAGTTAAGTCACTCAGTCGTGTCCAACTCTTTGTGATCCCCTGGACCGCAGCATGCCAGGATCCCCTGTCCATCATCAACTCCCGGAGCCTACTCAAATTCATGTCCATCGAATTGGTGATGCCATCCAACCATCTCATCCTCTGTCCTCCCCTTCTCCTCCTCCCTTCAATTTTTCCCAGCATCAGGATCTTTTCAAATGAGTCAGTTCTTCACATCAGGTGGCCAAAGTACTGGAGTTTCTGCTTTAGCATCAGTCCTTCCAATGAATATTCAGGACTGATTTCCTTTAGGATGGACTGGTTGGATCTCCTTGCAGTCCAAGGGACTCTCAAGAGTCTTCTCCAACACCACAGTTCAAATGCATCAGTTCCTCGGTGCTCAGCTTTCTTTATCATCCAACTCTCACATCCATACATGACTACTAGCCTTGACTAGATGGACCTTTGTTGGCAAAGTAATGTCTCTGCTTTCTAATACGCTGCCTAGGTTGGTCATAGCTTTTCTTCCAAAGAGCAAGCATCTTTTAATTTCATGGCTGCAGTCACCATTTGCAGTGATTTTGGAGCCCAAAAAAATAAAGTCTCTCCCTGTTTCCATTATTTCCCCATCTATTTGCCATGAAGTGATGGGGCTGGATGCCATGATCTTAGTTTTCTGAATGTTAAGTTTTAAGCCATCTTCACTCTCCTCTTTCATCAAGAGGCTCTTCAGTTCTTCTTCACTTTCTGTCATAAGGGTGGTGTCATCTGCGTATCTGAGGTTAGTGATGTTTCTCCTGGCAATCTTGATTCCAGCTTGTGCTTCATCCAGCCTGGCATTTTGCATGATGTACTCTGAATATAAGTTAAATAAGCAGGGTGATAATATACAGCCTTGACATATTCCTTTCCCAATTTGGAACCAGTCTGTTGTTCCATGTCCAGTTCTAACTGTTGCTTCTTGACCTGCATACAGTTTGAACATTCTTTGGCATTGCCTTTCCTTGGGATCAGAATGAAAACTGACTTTTTCCAGTCCTGTGGCCACTGCTGAGTTTTCCAAATTTGCTGGCATATTGAATGCAGCACTTTTACAACATCATCTTTTAGGATCTGAAATAGCTCAACTGGAATTCCATCACGTCCACTAGCTTTGTTCATAGTGTTGCTTCCTAAGGCCCACTTGACTTCGCATTCCAGGATGTCTGGCTCTAGGTGAGTGATCACACCATTGTGGTTATCTGGGTCATGAAGGTCTTTTTTTGTATAGTTCTTCTGTGTATTCTTGTCACCTCTTCTTAATATCTTCTGCTTCTGCTACGTCCATACCATTTCTGTCCTTCACTGTGCCCAACTTTGCATGAAATGTTCCCTTGGTATCTCTAATTTTCTTGAATAGATCTCTAGTCCATGCCTGAAGAACTATGGATGGAGGTTCGTGACACTGTACAGGAGGCAGTGAACAAGACTATCCCCAAGAAAAAGAAAGGCAAAATGGTTGTCTGAGGTCTTACAAATAGCTGAGAAAAAAAGAGACGCTAAAGGCAAAGGGGATAAGGAAAGATATACATATTTGAATGCAGAGTTTAAAAGAATGGCAAGGAGAGATAAGAAAGCCTTCCTCAGTGATCAATGCAAAGAAATAGAGGAAAACAACAGAATGGGAAAGACTAGAGATCTCTTCAAGAAAAAACACATAACGTAATACCAGACACACCAATACACAGGCACACCTTGGAGATATCACAGGTTCGGTTCCAGACCGCCACAACAAAGCAAATACTGCAATAAAGCAAGACACATGAATTCTGTGGTTTCCCAGTACATATAAAAGTTACGTTTACATTATACTGTAGTCCAGTAAGCGTGCAATAGCATTATGTCTAAAAAAGTAATGTACATACCCTAATTAAAAAATGGTTAGTTAAAAAACTGTTACCCATCATCTGAGCCTTTAGAGAGTCAACCTGTTTCCAACAGTAACAGCAAAGATCACTCATCATAGATCACCATAACAAACACAATAATGAAAGTCTGATATACTGTGAGAATTATAAATGTGACACAAAGATATGAAGTGAGCAAATGCTACTGGAAAAATGGCAATGGCAGACTTGCCTTGTCTTAAGGCAAGTCTATCTTCAATCTGTATTGCCCATACTGAAATGCCTATACTAACCTACAGAAAAAGCAAACTATACCTCTTATGGGAACTGTCAAACACTAGGAGGCTGAGATCATAAATTAATAAAATGAATATGCCCGCTCCAAAATTTCCAAGCAAGTCACATATTTTGCTGCTTGAAATTTACAACTGACCTTATTGCTCTGTTTTCAGTTTTAAGGTGCAAGGGCCACTAAGATCTGTAGTGACTGTGAGGGGAAAGTCACACACCATGCAGTTAAATCATTCCTAATATAGGGTGAAATTTCAATATCAGGATCATTCTCCACTTACTGCAATATCCATGGAAGAAATTCTACAACAGAAGCACAGTGAGTACAATTTGATTTTTAAAAATATATTCAAGGCACCAAGCTGGGTGTTTAATATAGTTTGCATTTCTGTGGTGCAATAGGTTTTCTATTTCAGACAGCTGAGAATCCCTCACAGATTAGTCTAATTTGCTAAATTGAGACACGCGGTGTTTTACTTTTCTTATCTGCCTTTTTATGGTCTATCTGGGTGGACTTAATTGGCACATCTGAGCAGATGAAATACCCTCAGTTAGGAGTCCAGATCTCACAGAGTAAATTAAGACTGATGCAGACAATTATGCACTGGAGCTGAGGATGAGAGGTGTGTGCGGAGCATGAAGCAGAATTAGTCTTCATTTGTGTCTTAGCTTCGTCATTTAAAAGAAGCCAAGATGCTCTCTATGAAACCTCCTTAAGGGAGTTAACTTTTTCTTCTCTTTAAAATATAGATTACTACAAGAAAAGAAAAAGAAAAAAAAAAAAGAATAAAAGTTTATTTCTTAAGAAAGCAATTAACTCCCAGAAACTGATGACAAGAACTATCAATAAATACTTATAGTCTCTGGGTCAAATCTAGATTAAATTTTAACCAAATTCAGATTTTTAGAGATCAAATGATTTGGGGTTTTTTTGTTTGCTTGCTTGCTTTGTTTTTAAGGCACAAGCAAATCAGGTCTACAATGTAATCTGGCCTTTGCCTGGCTGTGACCTGAATCTAAGTGCGGTGCGAACAAAAATCTAACTGAAGGATAAACAGGGGACAATCACAATGCAAAGGGACTGGCTCCAGAAAAGAGGGAGAGGCTCTGTGAAGACAATAAAATGGAGACAGAGCAGCTGGGGATGTGGGAGCCACAGCCTTTAGCACCATTTCAAGCCAGGGCTGGGACCTGCAGGAGGGTGAAGTGTCCTCATCAAGCCATGGGAGAAACTGATCACTGAGGCCACGGCACCAGTCCACGCTGACAGGCCACTCCCTCCTGACCCAAAACACCCGCAGCTCCAGCCCAAACCCAGACTTCTCACTTGCTGCTACCCCAGCAAAAGACCTCAGCTTTCTCGGCTCAGGATCCTATCTCCTGGGGCCGTGAGGACTAAAGCACTGGACCCACAGAGACCGCAGCACAGCCGAGCGGTAAGCATTCACTAATGTCAGTTACCTTAGTTCTCATACAACCTCCTCCCCTTCCTCCTGGATGACCCCTTGCTCAGGCCTCCAAATTTCAAATCCAAGAGACTTTTTTCAGCATTTATCCTCCTGGACTTGACTCCTCTTGGCATCTGAAAATAACAACAGCCCTCCCCTTCTAGAACTAGGCATGTATACAGCCAAACCCTGCAAACCAGGGTCCAACTGACCCCTGCCACAGAAGCCACAGTGCTCACGGGAGGGGTGATGAAGACACCATTTTCCCAGACAATTTAGCCGTGGGGAGACTTCAGATATTCTGTAAGATTTACACGATGAATGGAGTCATCTGACTTTTTAACTCCAAGCTGTTCACACTAAAATAAAGTTTAAAATGTGATAAAAGAAAAACCTTTAAGATTAAAAATGTATCAGAAACCAGTTTTATCAATGGGCACCATGACTACAGATTCGGGTTACACCACACCATGAGGAAAATTCTTTCCCCATCCACATCAGACCTGTCAAGCTTTCTAGATACCCCAGCAACCTCCCCAAACCTTCATCCGACTGACCTGGGTTTGGGGTTTGGTTTCAGTCCAGGGAGGCAGGGGTGGCCATGTCCTGCTTCTTGGCACCACCGTGTGGCCGTATACAGACATTGCCCATTTCACCCAACTCCAAGTCCTGGCTTCAAACCCCAGCTCTTAACCAGTGAGATCATGGGCAAGTTGATAAACTTGAAAAGGCCAAGATAAAGTGTACACCCTGCTATAATTATAAAACGTGACAGATATATACGCATAGCATCAAAGACTGGAATGAGGGACTTCCCCTGCAGAAATAATGATGCACTCAAGTTTGAGGGTAAATGTGGCAAGTGTTTTAACCTGCATCCTCAGTCCATATCAACATATCTGCACCATGCCACAGACCAGGCCCAGTGCTGGGACCAACCTCCTCCACAAAATCTCCCCTAAAGCCCCTCCGGCTGATGTCATTACACTTTTCACCCTCTAGGTCCCATCTGTGCCCTTGTTCCCTAAAAGACTGCAGATTCCTTGCAGGAATGGCGTCAGGCACTCATGCAGTGAGAATAAAGATGAAGCAATGGAGCTGACCTCATATCTCGACTGGGAAATGAACCGTCTACACTGGGGGAACCAGGACCGATCATCCAGCAGGGAAAGGTGCGTGTATGAAACGTGGTCTTCCAGGCCACTCTGGACTCAACCTGGGACACACATCACCCAACACCGAACGCTTCTTATTTCTATTACGTGCTTGGCCCCAGGAGATCCTAGATCCTAAAGCAATGGATTTTATGGAAGACTTGACAACTGAGAGCCATACCCTAATGGAAACTTGAGTACCACAAAATTAAAATAAAAAATTATGGATGCTTTGTAAGATCTGTTAGCACTGACATGAGTAAGAACCAACAGAATAACTGCTTCTAAGAAGTGGCCTATTCATCCCGGTACATAACCAGACCTATGAAAATCAGGGAACACCACTGAGGGGACAGCCTGCAAATGCAACAGGAGAGAAGAAAACAGGATAAAAATGTGGAAAAGGTGAAGTTCAGACAGTACAAAAGATGGTTAAAACTTCCTAACCTAACCTGAAATCTTGGGCTAAGTCAGAGAAGTAGGATTGTAAGTGCTATTACCCAGATCCAGAAAATGTTAAGAGGTCTGACAGGGTATTCCTGCTGAACATCAACTAAAACCAAAGATACCTAGTTAGAGCTAACCTAGGGCTAATGAAGACATAAGACTCTCAAGCTAGAGAACTAAGCAGGTGAGATGTCTAGGAATCATCCACTTTTACTTCCAAGAGTTCAAAACAATTAGCATGGTTATAATTTAAGCCCTGTTACATAAATATATATAATTCAACACATACTTAAGTTCAAAAGGTACCTGCCCTGGACATATACTTCTAAATTCTAACCATCAGGAAAAACTCACTTTCTATGTTGTAAACTGGGTGTTGTTGTTGCTCAGTTGCTAAGTCCTACTCTTTGCAGTCCCCACAGACTGTAGGATTCTCTGTCCATGGGGTTCTTCTGGCAAGAATTCTGGAGTGGGTTGCCATTTTCCTCTCCAGGGATCTTCCCAACCCAAGGATGGAACCTGCATTTCCTGCGGTTCCTTTACCATTGAGACACCAGGGAAGCCCCTTGTAAACTATACGGGGCTTTATTCTGATCATCAATCATCAAACCATGCTGTTAATAAGATAAGAAATCCTAATCTTTTTCTTCACTCAAGGGGTTACCATTACAATTTCAATATGTCTACAAAGATCAACAACAAGAAATAACAAAATGTAGATTGACTGGCAGTTTTAAAATATCCTTAATATGCTTCTCAATCCTGAGCATTTTAGTTTCTTTTAACATCCCCCAGGCCCAAGAATACCAAGGGAGATGCAATATAAACATTTTAATGTAGATATCTACAGTTTAACAATTATCTGCCTTAATAACTATAGCTATAAAATTTTAAGAGCTATAGTATTTTGGTGGTAATTAGAGTTATTGATATTTCTGAAACTCATTTGAGATTCTACTGTAACTTGAGCAAAAACTGACTTTCTGATATGGCTTTGGATATAACAGTTTTACAATCTTAACAGTATTAAGAAAAACTTATTGCCATGAATTTAAACTCATATTTAAAATTCAATCAAAACAAACTGCTCTTGATCAAAATACTGATATACTTAAAATACATTTAATATTGACTCAATTTAATGGCAAGAATATTCATTCCACTTACAATCAATATGGTGAGATTAACACTTTTATTAGTTCTCTACAGTAGTCAAGGAAAAACTATGCCACACACTGTTCAAAAGTATTGAGCAATACACCTCAAACAACTTTACAAATATGGAACATGCAAAGTAACTTTAAAGTTGCAATAAGAAATGACAAAATATTAAGCCACTCCTCAACCCTGTCTTGCCACGTAAGGTATTACTGCAGTGTTGAGTGTAAGGGCTCTCTTAAAGACCTGGATCTAGGTTGCAGGTACTCAAATCATTTATGAAAAGAACTATGCTCCATCTACTTCTAAAAGGTTAGGTAGGGAATATGGATACGTGGCATATCCATATGTGGCAATATGAATGGAGAACGTCAGCAGTTCTAAACAAGAAGAAAAGAATATCAGGTTAATCTTCATTCTCCAAGGTTCAGTTCAGTTCAGTTCAGTCACTCAGTCGTGCCCAACTCTTTGCGACCCCATGAATTGCAGCACACCAGGCCTCCCTGTCCACCACCAACTCCCGGAGTCCACCCACACTCACGTCCATGGAGTTGGTGATGCCATCCAGCCATTTCATCCTCTGTCATCCCCTTCTCCTCCTGCCCTCAATCCCTCCCAGCATCAGGGTCTTTTCCAATGAGTCAACTCTTCGCATGAGGTGGCCAAAGTATTGGAGTTTCAGCTTCAGCATCAGTCCTTCCAATGAACACCCAGGACTGATCTCCTTTAGTTAGTGGGAAGCTACAAAATTACAATAAACTAGGTCTCCCTACACTGAGGAAAAAGAAAAAACTGTTGAGGATTGGGAAAAAAATATCCTGGGAGCAAATATTTAAAAAGTAATCTGAAAAAAAAAAAAAAAAGTTATCTGTTAAGCAGATTCTCACACCCCCTTGAGTTTCTCAGTGCTCTTGGCAAGCTAAGTGCTGAGCCCTGAGTCACACAGCGCAGTGCTCCCTGAGACACAGTGGACACTGCAGCGTGCACACTGGTCTTCTTGGTTCACAAAAAATGTGTGGCAACAGGCAACACCAACTCCACAGACGAACGTGTCCACCTTCCTTTTATCTTACTTACACCAGATACTGACAAAATCAGGGAAATAAGAAGCCAAAGTTCGTCTCTAGCACACACACAAAAAAGGCAGTGGGAAGAGTATCTGGATATTCAAAGCCCATTTCAGGCACTGGAAGGTTTAAATTCTTAAACAACTACTTTTTTAAGACAAGGAAGGAGGGATTGAGGAAAGCAATCTTATTCTTTCATACACTAAAACTTAAACTTCAGCTCTCTGGGCTTCCTGGGGGCACTAGTGATAAAGAACCCACCTGCAAGTCCAGGAGACATAAGAAACACAGATTCGATCCCTGGGTTGGGAAGATCCCCTGGAGGAGGGCATGGCAACCCACTCCAGTATTCTTGCCTGGAAAATCCCATGCACAGAGGAGCCTGGTGGGCTACAGTCCACAGGGTTGCACAGAGTCAGACACGACTGAAGTGACTGAAATTACTTCCACCCAGCATACACCACACAAGCCAACCTCCTCCTCCTCCCCAGCCTCATGGCAAGGTACCCACTCTCCAAAGGCAGGCGCACAGCTCATGTTTTAGTCCTTTGCATGCCTCTTGACCCAGCCTTCCCCTTAAGCTTTTCTTCTTAGACTTGCCCCCAAATCTGAATGATGACCCAGAAGTAGAGACATCTTGGGTCAGCTCCACTGAGGATTCAGGGGCTCTGATGGTTCTATCACCGACTCAATGGACATGAGTTTGGGTCAACTCTGGGAGTCGGTGATGGACAGGGAAGCCTGGAGCGCTGCGGTCCATGGGGTTGCAAACAGTCAGACACGACTAAGTGACTGAATTGAACTGATGTTCTATTGGGCTAAGACTGCAGGAAGTCCAATCTTTGGATGAATAGGGGTCTAACACACTAAGCTAGGCCAGAACTCTTATTTATTAATAAACCTGCCACCTACAATACATGCATTGGAGAAGGAAATGGCAACCCACTCCAGTGTTCTTGCCTGGAGAATCCCAAGGACGGCGGAACCTGGTGGGCTGCCGTCTATGGGGTCGCACAGAGTCGGACACGACTGAAGCCACTTAGCAGCAATAGCAGCATAATAAAACACGGCCCCTGTGGACTGACCTTAATCGCTGCTTATAATAATCTTCATCTCCATCGTCTCGGCATCTCACTACTTTCCGGCCTCCTCCCGTGGCTTCAGCTTCTTCCCCAGAACTTGGAAAAAAGTCATCATCGACCTCCTGCACAGTGACTTTCTTCTGCCGTTTCCGGCAATTGAGCGCCAGCCTCTGCTCGCAGTCAGCACCTTCCCCGGGCAGGTCAGCACCCACCGTCTCTTCCAGCTCGTCCTCCGTGGGCAAGTACTCAGACTCTTCACCCTCAGAGTCCCCCTGTGCCTTTGGTCTCACATCACAATCCCAGGGTTTCTTTCCCTTTAGCAATCCGACCTGCCCCTGGAGCTGAAGAGCCCTCTTCTGGAGTTTCTTGATTTGTTTTTTCAGGCGTTTATCTGTTTTCGATACAACTTTGCCTCTCTCGCCTGGTTTGTTTTCATTGAGTGCTGAGCTCAGTTCAGAAGTGGCCGAGGCCGAAGCTTTTTTAGCTGTTCTTTTATTACAAGCTTGCTTCTTTCTTTCAAAGGACAGTTTCGCTTGATCTGCCAAATACTTTTCAAAGCCTGATGCTTCATTGAGCATTAGTTTTCTGGGCTTTTTCTCCTGCTTCTGAGGGATCTTGGTACCAAAAGGTGTCATCTGACCAGTGCGGACGAGCTCTTCCCAAGCGGTCTCCTGAGCGGGCATGAGCATGCTGCCAAGGCAGGACGGCGCTGCTTCTGAAAAAGGGATGACAATGCATTGGGTGCCAACATAAAACTGCAGGAGAACAACAGACATGTGTGCTACTCAACACGTAGATACAAAAAAAAAAAAAAAAAAATCACTGATGTACTATACTATGTATGAAGAACAGAGTGAAATTGACATACTCCTATTCAAAAAGGTAACTTCTCAGTAACTTTTTCCAAAATACTGCATTATAAATATGCTCTCTGGGCATCCAAAGACAGACCCAGTCATACATAACATACAGAGAGGGAAATTTTGCCATGTTTCCTTATCAAGTAAAGAGTAGTCCTTGAAGAAGCAATCTCCCAAGTTTGCACATCACTGCTAACACCAGCTCTGAGAGGGACTCAAATTCAAGAGGCAGCAGGACTGAAAACAGAACTCTGAAGAATCAGCACGCACCTAAATAGGCTAGACATAACTGGCGGCTCCGCTCCATGCAGCAGGACGCCGCCACGTGGCCATTTAAATTTACACTGAGAATTCATTCTTTCAGCTGTACTTGCCACATTTCAAGAGCTCAATAGCCACACGTGGCTGAAGGCTACCATGACGGCCAACACAGACAGCATTTCCACTATGGCAGCCATGTCCTCTGGGCGGCGCCACGTCAGGTACGCAAACTGACGGAAGGGACGAACTGAGGTTGGAAGCTGTGCTGTGATAACAGGGAGCCACCCAGAAACCACTCGCCTTTCACCGGCTGAGATGAACCCGCAGCCAAATTACTTTATCCATAGCCAAAATATCAAAGGAAGTAAGGCTTAATGGGAAGGAAACCATATTCTAAAACCTATTATCTCTTGCAGGCCAATAACGCCAGCGCAGTTTTTCCTTAAATGTACACTAAAGAAAAACATACCTCAGAAAGTGCAGAAATCCTAAGTGTACAGCCCAGTAAATTTTCAGAAAAATATACCCATACACACCTGAAGAAGGAAATAGCAACCCACTCCAGTATTCTTACCTGGAGAATCCCATGGACAGAAGAGCCTGGTGGGCTACAGTCTGCAGGGTGCAAGAGTAGGACACAACTGAGCGACTTAACCCACCACATACCTAGACACTAGCATCCAGATCAGGAAGCATAAATTGCCTTTGATGGTGTCTCCCAGCTTCTAGTCCACTAGATACTGACCTGTTAACACTGCAGATAAGCTGGACCTGGCACTGAACTTGGAAATGTCTGTGCTTGTGTCTGGCTTCTTATGTTCAAAATTGTGCCTGAGTCATGCCTGCTGTTGAATTTGGCTGCAGTGCGTGGGTGCCCATTGCTGTTAGTGCAGTATTCTATTACATAACTCCACCACAATGTCTCCATTCTACTGTTAATGGACATGTGGGTAGTTTCCAGGTTTGGACAACTGAGAATAACGCTGCTACGAGTATTCCAGTACATGTCTTTTGGTAACACTATGTGTATAATTCTTTGGGTATATTAAGCTTTGGTAGACAACACCAAACATTTCCAAAGTGGTTCTGCCAATTTTAAGTTCTACCAAGAGTGTTTCAGAGTTTCAGCGAATCCATACTCTTGCCCTTCCACGTTAGCCACTCTGGTAGGTGTGTGGTAGTGCCATTCCATGGCTGTGATTTATATTTCCCTAAGTGAACGTCTACACAGATTTGCTGATCTTTTGGGGAGCCTCTTGTAAGGAAATGTCCAAATCTTTCGCCAATTTTTCTCACAGGTGGTCTTTAAAAAGAAAAAAAAAAGATCTCTAGGAATTCTTCATACATTCTAGACTCAAGTCCCTGGATTAACACAGACACTGCAAACATTTTTTCCCATTCTGCAGCAGCTTGCCTTTTCACTCCCTTAAATGCGATCTTTCAGCAAACACAAGACCTTAGTTGTAATATCGTTCATTTGTCAAATCTTTTCCTTTACAGTGAGCATTTTTGTGTCTTGTTAAATCTTTGCCCCGAGATCATGGAAATGTTTACTCTGTTATACTATAAAAGCTTTTTTTATCCTTCACATTGGAAGAATCCATCTGGAATTTACTTTAGTGCGCTATACGATGGGCCAGTCTTCACTTCATCTTCATGTGGATTAACCCGGCACACTTACTGGAAGGATGATCCTTCTCCACGGCACTGCACTGAGACACGTATCATGAACGCAAGTGGCCACGTGTGGGCGGGTCTGCTTGCCGGCCCTCTGCTCTGCCCACTGCCGTGCTGGTCTGCCCTTGCGCCATGACTGTGCTGCTGTCTCACTTACCGTAGCTTAATAATGGGTCTGCATAGTTTACTCTTCTTCAAAATCGCTGTGGCTACTCCTGACCCAATGCCTTTGCATATAAATTTTACCATATAGCTCACTAGCGTCACTCACCTCAGCCTACTCTTCCTACCCTACACCCTCTCCCTCAGAAGACTCCCTGAGGTTTATACTGGGGTGGAACAAAGCTGCAGAAGGATAGAGCTGACATCATTACAATATTGTACCTTCCATCTATAACCATGGTGTATCTCCCTCATTTGTCTTCTCTTAATTTTTCAATGACGTTTTGTTGTTTTTAATGTAGAGAGCACCAAAGAAAACTACTTTTTTTAAACTAAGAGTTATTGCTAGGTATTTTGATTATAATTGCCATCTTTACTAAATTTTTATTTTTTACTTCTGCTCATATGCAGAAATATGACTGATTTTTCTATACGGACCTTGTGTTCAATGACACTGCTAAATTCACATAGTAATTCCAATAGAACGCCCACTGATTCTTTCAGACTTTCGATATGATGACCAATCACACATTCCGTAAATAGTGATGGTTTTCTTTCTTTTCTTACATTACTACACTACAGTGCAATGTAACAGGAAAGGTGATAGCAAGCACCTCATATCATCCCAGATCAGACGAGCAAAGCCAACTGTTGCGAAGTTTATCCCACCGAATTCCAGGGAAGGATTCTTTAATCAGATAATCCTCACAACAATTAAGAAGTGGATCTTTATGTGGAGAGCAGGGGAAAGGAAATCTCAGGAAAGCATGGGAGCAAAGAAAGGAAGGTCTACTATGCTTATGCCCATCTCAAGACAGACTTGGAAGGTTAAAGAATGTAGCCAAGGTCTACACCTGGGCGATAAAGAGCTGGGGCGCATAAAGCCCAGACGCTCTGCTCTCCTGCCTCCCCAGACAGGGCACAGAGCGCCAGGGAGAAGGGACCTGGGCAATAAAGAGCTGGGGGCGCATAAAGCCCGGACGCTCTGCTCTCCCGCCTCCCCAAACAGGGCACAGAGCACCAGGGAGAAGGGAGGGAGCCCAGAAAGGATGGACGAGGAAGGGTGATAAGAGAGACCAGGAGCCTAAGTGCTGGCTAGAGGCCCAGTGTAAAGAGATAATAAGAAACAGGAGTTCAGAAAAACGGAGAGGCTGTAAGTGTACAGCTGGCTAGAGAAGTCGTAGGGAAGGGGTAAGATTATTTGGGGAGACGCAGTATTATAAAAAGAGGGCTCAGCACAAAATTCTGAGAGTAATTACCATTTAAGATAAGCCTAGAAAACCCGGTCAAAAACAACTAAATAGAAATGGCCAGAAGGCTGAAAGAAAAACCAGCAGAGAGACATGGCTCCTGAGAGGCAGGGAAGTAGCAGCTGCTATAGACAGGCCAAGCGGAGCTCTTGGATTGGGGGAAGCAACAATTACCCCTGGGCCAACTTTTACCAAACAATAGGAAGCAAAAGATAACAGCAAGTTCTAGGCAGCCAGATCAAGAAACAGTTTTTTACCAATGAGAAATAACAGCATTTCAGCAGCAGGAAGCGCTGGCCACAGGCCCAGTGGACCCCGTAAGACAACTCTGGTAGCACGGCTAGTGTTTTCCCGCCACCTCAGCTGAGTCTTACGGAATGGAGCAGCACTAAATGTTTGTTTGAAGGGCTTAAGTCTCTATTTCAACTAGTAAATAACTGAACAGCTACCAACGATTTCTATATACACACACACACACACACACACACACACACACACACACTGACACTCAAGGCATTTCGTTTCAGAGCTTATGTATCTTCCCAAAAGGTTTTCCAAAAGACACCCATCCAGGGCAGTGATATAAGCAAAATCATGGCCATGAACTAAATAACCTGATGCCTTAACAACAGAATTGATGGTTAGAAAGCCTGTCAAATAGGTCCCAAAAAGATTTGTAAAAGCAATTCTATGAATGCTGACTGATGATACTGGGTCAACAAAACATAATTCAATCAAGATGTTAGGTGTCTTTATGAAGTTAATTATACAAAATGTTAAGATTTCTAATTTATTAAACGTAATACTAAATGGGCACCAGGAGCCTCTATTAGGCTGAGTTAAAAATTTACTTTCATTCTCTGAAGCCCCCAAAGACTTATAATTTGTTTCATCTCACAGTTTCTCTCTGAACAGTCTCTATCTAAACATCAAAGAGCTGCTAAAGAAAGATAGGAAAAGACAAACAAGTCAGACTGGTAGACCCAGGTTAGGGTTAGAGTTAGGGTTAGGCTAGGTTCTATAGGTGTAGAGAATACAATGTCCTGCGTTTGTTTTGACACTAAGCAAATAAATATATTTGTCCAAACACCCAGGCTGGGACTGAAGAGACACCCTCCACTGAGCTGAGGCATCAGGCAGAAGCTCGCGAACAGAGACACCATCCCCAGGATCCTCACCTGCATCCTCCTCCTCCAGACTGCCGTGACCTAGTTCCACTTTCACCTCTGCTCCTCCAAGGATGGCCTGGAGTCGCTTCTGTTTTGCCGTGATCTTCTTCAGCTGTTGTTCCTTAAATGGTAAATGTTGAATACAAAAACCAGCAGTGAAATGATTAAACACAAAAGGCAGCGTCATGAAATGTTAAACACTTTAATCAAGGCCAAAATAAAAACAAAACACAATGGCCATATGTTACTAGTACTACAGAGAAACTTATCTGAGTAACTGCTACTTTTCTCGCAGGAAGTAGCATGTTCCCCCAGGCGGCACCCCGTCCCCGTCCCCCTGACTGGGTGGCACAGTCCACTACTTGCTGAGCACCTAAGCCCCACATGCACTGACTCTGTTGACTTGGGAGGTGGCGCTGCTCTTCTTGGTGTCCCCATCACACACTGGGTAAATCACTACATTTGTTTCTGACCGTAACAGCCAAAGGGCTATGAGGTCAATAGGCTTTATGGCAAAGAAACACATCAGTGTTTAAACAGTGGAAACAGTCAACCCCCCTGATCCTCTACCACATTTATGACTGTCCTTTAAAGTACACTACTCAATCACAACATTCTAAAATAAAATCTATTTTGACAGACCCTCTTACTCTGTCCTCCCTGGGCCCCCCTTTGTTTTGTCTTCCTCCTACATCACCAGAGCTCACGATGTGGCCATTCCTAGGGACTCCCCAGTTAACTAGGCCTGTGGTAGGTGGTTCTTCTTTCCAAGGTCAAGAATGTTTAAACAGCAGACAGGAGCATGGGGCGAGGGGACATCCTGATTATGGACACCATGTTGTAACGACTTGTAATTTGTTTTATCTTGCAGGCTTTTTCTCAGCAAATTCTCATTTAAAACAGCCTATTTCTGAACAGTCTCTCTCTAAACATCAGAGAAGAGCTAAAGAAAGACAGGAGTAGACAACCATGTTAAACTAGTACCTAAGTGGTCCTCGCTGCTCTTTGAAACTCCAACCCACCAGAAGCCCAGTATTCACACGCTCCCACAGAGGCCAGATGGTCCCATCTGCTCTGGGGAGACCCCGGATGCCTCACTCCACTGTAAGCAATGAATGAGCTGCTGCTATGGAGTTAAGTGAGGAGTCAGTGTGGTGAAGACCACGAACCAGTCAGTGGAAGGCAGAAGGAGGAGCCAAGGCTAACGAGACCCCCAAAGGTAAAGCCCGAAAAGGCGTCATGAGGACCCTACTCGCTGCCGGGGATCGACTGCAAGCACAAGGCCATGTGTTAGCCACCCTGGACGGCAGCAGTAAGGTGATTAAAACAAGTCATTTCTACCTCCTGCCACATGTTGTCATGGAGTGTACGTAAGTTCTAAAAAATGCTCAGACTTTATAAAAACAATGTCAAAAGTAATAGGCATTTCCCTACCCATAAGTCCAACAACCCTAAGTGCAGCCCAGTCAGTGTGGCTGGGTGGCAACTGAATGCCTAAGGCCAGCCTCTTAGAAGAGCGCGCGAGTGTGGGGTGGGGCTGGGGGCGGGCAGGGCCGTGCTGGCGGGAAACAGTCAGCACAGGCAGGAGCCGGGCAGGGAAAGGGCGCAAGTCCACGCGAGACGAGACGAGACGAGACGGCGCGAGAGGCTGGCGGCCAGAGAGGGACCTCAGCTGGGGGAGAGAAAGCGGCGACGCAAGGGAGCCCGTGAAAGCACGTGAGTGGAGGCGAAAAGTCACAACAGGGAACTTCCTCTCAGTTGCCAAGGTGCCTGCACATGTGTGTATGTATTTTTAGAAACACTCTTTAAACCGAGGATGTTCAAGGGAAACAGCCAAAAAATTAAATGCATAAAATTTAATTCTCTATTGTAAATCTGCTTCACACCTTACAAGTACTTCTCAGAAATACTTATTTCCTAAATATTACATGAGCTTAAATAATGACTTTTTTCAAAAATCCAAGATTTAAGTGTTTTCTACAGTCACCTTGTTATACTTCTGTCGTTTTACAGAATCTAGTTTCCTGTTGATATCTTTGTTGGTGGCAGCTTGAGGGCCAAGTTGTTCAATAATTTTATCAATCTGTCTTAAGGATGTCGTACATGACCTGAAAAGTAAGAGAAAATGTGTATTTTCCACTCTGGTAACATTTTTTACAGAAGAATATGAAAAGAGGAATGCTAACAACATGTCCCTTTTACTTCTCATTAACTAGACACAAGAGAAACCAAACCAGACTAACATACTCTTTCTGGCCACTAACAGAACCTGAAGAATTGTTATAAATATAAGACGACCGCTCATGCTTTTCTTTAATCTGGCTAATTTTAATCTGCTTATTCCCATTTGCAAACTGATTCATTCAGCCTATAAGCATTTTAAGTGTCTATTCAAGAGACTATGCAAAAATGATGGGCAATGTTGTCCTTTTATATGAAAAAATGCATACACTTTAAGACGATTTTTTTGAGCAGTTTTAGGTACACAGAAAAATTGAGGAGAAGGCAGTGATTTCCCATGTACTCCTTGCCCCAAATACGCACAGACTACCCCATTAGAAGCAACCCAAACATGGGTTTTTAAAGCCTATTATGGGAGTGTCCCAAAGTCTGGAAAAGTACTAAACATATTTAAACATTTTCTTATATAAATCAGACATTTGTGATAGTATTTTTCTTTTGCATGACTAGAAGACTTACTGCTATATTATTACACTTTGTAGTACAAACAGAAAAAGCCAATTTATAATAGACTGCTCCTAAAATAAGACATAGAATTGCAACTCCCAACTTTCAAAAGACAAATTCAATATTGACACTTGTGTAATTTGCTGTCTGTATCCTTTGTGGATTTCAGCAGAAAAGATGTTATCAACGCACCTCACTGGGGGTCCTGGCACCACGTGTCACCCTCTGTCTAGCACTGGGCAGGCTCATGACTCTGCAGCACCCTGCTCTGTCACCTCTGCAAGCAGTGGACACATTCCCAAGGTCCTCACACCTGAAGGTCAGACTACAACTATTGGAGAACACCTGCTGCTCAAGAGGCTCAAAGAACACACCAGAAAACTGTGAGCAGAAAACAGGCCCTTTGGGTGCCAAGAGTGCCACAGCGTCCTCCACAGGGGGCCAGCAGCTCCATACTCTCCCCTCCTCCTCCCACTGCTCCACCTGACGCTGCCCCACCCCTCCACCTGGCCTCCCCTTCTCACCCTGCTTGCAGCACACTCTGCTGAGCACACTGGCTATGGGGGGCAGACTGGCAATGGAGCGTGAGCTCACCTCAATCCTCTGCCCCCTCTTTCAGCCCAGGTCCAGGCCTCTCCACAACCAACGCATTCTGCTCAGCACAGGTCCGTTTCTCCTCTAAAGCCTAAGTGAGCCTCCATGGAATTTCACCTTTCCTTAGAAAGTCAAAAGTACAATGGAAGAAAGGAAAAGCAGGGAGGGATTTCTCACTGTTTCCAGAAATGCAAATCTGAAAAGGTACCAAAAGACTGGTCCTCGGTTCAGGAACAGGAAACTAGAAAGAAACTATAGGATGGGGGAGAGGGCCAGGGGACGTTCCTGCTATCTGGAGTGGACACATCAGATCTTCACAAACACCTCTCCTGAGAACCATCTGTGCACAAGCTTGCGAGATCTGGGCCACTCAGAACAGCACTTCTCTCCAGGACATCATGTGTAAACAAGCTGCCAAGAACTGAACTGAGTAACTACTGTTTACAATGCTCCTGAGGGCTGGGGTTTAAACACAGGTCAAGGACTTACTGACTCCATTTTCTGATTAAAGGTTCTATAAATCCCCTCAATTTCTGGACTACCACAGGTATTGTCTACATTTTTCAGTCGTAAGTAAAATCAGAGAGAAGGTGGTCCACACTCACGTGAGGTCGTCCAGGACTGACCGATACTCCTTCTCCGCCTCGGCGAGCTGGGCCACACAGTTGGCCTCATGGATGGCGCTGTCCACCTGCTGAAGCACCCCTTGCTCCAACACATCCTGGTCGTAGACATCTACACCCAACCCCTGCAGCTCCAGGGCCTGTGCACTGGGCTCCACCGCCTGGATCTGATGTCTGTCGATGTGCAGCAGGGCTGGCCCTCTCCTGGGAAGTTCCAAGAGACACCCTTCGGTGGAAGTGGAGGGTCCATTAGCAGAGGAACAAGAGGGGAGGCTCTGCCCCAGATCCATGTCGCCATCCTCCTCCTGCTTAATTGTCCCCTCTTCACTGCCACTGACATCCTGGCTCCGTGAACAGTCTGGCTCCTGAGTTTGACTTGAGTAGGGGATTCTTTCATTTGGCATCCTCTTCAGACTATCTAAAAGGAAAAAATTTTTCAGCAAGCCCATCAGTTATATAGAATTGTATTTATAAAGTTTAGTAAATATTTCATAATTAAAGCAGACTGATTTCTCAAAAGACCAAGCAATAATCCTCCAATTACATAAATTCAAGTTTCCAAGTATTATTTCTCTTAAAAGAGCAAACACTATAGATCTTCTTGAGTTCTGATAATAATTAAGAAAAATTCCCAACAACAGAAAAAGAAATGCAGTATCATCAACAAGAACCCTGGGGTACCCAGCTGAGAAAGCTGGCAACCAGTATCCCAAGTGGTACCCGCAGCGTCTTCTCCAAATCATGGGAGTCGTTTCACGGCTGCTCTCCAGGTGAGCCTCTCCACCGCATTATGGCACAAACGACCTGCATTAGAGCTGCATGACCAACTGCGACTTAAGAAGACAGACTTGTAGAGAGATTCTCTACAAATCTAACACTTGAAACTTTTAGGCTGACTACTTATTCCAATAAGTAGAAACCTCTGAAAAGAGATAATAAATAACACCACTCAAATCAGAACCTCAGTTAATTAAAAGTCTTAAAAATAACTCCATTTCAATGCATGATATTTCTCACCAACAAGCTGGCAAAAACAAGATGACTGATAATATCCACTACAGGTAAGAAAGAGCCACCTTCACATAATGCTGGTGAGAATATAAATTAGTAAACTTCTTTTGGAAGGCAGTTTAGCCATATCTACCAAGATTTAAAATGCACATTACTAGGCACTTATTCCAGAGAAATATTCACACAGACGTAGGCTACTTATTGTGGCGTGTTCAATGGTCTTAAACCGGCATTAAATACTCTCAACAGTAACAGTATAAAAGCCAAATAAAATGAAAAGCCATGTCGTATGAAGGCATTTGTATTGGAAAAAAATGTATACCCACATCTGTGCATGGAATGCATTCAAAATGATGTGAAGATACATACTAAACCTTCAGCGTTGGAAGCGGGCAGACAGAAGGAGAAGGTAGGAATAAAGGGGAACTTTCACATTTTACAACAAGAAATGAGGAACTCCTCGAATGAAAATGAAAATATGTTTGCTATACTGCCTGTATAACTCCATCTAATAAATACTTTTAAATAGATTTTTTTAAAGTGACAGCTTATCTTTTTACTTAACCGTGAATAAACTCTTTATTTCTATGAAATGTTCACAAGTTCCCCAACAAGCTCCACTCATTCCTCATTAAATAAAGTGATGCCAGTGGCCAAGCACGAGGATACAAAGGTGCCAGGAGCTTAGTGTCACCCTGCCCCGAGGGGCTCACTCTCCACTGGAGAAGCATGCCAGTGGGGCAGGTCGATAAACGAGGCACAGACAAGAGGCCAGGTGGACACAAAAGAAGGGACAGTGCACTGGATCTGGAGTTCAAAAAACACAGACAAACTGAGTTCTGCACATGTGACCCACGATCTGACACACATAAGGTGTTCATACGTGTGGAAAGGAAGGCTCAGAGAGGAATCTAAAATAACAAGTCTGGTCTGGACAACTGAGTCACTGGTGAATTCAGTCACGAAATTTGAATCAGAAAGGAAGCAGATGGTAAGCAGCCAAAGCTGTCCGGCCAGAAGGCAGGCAGAAATATGAATCTGGGCTCTAGAGAAAATCTGGAAATATCAGCAGAGTAAACAGCCCGAGGGATCCCAGGGCACTTGACAGGGACCAGAGATTCTTTTAGAGGATAAGAAAGAGGCTAAGGCTGAAAAGGTTAAAAGTGAACAGCAGAGAAAGAAAATTCCTCTACCTGGGGCCCTTCTGATTATTTCCAGAAGAAAGGATCAGACTGGCACTCTATTACTTTCAACAGAGAAGATTCTGGCTCCGAGCCTTCATACTAGCTGGAATTTTTTCATTGTTCTTATTTGTATGTATACAAGGATTTCCTTTTCAGTTCTTAAAACATATACTAATCAATCAAAATATTAAGTAATAACTCTGTAGTGCAAAGACAAGGTTAAAATAACGATGTTTGGAGAAAACGTCTAATAAGGAGTTAGGAAGGAATGGTCCAATGTGGGAAATAACAGGGCAAGTTCTAAGGAAACTCCAAAGGTTCCAGTGGATTTGGAAAGCTGATCAGTGGTTATCTTAGTAAAAGAAATCTTAGCAAAGCAAAGGGGAAAAAAAAAAATCAGACCGTAGTGGGATAAGAAATGAGTAGATAAGGAAATAGAGGCCTAAGGATAGGCTATGGCAGAGAGAGATCACTGGAATAATAAAGGAATTAAAGGATGGGGAAGGAAAATTTGGTCAAGAAAAACTATAGGATGAACAGCGAGTGGGGACTAGGGAGATAATCTGCAAAGAAAGCAGTATATGAGACAGCAGCAAGTACAGAAGTGAAGAGGGCACAGCACACCTTTCTCTGACTCTGGCAGAAGGATGACTCCTGATGGACCTGAACGTACAGGTGCGGAGAGAAGCTTAGGTGGACCACAGAGAAAATACTCTATAAGGCAGGAAATTTGGGCATTACCTGAGTCACGGGACACAGCTGGGATGGGAGGTGGGGGAGAGTAAGAATCGGAACTAAGTAACCTGTAGAAGAGAAAAGGTGACGGGGAACGAACACTGGTGACAGGTGCGGAAGGCCTACCAGAGGCTGGCTCCCCAACCAGGAACTGCCAACAACCCCAACTTCCTCCTTCAGTAATTAGCAGTCCCAGGGGAAATGCCAATGTTGGGCGTCTTCAGGGTAGAAAGGCAGATGTCGCTTGGGGGTAAAGATGCTGAGAAGATGTGCCAGAAGTCAATACAATGTGGTAAAAACAATTACTCTCCAATTAAAAATAAATTTTTTTTAAAAGATGCTGAGTATTTCAAGTAACTGACCTTGGGGTCCAAGCTGGGCAGATTAGGGGAAAAAAAACAAAACAAGCCAGGAGGCACTGAAGAGCGAGGAAGGAAAAGGCAGGTGAAAAGGAGAAAAGAAGGAAGAAAGGGATCAAGAAGCCACTTGGAGAATACACTAAAGGGCAAGTCTCCTGGGAATAAGAGGTGAAAACCAGGAAGTTCCAGTTAGAAGGCAGAATTTCAGAAGCGAAATAAATCAGCTGACATTCAATAGATATTTACTGAGTCAATTACACCAGACAATGTACTCTGCCAAAGAGTTTCTGTCTGCATAGAACTTAGGAGCTCTTGCGGATGACACATATTTTAAGAATTATACATACGTATTTACATACATAAATATATGCGCGCTTAGTTGTTCAGTCATGTCTGACTCTTTGCTCCCCCATGGACTGTAGCCGGCCAGCCCCCTCTGTCCATTGAATTTCCCAGGCAAGAATACTGGAGTAGATTCCCATTTCCTTCTCCAACATAAATAAGTATTTATACATAAATTAAACACACACAAATATAACTGTGGTAACTGCTATAGAAAAGTACAGACTTCTTTATAACAAAATAACACAGGAGCCTAACTGGTATTATAGAAGTAGATGTGAGGTCAGGGAGACCTCTTTGATAAACTGATATGTGAACCAGCATCTGAAGGATGAAACAACAGGCCAAAAGTGAATATTTTGCAAACAAACAGCATGTGTGATTTCTAAGGCTGGTAAGAGTTGGTGCTATTGAAAAACTGGAAGAAGGCTGGAGCATTCTGACAAATCTTTATTGTACATGAATTACAGAGTTAAAGAAACTGATAATGACTCATTTACAGAACGTCTTCTAACATTCTGCAAGACTTAACCATCTGGAAAAACAGTATCTTCATTGTCCTCCTTTCAGCACTGGGGCGTCTGTGGGAGGCGCTGGATACTGGTTTGGAGGTTTAGTCGTATATATGCAGAACTGGGAAGGGGAAGGGGTGTACTTGAAGATGGAGCCATAGGCAAGGACCAGATCACAGGGAGCCTAGGGAAACATGAACTTGGATTTTTCTCCAAGTATAATGGAGTAACTCTTAACAGTTTCAATCAGGGTGATAATGCCATGACCCAATTTATGTTTGTAAAGACCAGCTGGACTACAGCACGGATAATGGATTGGAGGAAACAGCGCAACATGGACATGCTGGGGCCTGTACGGGTGACAAGTGACAGGAGCTTGGAACTGGTGATAGCAGTGAAGATAAGATGCTATGTGGGAAATCTTTAGCTACAGCATTTATATGCGGACTGCTCAATCCTCCTTCACATACTCCCACTTGACTATATCAACTGCCTGACTTATTTTTACCCCGAATGTCTCGTTCAAATAACAACTCCAGTTTTAACCGAGATCAAACAGGGCCAGGCTGACCCTAATTGCGGGGGGCGGGGGAGGGGGGCAGGACACAGAGCCGGAAAGCTGATGCGTAGTCGCCGGCCCACCTTGCCCTCGGCGGAGCCCCCCACCCCCACCGGTCCTCCCAGGTGAGCGCTCCCAAGCAGCACTTCCGGCCGCAGGTGGGCTGGCGCGACCCCCGCGCGCCCAGCCCGAGGGCCCGCTCCTGGCCGCCCGCGCGAAAGGGCTCCATCCCGGCTGCCAGGGGTCCAGGCGGGGCTGCGGCCGCCTGGAGAGTCGGAGCGGGCCCCGGACATGTCCCGCCTGACATTCAACCAGGCCGCCAGAACACTCACCCCAGGGCCGCGCGGCCACCCGTACGGAAACGTACACGCAGCAGCCGCAGTCAGCCGCCGTAGAACTTGGACTAGGACCGGGCGCGGCGCGTGCGTCTTCTACGTCTCCTGCCGCCGCAAGCACCGCCCCCAACAATGACCCGCAGCCGTGCGTGGGGCGGGGCTCGGGCGCATGCGCCGGCTCTAGGCGTTATTTTGAACCCGGGTGAGGCCACGTGGTTTGAGCTCGTGATACAGCCGTGCTTTTCTACCTGCGAGCCGAGTGCGGAAGTGGTCCTGGTTGCTGATCTCTGGATTGTGGCTAGCGCTTCACGCGTGGTGAAAAATACATCTTTAGTAAAGGCGATTATAAGAATTAAAAGAAGGAATAAGAATTTTTCCAGAAAAGGTAGAGAGGGATACGCAGAGTGCGAGCGACTGTGCGGACAATTACCCATGAACCCCAAGGAGAAAGGAAGCCTGGGGAAGGGGGCTGTCTTGAGCGCCACACGCTTCAGTACCTGGCACGGCTGTTAGTACCTGAGGAATAGGGAGAGGGCTTATTTATCTTTGTTCCCCCTCTTACACACACACACACACGCACCCCGAGTGGTGTGTGTACATAGTGGGCCTACGTCAGTGTCTTGATTGCGTTAGTCACTTAATATTTGTCCTCAGATCAAAAAGGAGGATTTTTGAGCCGGGTGACAATTCAGCTGGGAACGTTTGAAGAAACAAAACGGTCACACACAGGTTCAGAACAAAGGGAGAAAATTGAGCTTCACCTGAGGAAGGAGTTGCCCCCTTTGGGTGGCAGCTGTCTCCAACAGCAGCAGCTTCTTTGCCCAGAGATTCCTGCTCTGGGAAAGGGTGGATTTTCCAGGGATCAGCGCCAGAGAGCCTTCTGGGAGTAAGTGACTGTGGGAAGAATCTTCCGGGTCTGAGCAGGAAAAGGGAGTGGCAAGTGTACTTGAAACACTCAGTAATAGCACTGTATCTGTCCTGTTGGCGTTGCCAATCTACATATGCCCAGAGCCGTCCCACACCAAAATAACTTGTTTCCTTTTCTCAAAAGGAATAAAGAATTCTAGTCATGTCTTGAATAAAATATTGAAAATAGTAATGCATTAGTAAGATATTAGTTTGAATGCTTGAATGGGAGAGCAGTTTTTCCCAGGTATATAGTGGTTACCACTTTGAGAATGAGGTCCCCTTTCTAATGTGTACTGTTTGGGTGAGCCCCTGTAAATCATGCAGAATTTGGACAGGCAGCAAATGGTAGACTAGGTAGTTGAGGAGAGTTAATAACAGTGTTTACAGAGGTGTGGGCAGGATTTAGGAAAACAACTCAGGATGGGATAGTAACCCTGGGGCTAGTGAGAGACCAGGAGCCTCTGTTGCCATCTGTTTTGGGCTAGATTGCATCCCTCAATTCATTTGAAATTCTAACCCCCAGGACCTCCAAATACAGAACTGTATTTGGAGATAGGGTCTTTAAAAACCCTAAAAACTGTTAAGTTAAACTGAAGTCATTAGGGTGGGCCCTAGTCCAATGTAACTGATGTCCTTATAAGAAGAGGAGGTTAGGACAGAGAGACAGAACAAAGGCCATGTGAAGACACGGGGAGAAGATGACCATCTACAGGCCAAGGAGAGAGGACTCTGAAGAAAACAACCCTGCCAACACCTTGATCTCATACTTCTGGCCTCCAGAACTGTACAAAAGTTAATTTAAGTCACCTAGTTTGTGGTACTTTGTATGGCAGCCCTAACGAACTAATAGATACATCATCCCTGGTTCTGAAGGGATCATGGGAGGACATGGGTTCAGAAGATAGTAGCTGAGTGGAGAAGACCGCTTGACCAGAGAAATACAACAACCTGTGGTCACTCAGCAAGGGGGAACCAGGGAGGTAAATACCCTGGCCTCACTCTCCTCCATTATTTCACCTGCTGGAGCCTCCCCTCTCAAAACCACTGAGAGGAAATTCCCTGGCAGTTCAGTGGTAAGGATGCCTCGCTTCTACTCTTGGGGGCATGGGTTCGATCCTTGTGGGGAACTGATACCACATGCTGAGTGGCACCGCCACAAGCAAAACAAAAAACACTGAGAGCCAGAGGGCAAGGGAGCCTGTTGATGCCCATCGTATGGACCAGTCTCTTAGAGCACAGGGCAGGGTAGAGAGAGATGCACAATGAATCTGGAACGTCAAACAAATATGCAACATATCCCATGCAATTATAATTATCCTTTTAATATCCTTTTAATTTAGAAAATACATGATGATTCAGAGTCACTCTTAATTCAGTAAAGCTTTTTTACATGAATTTGTATTTAGTTAACTAAAGGATCTGTATATACTTTCAGTCATGTTTCCCCTGACTTCTCTAGACAGAGAGTAGTAATAAAGTCCTATTAGAAGCAGATTTTGTTGACTCCTGTGCCCACCTGAACACACAGGGCCCTTCTTTCTGTCCAGGCCCTGAAAATGAGATTAGCGCACTGTAAAGGGGACTTCCTCGGCCCTCCCGCCATGCGAGGGCGCCACGAAAGGTGCTGGTCCCAGAAGTGGGCTCCCACCAGACACGCGCAGCCTGTTGATATTGTGATCTTGAACTTCCCAGCTTCTAAAACTGTGAGAAATTTCTGTTGTTTGTAAGCCACCCAGTCTATGATGTTTTGTTAGCAGCCTACATGGACACAGAATGTAATTGTGGGATTTTTAGTAACTTATTCATAATACTCATTTACAGACTGAGATATCTAGATGTCAATCAAGACCTCTTCTTTCCTCCATATTCACTCAGTCCCTATTGGTTCTGCATTATTGTTCTGGATTTTAATGCATTTGACTTAACAAGCACTTGTACAGCCCTGACTGGGGGCCAGGTTTTGTCCTGAGTGCTTTACAAATATTAACTCATTTAAATATGACCAGAGTCCCCCTCCTGCCTTTACTTTCTATTTAGTTATCAGTGTAAGAAACTTTCCCCCTGCCCTTACAAAGCAGAAGAGCTAAGTCGACTCTCTCTGTTAAAAATTTCAGGGTAGTGACGATGCATCAGTTTGGTTCTCCATTCCCCATAACCATGGCAGAAAAAAAAAAATGTACTGGAAGTGCATTGAATATGGGCAAATTTGATAAATCCAAAAACAGAAGTAAAAGCGTATTGTTTAGAATTATCTTGGCAGCCACTGGAAAATAATGTTAAGTGTATGTGGAATAAATGAGCTAATAAATTTAAGAACAAAGGCCATATAAAACCATATACTTCCATTGAAAATGTATGTATGTCTATATGTATGTGTGCAGTGTGTGCAGTGGGGGAGCATGACAGATGGTCTCCTTACTTTTGGTCACACCTCCACCACCGTCTCTCTCATTGATAGAGCCTCTGTGTCTCTTAATCTCACTGTTTCATATATTCTGTCCAGCTGTGTTATTTTCCTGATTTTTCACAAATCCCTCCCTGATTAGTTTTGGGCATTGCTTGCTTTTTTCCGAAACATTAGGGTCCTTTTGGTAATCTTCGGCAAACACCTTGCTCTCCAAAGCTGATATAGGAAGAAGAGAGCCAGTATGTGTAAGCAGCTCTTTTACCTAAACCTCAGAAGGACGTACCAGTGTGCCCTGATTTTAGCAGGCTCCACAATTTCAGTGTGATTTTTTTCTCGTCAGTAACCAGCATTGTGACTGTTCTCTGCAGCTGTACATTAAGGAGATGTCTAAGGAACTCGTGGTGATTCTGAACACATGAGAAGAAAAGTTATCATTGATCTAGTCTTCGTATCAATGGAAACTGGTGACTGATTAAGAGTGTGAACATGAATTTAGCAACTGTAAGAATAACCTGAGGACATGGACGTGTTCACAGGATATAAGACTCCAGCTGAAATTCGTGGAGAGAGAGTAGACTGACATAGATCGTGTGCTGCACTGCTGCTGCTGCTGCTGAGTCGCTTCAGTCGTGTCCGACTCTGTGCGACCCCGTAGTCGGAAGCCCACCAGGCTCCCCCGTCCTTGGGATTCTCCAGGCAATAAGACTGGGGTGGGTTGCCATTTCCTTCTCCAATGCATAAAAGTGAAAGGGAAGTCGCTCAGTTGTGTCCGACTCTTAGCGACCACATGGACTACAGCCTACCAGGCTCCTCCATCCATGGGATTTTCCAGGCAAGAGTACTGGAGTGGGGTGCCATTGTGGAGCAATTTCACGTATTTGTTCTTTATCAGAATAGCTCCCTCTGAGCAGCCAACTCTCAGAGAACGCTATTACACCAATGGCCACTAGAGGGAGCAGAGCATCAACTCTGGGTTGATTTCAACAGATACATTTGCTTGAGTTGCTACAATAGTAACCAAAAGTGGAAGTCAGGGTGCTCCCTGTTCAAAAGCCAATAAAAATAGGCAAGGTTGGTGGAAAGGAAAGTTTGCTTTATTTTGGATCTAGACAGCTGGCAGGGAGGGGAGAGAGGAATGAATGTGGGGGACCCAGAGGTGAACAGGGCAGAATCTCTGCTCTCATGAGACTTACATAAAATCAGAGGGAGAAAACCACAAATGCTTTAAGCAAAAATATGAAATAATAAATGCTATTAAGGAACATGAAATAGGATAATATCTTAAGAGAGTGATTGGGATGCCCTCCTAGCCAGTGTGGAGTAGTATTCGATAGGAGACATTACAGCTGCAATCTGAATGATAGGAGGAAAGTCACCGTATGGGATTAGGCAGGAGAGGATCCTTGACAAGAAGTAGACAAGGGCACGTGCACGGCTGGACCACTCAAGACGCCTCTTCTCTGTGCATCCGCTGCGTGACCAGCGCCTGTTTCACCTACACCCTATTCACATGCCTGACCTTCCTACATACTTGCCCCAAGCCCAACCAGTGACTGTTCTTATCAAAAGGGCAGTGAGGAGCCTGCTAGTTTCTCTGGTAACCAATGATGTCACACCACAGATGTCAGTTCCCCCTGTAACTGACAATTTCCCCTTGCCGGAGCAGAGACTGCCACCATGACCCATACAGTGGGGTACCATTCCAGGACGCTGCTTCAGACATGTACACTCCCCCTATCCATCAAACCACTGATGTCCTTGTCACTGACTCAGCTCTTTCTTTGGTCTTAAAGCTGGTCAAGCACAATCCTTGTAGGCCTGTGGGCTGCAGCCCAGCAGCAGGGAAACACAAACTTGGCAAATCTACACACTAGAAAATTGGGCACCGCGGCTAAAGCCATGGAAGGCGGGGCTGGATGCCTAGGGCTCTGTCAGCCAGGCCTAGAGTTAGATGTTATTCCAAGTGCAAATCAAATCCACTACAAGTTTAAGGAAGTTACATGATAAGATTTTATTTTAAAATATTTTTGTATATGGGTAGTCACAGGTGAGGGGCTAGTGGTAAAGAACCCACCTCCCAATGCAGGAGATGTAAGAGATGCAGGTTTGATCCCTGGGTTGAGAAGATCCCCTGGAGGAGGGCATGGCAACCACTCTAGTATTCTTGCCTAGAGAATCCCAGGGACAGAGGAGCCTGATGGACTACAGTCCATAGGGTTGCAAAGAGTCGGACCCGCCTGAAGTGACTTAGCACACAGCACAGTCATAGGTCAACGAAATAAAATTCTGAGTCCAGAAATACACCCACATATCTATGGTCAATTGATTTTCAACACTAGTGCCAAGACCATTCAATGGTTATGTCTTCAACAAATGGTACTGGGAAACTGGATTTTCACATATAACAGAATAAAGTTGGAAGCTAAAACTAAAGCTCTTAGATGAAGACTCAAGAGGTAAATCTTCATGACCTTGGCAATGCATTCTTAACTATGACACCAAAAGCACAGCAATAAAAGAAAAATAAATCAATTGTACTTACCAAATTAGAGATTTTTGTGTGTCAAAGGACACTCTCTAGAAAGGAAAAGACAACCCACAGAATTGGAGGAAATATTTATTTGCAAGTCTTTTATTTGATAAGGGCCTAGTTTTCAGAATAATGAACTCTTCTGAATCAACAACAAAAAGGAAAGAAAAACCAGTTAAAACAAGCAAAGTACTTGAATAAACATTTCTCAAAAAACATTGGCTAAAGTTATCAGATGTGGTCTGAGTTAATATTGTCTAGAAAGAAAGCCAGTTTTCTTTCCTCCCACATTCGGGAACAGAAGAAGGATCTAAAAAGCAATGTTAATGGTGGTGATTTTGAGGGGGATGGGGTGTATATGCACGTTGCAAGATTAAACTCCCATTTCAGCCTATTACATCCTTATTCATTTTTCTCCCCCCCATATTTGGAGCTAGCAATATGTCTGACCCTTGGAAAGTGGAGAAGTAAATGTCTGAGCCTTTGTTCATGTGCTTCTCTCTGGGCTGTCAGTACAGTGATATTCTATAAGTCCTTATTATTTACTTCAAATTCCAGTCCTTTCATAAAGCTTCCCCATCACCTTCAGGCTGCGCTTCCTTGCTCTGAGTCCAGCACACTCTTCAGCAGACTGTTCTGTAGCTGGCTGGGCCAGTGTCCATTTCCCCCACTGATGAAGAACTGGGCTTTCTGCTGCCCCCACCAGCTCACCCTTCCCCTCCAGGGGCACCAAATGCCACTCCCAGCCCTGTCCCCATTCCCAGAGCTACAAGGACTATCAAGCACTTCAGATAAGGAGGTCCAGCCACTGCCTCTCAATGCATCAGCCCCTTGGGGACCCGCTGATCTCAGAGCCGTCAGTTATTGTACCAAGGTTGTACCAAGCGCTGAAGCTTTAAAAACTTGCCTCCTCCAGCCTGGCATGAGCCTCTACCCACAACCCACCTCATTTCTGCAAGGGCTGTGCTTAGAGACCCACGAATTCCTCAAGATGCTTTTTAAGACTTCCTGTTCTTTGCTGGTAAATTGTTAATCAGTTTGTGGCAGCATAAATAAAATTAGAGGGTTTAATTAAAACTAATGAACGAGTGAGTGGAGACCGGCCTGGCCGCTTTGCTCTCTGAGCCTCAGAGCAGTAAATAATGAAAATGTCACACGGCAAGTGATATATGGTTTAGCAGAAGTGAAGGGCCAGCAGAAAGGAGGCCATAGAGAGCTCCTCCACCGGGGTGTAATTTGCAAGGAGGTGGAATCCCCATTTTGGTGTAACCTATTAACTAATTCCATAGGAACTGTTCCAGTTTTCTGGCTCTTCCCCCCTGCCCCACACCACCCAAAACAGAAAGAAAACAGTAGCACATGAGATGTCCGTTCTTTGTGTAACTGTGGCGTGCTTTAATGTTCTGATCCTCCAGAAAGGGAGCAGTAGACACAAAGATGGGGCCGTACTGTGGGCAGTTAGTGGGCAGAGGTCTGGAATTCTGACTTTCTCAACGCGGAGGAAATAAAAGCGAGAAGTGTCCCACATCCTGCTTGCTTTTCTCTTTTTTAAAAAAAATCTGTATTGAATTTGTTGCAATATCGCTTCTGTTTTGCGTTTTGATTTTTTTTGGCCAAGAGACATGTGGGATCTTAGCTTCCTGACCAGAGTTGAACCTGCACCCCCTGCATTGGAAGGTGAAGTCCCAACCCCTGAACCACCTGGGAAGTCCATTCCACTTGCCTTTCAAATGCTTTCCCAGCCATTCATGTAAGTAAAAACCTACTCGTGGTTGTTTGGGCTTAGACCTGGACTCCATTTAATCATAAAGTCCTTCTTGCACGGTTTTACTAAGGCATTTTCCAGGTATGCAATGACCATGCAGACAGGAGAAACAGCCCTCCTCCCAATATCCACCTCTCTGGTATGAGAGCTGCATCTGCCTGCACTGTAGCTGGTCTCCTTAGAGGTGATTCTGTGCACAGATGCAGGCATCTGATGATTCATATCGTCCCTGAGTGGAGGCCTGCCCAAGCATAAACATGTGCAGACGAATCTGCCTTTATTATGAATTGCTTCCCTTTTATTTTATGCAGCTGGGGCTGAATTCAAACAACTGTGTGCATATGTGCAGGGAGTGGTAAGAAATATCTATTACATAAATGATGCCTCACACAGGATTCTATTTGGTATTTATGAAATGGATGGGAGGTTGACACGTGAGGTTCTGGAATGGTCTACAGGAGAGTTTCCTTCTGCTCCTGGGTCTAACACCTTCTTCTTAGCTTGGAACAATGTTTCTCCAAGTGGGGACCGATGCATACCTACCTCCGCATCATGTGCTTATTAAAAACAGGTTCCCAGGCCTCCCCCGGCCCACAGAGCTGGAATTCCCAGGAGTGGGCTGGGAACAGGACTATCTTCAGCTCCATGAGACCCCACACATGATGAGAAGAGGCGCCTGGTACTTCTGGACCAGGGGAGGCCCTTTTGACTCCTTTCCCCTCAAGATTCAGGGAACCTCTTCTCTTCCTTGGTCGTCATCCTCAGGCACCTCCCCCCACCCTGGGATTTAGCCAGCAATTCCTTTCCTTACATTTCCCTCCACCTCCTGTTGTCTCCCTCTGTCAGCTTGGCCTATTTTGCACACCAGTATAACTATTGTGGAGTCTGGTGGTAATGTTTTCTGCAAAGTTACACAGATTTATATTTCCCGCTCAAGAAATGCGGTATCTCATGCACCCCTGTTCATAGCAGTGCTATGCACAACAGCCAGGACATGGAAACAAACTAAATGTCCATTGACAAGTGCATAGACAAAGAAGATATGGCACATACATACAAGGGAATACCACTCAGCCATAAGGAAGAGTGAAGCAATGCCTTTTTACAGCCACATGGACGGGCCTAGAGATTATCGGGGTAAGCAAAATAAGTCAGAAAGAGAATGACAAATGCATGATATCACTTATATGTGGAATCTAAACTATGACACAAATGAACTTATCTATAAAACAGAAACAAACACAGGGAGCAGACTTGTGGTTGCCAAAGAGGAGGGTGGGTGGGGGAGGGACGGACTGAGAGTTTGGAGTCAGCAGATGCAAATTATTATATATAGGATGGATAAACAACAAGACCCTACTGTGTAGCACAGGGAACTCGATCAATATCCTGAGATAAAATGTAACAGAAAAGAATATTAAAAAGAATATATATGTATGTGTAACTGAGTCAGAAATTCATGTGCAGCAGAAATTAACACTACATTGTAAATCAACTATGCTTCCAATAAAATATTTTTTTAAAAAAGAATTGTGTTACTTTATTTGTAGTTGGCTGTCCTAGCTTGAGCCTGTATCACAAAACTGATACAGGTAGGGACGGAGGAACAAACAAAAATTAGCAGAGGTCCCAGGAAAAATCCTAATTTAACAAAACAACATTCAAGAACAGTCTGCAAAACCCTTTCAAACAATCAATGGCTTGGGATCACAGCTCTAAAGTTTTAAAAATCCATATTGGAGATGAGGACTGTGTACCATAGCCAGCGTGGTGTGTATTGTTTTCTGACTGAAAACAACTGAGGCCTTTGGTCTAGGAGGGAAAATGTCAGGTTCAGCAAGATGCCAAAGTGGAAGCAATTTGAAAATGGTTTGGAGATCAATTCCCTGCCCGAAAGGCCTAAACAAACCCAAACCAGAGCTTTTTGCACAAACAATTAGAAATAAAAGCGAAAATTTCATCAGAGCAAAGATGTGTGCTCTCAACATATTGGCCCCTTGGTGTCATTTGAGGGAAATTAATGTGGAAGGCCAAAGAGATGGAGTCTGCATTATGCAATGCTCGGGAGACCTGCCTACTATTTTGTTCCTAGTGTAGCAGAAATAAATTCTGCCCGCAAGCCTTCAGGGAGAAATAAGACATGTGCATAAGTGAGATTAATCAGTGAAGCTAGCATCGACCTAATGAGTCATCTTTGACATCATAAAGCTTGAAAACACAAGGCTGTGGCCTGTCAGATATGTACTTTCTCATAAGAAACCAGACAGGGCTGTGAGGTGCACGGGTGGGCAGCTCTTCAGCATGTTGGACCCGGCAGAGAGGAAGTGATAGAAAACTGACTGCCTTGAGAAAGTTTTTCTTACAATTGTTACGTATTTATTGGCTGTGTCAGGTCTTGGCTGCTGTGCCATGGCTTCCTCTAGTTGTAGGAAACCTGGGGGCAGCAGGGATGGGGGGCGCTACGCTTTAGCTGCAGGGCACGGGCTTCTCACTGCCGTAGCTTCTCTGCTGCAGAACACAGGCTCTGGGGCCTTGAGGCTTCGGCAGTTGCAGCACGTGGGCTCAACAGCTGAGGCTTGCAGGCTCAATATTTGTGGCACATGGGCTTCGTTGCTCTGTGGCGTGTGGAATCTCCCCAGACCGGGAATCGATCCCATGTCACCTGCATTGGCAGGCATGTTCTGGACTACCAGGGAAGCTCCTGCCTTGAAGTTTTATTGACCTACCATGGGACTGCTTCTGTGGAGATGTGGGATGGAGTGCTGGGCTGAAGAAAAATGAAGGTTTGGGGGCTCATGTACCTTCTCCCCACAGGAAGCCCCAGCCTTCTGGTCAAATGGAGCTCCCAGGGAGGCTGCATTCCCATCCAAACCACTCACCAGGATTTCCTGGAGTGTAGCAAACACTTCTGAGAGACTGGTAAGAGAGGGACACAGAGAATGGGTGGGACAAGACGCCCCTGGGGCAGCACCTACAGAAGTTTCCAGGCCTGCAGCAGAGGGTTTGCAGCGGCCTCGTGTCCACCTCTGCTGCCAACGTCCCACCCCACTTGTCACCAGCTCCTGCTGGCAGTCCAGCGTCCACCCCCCTTGTCACCAGCTCCTGCTGGCAGTCCCCACCTGGACCCAGCCCCTCTTTTTGCTGTGCATCTGCACTTGCTCATGCACAGCCTTTACTTCCTTTGAGCCTGACAGTCTCTTCATGTCCATCTCCTTCCACCCCCGATTATCCCCAGACTCTATCCAAGGAAAGGCTGAGGACCATGGTGCTGTCCTCACAAGTCATACTCCCTTTTAGAAGGCGGCATGTTTTATTCGGTGTCTCAGATGTCCCCATACACTTAGCTGTCAAAATGCCAGACCTCTTCCTCATGGAATCATGGTCACCTGGCAACCCAGACCACGACTTCTTGACCCTAGCTTTGAGAGATTTCTTTAAGCACCTCAAAAGCTGAACCCCATTTTCCTTCTGTTGACTGATTTCATTTAGATGGTAGACAGCATGCCCCAAGGGCCCTAGAGAGTTTCTCTGTGGTTAGAGCTTCCTGAATGGAGGGCCAGGCCCCTCCACTGCCCACAGCCAGGTTCTGCGGGAGCAGCTTTCTCCCTGTAGAGACAGCCAGCATGGCACACCAGTGCTGGCACCTGGCCCACCCCAGCCCCTGGCAGCCACCGCCAGCCCTGCTGCCTGGCTTGTTACACAAGACTCAGCTGCAGCATCCAGCATCCAGGATACACAGCCACACACCTTCTCCAAGTGGCTGATTCTAAAAGTCTGCAGCAAGGACATCAGATCTGGCCCTCTTTCCTAAGTCATGGGCACATTTTCTGTCTATGCAGGCAACTGGAGGAGAGGTTTCTGGGACTCTTGCTCATGACATCCACTGAGTGCCCCAAAGGACACATGCTTTGCAGCCACGTGGCAACATGACTGACTTCCCTGGGGTCCTGGCTCAGTCGCTGACGTGCATCCCGGCCAGTGAGTTAACAGCTTGGAGCCTTCGTTTCCTCATCTATCACTCATTCAGTGCCTGCTATGTGCCTGCACTGTTCCAGGCACTGAGGATACAGCAGCAAATAGAAGAGATCCAATCTCTACTCTCCTGGAGCCGACATGTTAGTGAAAGACAGGAGAACAATAAATGAGTAACCAAATAACTAAATGCAGTAACATCAGTCAGTGGTACACGCCACACAGAAGGTCCACATGACAGAGGGGCTGTGGCTAGACAGGTGAGCGGGGACTTGGATAGTACGGTCAGGGAGGGCCACTCTGAGGAGATGAGCTCTGAGATGACGTCTGATGACCCAGTGGAGGAAAGGTTGCTGAGGTCAGAATAAATTCCACTTATTCAAGGAGCAGAAGGGCAGCGAGCAGAAAGAGTGGAGGGAAGCAGGGTGACAAGTTCCAAGACAAGGGTGGGGCTGGATCACGTAGGGTCTTGTGAGCTACAGGATCCTCTGTTTAACTTTAATTCTTATTGTAACAGAAACCCACTGGCTGATTTTCCCCAAGAGAAGGATAACAGATTTCAGTTTTCAGAACTTTGTTGTCTGTTTGCGTGTGATGAGTAGATGGTGGTGTTGGGGGGCGGGGATTGGGAGTGGGTGGAATAGAAGTGGGTGACTATTATTGCCCAAGAAAGATTGGGATGGAAATAGTGGAGTATAACAGGGACAAATTTGGAATATGCCTCAGGAGAAAACCCAACCTATCTTGCCAGCAGATTGGATACGAGGGTTGAGGACATTTGGGAGGAGTCTAGGAGCTTTTGCTGGAGCCACTGGTTGGCTGTGGCACCACTTGCTGAGATGTGGAAGTCTGGAAGAGCAGCAGACATATGCATGAGGGGAGGAAGCAGGGAGAATGTTTTGGCCAGGTTATGTTTGAGAGACCTATCATATATGTGAGTGGAAATTCAAAGTATGCAGTTGGAGATAAGGCCTAGAGTTGAAGAGAGAGGTCCAGGTGGAAACGTAAGTTTGGGGGTCTTCATTCAGTGCCTGGATGGAACCTGAAGTCAGGAGGTCGGATGAGAGCACCGTGAGGCAATAAGTAAATAGAAAAGATGGACCGAGCTCTGTGCCCTATGATCTTTAACACTCAAGCACAAGAAGCCAGTGAAGGAGACTCCCATCCCCAATGGGATGGGTATAAGTTACAGGTGTGCAATACAGTGATTCGCAGTTTTTAAAGGTCATACATCATTTATAGTTATTATAAAATATTGGCTGTATTTCCCATGTTGTTTGAGATATACTTACAGCTTATGTTCTGCCTAATAGTCTGAATCTCTTATTCCTTTACCCATCTTGTCCCTCCCCTCATCCCTGTCCCCCCTGGTAACTGCTAATTTGTAGTCTATATCTGCAAATATGCTTCTTTTTTGTTATATTACTATTTTGATCTACTGTTTTAGGTTCTACATTTAAGTGATACCACAGAGTATTTGTCTTTCCGTCTGACATTTCACTCAGCATGATGTCCTCTAAGTCCATCCATGTCACTGCAAACGGTAAAGTCTCCTTTTTTTTTATGACTGAGCAGTATTCCACTGTATATATGTACCACAGCTTCCCTACCTGTTGATAGGCACTCAAGTTGCTTCCATATCTTGGCCATTGTAAATAACACTACTTTGAACATTGGGATGCATGTGCATTTTCAAATAGTAAGTTTTTAAAAATATATACCCAAAGAGTGGAATTGCTGGCTCATACAGTAATTGTACTTTTAGTTTTCTGAGAAATCTCCATACTGTTTTTCACAGCGGCTGCGCTAACCATGTGCGAGAGCTCCACTCTTCCCGTCGTCGCTAGCAGTTGTTGTTTGTATTCTCTTTGATGATAACTGATCCTGGCAGCTCACCTGGATCCTGTTCTTAGTCATCTAATTATTCATGAGCCCATATAAAATACCCCACCCACCTGCCCATCCAATAAGCATTTGTTGATCACTCACTCTTTTCCAGATTCTATGCTTGATGCGCTAAGAGGTCAGAAATAATGAGAATCTCAGAATAAAACAAAACAAGATTTTGAGAGGGGATACTAAGACCCATATTTACCCTTCCACATGGAATAATAAAAAATCTAATTAAAATATATGAAACAATGGATTTCAACATATTGGACAGCAGACAAGGAAATACAGGGATTCCTGAGAAATTGAGATAAGCCCTATTATTGCCTTGGCTTGCCACCTGGAGTTTTTCAGCCCACAGTACACAGAGAACCCAAACAGAACCAGAAGACTTTCTGATTTGAGAACATGGAGCTGAGAGTCTGGGGGCAACCAAGACAGAGTTCTAAGGACAGAGTACCAGACAAAAGAGAACTACAGTGACTTACAGTGAGTCCCTCTTGAGTATTTAGCAGAGTATTGACCAGCACCTTTGTATAAGGAAACTGCCCAAGTCTGGGAAAGGAGCCATCCAAGACTATTAGGGGGAACCATACCCAGGGCTCACACAATGCTTGGAATAATGCCTGCTCCCGCCAGGCTGACTGGAATACCTCATAATTCACAATAGAAATACTTAGGAAAATCTTGCCTCAATAAAGCAGAATAATTAACCCAAGACTGGGCACTGCTCCAGACTCACCAAACAAATAATAAATCAAAACTTAAAGGATAAAACTGTCTCCAAGTAAATTAACTTCATCCTAGAACAAAGCTCAAGAAGATTTATAATAAAAAAATTATTCAGCACCTAACAAGTGTGACATCCGGTCAAAGATTATCAGGCATTCAAAGAGCCAGGACCCACTCCAGTGTTCTTGCCTGGAGAATCCCAGGGACGGGGGAGCCTGGTGGGCTGCCATCTATGGAGTCACACAGAGTTGGACACGACTGAAGCGACTTAGCAGCAGCAGCAGCAGCAGCAAAGAGGCAGGGGCTTCCCAGGTGGTGCTAGTGTAGAGTCTGCCCACGAATGCAGGAGACACAAAAGATATGGGTTCTATCCCTGGGTTGGGAAGATCCCCTGCAGTAGGAAATGGCATCCCACGCCAGTATTCTTGCCTGGAAACTTCTCTGGGCAGAGGAGCTTGGCGGGCTACAGTCCATACGGCTGTAAGAGTCAGACGTGGCTGATCACGCATTACACAAAGAGGCAGGAGAACATGATCCCTGATGAGGATAAAAAGTTATTTTTAGGACTCCCCTGATGGTCCAGTGGATAAGAATCTGCCTACCATGCAGGGGACACAGGTTCAACCCCTGGTCAAAGAGGATTCCACAAGCTATGGAGCAACTAAGCCCATGCATCACAATTCATGAAGCCCACACGCTCTGGAGCCTGGGCTCACAACAAGAGAAGCCACCATGATGAGAAGCTGCCGCACAGCAACCAGAGAGGAGCCACAACTGGAGAAAACCCAAGCGCAGCAACAAAGACCCAGTGAAACCAACAATTAATTAATTAAAAAAATAAGAAAAGAAAGTTATTTTAAAAAAAGACCCAAGTTAAATTCCTGAGGTGAAAACCATAATATATAAATTGAAATATACCCTGGATGGGATTAATGGAGGAATAGACATGGTATAGACATGGTATAAAAGATTAATGAATCTGTGCTTGCTTTGGCAGCACATATATTAAAACTGGAACGATACAGAAAAGGTTAGCATGGCCCCTGCACAAGGATGACACGCAAATTCGTGAAGCGTTTCATATTTTTACATTTCTCCAAAGAAGACGTGCAGATGGCCAACAAACGCATGAAAAGATGCTCAACATCACTCATTATCAGAGAAATGCAAAGCAAAACCATGATGAGGTATCATTTCACACCAGTCAGAATGGCTGCAATCCAAAAGTCTACAAATAATAAATACTGGAGAGGGTGTGGAGAAAAGGGAACTCTCTTACACTGTTGGTGGGAATGCAAACTAGTACAGCCACTATGGAGAACAGTGTGGAGGTTCCTTAAAAAACTGGAAATAGTACTGCCTTATGATCCAGCAATCCCACTGCTGGGCATACACACTGAGGAAACCAGAAGGGAAAGAGACACGTGTACCCCAATGTTCATCACAGCACTGTTTATAATAGCCAGGACATGGAAGCGACCTAGATGTCCATCAGCAGATGAATGGATAAGAAAGCAGTGGTACATATACACAATGGAGTATTACTCAGCCATTAAAAAGAATACATTTGAATCAGTTCTAATGAGGTGGATGAAACTGGAGCCTATTATACAGAGTGAAGTAAGCCAGAAAGAAAAACACCAATACAGTATACTAATGCATATATATGGGATTTAGAAAGATGGTAACAATAACCCTGTATGCGAGACCGAAAAAGAGACACAGATGTATAGAACAGTCTTTGGGACTCTGTGGGAGAAGGCGAAGGTGGGATGATTTGGGAGAATGGCATTGAAATATGTATATTATCATATGTGAAATGGATCGCCAGTCCAGGTTCGATGCATGATACAGGGTGCTCGGGGCTGGTGCACTGGGATGACCCAGCGGGATGAGGTGGGGAGGGAGGTGGGAGGGGGGGTTCAGGATTGGGAACACATGTACACCTGTGGTGGATCAATGTCAATGTATGGCAAAACCAATACAATATTGTAAAGTAATTAGCCTCCAAAAAATAAATTAATTAATTTTAAAAAAAGATGAATGAATTTGTAAACATTGCAATAAATTGTACAAAATTAAACACTGAGAAAAATGAATTTTTTGAAAATGAAAACAGCATCAGTGAATTATATGACAATATGAAGCAGTCTAATACATGTATAATTGAAGGAGGAACAGGAAATATTTGAGAAATAATGGCTGAAAATTTTCTAACCTTGATGAAAACTATGAACCCATATGTCTATGAAGTTTAGCAAACCCAAAGCACAAGAAACATGAAGAAATCAGCATATCATAATCAAACTGCTCAAAACCAGTGATTAAGAGCAGATCTTAAAAGCAGTCAGAGGAAAGGGACAAGTTTTATCCAGAGAAACAAAGATGAGGACGCCTGTCGATTTCTCTTTGCAGACAGTGCGGCCAGGAGCACAGCGGAGTCACAGGTTTAAAGTAAAGGCAGGGGAAACACCTATCTAGATGTCTATTCCCCATGAAAAACACCTTTCAAAAATAAAAGTGAAATAAAGACTTTTTCTGACATGAAAGCTGAAAGGATTTATCATGAGCAGGTCAGCAATACAAGAAATGCTAAAGGAAATCCTTCATACAGAAGTAAAATAACACCAGATAGAAATCTGAGTCTATACAAAGAATACCAAAAATGGTAACTATATGGGTAAGTGTGTAAGACATTTCTTAATTATTTAAGCTGACTAGGAGAACGGACTTGCACACACAGGGGTTAAGGAGCTGGAGACAAACAGAGGGAGTTGCATTGCACATATGCATGACCATGTGTAGAATGGATGGCTTTGGGGAAGCTGCTGTCCAGCACAGGGAGCTCCGCTCGGTGCTCTGTGATGACCTAGAGGGGTGGGACGGGAGGATGGGAGGAGGCTCAAGAGGGAGGGGACATATGTATCAGTTCAGTTCAGTCGCTCAGTCGTGTCCGACTCTTTGCGACCCCATGAATCACAGCATGCCAGGCCTCCCTGTCCATCACCAACTCCCAGAATTCACCCAAACTCATGTTCATCGAGTCAGTGATGCCATCCAGCCATCTCATCCTCTGTCGTCCCCTTCTCCTCCTGCCCCCAATCCCTCCCAGCATCAGAGTCTTTTCCAATGAGTCAACTCTTCGCATGAGGTGGCCAAAGTACTGGAGTTTCAGCTTCAGCATCAGTCCTTCCAATGAACACCCAGGACTGGTCTCCTTTAGGATGGACTGGTTGGATATCCTTGCAGTCCAAGGGACTCTCAAGAGTCTTCTCCAACACCGCATTTCAAAAGCATCAATCCTATACATGTAGCTGATTCACTTTGTTGTACAGCAGAAACTAACACAACTTTGTGAAACAACTATATTCCAATAGAAATAAATAAAAATAAAAATTTTAAAAGATAATAGTTTAAACAAAAATGAAGACAATACGTATAAAATTTATAACATATGTAAAGGTAAAAAGTGGCAACAACAGAATACAGACTGGAGAGAATACACTCTTATAAGGTTCTTATACTGTATGCTAGCGTTTCTCCAGCATGCTTAGTATTTTGGATGCATAGTTTTTCATTGTGAGGGACTATTCCATGCATTGCAGGATTTTGGGAAGCATCCATGTCTTCTGTCCATTAGAGGGCCCTAGTCTCTAGATCATGCTGTCTTCTGAAGGACAAAATTGTCCCCAGTAGAAACCCACCTCTGTATACGAAAAAGTCTAATATGACTTGAAAGTAGACTAAGTTAAACATATATACTATAAACCCTAGAGCAACTGCTAAAATAACAAAACAAAGAGTTAATAGGCCAACAGAGAAGATAAAATTGAATATTAGAAAATATCCAACCCAAAGAAAGCATGAAAAAAGTTAAAAGGGAACAAAGAACAGATAGGATACATAGAAAACAAACAGGATGATGGGTTTTAACTGAATCACATCAAAAATCATATTAAATGTACATGGTTTAAACACCCAATTAAAGTCAGAGATTGCCAGACTGGATTAAAAAAGCAATACCAAAACTACATGCTGCCTGAAAGAAATGCACTTTAAATATAAATACAGAAATAGACTAAACATTAGGGTGGAAAAAAGCATACGCTATGCTAACACTAGTCAAAAAAAAAAGCTGCAGTGGCTATATCAACATCAGACAAAGAAGATTTCAGAGCCAAAAATACTATCAGGGATGAAGAACGTCATTTCATAAAGATAAAGGGTCAACCTATCAGGAGGACATAACACTCAAGCGTTTATGACCCTTAATAAGGGAACTTAAAAATATACAAAGTAAAACTGATAGAACTATGATGAAAAACAGACAAATCTACATTATACTCAGAAATTTCAATACTCCTCTCTCCATAATTGATAAAACAAGTACACAGAAAATAGCAATATGGCAGATATGAACATTCTCAACCAACTTGACCTGTTTGACACCTGTAGAAGGCTCCATGGAAAAGGTCTCATTTTTCTCAAGTACACATGGAACATTCACCAGGATACTCCAGGCTATGAAATAAGTCTTTTACACTTATGCATATAGTTTGGAAATCACTGGATAAGCTCATGAACGTTTCCAAAAAGTTCTGCAGTAAAATAAAACACAGTAGTAACAACAACCAACCCCCAAACCAAAACTGTTCTACTTTAAACTGTTGTTTAATGTAGTTCAGGACCTTGCCCTTCATCCCCAATCTGAAATACCTGCAGAAAATGATGTGCCACTACCAGAAATCAAAAAGCTTGGAGGAATTAGAAATTAGGCAAAACAAGGTCAAATTTCAATTACTGAATAGCCTGACATTGGATGTCAGCATTTCCCCAATGCAAATAAAATAATGATGCTCCTTGCTATAAGAAGTGAAGTGAAGTCACTCAGTCGTGTCTAACTCTTTGCGATCCCATGGACTGTAGCCTACCAGGCTCCTCTGTCCATGGGATTCTCCAGGCAATAGTCCTGGATTGGATTGCCATTGCCTTCTCCAGGGGATCTTCCCAACCCAGGGATCGAACCCGGGTCTCCCACATTGTAGACAGACACTTTACCGTCTGAGCCACCAGGGAAGCCTTGCTATAAGAGATCCCAGGGAAATGCCTTATATGTAAATACCTTATATATTTCTCATAGTGCTGAACACAGCTGGGAACTTAATTTTCCTCTCCTAGGGACAGATGGACTGTCCACTTGTTCTTCAGCAACGCATGCCAGACCTCCATGTGCCTTCCAAAAGAAAAGTGGTCCAGGGATCTGCTTTGAGAAAGGTAGACATCTATTTTCTGTCTCAAGTAGATGTTTGAAAGCCACTTTTTTAAAAAAAAATTAGAGTTGATTTGGGGCATCCCTGGTGGCTCAGACAGTAACGAATCTGTCTAAAATGTAGGCGACCCGGGTTCTATTCCTGGGTTGGGAAGATCCCCTGGAGAAGGGAATGGCAACCCACTCCAGTATTCCTGCCTGGAAAATCCCATGGACAGAGAGGAGCCTGGTGGGCTACAGTTCACGGGGTTGCAAACAGCTGGACACAACTGAGTGACTAACACTTTCACTTTCACTTTCCCTGTGCTGTATAGTAAGTCCTTATTGGTTATCTATTTTATATATCAGTTCAGTTTAGTTCAGTCACTCAGTCGTGTCCGACTCTTTGCGACCCCATGAATTGCAGCATGCCAGGCCTCCCTGTCCATCACCAACCCCGGAGTTCACTCACTCGGTGATGCCATCCAGCCATCCCATCCTCTGCCGTCCCCTCCTCCTCCTGCCTCCAATCCCTCCCAGCATCAGGGTCTTTTCCAATGAGTCAACTCTTCGCATGAGGTGGCCAAAATACTGGAGTTTCAGCTTTAGCATCATTCCTTCCAAAGAACACCCAGGACTGATCTCCTTCAGAATGGACTGGTTGGATCTCCTTGCAGGCCAAGGGACTCTCAAGAGTCTTCTCCAACACCGCAGTTCAAAAGCATCAATTCTTCAGCGCTCAGCCTTCTTCACAGTCCAACTCTCACATCCATACATGACCACTGGAAAAACCATAGCCTTGACTAGACGGACCTTTGTTGGCAAAGTAATGTCTCTCCTTTTGAATATGCTATCTAGGTTGGTCATAACTTTCCTTCCAAGGAGTAAGCATCTTTTAATTTCATGGCTGCAGTCACCATCTGCAGTGATTTTGGAGCCCAGAAAAATAAATTCTGACACTGTTTCTACTGTTTCCCCATCTATTTCCCCGTATAGTAGTGTGCATATGTTAATCCCAAACTCCTAAATTATATCCTCCTCTTTCTCCTTTGGTCACCATAAATTTGTTTCCTATGTCTGTAGGTCTATTTCTGTTTTATAAATAAGTTTCGTTTGTATCATGTTTTTTTATATGCCACATATAATGAAATCATCTTTCTTTAAAAATTCTGCTTGTTTTATTTATGGACTACTTTGAATGAATTATATATGGTAAAGCATGCATAAGTCAGTTTAGAAATCCTGCTTGCCTACTCTCTTGCTATAGGCCTTAGTAGGTACATTGGGGGAAATCTTTGTCTCTTTCTGCCCCAAACGTGCGCTGTGCGTGCTGTGCTTATGCTCCAAAGAGGACTAAGGCGATGCTTCATTACTGTCGCTGTAGACTGTGCTGCCCGGGAGACGGTGATAGAGGTCAGCACATTCCCAGCTTTTGTTGAAACAGTTGTCCAAGAATGTTGATACCATGAGAGGGAGAACATGTCATTCTCAAGAGCAGCCAGACAGTGGCACCAAAGGCCAGTAATGGAATCATCCAGGCCAGTGTGGTCTCTGGACCAGACGCCTGTTTAGGGAACAGAGCAAAGCCCGGCTAAGACCTTGTTAGAAATACAAATCCCAAACCCAGTGAATCAGAAACTGCTGGTGGAAGGGCCCAGGACTCTGCACTTTATCAAGCTTTCCAGGGGATTCTGGTACACCCTGCATCCAAGCCCAGCTCAGTTTTCTCTGAAATTAGCAGGTACTATTATAGGAGTTGATTTCATGTTTCTTTATTTCACCAAACAGCTTCTGCCTAGCCAATAAACTGCTTTTTTTTCCTTTAAAAAAATTTTTTATTGAAGCACAGTTGACTTACAATGTGTTAGTTTCAAGTATATAGCAGTGATTCAGTTACATAGAATCATTTAGAAACGTTACATACGTTTTTCATTATCTGCCTTCATGGTTCTTCCTTCCTAGTGGATATTTTTTTTTTTTACTTCTTTTTAAATTTTTTTAAATTACAAAGATATGATAACACATTTACAGGAGACCTGGAAAACAGAGAACAAACTTACATATAGTTCCACTATATATTACAATTTTTTATGTAGATAGATTAAGACTTTTAAAACTGTTTATTTTTAAACGAAATAAAAAGCGACTGACTCTATGTCAGACCTGGAAGCCTGCCACTTTAAACGCTGTCTCCAGCTTTGACACAGGGATGGGCAGGTCACAGCCCTGTATCTATAGGAACAGCTCCCAGGCTGGCCACCTTCATCCCCTTGTCCTCCCAGCCTGGGAACTGTGACTGTCCTGTCTGCAGCTTAACCTCCTTCTCTCACCTCAATGCTTCTCACATTGATGACCCGCAGATAGCAACTTCCCTGAATCTTGGTTCTCCTCTTGGAAAAGTACCCTGTGATCAACCCCAGGAAGGAGGATCTGCATTCCTGGGTCCTGGCCCCTCCGCACCCGGGTGCTGGCAGTCAGACCTTATACAGCTTGCACCTCTCTCTTTCTATAGTCTCCCAGTTAGTAAATTAGAGGGAACATCCTGATTTGACCCAGGGTCAGCCCTGGTTTTCTTGTGAAAGCCCAGGCAGCACTCACAGTCACACCCCACAGGGATATCACACCAGCAGTGAGTGGAGGGAGGTGATGAGATGGAGATGATACTGTCCACAGAGCCTTGGAACGAGCTCTGGGCGCAGCAGCTGAAAGAGCAGGGGCTCCAGAAGAAGACAGGCTGGAACAGTCTAGTCTTGGTGACCCCACATTCTGCAGGATCTGCACAAATCACCAAGTCTTGCCAAGCCTCAGTTTCTACATCTGTGAAATGGAGGAGCTAAAATTGCATTTCTCACAGGCTTACTGCACTATCAAGCAATCTCTAGCATGATGTATAGTACCCACATGGCTCTCTGCATGTCTTCCCTTCCCTTAGGAAGCAATGAGCTTTCTGTGCCAAGAAGTATGTAAACGAAGATCGCTGCCCATTTTGCCAGAGACATTTGTCAGGAGCAGAGATGACAAGCTCAAGTGCTCACGGTATGCAGCGGACTAACAGAAGTTAGTGCAGTAGCCAGATGGGGCCTGTGAGAGGCTGGGGACCGCATGGCCTGTCTATATGGGGATGCTGCTGCTTGGCTAAGTGGGCTGCTGCAGGGAGAAAAAGAGGGCCCTGAGTGGTCAGTTTCTTATTTTTCGAGAAAAACCCAGTTTGACCTACCTCCTGAGGGTACAGAAGGGCTCCACGTGCTGAGACACTCGCAGCTGTGAGTGACACGCTAAAGCCATCAACCTCGGAGGCCTTCCCCCTGGAACACAGAGGAGGGAAGAGCATGGTTCCCAGACAGCAGACACGACTTTGCATCTTGGCTCCAGCACTTTCTGACCATGAGATCTTGTACCCCCCCATGTACCCCAACACAAGCCTCCTCTTGTGTACAAGAGGTTGGGGTGTTGGGGTACAACACAAGCTTGTACCCCAACACAAGCCTCCTCTTCTTCATCTGTAAAATGGGGGCAGGTAATAACACCGAATTCACCAGTCTGTAATGGGGGTTGAGTAAAACTGCATGTGGGAAAGGGCTTTGAGACTTTTCTGTTAATCAGTGATAACAAAGCCCATGGGATAAAGACCACTAGGGATGCACAACCATAGCCCAATAAAATTAGGATGGTTAACGAGGCAGACTGCCCGCCATGGGTAGGGAACCATGGGTATCCTACCAGGGGAGTAGCAGGGCTCCTGGGGGTTTAGGGGAAGGAAGAGCATAGCAGCACATGTAGACAAAGCAGTGTTTGACACAACCAAGGCACAGAAAGGCTTGTGCAGCGGGCTCCTCTCTGAGAGGTGGAACCTGGGGTCCCATTTTCTTAGAAATCATAAAGGTAAGATCCTGTGGGATGCTGTGTCTGATAATCCCTCTCTTGGGGCTCCAACTTGGGTTGGAGATGGGACTGATTCTGAGTCATAGCCACCCTCTGACCTGGGTCCTCCTGTGTCTACCAGGATGTCCCGTTCTTGCTCAGGATTCCAAACAGCCAAGTGTCTGGCCATGTGGGATTTTAGGAGTCAGTTTCTTAGCATCACCTCCTCAGTGGCCTCGCAGACATGCTGTTAAGAACAATAGTAGGTGCCCCTCCAGTGCTGCGCAGGTTCAGAGACTGTTACTGGAATTAGAGAGCCTGCCCCCGAATCCCAGATCTGCCACTTCCTAGTTCTGCCATCACTGTACCTCTCAGAACCTCAGTTTGGGGATGAGTAGACCCACAATCTCTAATCTGCCATTTCAAAATCTAAGAAGAACTAAATGCCAAGAGATGGCTTGAAACTCACGTGGCTGCAAAATCTGTCTTGACCTAACTCTGCTGCTAAGTCACGTCAGTCATGTCCGATTCTATGTGACCCCATAGACGGCAGCCCACCAGGCTCCCCCGTCCCTGGGATTCTCCAGGCAAGAACACTGGAGTGGGTTGCCATTTCCTTCTCCAGTGCATGAAAGTGAAAAGTGAAAGTGAAGTCGCTCAGTCATGTCTGACTCTTCACGACCCCATGGACTGTAGCCTACCAGGCTCCTCCGTCCATGGGATTTCCCATGCAAGAGTACTGGAGTGGGGTGCCATTGCTAACTCATTGGGTGGCAAAAGCTGTCTGAACTGACATGAGCCTTTTTTCTGTTTCTTATGGTCTCTATTGATGCTCCAAAATGTTGGCTGTTCACACATTTCCCTGCAGAAAATACTGATGCATTAGATTATAGGGGGCTTTTCCGGGGTGGAGGGCCTGGAAACTTAGAAAACATGCAGTATATGCATTATCTTTTTTTGCTAAAATAATAAAGATTTTCAATTCCAAAACCCCTAAGGCCTCAGGGTTCAGACAAGGATTTGTGGATCACAGAGTGGCTGGGGAGTAAATGTTGCAGCTATGGGAAGTTGCTCTGGGTAGAGCATGTGGCAAGTGCTGGGTGAGGGAGCCATCAGGATTGTGGCTGCATGTTGGTGGCACCCTCCTCCTCCTGCACCACCCTCCACTCCCCTTCCCCTGGTTTCACCTACTTTCTTAGGGCACCTTTGGCTCCTTGTCCTCTCCCCAGCCTCAATGTCCCCTCTGGCCTTGCCAGTTCTGCAGCTATTCACAGGGTGAGCCCCCATCCCAGGATAGACCAGTTATGGCCCTCCTGTCCATAAATATGCCCCCAGAGCCCATCCTTCATTCACCTCAAGCCCTCAGTCAGGCCTTCCAAATTCAGAGCAAGGCCAAACCAGCTCTGCTAGGCAGCTTTCTCCCTGCTTTTGCCTCCCAAAGATTGCCACATCCCACCTCTGATGCTGAAGAACCAATTAAAAGGGAGGACCTCCCAAAGAATTCACGGTGTCACCTGTCTTTCCATCAGTCAAGAGCAGAATCTGCTTGTCCAGTTCCATGGAGCTTGATGCCTGGGTTACTCAGAACACTGGGAGGCTAGAGGCTTCTCGGCAGCTCCTCGGGTCTCCTGGGGTTTCCAGGCCTCTGGAATGAGCCATTCAGAGACTGTCTGGGCTCCTTCACTCAGGTCTGGCTGCTGGAGGACACGGCCTTGCCTTCCCAGTGAGTGAAACTGGGATGCACGTCTCCCAGCCTGGGGCCAACTGCTAAGGGAGTGTCTCCACTCACGAGGTGTGAGCTCTGATTTTCACTAAGACAGAGCCTACCCAGGCTTCACCCTGGCAGCTTTCATTTCTGCTCAGGCCTGGTTTTGACCTACTCTCTTCTAAAGAGCTGTGGCCAGCTCTCTGCTGATGCAGCCTTCCAGCCCAGTTGTCTTGAGCAGGGGAGGAGGAACTCAGGAATCAAGGCCTGAAAGCCAGAGGCTCTGAGACAGAAGGATGCATATCCCCCAGGCAGAAGGGCCAGGTGACAATCTCAGTGATGGCTTGTCCCTGGATAGGCTGAAGGGCAGTCTGGACCACCAGCAAGTGTGGGGACAGAAGTTAGTTAAGGTCACAGCTCAGGACGCTTGGGCTGTGTCTTGGCACGTTCATAATCCCAGGAGCAGGTGGATGTCATTAACCCTCTCCCCTCCTGCTTCGCTTCTCAAAGTCACAAGTAATTGGCTCAGCATAGCCCTTCCTTCACTACCTGGTTCTGTGGATGAATCCTCCATTATGCTTCCCTTAAATACCCCCTCCACCTCTGGGCTTTCCTGAAGCCTGGCTTTCTCCTGGGACAATCTCCTTCCCACCCTTCCCTTGGATTAATTCAATAGCCCCTCAAGGCACCAGTGCCTGTCACCTCCAGTGCCCCACCCAGGCCACTTCACCGCTGACACATCCCTGTCAGGGCTGTGTACTCAGCCCCAAGCATTGTCACTCAAACTGCAGCTGAGGCAGAGAATGTCCCGGAGGTCTCCCTTGCATTAACACTCTGCTGGGGGACGGGGTGAGTGAGATGCTCCCAGACCCCCCGAAGAGCAGAAGAGAGGTCAGGCCCCAAGAGGCACCCCATTCTTCACCACCCTCAGCTCCTCCCTCCACTCCAGCTGAACAGTCGTTGCTGGGTCCCAGGGTCTGGGGGGCCAGGGGTAGGTTCTGGTGGGGGAGGGCATGACTTCTCTCTTTCTAGCTTACATTCAGCTCTGCACCCTCTCCTTCTTTCCCTTTCCATGTGTCTTCCTGGAACATCCATCCTAGGGAAGGGAGACATCTCTCTTTCTAGCTTACATTCAGCTCTGCACCCTCTCCTTCTTTCCCTTTCCATGTTTCTTCCTGGAACATCCATCCTAGGGAAGGGAGACATCTCTCTTTCTAGCTTACATTCAGCTCCGCACCCTCTCCTTCTTTCCCTTTCCATGTGTCTTCCTGGAACATCCGTCCTAGGGAAGGGAGACATCTCTCTTTCTAGCTTACATTTAGCTCTGCACCCTCTCCTTCTTTCCCTTTCCATGTGTCTTCCTGGAACATCCGTCCTATGGAAGGGAGACATCTCTCTTTCTAGCTTACATTCAGCTCTGCACCCTCTCCTTCTTTCCCTTTCCATGTGTCTTCCTGGAACATCCATCCTAGGGAAGGGAGACATCTCTCTTTCTAGCTTACATTCAGCTCTGCACCCTCTCCTTCTTTCCCTTTCCATGTGTCTTCCTGGAACATCCATCCTAGGGAAGGGAGACATCTCTCTTTCTAGCTTACATTCAGCTCTGCACCCTCTCCTTCTTTCCCTTCCATGTGTCTTCCTGGAACACCCATCCTAGGGAAGGGAGACAGACAGCCAACATAACCTATAAAGTGTGCCTATGGTGACAGGCACATTGAAAAAAATAAAGTAACCAGGGAGGGATGAGAAGCACTCGGGTGCGATTTTAAGCAAGGTGGTCTGGGAAGGCTTCATCATTAAGTGCAGATGGGAAGAAGATGAGGGAATAAACATGCAGATGGACTACTTTCCAGGCAGAGAGGAGAGCAGGTGCAAAGGACCTGAGGCAGGTGAAGCAGGCACTCAGAGGACAGGCCAGCTTTGGCGAGGATGGGGTCTAGACCAGAGGGCAGGATGCTCACATCTAATCATCAAGGACATTAATTAAACAAGATGGCATAGTTCCCAGGTAGCTTGCTCGTTTTTTAAGGTAATAACCCTGGGTGCTGTCAGTGTGGAAAGAAGCACCCTCACAGTGGGAATGGAATCCACATCTTGCTTTTAGAAAGTCATTTGGTTATACAAATTAAGGCACATAAAAATGATCTTACCATTTGAACCAGTCATTTCACATCTGCGACGGTATCCTTAAGAGAAATCCCAAACACAGGGATCCTTATATTGCTCCCTTCAATTAGCCATGAAAAGCCAATTGGCTCCCTGGAGCCCTGGGACACTGCCCTCTGCTGAAGACCCAGGCCTCGGCACTCCAGCACCCCACTCCCTCCGCCAGTCCCCTTGCCTGGACTCCCATCTGGAACATCTGCCTTAGAGTATCACCTTGGTCTCCTCCCCCCACTGCACGGGTTGGGGCGTGCCTGCCCCACCCCCTTTTTCCATCACTAGAAGGACAGAGGCTTTGTGAGCCCTTCAACTATGCAGACTAAACCTCCACAAGGGAGGCTGGAATTTGCTCAATCTCTGGGATCAGACAAGAAGAACGTTCCAGGTCACACCGTCTGCTACCAGATGGCATCTGAGATGTTCAAGTGAGGAAATGGCATTGGTCCACCTGTCATTTATTCATTTACAAACCCATGGACAGTCCACTCTGTGCCAGCCAATGGCTTGGCCCCCAGCTGAGCCATTACAGCCCAGAGGAGATAAGGACAATCCTTATGAGGGGTGTGCACATGTGTCATAAAGAATTAGTTTGAAACTGGCTTTAAAATGGGAGTTTAATTAATAGCATCTTCATTACCTGGGAAAACAATGCTCTGGTTAGTTTCTTGATGCTCAAAGCTGATCATGCTTTTAACTGAGTCAGATGATATTCCCCACAGCCTCCGGGTACCCACATCCACATAGGGAGAGGTCCCCACACAACTGCATTTATGTCTCTGGCTATGAAGTCTCTTTGTCCCTGCCAGTGTGACCATCCACAGTTACAGGGCTATGCAGGGGATTCCCCTCCCCTACTCAGACCACCCTGAGTCAGGACTCGCTATGGGACTTGACCCGAGTGATCAGTATGGCTGGAGTTACTGTCAGTCAGAGGTGTTTTGGGCCACCCGTCTGTGCCCCAAGGGGGCAGCTCTTTCCACCAAGATAGAAGCTTTTTCTGGAAAACCTCCCAAGACATCACCAGGAGTTTGGGGTTTGGAATCCCCAACTTAGTGGCCTAGGCTTTCTCCCCTTCAGGGACCCATCTTATCACCAGTCTGCAGTACAGGCTCCCTAAGCTCTTCAGTTATATTTTAAGGTCTTTGTGCTTCAACAAGAAAGGGCTGAACTACTCTCACTTTCCTCCCACAAATGTCTCCCCCAGAAAGCCACTCTCTGTTCCACAGTCATGGTGCCAGGTGCTGGGGACCCGGTGGGGACAGATCTGAGAGAGTCACACCCATGCATGAGATACATTGGCTGAATAAGTGAGCCAGTGTCAAGTTTTCAAGCTGCAAGTCACTGACCATTATTTTTCCAGTTATAAAACCAGGTTAGTGGATTATGACCAGAATTTAACATAGGGTGGAAACAAGAGTATGCCTCGCTTTGGAGGCATTGGTACACACAGCATGTGTATGTGGCACCGACCATCCCCAGATGTTTTTCTGCCTATGAGGCAACATTGTGGGCTTGGGAGACGTTAGATGGATTAAATACAGGCCAAGCTGAGGGAAGACATGCAACCAAAGCCTGGAACCCATCTCGCAAGTGCTAGGTTCAAGGTATGTGTACATGGACCAAGATATTCCCTGTGGTGAGTACCCTATTTCTCAGCCTATTTCTCAGTTTTCTGTTGGGAAAGAAAACATGGGTGGCAGGTATCGTGGCATGTCAGGACCCCGGTGTCCTGGACAGGCAGCTGTGCATGTGTGGCAAACAGTGCCAAGAGAAACAGCAAGAAGAGGAGATGAAGTCATATACTGAGGGCCTTGAAAGTCAAGGTTACCTTTTGAACTTGGCCTTAGGAAATAGGCATTTAAAGCAGGATGACCCATTTAACAAATATCTGTTGAGTGCCTACTATAGGGAAGATTCATGTTGTAAAAAGTTGACTGTGAGAGCAGTCTGGGGGCTCGGGAGCCGCTGGCAATACTGGAGAGAGAGGGCTCTGCTATGAGGCTACTGCACCAGCCCTAGCACGAGATAATAAGGCCAGAGGTCAGAATGTCCGGAGAAGGAGGAGACAGGTGCAGCCTCTGTATCTGGCTGGCTGGTCCCCGGCGCCCAGGGAAGGATGGTGGCCATGACTCTGCACATATGTCAAGGGCAATGAGCAGGGCTTTGGAGGTCACAGAAAAATTTCCGCACCCCCCAAAAAGCACGGAAGTCACATGGTCAGATGGATAAACCCACGGGCATGAGTCAGACGGCCTTGTGACCTTGGCACATTACTCAAGCCCCTGCATTGCCAATTTATAAAATGGGGCTGGCCTAGAAGAACACTTAGCTCACAAGGGTGTTATGATATTGAAAGCTAATAACGGTAAAAGCCTTCTACTGTGTCTGGCACAGGGCCAGGGATCACACTAGGACTCCTTGCTGACCTCTCTTACATCACAGATACGCCCGGAGAAGGTGCTGGCAGGCAGCCTGAGAAAGGACCAACTTCTCGCCACTCACAAGTCAGGAAAACCGGGCTGATTTTACAATACTGCTGCCCTCTCCAGCCCCCCGTTCACAACTCAGGCCCATCCCTCCCCAGTGACTTGGAGACTCAGGGTATGTAGTATGCAAGCCTTGTGTGGCTGGCTCTCTCACCTGAGGAGGGCCCCACCATCCACACCAGAGGTCTCCAAGAGGGGAATCCATTTTCAAAGGCTTTAAGACAGATGATCTTGAAAGTGTGGCCACATTACCTGAGCCCAGGGGATTTCTCTGGTTCTCTGTAAAGGTGGTCACTGCATACCCATTCAGAACAATTTGCTCCAAAGCAGGCATCGCCTTTGGGTTTTCACTGAGATTTTCTGTGGGCAGAAAGTGTGCTGGGTGCTGGGTGCACTCAAGCAGGCTGTGCCCCTGTGCAGCACACACCTGCAAGGAACATCCTTCCAGGGCAATCCTCCACCTTCCCTCCATGCTGATTGCCAAGATTTCTCTGCCTTAAACCTACACGTCTCACGTCTGACAATGAACTGATCAATGCTCCCTTTTTGGATCAAGACAAGCCTCCAAAACCAAGAGAGATGGCTGGCAGTCTTCATTGATCTTCTTGGTTTTCTCAACAGAGCCAACTCAGAATATAAAATACAGAGTTTCCCTTAAATATCTTTTGCCTACCTGACTGTTCAATCAGGGGAGATTTTCAGTGAGGCTGCATTGTCCATATGCCTTAAAGCAAATCCGTTTCCTGGCTTTCCCCAGGGTATGTCTGGAGTATTTTTCAGGAACACTTAAGCTTTTCTCTAAGTGTCCCTCTATGCATTCCAGGCTCAACAGAATTTTGGCACAATGAGAAAGTCTATCCTTTTTCAAAAGCGATAAACAGTTTTATTCTTCCACTGCATAGTCATCTACAGAGGGTGTTGTGTTCCAGGTGCTGAGCACAGCCCAGACACCTCAGACCCATCCGACAGGGACCCACACCCTGGTAGAGGAAACAGATGCGTGAGCACATCCTCATGACACAATATGACAGATACAGTGATAGAAACCTAATACTGGCCCAAGGGAAGAAGAAATCAGCTTTATTTGGAAGGTGGGACAAAGTGGCTTGATTTTGATCATAAAAGATGAGTAGAAGTCATCTAGGAAGCTAGGGAGAGGTATAAACAACAACAGCATCAACTCACTTCACACGGAATCTCATTCCAAGAATACAAAACCCTGTGAGGCATTGTCAATGCACCCATTTTACAGATGGTGTAAGTAAGGTTTGGAGAGGTTACACAATTTGCACAAGGTTAAAGAGTCAGGAACTTGCAGAGGACAGACAACTCTGTACAGTTTTTTAAATGATGGAAACTAGATCCAGAGCATTTAAGTAAATTTACTTAAGGTTGGATAGGTGATGGAATAAGGGATCAAACCTAGGCATCATATTGAGACCACAGAGGCAGATGAATTATAGAGGACCTTTTATGTCAAGCTAAACAATTTGGACTCTTTCTCATTAAGATGAAGATGCTATGAAGGGTTTTAATTGGTGTGGCACTTTGCCACACCCACTCTGATTTATCCTGCCCAATAACTACAACTGATCATTTCTAGTAGTGAAGAAGTAGTATCAGTTACAGCCACAATGGACCTGTCCAGAATAAAGAGATATTACTTAATGAGGCTATTCTATTGAATGATGATGTTCTATTTAATCAGAACTAGTACAGCTCAGGAAGAAAAAAAGACGAGGACTCTAATAGATGGGGAAGAAAACTAACAGGAAATTTACCACAAAAAAGAAAATACAAATGCTCAATAAGCACATGAAAACATGTCGATTAAAACAACTATATAATTAAAACAATAACGAACACCATTTTTATCTCCCATGAGACTGACAGAATGGAGAAAGAAAAGAGCGACTGTTAGCGAGGGTGTCGAGGGCTGTGTCCTCTGCTTCGTGAGGGTCTACACTTCTACAGTCATTTTGAGGGGCAATTTGGAAATTTCTTTTCAAATCTAAAAAGCACACAGATTGCTCATATCTACCAAGTTGGTTTACCTCTGGGAAAAGCACCTCCAATAGAAACCCAAGGAGGTTCAGTACAACATTGTCACATGTAAAAATTAAACATAACCCAAATGTCCACCTAAGGAAAGAGCTATAAACACTGGTGTATACTGTGCAGCAGCTAAGAAACTCATGCTATTTCTGTGTAGACTAAAGTGGATACATTGTTGAGTGGAAAAGGAGAGAACTGCAGAATGATACATATATAACAGCATTTATGTAAAAATATGTTTATTTAAATATAGAGGCTGTTTATATTACATTTTATATGAGTTCATGGATATGTATAGAAAGGGTTTAGAAAGGGCTTGGAAAATACATATTAAAAACAGTAACAGTGGTAGTATCTGTGAGGTAATAGAACAAACCAGGGTTGGGGGCCAGAAAGAAACATTTATAATGCCCTAATTTCTATGAGCCATCTCTACAAGCAATTTCTATTTATGTACTATTTATGTGATTAATTTTCATTTTAATAAATGTAGAGATGGATTAATAAACCACTGACACGTCAGTTCCTATGCAAAGTCCTATGACCAGCACTCTGCTGAATGTGTACAAAGCAAAATCGTGTTATTAGATACCCAGACTCAGATCTTGCCTTCAAGAAGCTCCCAGCTGGGTGTTGGGGAAGAAGTCCAACACTATGTGTGATAAATTCATGAAGAGGAGTAGAAGACACAACAGAATTCAAGGTGAGAGGAAAAAGAGGTTATTCACATTAATTCAGGAATCAAGGAAGTATAAAAACGAACGAGAGGCAAAGCTGGGCATGGACCAAGAGAACGTCCAGTTCGAAGTGCAGAGGTGGGAGCTCCTGTGGCCATCAGGAAAGACAGGAAGAATAGGGGCTTGGGGGAACGTGGTGGAAAGTCACGAGGCTGGGAGAAGAAGCTGGACTGTAGTCCTGGGCAGCAGGGGCCCCTGCAAGGTCTGTTGGTCCCTGAGAATATGCCAGAAACTTTACAGAGAAAAGAAGTTGGCATCCAAGCAGGAGTGAGTAGGCCGGGTTAGGAGGGAAGGGACAGGTTAGAGGATAGCTGGCTGCCCCTGCACTCCTTCCCCAGTGCAGGAGAAGATATGGTGTCTGGGCCAGGAGAAGGGGTGGTCTTGATGGAGGAGGGAGATGAACCTGAGAAACTCATCAGATTGGGGTGAGAAGTGAGTGGAAGGGGCAGAGACAAAGGGGATTTTGAGGCTCTGCTTCCACTCAGTGATTTACAGGAAAGCAGGCCGGGGCAGCCCCCTCTCTGGGAGCTGAACAGAGGAGTTACGAGTCCCACATGCAGCGCAGGAGCTACAAGCCCTTTCTTTTCCCATTGGAGCCTAGCTATGCTGTGCACAGGCAGGTCTGGCCCCTAAGGACGGGCTGGCCAAGGGCAGGCGGGCACGTAGTCCTTCTGGCTTCCAGCCACCAGACTCACAGGCTTCCGGGAAAGGCTGACAGGGCCGCTCTGTTCCTTTGAATCTGAAAATATGTGGCTAGGGAAGCCTAAATTAATTAAGTGATGCTGAGGCCCTGAGGCCCTCCTGAGGAAGCACACAAGGGAGCGGATAGTGAGGGCAGGGTAAACTACACCCCCACTCCCAGTACTGGAATCCAGAGAGCTCATGAGCATCACTGGAACTAAGCCTTAAGTGCTTTCTGGGAGACAAAGAAATAATAAATCAGGAGCAGGTGCCCCGCCCACACGCTGCCACCACCATCAACCTGCTTCTCCACAGAAACATGGCCGTTTCACATCTCTGGGAACAGATGTCTCCATGAAGCAACAAATGGCAAGGCCCTGGAAGTGACTTGGTCCATGACCTTCTCAGAAAAGAGTCCAGGATGGACTGATGCCTGCCTCCAAAGCAACACCCTCCACACATCATTCCCTCAGGACTCCCCTGCCCCAAACACACACACACACACACACACACACACACACACACACCCCAGACATCACCTGGGGCACAGGTGCATTATGGCTTTCCTTTCACTTCCTCCCCAAGCTGCCATATTCCAGGACCCCCCAAGTCCCTAACAAGCTCCACTATGGCTCTAGTACAGAGTGGAAAGGACTCTTTTTCCTAGCAGAATGAGGTCACAACTATAAACAATGGATAAAATGAGAAGAAAGATCGTCAGTAAGAAGGCACCAATCCATACAAAGCAACAATAATTAAGCTCTCACTAAGTGTCACGCATTGAGCTAGGCCATCTCATAATCTTCATTCATCCTGGAGCAGGACAGCATGGTTGCTGAGAGCTGGATGCTGGCACCAGCCTGCATTTGAATTCTATCTTCACAACTTCTGAGCTTTCTGGCTGTGAATGAATTTCTATACCTTGGTGTCCCTACCTGTAAAAAGTTATTATGAAGGTTGACTAAAAAAGATTAAATGAATTAATGTTTGTAAAGTGCTTGAAACAGTGCCTAGCACTATATAAACACATTTATGTATCTTATAAGTAAGTTTCTTCCTTTATTCATTCCATTTATATATCAAGTACCAGATATGTACTCTGTAGCAACAGTTACTATATCTGGTTGAGAAAAAAAGAGGGGGAAAAAACGCTTCCATTTTCTCCTACAGAACTGGATGGGAAGTTCCCTTTCGACTGCAAATCATGCTCAGATAGAGGAGTCTCTGGGAAGGAATTTACTAAGAGTTCTAGTGAAGAAGCAGTCACAGGTGCAGGAAATTGGAGGGCTGGGGCCATTGTGGGAGGCTGGTTGGCGAATTGGAAAGCCAGCGCCAGCACCCTGGACAGCTCCCTGCAGGCCAGGACCAGAATAGAGATTGCTCCCTTTCTGCCAAACCTCAGCCTCTTGCTGAGGCAAGGTGTCTTGGCCTCCCTGCTAACTCCTCCATCCTAGCCTTTGGGGCTGCTGTTACATGGGTGGGGAGCCCTTCTAAGCTGGAAGCTGGGTGAGGGAGTTTGGTGTCCCTGGAGTTTCCTTAAGGAGCTTCCCTCTTCTTTCCATGGATCTTCATCTGCCCCTCTCCTTAGCGTTGCCAGGGAGAGTGTGTTTGCCTCGCACAACAAGCAGCAGCGGCGCTTTGGAAGCAGCATGAGGATCAGAAGCCTGACCCCATGGCCCCAGTTTAAATCCAGGCTCTGCTGCTGGACTCTCAGGCACGTGGTCCAGCTTCGCCAAGCCCAACGTCCTCATCAATAAGACAGGCGGAATAGCACCCACACTGAACCAGGGTTGAGTAAGAGTTAAACAAAATAACATACACAACACCTCAGGCACAGAGATGTGCTTAATAAATGAGCCTGTTTCCTGCCTTAGAGGAAAGGAGGACTGGGGACTTACACATGAGCCCAGAGATAACTTACCGTCATGCTCAGGAATAGTCATGAATTCTATGGGCCAGAAGAGATCTGCATCTTGAAAGCCCTGGGAAAGTCACCCTTCTCTAAGATTTCATTGTTCTTTAGCCATGAAACAGAAAATTTCTGCCTTAAATTTCAAGCTCCCTTTTTCAAATCACATAAAGCAAGCAATATAAATAATAATTGCTCAGTAGGTTGAAAGACTGTGCCTTTAAAAGCCTCATAATGGGAGAGTCAGAAGGAACTAGAGATCTCAAACTCAAATGACCAGAGAGCATGAGGCAGGTGACATATATTTGTGAAGCCAGCTGGAAAGAGACTGCAATGAGCTGGAGAGGGTGTGTATTGACTTATGGCTTTCAAATAAAATGTAAAATAATTATATCATACAACAGAGCCCTTCTATAGCACCCATTTGACCCTGAAGGCTGTGGCAAGTTAGGAGTCCCCAAACGCCTTACTTAACAGAGACCAAGGCTGGGGCCCAGAGAGAGGCTGTGACTTGCTCAAGATCATCCAGAGGCAGGCCTGTGTCCATACTGGAACTTCTTCCCTCCCTCAGACTGAGGACAGTTTGGACACTTAAGAGCTGGTGTCAGCAGCTCCTTAAGTGGAAGAATTTCTTCTCCTTCCCTGGGGTGAATGAAGAGATTGGGTGACAGGTGGCAAGGCTGCCTGCCGCCTCTCACCCTGGTGTGCTGGTCTCCATCACCTCTCTCCATAGCTGTCTCAGGAAGAGAAGTTAGCTTTCCAGTGCCTTCTGGGCCTCCCACCAGCCAGGACAACTTAACCAGAGGGACTAGCTAGGAAGCCAGGGATACTCCCTGAAACTTTTATCTGCTCTTCACAAGACCCACAGCTGTAAAACGAAGATAAAACAACACATTTTACAGATGATAATAATACCCACAGCAAGCACTTACATTACTATGTCCCAAGCATCCTAAGCAGTAGGAATTATCATCCATTTTGCAGATAAAGAAACTGAGGGACGAAGAGGGGAAGTGGTTTCCCCCTTTCCCTCTAGACACTCAAACTATTATGTGGCAGAGCCAAGAGCCATCTCAGACCTTTGCCTCAAGTTCTTTCCACTGCATGCTGATGTCTCCTTGGGGTGGGGAGCACCGTTAGGGAAGAAGATGAACCTAACTGTAGTTTGTTTTTGAGGCCAGAAGGATGGGAAGAATTCTCTCTGACTCTGGAAGAAAGAGACAAACTGTAATCTCAACAGCACAAATCTCCCTGCCTCCACTGACTCAGAGCCTCTCCCCCGGGCAGTCTGCAGACCAGAACATGGACTCGATGTGCCATCCACGGTCAACGCTGGGGACGCACTAGGCCCAGCGCACATTCGGGCTGCTCACCTTGTGTGCTGAAAACTGGGTGTCTCAGTGGGTGTGGCCCTCTTAAGATGAGCTCCCCGCTTGAGCCTCTGCTGGGAGCAAAACTGATGGTTCCTGCCTGGAAAGTGGTTGCGGCGCCCACGCGGGGTCTCTTACAGTTCCAAGGGTAGACTATGGCTACATCACTTCCTGAGCCCACCCGGGACTTGTAGGTAGCTCTAGAGACTGGAGGTGGGGGTGGGGTTGGGAAGGGGGCGGGACCTCGCTGGAGCGGAGGGAGGCCTTGGTGTAGAGCGGGGGCCATCGTGGGAGGAGTTGGAACAAGGAGGGCGTGCGGAGGAGGGAAGGGAGAGGAGGCGGAGCTGGGGGACCCAGAGAGTTAAAACGGAAGGGGGGAGCACTGGTGAGGAGAGGGTGGTGAGGAAAGCGGGAGGGTGGGCGGGGCAGAGCTGATATTGAGGGCCTTGGGTGCGGACAAGGCGACTTCTCCCCTGCGTTCCCAAAGGTTCATGGTCAGGAATTCTCTGCTGTGGCATTCTCCCGAAGGGCCGGTCGGTCTGAACCCGGTCCAGCAATCTCTGAGCCTCCCTTCCCCGGCTTGGAAGGGGCCGGGGGGCGGAGCCAGAGAAACGGTAGGGGGAATCTGTCGTCGGCGCCCCTCCAGTTCCCGCCCCGCAGTCCAGCTGAGAGAACAGATGGATGAAGCCGCGGCTCACCTCGGGGACTCCTTGCCCGCTGTGCGCCGAGATGCAGACTGAGGAGGAGATCTGGAGCCCCTAGCTCCCCCCTCTCCCCCCGGGCCGGGGGGAAGCGGTAGCTGTGTGCCCCTTTCCGTGAGGAGAGACCGGACGCGGACCCCACGAGTCCTAGAACTGCTGGGGCCGAAAGCCCGCTTGTCGCGCGGCGCACCCATCCTCAGGGGCTTGGCCAGGACCCTTTCCACACCGAGACCCCTTCCTGGGGCTTCCAGCCTGGGTGCATCTGGGGAGGGAACCCCCTCCGGGCAGCGCCCCGCCCCCCGCCCCCGCCCCGCCGACGCCGCATTAGCATGAGCTACGCAAGTGGCCCGGGCACCACTCGGGGGCCGAGACTCGCCGCGTCACAGCCCCGAGTGTAAAGGGAAAAAAAAAGAGTAGGCAGCGGAGGAGGAGGCAAGAGCCGACGCGAGGGGAGGGGAGAGCGGCGGGGCGAGCAAACCGGCGGGCTGGCGGCAGCAGTATGCCCCTCGGCCGGCACTGGCGGCCTCTCAGCGCTGCGGGGGCGGCTCCCGGCGCGCGCGAGGCACAGCGGGCTCAGTCTCCGGTCCCGGCCCCTGGGCCAGCCCTCCTTTCCTGACTAACCCTGAGCCCAGCGGCAGCGGGTTCGGGGCTTGGTTCCGGACAGCGGCGGCGCCTCGCCGTGTAGGGTCCTTGCCTTTTCTGGCGCGCAGGGTCCCCCGAAGTTCCGCGCCTTCGTCTCTGCACTGCAGGGCGCCCGCGCCCGACCCCCGGCGGCAGCGTCCTCGGAAGAGCGGCGGGGTGGGGGTGATGGAACCGGAGGCCCCGGTGGCTCAGGCCCCGGCGGCAGCCAGCAAGCTGTCGGAGGCGGTGGGCGCGGCACTGCAAGATCCCCGGCGGCAGCGGCGTTTGGTGCTGGTCATCGTGTGCGTGGCGCTGTTCCTGGACAACATGTTATATATGGTCATCGTGCCCATCGTGCCCTACTACGTGCACGCGGCCAGCGAGAAGCCCACCCCGACCCCCAGCCCAACACCGCCCACTCCGACCAATGCCAGTGCCGTCACGGTCAACACCTCAGAGCCCCCGACGGCTGCTATGCCGGCCAAGTCTATTGTGAAGCCCCAACACCCCAGGGACAACGAGGACGTGAAGATCGGGGTGCTGTTTGCCTCCAAGGCCATCCTGCAGCTGCTGGTGAACCCCCTGAGTGGGACCTTCATCGACCGCATGAGCTATGACTTGCCACTGCTTCTGGGCCTGGGCGTACTGTTCGCCTCTACGGTGATGTTTGCCTTCGCGGAGGACTACGCGACGCTCTTCGCTGCACGCAGCCTGCAGGGTCTTGGCTCAGCTTTCGCGGATACGTCTGGCATTGCCATGATTGCAGACAAGTATCCGGAGGAGCCAGAGCGCAGCCGCGCCCTGGGCTTGGCGCTGGCCTTCATCAGCTTCGGAAGCCTAGTGGCGCCGCCCTTCGGAGGGTTCCTCCACGAGTTCGCCGGAAAGTCTGCGCCCTTTCTGGTGCTCGCCGCCGTTTCGCTGTTCGACGCCCTATTGCTGCTGGTGGTGGCCAAGCCCTTCTCGGCCGCGGCGCGGGCGCGAGCCAACCTGCCAGTGGGCACGCCCATCCACCGCCTCATGCTGGACCCCTACATCGCAGTGGTGGCAGGCGCGCTCACCACCTGCAACATCCCCCTCGCCTTTCTGGAGCCCACCATCGCCACGTGGATGGAACGTACGATGGCAGCATCCGAGTGGGAGGCAGGCATAGCCTGGCTGCCGGCCTTCGTGCCGCACGTGCTAGGCGTCTACCTCACCGTGCGACTGGCGGCGCGCTACCCCCACCTGCAGTGGCTGTATGGAGCCTTTGGGCTGGCGGTGATCGGCGCCAGCTCGTGCCTGGTGCCTGCCTGCCGCTCCTTCGCACCGCTAGTGATCTCGCTCTGCGGCCTGTGCTTCGGCATTGCGCTGGTGGACACCGCGCTGCTGCCCACGCTCGCCTTTCTTGTGGACGTGCGCCACGTCTCGGTCTATGGCAGCGTCTACGCCATTGCCGACATCTCCTATTGTGTGGCCTATGCGCTTGGGCCCATCGTGGCGGGCCACATCGTGCACTCACTTGGCTTTGCACAGCTTAGCCTTGGCATGGGCCTGGCCAACCTGCTCTATGCGCCCGTCCTGCTGCTGCTGCGCAACGTGGGCCTCCTGAAGCGGTCCCGCTCGGAGCGGGATGTGCTGCTGGATGAGCCACCGCAGGGTCTGTATGACGCTGTGCGCCTGCGGGAGCGCCCCATGTCCGACCGGGACGGCGCGCCTCGCAGCCCGCCCGGCCCCTTTGACGCCTGCGAGGAGGACGACTACGACTACTACACGCGCAGCTAGCGGCCCTGCTCCTCCTCTAGGCCACCCACCTGCTCCCCAACCCACCCCCACCCGCGAGTCAAGGGGTCTCCTCTGGGCAGCTCGGGCTCAGGGCTTGCCACCTCCAGCGAGTACCCAGCTCCTCGGCTGTCTTTATTTCCCCGGCCCGAGTCCCCTCTCTAGAATCCCTTCCGTGTCCTTTCTTTCCTCCAACCGGGCGTGGAGCACCTAGGCACGTAAAAACTGACGTGCTTCGGGAAAAGATGAAGAGACGCGCTGGCCGCCACCTCGGGGCTCCCCGATGTAGAGCCGCGCCTCTGCCTGTCCTTCCTTGCGTTCCTTCCAGTGCCAACTGGGCCCGCTGCACCACGGTGCCTCCGGGCCGATTCAATAAACTATATCTGTGCGAGGCCGAGTCTCTTTACTGATGGGGGTGGGCGGCCGGGCAAGGGACCAGGGAAGAACGGGAGGGTGAGCTGTGCCTCTAGCCCCAATCCCAGTCTCAGTCCTGCGGGCACGCTGGAAGCCCGTGGCTCTTTTGCAACCCGGAAAAGGAGATACGGAAGAAGCGAACCCAACAAGGGCTCTCACGCACGAACACTCTGGTGCACACGCCGCCCTCAGCCCGCCGCAGCCCCTCCCTCACCCAAGCCCAGCGGTGCGCTCCGGGGCGCCGCCCTGGGGAGCCAGAGGAACCGCTCCCTCCGGGTGCGCTGGTCCCGCCCCTTAAGGACACACCCTGAATCAGCCACAGAGCTCTACACTAAGGCGCCCAAGCTGGTCTTCCCTTCGAGACTGGCAGCCTGTCCCGTCCAGGCTCCAAGAGGGAATGGGTCCGAACTGCTACGGGCAGCCGAAGAAAAACCGGCCGTGACTTTAAGGGCTCGGTATCTGGAAACTGCGCGTGGGGTGTGTGTGTGTGTGTGGGTGTGGGTGTGCGTGGGTGTGTGTGTTCCCTAGAGAGCTAGACTCCATCCTACGAGGAATACGGGGAACAGTTGTCGGTGTGTCAACTGGTCCTGGCTGTGCAGACTTGAGTCAGGGCTGGAGAGGATGCGAGTATGTGAGCTGATACCAACCTCCACCCTCCCTGGCCCTGAGTAGAAGAAGCAAGACCCTGGGCTGTCAAAGAAGTCTCCCCACCTTGAGTGTGGGTCCCCAGAGTCCCAGGCTAGCATTTGTCCAGCATTCCCAGCCCCGCCGCCTGCTGAAGGCCACAGAGTCCCCGGATTCCGCCATGGAGAGGCTGCCGCGTTGGGGGTATGCCTGTGTGTTAGACAACGTCTGTGGGGGTCTGCACCGCTGGTGTCTGCACGTCTGTTCTAAGTCTGCGTGTCCAGCTCTGTGTGCGTTTGAGCAGGGTCTGTCTTTGTGGGTCTGTGTGTGCCTGCGGTGTAAAGATCTATAGGGGAGGGGGCACGCTTTGTCTAGGAGAAATGTCTGCCTCTGACTACGAGTCTCTAAGCATCCCCAGGTGTGTGTATCGCGCATATTCCTTATAGTACCAGCCGGGATAAGTGGGAATAGAAAAGGAGGGCCTGCAGTGATGGACAAACAGATTTATTAGTAGTACTACCAATGTTATTATCATTATTATATTCTAAAAGAAGTTGTAATAAGGTTTGAACCTGCCCTAGACGGTGGGGAGGGCACAGATTTACCCAGACTCAACCCTCCCCAGAGTTCTGCAGTCAGCCAGCCTCTGCTAGGATAAAGGGGATGGGGGAGCGCGGGGACTGGGAAGGCTGAGCTGAGGGCGATGGGCACCGGCGGAGGCGTGTTTTGACCCCTCTTCTGGGGCCTGGATTCTGGTGCCTTTCTGAAAGCTCTATCCGGGAGGCCGTCAGAGCACGGGATTGGGGTCGGGGGGTGGGATCCCGGAAGGCGGGAGGAGGGGAGAGGACGGAAGATGGAGAGGGAGGGAGGCAGGGGTGGGGCTGGGGGAGGGAGGAAAAGGGAGAAAGGGGAGGGAGGAGGAACAGGATGAAAGCGGGGAGGGGACTGGCGCGGCCGGCTAGCTCGCAGCCAGTCGCGAGGCCTGGGGACCCGGCGACGTCGGAGGCTCTACCACGGACCCCGGCAGCAGCCCCCACCCCCGCACGGCTGACGCGCCCCGGAATCCCTTCCGGCTCACATTCTAGCCCCTAGTCCTGCTGGGTGCGATGAGGCGGCAGCAGAGAGGAGGAGAGCAGGAGGAGAGCAGGTGAGCAGGGCTGGGCTCTGGGAGCGGGGACCGGGGAGCGGGAGCGCGGACCGGGAGAGGGGAGCTGAGCTTACGATCTGAGGGAGGCTGGGTCCAAGGACTGTGCCGGGGGGAGAGACCCCCAGAACCTGCGGAGTTCCCCCAGTCCCCCGGGCAGCCGCCGTCGGGGAAAACCAGGAGGATGCGGGATTCCCTGCCTCTGGTGTTTCCCCACTCGGGGTGGGGACAGGCGGACAGGGGGCTAGATGATGATGTCGAATTTAAAATGTTGTGCAAGTGAGAGTTGCGAGTTAAGTTTTATTTGAGGTAAAATGAAGGCTGCATTCTGTAAGTTAGCACCTCAGAAAGCTGAGACGCTGTTCCGAAGAGGCGGTGGGGAAGGGCAGTATATACGTGATTTTGGTGAAGGGAGAATACATGCAATCAAGCACATATTTTCCCAGAGGGTTTCTGCTAGTCTGGCGAAGCTTCCTGCCCGTAACCACAATCAGTCTTCACCATGAAGGATTGTAGCAGACCCATAAAATCAGCTCCTGAAAATATTTTATCTGCAGACCTGTGGTGCGGTCCCCCCACCCCATTTCTGTTCTTCAACCTGGACTCCTTTCAGGGGGTGTTGAAGGTCAGCAGCTGCAGCAGCACCTGATTTAATCCTTGTGGAGGTAGATGGCAAGTGCCAGTTTGAAGTTAACAGGGCCCCCTCATGGTTATAAGTTCAACAATACTTGGGGAGACCTTTCAAGACCATTTTGTCCCACAGTGCTAGGAAGGCTCATTCCTAAGTCTGGCGAAGATTTCTCTCATGAGCCACTTAATATGCAGCTACTAAACTGGGTTTATCAACAGTAATCAAAGGGCTCTGGACCAACCTCTCTTACTCAATCTGTTATGGTCGAGGAAAAATTCCCTCTTGTTATATCTTCCCATATCTAGAGTTATGTTATTATGACCATTGATTGCATATAGAGCTATATATTTAATCAACTGCTTCAAACCACCTAGTCATCATTATATTTATTGGTGGTTCAGTCACACATTTGGTAATACAAGAAACAATAATCTTGTAATACAGGCAAAGTACAAATAACATAGCTAGCAGTATTATTAAAGTCATAAGTAAGAATTAAACCAAGAACTTCCATTAGGTGCAGTCCAGTATATCCCCCTTTCACTTTTCACTTTCATGCATTGGAGAAGGAAATGGCAACCCACTCCAGTGTTCTTGCCTGGAGAATCCCAGGGACAGGGGAGCCTGGTGGGCTTCGGTCTATGGGGTCGCACAGAGGCAGACACAACTGAAGTGACTTAGCATTCTATTCCAATATTTATCTTTCAAGGAAGTTATATATTGGCACTATCCATAAGGCTCTTACCTGATTTTCTAGTTATTAGGCTGGTTATCCTTAGTATAATTTAATTGTTCCCAAGATAAAGGTTCCCCTTAAATCTTAAATGACCACAGCCTGGTGTTAACCACATAAATCCATCCCATAGTTGTGGGAGGTTTTATTCCTTGGCTGAATTTGTGCTTGTTTCTCTGATTGATCTTGAATAAGTTAGAGGAAAATTCATATTTATGGCCAGTGCCAGAGCAGGTATTATTAATTGACTAGGTGAGAGGATCCCACTTAGTAATATCAAGAGTAGCCTGAATGGGACTGAACTTTCTTTCTCTAAAATAAAATTTTTTGAGGCTTGTCCAGTTAGAGCTTTGGAGCAGAGAAATCCACCTAGGTAATCTAAAAGTACTAGACACAGATAATCGGCCCCAACCCAACAGTTGGACTGATTTTTTTCAAAACTAGCTTAGGATTGTCTCCATGATAGAAAACATTTGGTCCATATGCAAAGGTCCAAGAAGTCAAGAAAACATTATAAATGATCATACAAATCAGGTCCTGCATCTTGGGTAAGCTGTCTACTTTTGATGCTGTCTTCTCATCCTGGTATAAGTACCTGAACATCTGAACATCCTTTTAAGGTGAGTTTGAGGTCAGCAGTCCTCTCTATAGACCAGTCTGGTGTAGGGGCCTTTGCAAGTGGGAAATAATCCAAGGGTCAGTTTACCTTCAGATTCACCATACATGAGTACTTAAAGAGTACCTGAGAAAAAGTCCTTTCATCCAGGCTGGAGAAGGTACTTGAAAGTATGTCTTGTCCAGTATATATATAATATATATTATATATATATATGTATATAGAATGTCCAGTTTATATAATCCCCAGGATCATATTGTGGAGCATCTGATCTTCATCCAAAGATTACTGAGATAAGCTTCAGAAACAAAACTTAGAGTCTTCTTTCAACAATTCAATTAAACCTTACATTAGTATAGCATAAAGGCAAGGGACTTTGTGGGATGTGAGTCAGTAAATACAGACCTCCATTAACAAAACTGGGATTTAATATTCATTGAAATATAATCTTTTTATCTCTAAAATTACCCTCATTTCTACCACATATATTCAAATTAAGACTAATCTGTTGCAAAATAAGTCTGATCTCAAAGAAACTTGGCCTGATATTTAGATAACTATAATTGATCAAAAGTTTTTGCATTGTTGAAACTTTTATAAGGAGTCTCAGATTGAACTTTAAAAAACAAACCTCTTAAGGCTAGGAAAGTCATGGCAAAGATTTATCACATGTCTCACATTACAGATCTAGGTGAACTTCTCCCAGCAAGGTCCCCCAAATACCTTGAGATTTTTGTACCTGTTGGTGAGGTAGCTTTCCTAATTTATCTGATAAAGTTGCTGGAAACATAAGAGTTTACAATCTCTGGAGGGAGCAGATAGAGAAAAAAAGATAAATGTTTCAATTCTGCTTACAAAAGTATAATTTACCAAATTATTCTAAGTCCTAATTAGTTTGAGGGGAAGATTTTCCTTACACCTGGAAAATGCAGATTCAAATTTGTAATTTTTCAGACAGAAACAGTAAACATCATAGTCCTATTCAACAGTTCACTTATTCTTATGTAACTAATTTTTGTCAACAGTTTGTGAAGCTATCAGGTTTCTCTTTAGGATTTTTCAGTTTCTTACCTAGTTCAGTATTATAGTCTGAAAGTCAGAAACTTGTATTTATTCCAAAGTTCTTTCTGTTAATCTTTTTGAAGAGGCAGCATTTTGCAAAGGCACCAGAATGAAATCAAAACTGTCAATAATGACAGAAGACTTAAGAAGGCACGTTTAAAGTCTGATTACCATACACAGAAACTTGGTTACTGCTCTGACAGACAACACTGTAAGATAATAACCAGAATTATGACTGATAACTTTTTACCAGAACATACCAGATTTTAGGAAAGCTATATAATTTTTAGAAAAATTTTATTAGTAATATTTACCATACAATATAACCTAAGAATGTTTATTAGTCATTTGACAATGCTTCCCGTGTAATTGACATACCAAATGAACATAGTTTAGTATCTCTCTTTGGGATGTTTCAGGGGCCCTTTGAAGCATCCCAAAGTTAGTGAGAGGTCAAAAAGACTTCATTAGAATTTGATTTAGGAAGTTTGGTCAATAAATATCGAAAGAGTTTAGAACACCCAGGCAAATGGGATCATAGGTCACTTGAGAAACAATAATTACTCACTTAGCCAAAGTTACATTAGAAGACTTCAAAGGCAAATACAACCGATCACTTAAGAGGTAAAGAAACTTAAAATCTGTTATTAAAGGCAATTCAACATCTTAAGAAAAATTGTTCCATACACAAAATTCAGGGGAAAGCCAGCCCTGAATTTTCTCAGGGTCTACTTGCCACAAACCTTCCTAATTTTATGTAGCCATCACTTAATTTGCTTATCCCAAACCTGTAAGTCAGACCTAATTCCTTTTCCCATAATGAAATGCAATTCCATTTCTCCTGCCTTCTTCACTGAAAACTCATGTTCTACTTTCCTTAAGCAACCACGGACTGTCCTTTATATTACCATTCTATAGGTTGGTGAACATAAATACCAGTTATAATTTCTGAAAATATTTACTTTCTTAGAGAGACAATCTCAGGATGGCACCAAACATATTCATTATTAGTCTAAATATCTTTAGTTTCTCTGTAAAAGGAAGTCAGTATTCAGTAATTAATGTTTTAGTGTCTTATTTTATTTTGGAGTGAACTAGCTGTTCAATAAACTTAATTTAGCACAACTCTAAAATTTCAAGTTGTTGACTGGATGGACTAAAATAGATAGACATTCCTAAAGCATAATTATTCTTAAGAGAGTTTATCAAAAGCTCTTATCTAATTTACATTATCTTGTCTTAAAAGCTTCTTCACATTGAGTTATTTTCCTTGCTGACAAATTTGTAACAGATATAATAAGATCTTATTTAGCTTATATTAAATCTAGGCACAATGAAGGTATTATACTGATTATTATATTGATGACTCTTAAGACATGTCTATATTAGTTAGATCAACTAACTGAAGCATGAATACTAGGTACTAATTTAATATTTAATATTTCCCAGTTCACATGAACCTGAAATTCATTTAATTTTTCTTATATTCAGAATGGTTTGATTTGTAAGCACTTACTCTTCTTTAGGCCAACTAACTGAGAGCTCATTACAAATTAACTTCAGCAATATTATCCAAAGACAAAGACACATGCTAAGATAGTATGCTTTTGCTGCAAGAAGAGGCATTGGCTTCACTGTCTCTAGGGCCCTTACCAATTTGACCTAGCCCTCCTCATCCTCTCAAAACTCCCATGGCACTAGGGCTGACTCTCCCTTGAATGTTGCTGCTTCTGCTTTGCAGTGGGTAGCCACAGGCCTATGCTTCAGGGCGCTCACCTGTCTAAGGACCTCCTAGTCCCAAGTGTTGTGGCATGGGACCCACAAGGACTCTACATTCTCTGGCAGTGCTGCCAGGAAACCCCTGGCTCCTCCACCCCTGGGCCAGTTAACTGTGCTTTGCCCCTAACACCCACTCTGCCACCTTGCCTACCTGCCAGGAGCCAGCACGGGAGTCCCTGCCCATGACAAGGTCATGTGGGAGGGTTCTGGTGGGCAAGGCGAGCCCTCTGGGCCTGCCTGAGCATCTACCCCAAAACCAGAATCTGTTTTACTATTTTACGACTTTCACCAACTCTTCTGACATTAACGGGGGGCTATCCCCAACCACCTTTCTCTGTAAGAAAATCAACTTAAAACTCTAGTTAATAAGTCTCCTGGACATAATAGGAGTGTTTCAATTCAAACCCCTCTGATGACTTTCTAGCTTGCCTGACAGGTTTGTTCAGATTCACAGCCTCCCAACCACTAGAGGCACGGGAAGCTTAAGATATTCTAACAATGCAGAGCTTCTCAGAGAGTTAAAATTGTTAAAATAGAACTAGTAGAGGATTTCTTTGTTGAGCTAATGCTTGCTGCCAAGTTTCCATATCCCTTACCTACTGTGTCCCTGGGAGTGTATTGATTAATATAGTTGGTGTATAGAAATGTAAGTAGTAGCTTTAATGTTTGTAACCTTGGACCCTTGAGTTAATTTTTTTCTTGTTATAGCCCACCACACTTTTGCCCTATAGGAATGCAACTTTATCTAATTCTTTCGGAGAGTGGCACCTGACTTTAGAATAATCACCTTTAGAGAAAAATAAGTTTTCTGAAAAAAGGGTCATAAAACGTTACCAGGCCTCCTGGCCAGAAGATGATGTAAATCACCTAAAGCTTATGCATATGATAAGTTTGCAGAAAGAAAGCCTGGCTTCGATAAGGATCAAGGACTGCTGACCTTGCATGACTCTAACCCCCCCCCCCCCCCCTGCCCCCAACCATTATCCTCTATGCACAACTTAAGGTATAAAAACTACTTTGGAAAATAAAGTGTGGGCCTTGCTCATCAGGCTTGGTCTCCCCATGTCGTTCTTTCTCTTTCCTTTTCCTATTCAGGCTGATCCCATGGAGCACAGGGGCTCTCTGCATTCACTTTCCTGCCTGGGCTTCTAAGACCCACTCGAGAAGGTGCCTAAGGTGGGGCACCTTCTGCGATTCGAGAGGGCGCCTGCAGCCTACGTGAACAGAGCAAGTCCCGTGCTGGGGCTTTATTGGCTTTCTGCGTAAATCAAGGAATATCAGCCTCTTTTCTCTCCTCTATTTTCTTAACTGCAAAATTCTTTCCTTAACTCTTTATCTATTCTTTCACTGATGCCATCCTCCCGAGGAAATCCCTGGATCCAACTGGGGCTGGACCCTGGTACCTGCCTGAGGGTAGAATGGGCTAAGCCTTAGATCTAGGCTCTTGGGAGATAATAGGGGTTGGATGAGTGGAAACCATGGGTGGGAGCTTATGCTGAGTCAAGCTTATGCTTAGGGGCAGAGGTTGGGCCCCACTAGCCTTAAAAACTAGCTTTTACCCCTCTTGGCCTGGCTCACTTCTACTGCACCTTCAGAATCAATCCACCTCTTCCTAGGCCTAGTCAGGTGGCCCCTAGGGCCTGGACTGCCCAGCTTTCCTGTACCATCTCCCACAGCATTCTCATGCCACCTACACTGGGAGCCAGCAGACTCGAGACCACCTGTCACAACCCATCCAGCAGGGTCCTCCCTGCCTCGGCCACAGGCCAGTCTGCAGTCAGCCTAGAGTGCCTCCTGGAGCCCAGAGGCTTAGAGGACCTTGTATTCATTCATGGGCATGTGCATTCCTTGCACTCAGCCACCCAACACTGATTTTACTTCATGCCAGGCACAGGGCTAGGGCCCAGAGGTGAGGAACTGAATATGACAGATGCAGTCTTACCTGGAGAAGCTCACGGTCAGTGGGAAGGAGAGGCTTTAGCCTGCAAAGCGCAGGCAGAGACAGCACGAGGGCTCTCCCAGCGGCCCCTGTGCATTTGGAGTCGGTTAGCCCAGCCCTGCTGCCTTCCGTGCCACTCTGGGCTGGTAGGTCGAGGCTGGATGACCACAGTCTTGTGGAGCAGGGGCCAGCCAGAGACTCACTTCAGGTCCCACCCTCTCCTGTTTGGAGCTGCAGAGAGGATGCTGTGGTCAGGAGGACTGGTCTTCCCAGGCCCAGGGAACCCTACTGGTCAGAACAGGGGCAGGGGGACAGGCTGTGGGAGGTGAAGGGTCCTGTGGCAGGTCTGGGCAGCTGTTGTGTTGATGCCTGTCTGCTTCTTGGTCCCCAGGTCCACACCTCTGCGTCCACAATCAGAAGCCACCAAGATGCCCATCTGTGAAAAAGCTCCCCCTAAGATGGCGGCAAAAAGTCCAGGCAGTGAGGAGGAGCCTGTAAGTGATGTTCAGAGCCCCCTCTCTCATCCCTGCTCTCCCCATTCACAAGCCCTTGCTTCCAGAACAGTACTGTCATGTGAGTGTATATTCCTCGGTTCTTTGTCTCGTCACAACAAAGATTTGGAGTGATGGGCATTAAAGCACTTGGTGCGTCACAGCTCTTGGGTCTTGGACAAACCGTGTTATAGCTCTTAGGCAAATTAGTGTTACAGCTCTATTTTATTTAGAAGATAGCAAGAGAGAAAGAGAGTGAGAGAGAGAGAGAGACAGAGAGAGAGTGCACGCACGCGGGAGGGAGAGAGTCCGTAAGAAAGCACTTTGGCTCCTCCTTTTATATGTTTTTTCCTCCACCTGGGCCTGCCCTATGCAAATTGGGCTTAGCCAGGAGTGCTGTTTGTTCTGCCTGAAGTCTTCACTGTGGTCCTCGGACCTTCATTTGACCTTCCTTGTCTTTTAGCCACCGCCATTTTGGACTCCTTTTCCCTCTTCTACCTACCTAACATGCCCCCCTCAAGAGATGGGAGGCCCAATTCTTTGGGAATAGGGGTGTCGAGGTCTTTCTGGCTACTTCCTGCTGAACTGGGGTGGCAAGGGGTATTGTGCCTCCCCCTCTTGCTAGTCTCAATCCTCAGAGTCCTTATAATGGTGTCCAAGGGTGTGTGATATTTTCCGTGGTCAGCTGTAGTTTTATATCTTTGTTGAACTGGCACTGCATGTTGTAGCTGGTTGACCTGGGCAGAGACAAAACAGGTTAGACAATTGACAGTACATGGAATAATCATAGGCATCATCAATATAGCATAACAAGGATTAGTAGGGACATTGGTCAATTTTAAATTCACATGGCCAGGATGGCTCAAGTCCCTCCTTGTTCAGGGATCAGAAGATCTATCTCCTGTCTGTTTTGGAGTACAGTCTCTGTCAAGCTGTGTTGGCTCTTTAGAGTTATCCTGAGGAATCTTATTCCCAGAAACCAGATTTTGGGGGTGTTCATTAGAATGACACTCATTGGTAGTTCTGAATAGGTATCTGAAATCTCCCAGGGGCTCACAGGTGTATCGAGTGTCCTCTTCTATTTTCTTCCACGGCTTGACTTGTAAGTAGTGAATCCAGGAGTCATGTCCTGGTACCCTGACTGCTGTGGGGGTAGAAAGTATTACAGGGTAGGGGCCCTTCCATGTGGGCTGGAGTTGAGCCTTTGGGGACCCATCTTTCCAGACTTTAATTAGGACTTGAGTCCCTGGAGCATATAATGGTGACTCTTTAGAATCTTTTGGGTCCTGGTTCATACCCCACAAGCGTATATCCTGTTGGAATTGCCCAATGGCCATGGTATAAGACTGGAGGGTCTGAACCTCTGGATCTAGGAAGAGGTCATTGACGTAAACAAAAGGTCTCCCATATAGCATCTCATAAGAACTAAGACCAACCTGTTCCTTAGGGGCAATGCGGGTGCAGAGGAGAGCTATTGGTAAAGCCTCCTTCCATCCCAGGGAGGTCTCCTGGGTTATCTTTTTTATCGCTGATTTTAAGAATTGATTGTCTCTTTCTACTTTTCCTGAAGATTGAGGCCTCCAGGCACAATGGAGATAATAAGTAATGCCCAATGCTCTCGAGACCCCTTGGGTGACCTTAGAAGTAAATGATGTCCCATTGTCACTTTATAATGACCTGGGCAGACCAAATCTTGGAATGATTTCATGGAGCAGTTTTGTTTTTGTTTTTGTTTTTGTTTTTTTTACCACCTCCTCAGCCTTCTCGGTCCAGGTGGGAAAGCCTTCAATCCATCCTGTGAATGATTCTATCATAACTAATAGGTATTTATACCCTTGAGAAACTGGCATCTGGGTGAAGTCCATCTGCCAGTCCTCTCCTGGGTAGGCCCCACGTCGCTGGATGGGCTGGGCCAGCTGGGGTCTTCGAGCTCTTTGGGGGTTGTTTAATTGGCAAGTGGGACAAGAGGAGACCACCTGTCTCATAGTTGTTTGGAAGCTGTTCCTCTGAAGGACCTTTCTAGTAATCTTTGGAGGGCGTTTTCTCCTAAATGAGTAGTGGCATGTAAGGAGTTAACCAACTTCCATTGGAGGTTTCCAGGCAGAAGAAGGAGTCCCTCCTTTTGGAACCACCCCATATGATCTTCTTGAAAGCCCTCGCTCTTAGCTTTAAGAGTCTCACCTTCAGTATATGAAGGAGTTTCTGGCAAATTAGTCTGTGGAACTAAGGTGCCAATCCCTATTAGGTCATGGTTCTGTAATGCTGCAATCTTACCTGCCTAATCAGCTGCTTGGTTCCCTCTTGCCACTGCTGTGTTCCCTTTTTGGTGTCCTTTAGTGGGAGACTGAAACCTCAGTGGGCAGATGGACTGCCTCCAAGAGTCGAAGAATCTGATCACCATATTTGATTGGGGGCCCTCGGGTGGTCAAGGGGCCCCTTTCTTTCCAAACAGCCGCATGTGCATGTAGCACCAGAAAGGCAGACTTGGAGTCAGTGTAAATGGCTATTCTTTTTCCTTTTCCCAACTCTAAAGCTCGAGTCAGGGCTATGAGCTCAGCTAATTGGGCTGAAGTACCTGGTGGCAGAGGCTTAGCCTCTATGGTCTCAAAATTGGAGACTACTGCATATCCGGCTCTTCTTTTTCCATCCAAGACAAAGCTGCTTCCATCAGTGTACCAGATTTCCTCAGGATTGGTCAGAGGATCTTCTGACAATCCCTCTCAGGGTTTTGTCCAGTGGTCCAAGGTTTCTAGACAAGAGTGAAAGGGGAGAGAGCCCTCGGGGGTAGGCAGGAGGGTGGCTGGGTTAAGAGCCTCACAAGGGGATATAGTGAGGCCTGGATTTTCCATCAGCATTACTTGATATCTGAGGATTCTTTGATCAGACATCCATAAATGGCCTCTCCCATTTAGGAGCTGTTTTACTTGGTGACTAGTAAAAATAGTTAGTTTGCCCCCAAAGGAGAGTTTTAAAGCATCTTCTATCATGATTGCAATAGCTGCAAGATTTCGAAGGCAGGGGGGCCAGCCTCGGGCGGTTGGATCGAGCCTCTTGGATAAGTAAGCTACAGGCTGGGGCTCAGATCCCAACCTTTGAGTTAACACTCCCAAGGCTATTCCCTCTCTTTCATGGACATAAAGTTGGAATGCTTTTTCTGGGTCTGGCAACCTCAAGGCAGGTGCCTGAGTTAAGGCCTGTTTTAGTGTAGCCTCTGCCTTCTTTTGAGGAGTTCCCCACATCAGTGGGATTGAATCATCTCGTCTCTTTAAGCTTTCATATAAGGGCTGGGCAATTTGACCATAGTTGGGTATCCAGATTCTACAATACCCAGTTAGCCCCAGGAAAGCTCGCAATTGTTTTCAAGTTGTGGGGGAGGGCAACTGGAGGACTCCTTGTACCCGATCAGAGGACAGCCTCCTGGACCCGTGTGTAATCTGAACTCCCAGGTAAGTGACCTTTGTCTCGACCATCTGTGCCTTAGCACGGGAGACTTTATATCCCCTTTCTGCCAAGAAGTTTAGAACCTGAATTGCATGTTGTTGGGCACTTTTCTCATCTGGAGAGCAGATCAGTAGGTCATCTACGTATTGTAATATTTTCCCATTAGGTCCCAGGTCCAGATCTAGGAGATCCCGGCTAAGGGCCTGTCCAAACAGGTGGGGCCTATCTCTGAACCCCTGAGGTTCAGAGATACTCTGAATAATAATAATAATAATAATATTGTCTAAGTCATCTGTTGGTGTTTTTCTCCTGGAGCTTCCCACTCAAAGGCAAAAAGGTATTGGGATTCTTTAGCCAGTGGTATGCAAAAAATGCATCTTTGAGATCCAAGATTATAAACCACTTGGCACTGGGTGGGATTTCTCCCAAGATTACATAGGGATTGGGTACTGTGGGATGGAGGGGGACTACAGCTTCATTTATGATCCAGGATCTTGAACCATTTGCCAGGTTCCGTCTTTTTTCTTTACTGAGAGGATTGGGGTGTTACATGGCGAACTGGTAGGGACCAATAGCCCACAAGCAAGGACTTTATTTATTGAAGGCTGTAGTCCCTCCCAAGCCTCTCTTTTGAGAGGGTATTGTTTCCGGTTAGGAAACCGAGTGGGATCTCGGAGGACAATGATGACCGGTTCAGCTTGGTGGGCTTGTCCAGGAATCCCCTGGTCCCACACCTGGGGGTTAATTTTGTCTTCCCATAGTTTTTGGTCCCTCTCTATTGAAGGTGTAATGGGTTCTTCAGTAGTAACCAGGAGCTCTAGAGCTCTGGGGGCTGAAAAACTTCCCATCACAAGGGTGGTCCCCAGTTACTGAGTATATCTCTTCCCAATAAGGGAGTAGGACACTCAGGGACCACCAGAAACTGGTGGGAAAATATTTGTCCATCCCAGCAACAAAGAAGTGCTCAGGTGAATCTTTTAGTAGTTGCTTTTCCTGTAGCACCCAAAATGGTACAGGTTTGGGAGGAGAAGGCTCTGGAGTAGGAGATCAAGACAGAGTAGGTAGGTCCCTGTGTCAACCAAGAAATTCTCAGACCTACCTGCCACACCAGTTGCACCCTTGGCTCCAGCCCCGTGATGGTTATCTGTGACAGGCGGGCTGGCTGGAGCCGGCTGCTTCAGTCCTCTTGAACCATCGTGAGGGTAGGCTTGGCACTTGACCTTGAGGCTCTTGGGTCCCCAGGGCAGAGTGCTGCCCAATGTCCCAGTTGACGGCATTTGTGGCAAGCCGTTCTAGGAGACTTGTCACGGTTTGGACACTCTTTGGCCCAATGCCCCGCCTGTCTACAGATCAGGCATCTGCCTTTTCCCTCAAGGACTCGGGGTTTGCCATAGGGCTTCTCTGGAGGGCGGCCAGCATCTGGGCATGCCTTGTCTCTTTCTTTCTCTCCTTCTCCTGGGCCTTGGCCTCCTTCTCCTGTTCTCTGTTATAAAAGGTATTGGTGGCTGTCTGGACCATCTCATCTAAAGAGGCAGCAGGGTCCTGCTGTTGTAGCTGCTGTAACTTAATTCTGATATCTGATGCACATTGGGACAGGAATTTGTCCTTTAAAATCACCCGTCCCACGTAAGAGTCTAAGTCCAGGTTGGTAAACTTTTGGAGTGCCTCTTTTAGCCTCTCCAGAAAGGCAATGGGGTTTTCATTGGGCTCCTGAGTTATTGCTGAGACCCGGGCATAGCTAATTACTTTTTGTTGGGCTGCTTTCAGTCCTGCCTTCACACAGATTAGAAAATGATCTCTTTCCCAGATGTGCTCAGGGTCATTATAATTCCAATTAGGATCAGAGGAGGGGACTGCAGTTTCCCCTACTGGGTATCTATCACTGGACATGTGGAGCCCTGTTGCATACCTCCAGGCTTCCTTTAAGACCCTGGTATGTTCAGGATCAGATAAAGTTTGACTAAATATGACCATGATGTCTTTCCACATCAAGTCAAAGGCCAAGGTAATATGTTGGAATGTATCTATATATTTGCCTGGGTCATCTGTATAGCTTCCCAGGTCTTGTTTGATCTGCCTTAGTTCTAAGAGGGAGAAGGGCTTATGGACCTGGGTTGGTCCGAATTTTCCTCCAGTTTCAACTAAGGGACATACTCGAGATGGCTTTTGTGGAGGGGGTGCTCCGGATATGGGGGCACGTTTGGGTACGAGGAAGGAGCACCAGGCAACTCGGGAGCTGTCGGAGGTGAGCCTTCACAAGGGGGTTCCTTTTCTTGGTTGCCTGTGCCTAACACGATTTGCCTAGTGGGCTCACTTTAAGGGCGTACTACAATCCCATACTTAAGACAGAGTTCCTTCATATCTCTTAGTCGGAAGAAAATTCGGACATAGGAGATCTCTGTCCATTTCCCTTGTCTTTTGCAAAATAATTCTAATTGCAGGATGGTATTATAATTTAAAATTCCATCCTCAGGCCAGTGTTCCTTGTCCCCCAGTGGATACTGTGGCCACGCACTGGCACAAAAGAATTTCAAATGACTTCTCCTTAGAGCTAGAGGGTCGAACAGCTTCCAGGTATCAAGGATTCGTCTCAAGGGCGTCTGCCGGGAAGTGGATTGGTTATTTCCCATCTGAAAGACAGTCATGACAGGGAGAAAAGAAAAAGACCTCTTTCGACTTCCTTAGGGGTGAGTCTTTCTGAAGCTTATCCTACCCAGAACTGTTGCAACCTGAGAGCCAGGCATCCCTGGGTCAGGGTGCAGATCCCCAGGCAGGCTGAGGCGTGACAGCCTCCTAGAGATCAAATCCCCGGGCAGGTCGAGGCGTGACGGCCTCCTGGGACCCCTGGGACTAGAGGATCCTCGAACAGGTTGAGGCGTGACAACCTTTCGAAGACTGATCCCTAGGCAGGTCAAGGCATGATGACCTCCTGGGAACCCCCGGACTGGAGTTTGGGTGTCCCCAAGATCTCCAGTGTGACCAGTATTGGGTAGGATTAGGAGGTTGGATATTATAGAGTATTTCCCTCCCAAGGCCAGCTATTTTCTGGTTGTCTCTCCAGAAGATTGTAGAGGCAACCTTGTGGGTCTGGATGGGGCTCAGGAAAAGAGCATGAAACGAGGGAAGGGGGCAGAGCACAACCTTTGAAAGAATGACATAGCACAAGGGTATAATGTAAACCAAGTAAAATCAACTGAGTCTAAGATGACAAGTCAAATTCAAGTAAACCTTAATCCCCAATCTATAAGCCAACAGACACACCCAGAGGTGGCAGGACAGCTCCAAGGCACAAGGTCATGAGGGAGGAGAGGGTGGTTCCCCAATGGCTGAGATGATCCTCTCATTAGCATATGAATTCCATCCCTTCACAAAACCTAGCCAGGCCTAATTCCATGGCCCCAGCCCTTGTCCTTGGCAATGGTTCACACCCTGAAGAGTGGCTTCTCTCTGGATCCTAACAAATCCACCTCTTTGTCTCTCAATGAATTTTTGCAATGAGACATCAGAGCCTGAGTTTCATTAGTTTTGGCCGGGCTTGAGTCCCGGGAGAGAGCTGAAGGACAGGAGGGAAAAGCAGTGGGAAAAACGTGCCAAGGAATCCCCTTCATAGCCCGCCGGAAAATTTGACCGGTGCTCAGTTTCATTGGTCTGATCCTTAGCACAGAGAAGAAAAAGGACAGAAGAACCCCCACCGGCTTGGGTAACAGCTATTGGGGCTCAGCAGATAGCGCCTTTAGGACATGCTGAGGAGTAGCCTCTCCAGAGTCCCTCAATTGTGCCCCCTGCCGCCCGCCTGTTCGCGGGAGGTTCAAGGAAACAAGAAACGAGAGTTTGTAAAGGTCCCTCCAGCCATGGGAGCGAGGACCTCTTACCTTAACCGGAGGTCTTCTGGAATCTGAGACTGGGCTGCGTGAGCTTCCTGCTGAGTTCGTTTTTTGCTGTCCCGGTTTCCAGCACGACCAGTCTTCCCCTGCACTGGGTTTCTTGGCCTTCTGCAAGCGTGGGAGCTTCGCTGAGTTGGGCTCCTGCTGTGCTTGGCCTCTTCCGCGCAGAGGTTGTTTCAGCCAGGTTATATCTGAGTCACGGCACCATAGATGTCACACGAGTGTATGTTCCTCGGTTCTTTGTCTCATCACAACAAAGATTTGGAGCAACGGACATTAAAGCCCTGGGCGCGTCACAGCTCTTGGGTCTTGGACAAACCGTGTTATAGCTCTTAGGCAAATCAGTGTTACAGCTCCATTTTATTTAGAAGATAGCAGGAGAGAGAGAGAGTAAGAGAGAGAGAGAGAGACAGAGATAGAGTGCACGCACGTGGGAGAGAGAGAGTCCGTGAGAAAGCACTTTGGCTCCTCCTTTTATGTTTTTCCTCCACCTGGGCCTGCCCTATGCAAATTGGGCTTAGCCAGGAGTGCTGTTTGTTCTGCCTGAAGTCTTCACTGTGGTCCTCGGACCTTCCTTTGCCTTCCTTGTCTTTTAGCCACCGCCATTTTGGACTCCTTTTCCCTATTCTACCTACCTAACAGTACTAAGTGGGACTGGCCTCCGAATCTTGCCTGGCGCCTAGCCCTGTCCTCTCCTGGGCATGAACGCCAGCTATAACCCTGCCTCTAGTTTGCTGAGGAGCCTGGGAGGGCCTGGCGGAGCTGGGAGTGTCTTCAGGGAATACCGAGGGAATGCTGACGGCTACCCCCAAAGCCAGGGAGAGTCCTTGATCTGGGCCAGGTACTCTCTTTTCTCTCAGCGCCTCCCGCTCTCCAAGTTCCACTTCCAATGGCTCTGAGCCCAGTGGAATTGCCTGAGGATGAGGCTGAATTCCCTGCTCTAAGCCTTGTCACATCACAGGCCCTGGAGCCTTAAGGCTCCAACTTCCCCACTAGTTGGAGACAACGCCACCCTTCCCTGGGCAGGCACCCCCTTCCGTATCACACTCACCTTCCAAAGCGCGTGTGCCACAGTGGTCTTCTTGACACCTCTTTACCCCAACCTGCACCCAGGGCTTCATTTGAAAACTTGATCAGAGCTTTCTGGCTTCTCTCTGTGAAGCTGCTCACCACGTTGTCTAGACAAACAGTCTGACAAATACTTCTATTGTTGTCTCTCCCTTTGGACTGCGGCTGCCTTGAGAGCAGGCTCTGTCTTTCCATTGTCCCTGAATTCAGCCCAGGACCTGGCTCATATAAATTGCCCAGAAATGTTTATTGACCTAAGATCCCAGGACACAAAGGCCCTCCTTTGTACAAGCCCCTGTCTCTGTACCCAGGCAAAGTCAGAAATCCATGAGAGTCTGGGAAGAACCCTGAGGGGCTGAGACATTCCAGCAGAGAGTTCCTGCTTCATTCCTTCTTCCGCATCACTGATTCCCCAAGACCCAGGCTGAGTCACCGTCACAGCCCTGAAGAAGGGTGGCTGCAACCAGACCTGCGGCCACTTTTGGACAAGTCACCAGCCGGACTGGGCTTTCTGTACATGTTTCCCCACTCACCCACCACACGGATCCCCAAGACCCCAGGAGAGAGAAGAGGGGGAGGCCGGTGGGGGCTGGACCTGGCTTTCTGGGAGTGGGCTGGGCCACCTAGACTGCTGCCCAGACCCATCCTCGAGTGTTCCCCAGGGCAGCAGGAGCAGCCCATAGTTGGCAGTCACACCCTCCTCCCTCCGCCTAGGGCATCGAGCTCTAGAGGAACAGGCTCAGACAGGCGGATCCCCTTCTCTCATCCGCACATGCGCTCCAGCTCACTCACACTGGCCGGGGGTGGGGGGTTCACCTCAGTCCCTGCAGCAGCAGGAGCAGAGCACAGGTAAGTACGCAGTGGACCCCCTTCACTCCACAGCCCAGCTGGGGTAGAAAATTCACTCCCTTTACCACCCCACAGAGGACAAACCCCGGAAAGAAGGCTGTCCGCTCTTTGCCAGCTTTGTAAAGTTTAGTCAGTAATATGAAAAATAATGGCTTCTCATTGTGACCAGCTAAGTGAGAAGGATGGATGGAAAAGAAAGCAAGGACGAGAAAGACCGAGGAGGAAGGAGCGGAGGGCTGTCGGTGGGGTGGGGTGGGGGATTATTTCAGGGCCTGACTCTGCCACTGAATGGCTGGATGACTTTGGAGTAGTCCCTTCACTCTTAGGCCCTCATTTTCCTCACCTGAAAATTGGACAAAAATTCCTGCCCAGGCTAAGCCATAGCCCTGTTGAACACACACAATCCCACAGTGATAGAGCTTGTTAACTGGGAAACCCACGTCAGGAGCACATGGGTGGGGAGTTCTACTGAGATTCTCGAGATGCTTTGGGACCCCAGGAGTTATGGGTTTTATCTTAGCAATCCCTTTGGAGGTAGAAGGATAGTCATATCATGACATTTTATGATGTGCCTAATGGGGCCAGTTGTTTCTCTTATTTACCTGTGCCCCTCTCAGGTAGGGATTGTTGTTTAAGTCCTGTGGATAAGGAAGCTGAAGCTTGGAGAGATTAAGAGTGGAAGAATCGTCTCCCATCCCCATCCCATACCCACGTGGAGCTAAATGCCCCTCCCTGGGTTTCATAACAGGGAGGGATTTAATAAGGAGTCCAGTGCACGAGTCACCCTCCCATGTCATGAATATTAGACTGTCATGCAGAACTCTGGTCAGTAGGGCACGCAGTGAGCTATTCCTCTCTCCATCTTTCACCTGTCCAAACCCCTCCACTAGAGTCACACCCTTTGGGTCCAGAGATCAGTTGGATTGTGGAGCCCCAGCTGGGAACAGCTCCTAAACTAAGAGTGGCCAGCAGTCAGTATCAATAACAGGACTGTTTCATCTTAGACTCATTCTTAATGGTTCATGAGCACTTTCACATCCATGATCACTTTGATCTTATAAGAAGTGGAGTTTCTTCCTCCCATTTTACAGGGGAGGAAACTGAGGCACAGAGGTAGGGGTGATTTGCCAGAGATCACACAGATGGCCAGCAGTTTGTTCTGTCTGGTGTCAGCATCAGGGTCTTTTCCTCTGTGCTTGGTCCCCTGCTAGGGGCAGGGCTGAGGTGTGGGAAGACGCAAACAGGTGCCTCCTCAGTTCACAGCTCTGCTGAGCTGAGCTCTAGAAACAGACAAGTCCCAGGATAGGGAACAGGGATGGGCAGATGGAGGTAGACACAGGGGATCAATCTGGGGACAGACGGGGGCCACACTTAAGGTCAGGCACAAGAACCTGTGAACCTTGTCTTCCAGGGGCTGCCCAAACTCCCTGTGCCCCCGCTGCAGCAGACCCTGGCCACCTATCTGCGGTGCATGCAGCACCTGGTGCCCCAGGAGCAATTCAGGAGGAGCCAGGCCATCGTGCAGCAGTTTGGGGCCCCTGGTGGCCTTGGCGAGACCCTGCAGCAGAAGCTCCTAGAACGGCAGGAGAAGACTGCCAACTGGGTAAGAGCTGCTGGGGCAGCAGATGAGCAGCCCATGGAGCAAGGGGCAGAAGTTAGATAAGAAGATAGAGGGATTTGGATAAGGGGCATGTAGGTGACCAAGATGGGGCAGAGGGAGGGACAGGCATGGGAGATACACAGCGGGATAGTAAGGGGCAAGGGTGAGAGGCTGAGAGGGGACAGATGCAGATAAAGATGGGGTTATGGGGAGAGACAGGGTACAGAGATGGCAGACAGATGGGGGCAGATGAGTAATAGGGTTGGGAGCAGCAGGGGTAGCATGAAGTCAGGGGCGAGGGATGAAAGGCAGGAATGAGACACTCATAAGATTGGGCAGGGGACACGGATAGAGCAGCACACACACAGGATGAACACTGAGAGGGAAGAAAGGAGACGGCATTGGATGAGGCTGAGCGACAGGCGGGACGGCTCAGGGAGCCACAAGCTCCAGCCCGTAACTGGGGCTTAGTGTATGTTTGTGGAATGAATGAATGATCTAGTGAAGGGTCCCCATTTCCCTTCCGGAATGCCAAGGTGGGAGTGATGTGTTCCCCAGGCAGGGTGTGTGTGGCCCCTGGGCATAATGGCACCCTCCTTGACAGGTGTCCGAGTACTGGCTGAACGACATGTATCTCAACAATCGCCTGGCCCTGCCTGTCAACTCCAGCCCAGCTGTGATCTTTGCCCGGCAGCACTTCCAAGACACCAATGACCAGTTAAGGTGAGGACACCAGGCTCCCGGGCTCATAGCTTGGGAGTCTGCCTGGAGGAGGGGGCGTGGCCCCACCCCCAGGAAGGAGAGGCTAAAGCTCGTGCCTTGGCTGAGCTTTCTGAGGCCAAATGGCCCTGAGACAGTGGCCATCCAGGCCAAGGGATCAAAGGAAGAGTAGGTGAGGGGCACGTGGGTAACAAACACAGGGTCTTCCTCAGGTATATCTATTTGGGGTGGAGTGGGATGGGGTGGGGAGGTCATGGGCCCCAGGTGCCCTCATGGCAGTCTGGCCTGGCTGAGGTCCTGGGAGGAAATCTGTAGTCTCTGATCCCGCCGGTGCTTGAAGCTGGGGCTTGCCATTGGGATGCGTGGCCCCAGTCTGATTCAGAGGCCTCTGCTCCCTGCAGCCCCCAGCTCTGAGCAGAGGCTCCCAGGGAGTGGGACTGGCTCCTTCCCGCCAGCCACCACCAGAGTCTCTGCCATCTGCTGCAATTTCAGAGCTCACTGAGCCACTGGAACGGCCTCTGAGTGCGCTGATGACTGCAACAGAGGGGCCGTTTATGCAGGAGTGGAGCAGGGCGGAGGGTCTCTCAGAGCCAAACCCAGGTCTCTGGCCTCAAGACCAAAATGTGGCACAGCGTGGGGACAGTTCAGAGGGAGGAAATAAAACCACGAGGCAGGCTCCACCTTGGCCTCTGATCCAGGCTGGAAGAGCCCCCCCCCTCCTTCTTCACCCAACACAAGCAACCTGCTGGCTGGAGGGGGAGGGGGTTGGGCAGCCTTCCCTCTTCCCCTACAGCTGGGCATTCCCTGGACAAGGGAAGTATGTGGACAGATGAATGACTTCTGTATACAGTTCTCAAAATTGCGTTGAAGCAGGGTGTTTTCCTCCTGATGCAATTAAGCCAGGCTCATGGTCCATGGGCAGTTAAGATGACAGGGTCCCGTGGTAAGGTTTTCTGGTGACTTTTTTATAGCCGACAGCACCTGGCTTTCTTTTACATTAGCACTAAGGAGACCAAATTACTGACTTTTCCTGGGAGATTGGATCTCCCAGAACCCTGGGGTTTTGGCCCAGTCCAGTCCCAGCACAGGCATTCCCCTGGAAGAACACCGCCCCTAATGGTCTAGCCTCCTCCTGCCTGCTCCGTGGCCTCTCCTGGCTTCCTCTCCCTCCTGCTCTCGTTCACCTTCCAATTTCCTCTCCTCCCCCAAGTTCTCTCCTCAGGACCATTTTTAGTCTGTGTTTGTGAAGGTTTGTGAAGGAAACTGACAGCCTGGGGGTAGGGATGGGGCAGCAGGAACCCTATCTGATTATTGCACCATTAAGGCCAGTCATCTGGTGGGTCCTCCATGAGTATGGGAGAGACTAGAGGAGGAGGGAAGGAGGGGGAGGGGGAGAGAGAAAGAGGAGGAAAGAATGAAAGAAGAAGGGGGAGAGGAGGGAGGGCCCCTGGGCCCCAGAAAGGAGAGACTAAGGCCTCATCTCTCTCTGCAGGTTTGCAGCCAACCTCATCTCCGGCGTGCTCAGCTACAAGGCCCTGCTGGACAGGTAGGACTGAGCCCCCCTGGGAAGGGCAGTGCCCTCTTCATCTGGCTCCTGCCACACTAGCCAAGGAGCTCGCGGAGGCAGGGCCCATGTCTTTTCTCAGCTCTGTGTTCCCGGCTTCTGTCACTGAGCAGATGACCCCCTGCACATCTCGAGCATCAGAACGACCTTTAGAACCCTGACACCTACAACACATGATGTGGCAACCTGGAGTGAGTAATCACTCCGGCCACCATAGACTCCTGCGTGTCAAACGGAAATAATAACGTGGCCGCCTCTTGGGGCTGCGGCCACTGTCCTGTGAGATGACGCCTGGGAGGCTTTCGGCCCTAAGCCAGGCACAGCAGCTCTCTGTGCATTTCTGCGCTTCTGCCTGCGCACTCCCCACCGTACCATAACTCGATGGGTCTCCAGGCCTTCCAGCTGCTGCCTCCCCATGGTGTCTTCTTGGTGTCTCTCCTCCTCACCAGGAGCTCTCTGCTATCCCCCAGAATTCAGTGCTGATGACCCTCCAACTATTTCAGAGAATCTCATCCTTTACCTTGTCCGGCTGAGCAGCAGGGCAAGAATGGCCTAGGCCCCACCCACAGCTTTGTACCTGTCCGTCACTGACAGTCTAGACCCCAGACTCCCACGTGTGTGTGTGTGCGTGTGCTCGCACGGACACACATACCGATACATGTCCATATGTAAGCTCCCACATCTAATCATTGTAAGGGTTGTAAAGCTAGAACTTTATGCCATTGCTCAAGGGCCTGTTTTGGACCCTTCCTTCATTCACTCATGTATTCATTTGCTCACTTTTCTTTTTTAAAGCAATTTTTTCTAATTGGAGGAAAAGTGCTTTCCAGTATTGTGTTGGTTTCTCCTATTCAACAATGCAAGTCAGCCATAATTATACGTATATCACCTCCCTCCCACTCACACCGCCCCCAGGTCGTCGCGGAGCTCCGGGCTGGGCTCCCTGTGCTCCGCAGCAACTTCTCCCCAGCTGTCTGTTCTACGCATGGCAGTGCACATATGTCTGTGCTACTTTCTCCATTTGCCCCACTCTCTCCCCACCCCACTGTGTCTATGAGTTCATTCTCTACATCTGCGTCTCTGTCCCTTCCCTGCAAATAGGTTCATCAATACCATCTTTCTAAGTTCTGTGTATATGTGTTAATATACTGAATTTGTTTTCTTTTTCTGACTGACTTCACGCTGTGTAACAGGCTCTAACTTCATGCCCCTCACTAGAACTGACTCCAGTTCGTTCTTTTTTATTATGCCTGGTAATATTCCATTGTTCCTGTGTCACAGCTTCTTTATCCGTTCATCTGTCGATGGACATCTAGGTTGCTTCCATGTCCTAGCTACTGTAAATAGGGCTACTATGAACTTCGGGGTACATGTGTCTTTTTCAGTTATCATTTTCTCAGAGTATATGCCCAATGGTGGTATTGCTGGGTCATATGATAGTTTTTTGTCCCTAGTTTTTAAACAAATCCCCATGCTGTTCTCCATAGTGGCTGTATCAATTTACACTCCCACCAGCAGTGCGAGAGGGTTCCCTTTTTTCCACATGCCCTCCAGCATTTATTGTTTGCCGATTTTTTTCACTTTTCAAATTGATGCTGCAAAGATGAAGGGAAATAAGGCCCCATCCCTGTCTTCAAAAGGTTCTCAGACCATCTAGCGAAACAGACACATAAACAGCACCAAATACAACTGTGTCCATCCTCTCTGAGCCTCTCGCTCGTATCTGACCCCCTGACATCCCCACTGGGGCACCTCCTAGTCACTGCAAACTGAGTCATCCCCAGTGGACCCTGGGGCCCCCTCCCCATGGCCCAGCAGGCTCTTTGCCTTGTCCTGCCATCTCAGTAAACGTGCCACACAGCCCCGGGGATGAATCCAGGATCCTGTAAGTCACCCATGGTATCTTTCTCCCTCGCCTGCTCATCTACTCCAAGCTCAGGGATATCACACTCCCTCCAGAACCCATACTCACACCCTCCTCTTATTCCCATCACCCTCCCCAGGCCCGTCACCTTCCCAGCAGCCCACAGCCTCCTTCCCGTGACCGGCTTCCACCTGTTCTCCACCCAGAACTGGGCCGTTATGACAGCAAAGCGGATCAGATCATGCCCCTGAGTGCTCTCACTGCCCCAAGAATGAAATGGCACCGACTTCTGCTGCCAAAGAGGCCACAGGCCTCCCCACTTCTCTGTCCATCTCTTTACTCAGCTTTAACTGGCTTTCTTTCATCTTTGACCAGTGTTCCTCAAACAATCTATGGTGAAAGGCCAATATATATTTTATTTAGTAAAATGTTTTTGAAAGAGAAAGTGTTAGTTGCTCAGTCTTGCCCGACTCTTTGCAACCCCATGGACTAACCCACCAGGCTCCTCTGTCTGTGGAATTTTCCAGGCAAGAATACTGGGGTAGGTTGCCATTTCCTACTCCAGGGGATCTTCCTGACCCAGGGATTGAATCCAAGCCTCCCGAATTGCAGGCAGTTTTTTTTCTATCTGAGCCACCAACTGAATTAGCAGAAAAACGGCATATAGATACAAGACACAAGAACTCTAGTTTTATTGTTGGAGTTAGCACAAATAAACGTCCTCTGTCAAGTTCTTACAAGTTTCTGAAAGCTCCCCCTGGAGTCCCACAACCAGCCTGTCATCCACTGGTCATTCCAGTTCAATCTGACACCCACACTTGGAGCAGCAGGACAGTGGGATGCTCCGCCCAGCCCGCCTGGGCCTCACTCTGCCCCAGCTCACCTCGTGGCTGCCTCTTGACCCCAGGGCTCGGCTCTCGGGTCTGATCCTCAGTGAGACCACCCCTGGTCGCTCCTCCTGCCCTGCCGGTCGCTGTCTCCTCACCCCATCTTGCTGCCTGCCTGCTTCTTTGCACCCTTACATATCCCCGACCTGGGCCCCGTTAGAACAGGAAACTCAGCTCTTGTTTGCACCTGCCTCCCCAGATGCTCAAATGGTGCCTGGTCCAGGAAACAGCTCTGTCACATTTGTTGGCTGAAAGGAAGGAAGAAGGGAGGAAAGAAGGGAGGGAAGAAGAGGCAGAAAGAGAGAGAGAGAAAAAAAAGGAGTAAGAGGAAAGGGAGGTGCAATGTGGAGGGGAGGGTGAAACAGGAAGAGGAAAGACAGAGGGAGAGAGAGAGAAGGAGGAAGAAGAGGAAGTGGGGGAGGAGGAGGAAGGAAGGAAGTACCTGAGACATGCTGAGATCATAGGAGAAAGAGAGCTTTCCACCTTGAACTCAAAGGAGGCTTCTGGAAGAGCTGATGAAGGAGTAAGCTCTCAAAAGAGTGAAGGGAGTCTTCTAAACAGATCAGTTGAGTGCAGGGCTGAGGGTGAAGGCGTGCCAAGCAGAGCAGCAGTAGCAAAGGCCCAGAGTGGCCAGATGTGTACCTGCACGTGTCATCGTGAGGCTGGAGTGAGGGAGACTAATGGAGGCCAGAGAACACGAGGGTCTTCCTGGGGCGCTCCGCTACTTTAGAAAATGGGAATCTAGCTCTTGAACGGCCATCATCATGCAGTTCTGGCGTCAAGTTAGAGTAGAACCGATTTTGATTCCCAGCCTCTCTTCCCTCCCTTCCCCTCCAGCCACTCCATCCCCACCGACTGTGCCAAGGGCCAGCTATCAGGGCAGCCGCTCTGTATGAAGCAATACTACGGGCTCTTCTCCTCCTACCGGCTCCCTGGCCACACCCAGGACACGCTGGTGGCCCAGAAGAGCAGTGTCATGCCCGAGCCGGAGCACGTCATTGTGGCCTGCTGCAACCAGGTAAGCGGCCCCTTGCTCCTGCAGCCTCTCGGGCCTGGGGAGGGGTGCACATTGTTCATCCCTTCCTGCTTCTCCAGGGTGTTCAGCCCCCTCCCAGAGTCACATGGTGAGCTGGGGCAGGGTGGCCCCAAAATAGGGTCTCTTGATTTCTGTCCGTCCCATTTCTCTCCACTGGTTGGATTTTAAGAAGGAGGAGCATCGTCAGTCGAGATGCCTTTGGTAGGCTCCCATTTCAGTCCTGTCCAGCCAAGTCAGGTCCAATGAACTGCCTGGATGGACTGAGGGTCGTCAATGAGACCCAGCATGTCTTCAGCCCTTCCACATGCAGTCACCCAGGTCGTGGCCTTCCTGGAGACCACACACAGATGGACAGCTTACAGACTGACCGACTGGGCATCCACGTCCAGGTGGGCCTGGTATCTATCATCCCATCTGATCTTAGGATGACCTTGCAGAGGAGGCCTTGGATCTCCATTTGACGCATGAGGAGACGAGATTTAGGTTAAATGGCTTGTCCAAGGGTGAGAAGGACTCCTCGGTCTGCCCATGTCACAAGCCCGTGCTCTATCCCCTGCAGCTCAGGCCCTCAGACTGGGCTCCAGGGAAACAAAAGAGCCTGTAGGGGCTCAGGGGACGCCAGGCAGTGTACTTTATATACTGAGGCTCCACATAAATATTTCATCTGATGAAAAGCTGTTTGTTTTCATTAAAACCCAACTTTGACACCCACCCAGGGACTCCCCTGGTATTTTTTTCTATAGTGTTTTCTTCTTAGGCTCATTTGACATTTGCTGTCTAAATTGGGAGCCCTAAGTTTGCCAACAAAACATGGCTGTTCACAGGTTGGAAGCCCACCTGACCCCTGGCTGGCCACAAGACAAGAAGCTTTCTCTACCTTCATTCAAAAGTCAAACCCAGAATATCCCAGCGCCCCCCGCCCCGCCACACACACACACACCATAGTATCCATCCCTCCCAGAAATGCTAAGACTCCTGCTCTGAACCAAACCACCTGAATGCGGCTCAGGACATGGGGCCAGCACACGTCAATCAGCAGAGAAGGGACCTTGACCTGGGACTATGAATAGAACCCCTTACAATGCTGAGGCTCTAGTTGCGAAATTACTGAGCGCCGGTTCACAGGCCTCACCTACAGAGCTCACGCGAGTACACGTGTATAGGTACATATGCACGCATGGAGCATTTTGTGTGGTGTTCTTCCATTTTAATCTTTCTCTGCATATTTTTTGCTGCCATTTTTTTCTCCACTCACCAGTGTGTTTGAAATCTATCCCTGTAGCTGTATCTAGAGCTAGTTTATTCCTTTTAACTGCTGGATAGACATGTATTGGACAGGTGCTCCACGTTTTACTTAACCATTCCCTTCCTGCAGAACATTTGGGCTCTCTCTACCAATTTTCTACTGCAAACAAGGTTGATATGCACATTCCTTTATATGTCTCCCAGGGCACAAGTATATGTTTCTCTAAGCCTTAGACTAAAGTATGCATTTATAAGAGCAGTTACTGAATCATCGGGCATGCACTGTTTTCAGTTTTGATTGACACAGCCCTCCAACAGCAAGCAGATGTATCAATTTCCACTCAGTTTCCCACAAATATAATGGTTTTACGTCAAATAGGAACTACAGGAAAAAAAAAAAAAAAAAACACCTCTCTCAAGTTTAATCTGGCCTTCTTTGATCTGGGAGAGCCTGGAGTCCAGCACAGTTGACAGTGTCGGGCTGGTCCCCACATTGTGGCTCTTCTGAACCATCGAGTACCTTGGGAACCAGGGGCCTGAGTGTTCCCCCGTCCTGCTCCCACGTGGAGGCTCAGGGAAGGCCTGACGTCTAGGGCAGGCTGCCCTGAGTGAAGTCTTTGACCTGTTTCCCCCACAGTTCTTTGTCTTGGATGTTGTGATTAATTTCCGCCGTCTCAGTGAGGGGGATCTGTTCACTCAGTTGAGAAAGATAGTCAGAATGGCTTCCAACGAGGATGAACGCTTGCCTCCAATCGGCCTGCTGACGTCAGACGGGAGGAGCGAGTGGAATGAGGCCAGGACGGTCCTCATGAAAGGTTAGCAGCAGCGCCCAGCACGTCTCCATGCTCATCTCATCCTCACACCCATTGGCTCCCTCCCTCCAGGGGTGTACCTCATCCCCATTTGCCATAGCGTGGGAAGCTCAAGCCTCCTTCCAGCCCAGGACCCAGTGGTATGTCCTGCAGTTGGCCTGCGGTCAGCTGAAGGCATCTTTTGTCCCCTTGTAATTCATCTGACGGCATGCTGACTTTCTGGGTGAGGCTGGCTAGCCCCGGAATCCGAGGATGTCTGGGAGCATGGTGGGGGCAAGGTTTCGAGTTGAAGGAAGGCCAGCTGCAGAGAAGCAGTGGTGTTTTACTGGTGGGCAAGGAAGGTGCTCGTTTCCGGGATCTGAGCTGCTGGGAGAGTTGTCAGGTGGGGTTGGGATGGGCCCACCCCTGGGTGTGGTTGGCTGCCTCCTTCACGTGATTTCTTGGTCCCAGAATTCTTCATCTTCAAGCTGATCTTATCCTTCTGGCTGCTGCTCTTAAGAAAGTTTCTAAGCTTTCCCATAAGAAATCCAGCAACAGTCTTACATTTTTCAAATTGTCCTTCTGGAAACTACTTTTCAAACCCAAAGCGAGCCCTGTTCTCAGGAACTGGGTGGAGAGTCTTGCTTTCTTGCCTACATTCCCAGAAGAAGGGTGGGACTTCTTTGAGCCTCTGTCTGCCCCTTGGGCTTTCATTCCAGCCATTCAGAGTTCTTGAGTGTCTGTAAGCTGAGGACTGGGCTAGGCCTGGGGTGTGTAAGGGACAAAAAGGATGGAGTCCTTGGCCTTGAGCAGCCCCCTCGATAGGAATCGGGGATGGATTCAAGTACATAGTGATGCAGTGTCTACCCACAGAAGGCAGTACAGCCAGTAGCTACCAAATAAATGCTCCAGGACTTCAGAGAGGGGAGGGAGCCCTTCTAGTTGGGAGGCTTTTGAAAGGCTTTGAGGGAAGAGGTGGGAATTGAACAAAACCCTGTGACATGAGTGAGAGGGACAGGAGGGAGGGACAGTGTCCAGGCAGGCAGACCAACTGCAGGCAAAGTTAACCGCCCAGCAGGGCCGTGTCTGACCTGCCCAGTACCGTGAGGAGAGCAGTGTGGCCAGCAAAGACGGCTGTGCTAGACGTATGGGGAGAACGAGAAGCTGATGGGCTGACTGTCCAGCAGCAGGCACATCCTTCTCCCTAGAAAGCTCTTCTTCCAGGGCTGGCTGGCTCCTTGCACTGTTCCAAGCTCAACTTAGGTGTTCATCCCAGACTCTCCTGGAATATCCCCCACCTCTCCCCAGCACACTCTGCCCCTTGTCCTGTTTTTCATCTTGGTTGCATTTCTTACTCTCTGAAGTCAGTTTTTTGTCTGTTTGATTCATGCTGATTATCTGTCCCTTTCCCACGCCGCCACCCAAGTCTGTAAAACCCAGGAGGACAGGGGCCTTACCTGGCTTAACTTCTGAATCTGCTGCCCCAAACACAGTTAATCCCCAGTCATGCTTGTTAAATAAAGGAATGAAGAACAGTAAGGATACTGGGCCCCAGACTTATTTCCCACTTACCACTTAATTTCCTTTCATTCAGTTCTTGGGCACCTTCAAGTGCTTGGTCTTAAATTGGAGGCTGTGTGGATCACAGGTAGCTGCCAGAGGTGACCCTGTTCTTACCAACCTAATGGCCATGAGGGAGAATTAATGTTATAATTTGAAAGTGAGTTAATTCCCTCAGGAGACCATGGTATAATCAAATCCTACTCTTCTCCCCTCCAGGGACAGAGACAGGCATCACAAGAATTGCCTCTGCTTCCAGGAGGCTTCCCACTTTATTAGCAGGCCAGGCCCAAGCCATCACCCTGCACGACTGACCAGGATTGCCTTGGGGTCTGAGCGCCTGGGTGCGCTAATCGGAATTAATTTGTTAATGGCACTTGATCTGCTTTCTGAATGGAAGTGCTGTTTCCAAAGGCAGCTGACAGAAAGGAGGGGAGCGCGCGGCTTCGCTCTGCAATCCGATTAATGCAGTTAGCACTGGCTGTGCCGTCCCACAGCGGGAATCTGGTCCTTCACTGAGCTCTCCTCTCTGGAGCGCCCCTTCCCATGGAAGCAAAACGGGGAAACCACTTAGGAAACGATTTGAGTGTCAAAGTGAAAGATTCAGGCAGCTTGGGCTAGAGTTGAGAGTGAAGATGGAAAGATGGAAAGACATGGGTGGGGTCTAGAGAAGATTCAAAGTAGAAGCAACAATAAGGAAAAGAGGATGAGCTTTTTTTTTTAATAAAGTTTATTAGAAATTTATTTCTTTTATTGGAGTATAATTTACAATATTATGTTAGTTTCTGCTGTACAACAAAAGTGGGTCAGCTATATGTATGTAACGTCTGCTCCCTCTTGAGCCTGCCTCCCACCCTCTCCATCCCAGCCCTCTGGGCCATCACAGAGCTCGAGCTGAGCTCCCTGTGCTGCGCAGCAGCTCCCACTCACTGTCTGTCTCACATCAGAGTCTATGTACGTAAGTGCCACTCTCTTTATTCGTCCCACCCTCCCCTTAGAAAAATGGTTCTGATGAGCCTATTTGCAGGGCAAGCATAGAGACACAGATGTAGACAATGGGCTTGTGGACACAAGGGAGTCCTAGGTTTTTGATGTGAGCATCTGAGTAGGTGGTGGGACCATTCACTGAGATGAGAACCAGCCGAGGATGGTTCTCAATGCAGCAGGGAGAAGTCGTCTCCCAGTGTGTCAGGGATGCAGCACCTCGAGCCATCTAAGTAGAGACGTCAAGTTAGATCTATGTGTCTGGAGCTCAAGGGAGAGGTCGGTACAGAGATATAAATTTGAGAGCCATCAGCGCAGAAGTGATATTTAAAGTCATGGACCTTGATGAGATCATCTGGAAATGGAAGATGGGGCCTTGGAGGTCAGGTAGAAAAAGATGCAAAGGGGATAGAGAAAGAGCAGCCTGTGAAGTCAAGACGAAACCAGGAGATGAGTCACAAAGATCCAAGAGAGAAGGAGAGAGCCGCCAACTACATCGGATGCTGCTGAGAACTCTCGGGAGAATGGGACAGAGAGGAGACTCTTGGCTTGGCAACCCTAAGTCAGCCATGACCTTCACCAAAGTCAGGCCAGAGTACTAGACAGGGGGGAAGGTGTATGGGGGTGGAAGGCATCCCAGAGTAGGAAGAAACTGGTAATGAGACAGTCACTGAGCAGAATCAGTTAAGGGTGGATGGTTCTTTTCAGACATTTTGGTACTAGAAGAAGCAGAAAAACAGGAGTGACTGGAAGAGGATGGGGGTCAAGGGAAGTGTTTTTAGTAGGAGAGGCAAGTGCGTGGAAATGATCCAGTAAGTGAAATTGTTAGTGAGGAGAGAGGAGACAAATGGAGGGGTGGGATTCTTGCAAAGGCAAAAGGAGATGGAGCACAGAGAATCAGAGACCTTTGACTGATACAGGGAAACTGAACCTGGCCTGAGGCCAGCAGAGCCGTGGTGAGCGGGGTTCTGGAGGCAGAAAAGTATGTGTGATACAGCCTCATAGGAAGTGAGAAAGACAACCTGCTCAGGAAACTTGCTAAGATTCATGGACTGTATTGAGTTCATATTGAGGGCCATACACTTTAGCATTATTTTGCAATCCCCCCTCTCCTCCACATACAACATTGAGGTGCTGAGGTTCAGGCAAGGAGAAGGTGGGTTGCTGAGTTCAGCCAAGGTCAGTGAGTACAACTGAGGGAGAGAAGGCGGGTGTGGAGGGGAATGGTTACAGTGCTGGAATCTGAACTGAGTAAGCAGGTGCGTTGGTCTGCTCAGGCTGCCACAACAACCTACTACACACCCTTGTGGGGCTTAGACAACAGCCATTTATCTTCTCCCACTTACAGAGCCTAGAAGTCCAAGGTCAAGGTGTCAACAGAGGGGTTTCTTCTGAGGCCTTTCTCCTTGACCAGGATGGCTGTCTCCTCCCTGTATCTTTACATTTGTCTTCCCTCTGTGTGCAAGGATGGCTGTGTTCTCATCTCTTTGTCTTATAAGGACACCAGTCATGTTGGATTAAGGTCCAACCCCAGTGACCTCATTTTAATTACCTGTATAAAGACCCCCGTCTCCAAATATAGTCCCTGGGACAGGGTTTAGACTTCAATTTAGGGATTTTGGAGGGGGGACACAGTTTAGCCCATCACGGGAGGGAAGTGAAAGATGGAGGTGGGTGGTGGAGAGTGGAAATAGGCAGTGGGGCTGAAGGGTCCTGGAGATGTCAGTGAGACGAGCTTCAGTGGGAGGTAACAGTGTGTGAAGCAGGACTCAGAGTGGTCAAGGTGTGGGGGGCTTGAGCTGATGCTCCTGTAGGGGTTGGGTCCTGGTAGTAATATGCCTCCAGATGTGGTGATAGGAGTAGGTGCTGAGTTTGACTGTCAAAGGTGAGAGGTCAAAGGACCAAGAGAGGAGGATGCCAGCCGGGCCACACACAGGGATGTTCAGGCTACCGAAAGGATGACGGGAGTGGTGATGGTGAGGAAGAGCTTGAGCCAGGTCCTGGTGGTTGGGCATTGTGAGGAGGCTAGAGGAGCACAGCAACGAGGAGGATAACTCGTGGGGGGAGGAGGAAAGCCTACCGGCTGCAGCTCCACAGAGAGAGCCGGAGGGCAGGGCGAGTCATTCAGAGCTAGGAGGGGATGCCCCCTGCCCATCTGCTGCTGGGCTGAGTGTGAGGGAAGATGACAGTCCTCTAGGAGGGGGTGCAAGGAAGTGGGCCCTCAGAGGGGACACCCTTCAGTTGAGGCCAAGGGTGAACAGAACACTCTCAAAGAAGGTTAACAGGGCAAGGGGAGAGCCAGTCAAGCACTGTGGAGAGTCCAGGAAGGAGGAGAGGAGAGCAGGGGAGGATCGGGTCCACCCAGGGGACACTGGAGTATCAGGGGTGGGAGCCCTGGGGAGGGCGGCCGTTGTTGCAAATGATGCTCCCAGAGTGCTAACCTCTGCGAAGCCTCTCTCTCTCCTGGTTCCAGGAGCAGCTGCTGAGTGTGATGAGGCCTGGGGTCTTCCTGGCTCTCGGGAGAATCGCCGCTAACACTGGAAAATGGGTTGAGCTTTCTAGGGCATCTCAGCTGAAGTCCCAAGGTCTCTACCTCCCTTCCAGAGATGCTGGCAGAGACCAGTGCCCATGGGCACTGGGCCCAGGCTGGCATTATGCAGTAGAAAGTTTCAGCCAAGCTGAGCTCCACTTGTCCTGGTGGCTGCCTATACCAGGAAGCCTGAGCTCAGACAAAATTCCCCCTTGAATTTCCACGGGGTCAGCTGACACCCACAGGGGCAGTTGATTGCATCACCCTGCTCTCCTTCCAGTGATGGTCCCTAATCCCCCAACCAGCTTGGCCCCCTCTGTAAGCTCCCAGGCTGCCCAGCCTGACCCTCTGCCAGGACATTGAGAGGGTGGAGCTCACAGAGGTCCAGGAATGGCCAGTGGGATGCAGTCCACATTGAGGGACCTCCTGGGGGAGCTGAGGGCTATAAGACCTGCAAAGACTGTCTCTGCCCCTGGGATTTGCCATCTTGCTGGGGAGACTAGAATAAATGGAATCGTCAGGACAAGAGCAGACAGGATAAAACCAAAAGGAAGGTCTCCCTTAGGCGTTCTGTGGGAATTTGGGGGCCTCACCCCTCTGCATCCTGTGCCAAGTGAGACTTGAGGCTAAACCAAGGTGGGTTGAGGTCAGTGTGGCTGGGGCTAGTTGACAATATGAGGGTCATCCAGAGAGCTCAAAAAAAAATTTTTTTTTCAGAAAAACCAAACCAGATTCTTGGGTCCTGGTGATTTTCCAGTGGCATTGGAATGAGGCTAAGGAATTCATATTATTAAAGCACCCTCAGGTACAGTCCAGGTTGGAACCCACTTATTCAGATGTTAGTAGCTACCATGCATGGAGGTTCCCCTTATTGCTGGGCCCTGTCCTGGCTGCTTTCTGTCCCTTGTTGCTGCAAGTCTTCATAACAGCCTGTGAGGTGAGACTTGCACCCCCATGAGCAGAGGAGGCTGTGTTTCCCACAGGTTAGGTGGAGGGTGGTGGAGCCGGGAGTGACCAGGGAACATCTGTCTCCCAAACCTGACATCTTCAGGGCCTGGCACTCGGGGGTGAGATGTGGGCCTCAGGAGGGCTGTGTGCATCCTCTCAGGACCTCCCTCCGCACCAAAGTGAAGCTATGGCCTTCCTGAACCCGGGAGGAGCCAACACCGTTGTCCTGGTCTAGAAATTTAATTAGACATCCAGCCCTGAGTCTGGAAGACGACAGCACTTGTCAATTTGCAGGAAAAGGATCGCCAGCTGGGAGATCCGCCCCTCTGCTGGCTCGCCTGCCCGGGTGCACTGGAGCTCCTGTGAGCAGACTTTGGAAGCAGATGCCTTCGTTTGCCGAGTCCCCTAAATATTTATTCCCAGCAGCCAATTAGAGCTGAGCCACAGCTTTCAAGGAGGGAACTGACAGAAGGTTGCTGTGTCTGCAGAGGGCCTCTTCGGTCATGGTTTACAAGGCCCACTCGGGATGGGGCGTCTTGCTCTTTAAATATTGTCATCCAGAGATAGGCAAGCCTGCTGATTTTAAAACCAATTACACATTAGCAATAACAGCCTCTCTGATTTAATTGCCCCAGAAATATCTCCTGGCTCTTGAAGCTGAATGCTGTTTTCTTTCTTTGGGCCAACCCCTCCCTCTCACAGGGGAAGCGTGAAGGCTTTCCTGGTTGAGAGCAACCAGACAGGGAGAGGCCTGTGGTCCAGGGCAAGAGGTCTGGGCTTGACTGGCCCCTCGCTGAGGTTCTGGAGTCTGGCTCCTTAGGCCAGGATGGGGAGGTGGCAGCCCATCTAAGGGATGCAAAGCTGGTGTTGTGTGCCTGCTGCACAGAGGGCAATCACTAAGGATACCTCTTATTAGATTCAGGGAAACACTCTGGGGATGTTCTGCCAAGCCCAAAACCACCCTGAAAAAATCCAGTGAGCTGAAAATGGACTTGTGTGGATGGGCACTGCTCTTGCAGTCAGTGACCTCAGACTGAATGGCTATCGTCCTGGTGTGGAGCCCTGACTCTTGCTGACTCTGGGGAGCTCTTTTGCCTCCCCCAGGCTCCCCAAACACCACATACCCTGCATGGACACACTCCAGACTCCTCTGCTCTTTCATTTCTCCCTCTGTGCCATCTTTCTGGCCCTCACTTTCCATTTCACGGGCAGCACTGTGCTATTTGGTTTCAAGGCAGCTGAGAGGTTGGGGGTTTTGGGTTTGTTTGTTTGTTTGTATCTCCTGCCTTTCTCCACGTACCACCCCTCCCCTAATTCTGAAATTCTGAAAGTATGATAGCTCTTTAAATCTGTCTTTGTGGGAAGGGTAGCTGGAACCCAGAGGAAGAGCAGTTCTTGGCTACTGACTTCTTTTTTAAAAAAATTAAACTTCTTTGGAGATAATTATAGGCGCACATGCACTTGTATGAAATAAACATGCTTGTACTGTTCATCCTCCCCCTCCCCCACCCCGCAGGGAGTGGTAACATCTTGCAAATCTTACAGTATCACAACCAGGACACTGAGGTTGATACAGTCAAGACAGAGAACATTTCCATCCCCACAAGGACCCCTGGTGCCCCTTTACAGCTGCACCCACTTTTGCTCCAACTCCACCCCTCCTTAATCCCTAGCAACCACTAATCCATCCTTCATTTCTATGATGTTGTTTCAAGAATGTCATATAAATGGAATCATGCAGCATGTGACTTTCTGAGATTGGCTTTTTTACTCAGTATAATACTCTGGAGAGATCCATCCCGGTTATTGTATGTGCGAATAGTTCATTCTGTATTCCACAATTTGGATGTTTCAACGTAAGTGACGTAACCATCCACCCATTGAAGGACATCTGAGTTGTTTCTACTTTTTGGCTACTACAAATAAAGCTACTGTGAATACATGCATAGGTTTTTGTGTGATCATAAGTTTTCGTTTCAAAGAAAATGTTCAGGAATGAAATTGTAGGTCATATGATATTTGCATGCTTCGTTTTACAGGAAACCGCGAAAGTGTTCTTTAGAGTGACTTTACCATTTTACTTGGAGAAGGCAATGGCACCCCAGTCCAGTACTCCTGCCTGGAAAATCCCATGGATGGAGGAGCCTGGTAGGCTGCAGTCCATGGGGTCGCTGAGGGTCGGACACGATGAGTGACTTCACTTTCACTTTTCACTTTTATGCATTGGAGAAGGAAATGGCAACCCACTCCAGTGTTCTTGCCTGGAGAATCCCAGGGACGGGGGCGCCTGGTGGGCTGCCGTCTATGGGGTCGCACAGAGTCGGACACGACTGAAGCGACTTAGCAGCAGCAACAACCATTTTACTTACCCATCAGCAATGCATGAATGATCCAGTTTCTCTTCATTGTCATTATTTTTTATTTTTATTATTGCCGTCTGGTAGGTGTGCAGTGATCTTATTGTGGTTGTAATTTACATTTCTCTGATGACTAATGATGTTGAATATTTTTTCATGTGCTAATTTTCCCTCTATATCTCATCTTTTGGGAAATATCATTTCACATCTTCTGCTCATTTTCTAATTGGATTGTTTGGGGCTTAGGTTTTGGGTTTTGGATTTTTTTTACTGTGAGTTCTGAGAGCTGCTTATATATTCTTTACTAACCTTTTATTGGATATGTGGCTTTATATTTTTTCCCAATCTGAGCTTTATCTTTTCATCTTCTTAACAGGGTGTTTCACTGAAGAAATGTTTTTAGTTTTGATGAAGTCCAATTTATCAGTTTTTTTCTTTTGTGGATCATACATTTGGCAACAAGCCTAAGAATTATATGTCTAGTCCTAATATCCCAAAGATGAATTTCTCCTAAAAGTTTTATAACATTGTACATTTAAGCTGACAATCTATTTTGTGCTAATTTTTTGTAAGGTATCAGATTTTTATCCAAGGTTTTCAGGGAGGGGTACCTATGGATGTACAGATGTTCCAGTAATATTTGCTGAAAAAGCCATCCTTCCTCCATTAAATTACTTTTGCACCTTTGTCAAAATCAATTGGGCATATTTGTGTTAGTCTATTTTGGGGTTTTCTATTCTCTGCCATTGATCTATATGTTCATCTGTCTGCCAATACTGCACGTTCTTGGCTATGTGATAAGTCTTTAAATTGGATACACTGATTCCTCCAACTTTATTCTTTTTAAAAATTGTTTTAGCTATTCTAGTTCCTTTGCCTTTTCACACAGATTTTAGAATAATCTTGTCTACAGCTACAAAAAGTCTTGCTGGGATTTTGATGGGAGCTGGTCAAGCCTGTGTACCAACCTGGGGAACTGGCATGTTCACTGCACTGAGTTTTCCCATGCATGAACATGATCTCTCCATTTACTTAGATCTTTGATTTTTTGCATTGGGTGTTTTGTAGTTTCTTTGTATAAGTCCTGCATGCTTTTGTTAAATTTACACTGGAGACTTCATTCATTTTGCATGATCTAAATGACATTGCATTTTCACTTTTGGTGTTCATATCTTTGTCACTGGTATTGGATTTTTGTATGTTTATTTTATATCCTGTGAACTTCTAACTCATCTATTAGTTCTAGGTGGGGTTTTCTGGGGGTAGATTCCTTATGATTTTCTACACAAATCATGTCATATGAAAACAGGCAGTTTTTTCTTGTTGATATTTTTCTTTTTTATTCCCTTTTCTTGCCTTTTGGTGTGGCCAGAACTTCCAGTACTAGTTGAACAGCAGTGGTAAGGATGGGTATCCTTTCTTGTTCCTTATCTTAGGGGCAAGGCATACAGTCTTTTCACCCTTAAGTATATTAGCTATATGCATTTTTGTTTTGGGTAAATTCTTTTCATGAGGTTGAGGAAGTTCCACTCTATTCCTAGTTTTCTGAGATTTTATCATGATAAGATGTTGAATTTTGTAACTTGTACTTCATCAATTGATCTAATCATGTGATTTTTCAATAGTGTGTTAATACTGTGGATTACGTCAGTTGATTTTCAAATTCGGAACCAGGTTTGCATTCGTGGAACGAGCCCCACTTAGCCACAGTATATAGTTGTTACATGTTGCTTAATTCTATTTGCTGATACATTGTTAGCTATCTTTGTTTCTATATTAATGAGGGTTATTTGTCTGTAGCTGGTTGTTTTTTTTTTTTTTTCCGTGTGTATGATGTGTGTATGTGTTTATGGGTGGTGGTGTACTGTTTTGTCTGGTTTTGGTGTCATGGTAACACTGGGTTCCTAAAATGAATTGGGAAGTGTTCGCTTTTCTTATATTGTCTGGAAGAAATTGTGTAGATTGGGGTTGATTCTCCCCTAAATGTTTGGTAGAATTCTCTAGTGAAACCATTAGGGCCTGGAGATTTGGTTGAGGAGGGGAAACTTTAAACTTACAAATTTAATTTCCTTAATAGTTACGGGGCTCTCCAAATTATTTGTTTCGTATTTTGTGCATTGTGGTAGTTTATACTTTTTAAGTGATTAATGCATTTCATCCAAGTTGTCAAATTTATGTCTGTAGAGTGGTTCATAGTATTTTCTTAATATCCTTTTGATGTCTGCAAGATCCATAGTGATGTCTCTGTTTAATTCCTAGTATTGTGTCTTTTCTTTAATTTTTATTTATTAGTCTTGCCAGGGATTTGATTGAATTTTTAAAGGAACCAGTTTTCTTTCCATTATTTTATTTTTTTCCTATTTTCAATTTCACTGATTTCTACTCTTTGTTATTCCCTTCTTCCTACTTGCTTTGGGTTTATTTTGCTTTTTTTCACTAATATTTTAGGTGAGAGCTTATATTACTCATTTAAGTCTTTTCCCCTTTTCTAATGTCAGTATTTGTGGTATACATTTCCCTCTTAACAAAGCTTTAGTTGTGTTTCATAAATTTTGATATGGTATATTTTTGTTTTCATTCATTTCAATGTTTGCTTTTTAATTTCTTTAAATTTCTTCCTTGACCCATAGATTATCTGGAAGAGTGTTGTTTACTTTCCAAATGTTTGAAAATTTTTCTTTTATTTTTCTGTTATTTAAAAGAAAAGCTTGATTCCAGTGGTCAGGGAACACATTTTTGCATGATATCAATTATTTTCAATTTGTTGAGGGTGTTTCATGGCCTAAGATATGGTCTACTGTGGCATATATGTTACAGGGGCACTTGAAGAGAAGCATTCTGCTGTTGATGGTGAAGTGTTTTGTACACATCAATTAGATTCTGTTGGTTGATGGTGTTGTTAAGTTCTTTGATATCCTTGCTGACATTCTATGGTTGTTCTGTTAAGTATCAAGAGAGGTGTATCCGAGTCTCCAAATTATGGATTTGTCTATTTCTTCCTTCAGTTCTGTTAACTCTAGTTTCAAAAAATAACAGAGGTATGTTTGGTTGATACACATTTAGAATTACTATGTCATCTTGACATCAAGACTGATCCATTTGTTTTATGTAATATTCCTCAATATCTCAATATCTCTTGTATCAATACCTCTCTCTGAAGTTTACTCAAATCTGATGTTAATTTGTCCACTCCTGCTTTACTTTCATTAATATTTGCTTGATACGTCTTTTTCCTTTTCCTTTCAGCCAGCTTCTATCATTATATTTGATGTGAGTTTCCTGTAGATAGAATGTAGCTTGGATATACATTTGTTGGCATCCTCATAGCCTCTAGGGGCTGGGAGTGTAAAGATCACCATGAGCCATAGAGTAGAGAAGGATTGGAGAGGTGGGATGGCAGAGTTTCCTCCCAAAATGGGCTATGATTCCTTTGTCTGTGGAGTAAAGATGCTCAGCTGCGCATGACAAATGTTCAGAAGCTCTTAAGTATCTGAAAGGAACCCAGTGCCTCCCTCCCCAGACTGTGTGAGGCAGGACAGTAGAAGTCTGATATGGGTCCTTTTCCCAGGGAATAGACCAGAGAAGTCAAGTGTCCCAGAGAGGGCTGTGTGTGTGTGTGAGTGTGCACAGGTGGGTGTGCTGGGGATCAGCACCTGAGAGGTCTGCAGGCCTCCAAAGGCAGAGCTGCTGTGTTCATTTTCTCTTCGCTCACCTTAGTCACAGACTGGAAACTTTGAACCTCGAGTAGAGCTCTAGGGTCCTCCAAGGCTCATGGCCTCTGGAATTTCTGCATCTCCGAAATTGTCGACTCCCCAGGCGTGGGTGGCAGAGCAAGCTCCTCCTATTACTCAATTCTGACTTCTACCTATTAAGCAGGGGCTCCTTGAGGAAGATTGATTTACCACATTAAGCGAGCCTCCCTGTGCTCGATGAGGATGTCACAAGACAAACGGCTCCTGCCGTGTGCCTCCGGCCCACCGCCCCATGTTTCCATTACACTGGGGCCAGAGTCGTGGTGGATGAGTTTGGATGTAGTTCATTTTCTGCTTTACACGATAAACTTGTCAGCGCCTGGCCAATCAGCTGCCTGTGCGCAGGGAGTTCATTTGGAAGGCCACCTGGCGTCCTGGCTCTGCTGTCCTGCTCCCATTTCACTCTGTTTAATGAGCCAGGACCTGGTTCCTGTCGAGTGGTGCTGAGCGGTGTCCTGCTCAACCTGCATGCAGCGGTGTGGCTCAGCCCCTCCTTGGGGTCCCTCTGTCTTGCCCAGAGGTGGCTGGGGCACGGATGCCCAGGGAGCTGTCCTTTTATGCCACCAGCTTCGAGTCACCCAGCTGAAAAGGAGGGTGCCCAACCCTCACTCTTCCCCCAGCGGCTGCATCAGGCCTGCTCCCCAGGCTCTGAGCTGGACAGGCCTGCCTTGGGCTTCCCAGGGAGCGGAAGCCTGCCTACTCCACACTGCCCTTGGGGCTGTTTCATAGGCAGAGACCTAGCCTGGGCTCTCAGAGCTCACTGAGACACAGGCCGACATGTGTAGCATGGGGCTGCCATGCTCCCCAGGCCCCGGCCCTCCCCAAGCGGCCAGGCATCGCTGACAAGCTCCACTCACCAGCCTCAGAGCCTTCTCCAGCACTGTTACTTCCTTCCTGATGTGCTCCTTCCTTCCTCTCCACCTATTTTGAATCAGACCTAGGCCTGGCCAAGGCCTCTCTATGCTCTGCAGTCACCAGCCACCCTGAGCCCAAGGACCCCCAGAATAACACATAGTGCAGGGCCGGGCACCATGGCTGTTGGCAAGGACTCCAATAGGAGCCAGGGTGGGGGTGGGGGGGTTTGCAGAGGGTAAGGAATCCCTTTCCTGTCTCCATCTCTCCTCCACCCCTTTCATCCTATGAAACTCCCTGCTCCAAAGGGCCTGGAAGTCTGAGCTATGCCCGCAGATCTCAGCCTCACCTGTCCATGCACGCTCAAGTCCATTGCCAGACACAGATACTTCCTGTGCCCACCTAAGCCAGGGAACCAGGCCCTGCTCTCTGTGAGCTCAAAGCTTGAGAGGAGGCAGCCAAATCAGGGTTTTCGGGCTGGATGGTCAGTGGCTGGGGTCTGGGGCAGCTACAGGGTCCCATACTGTAAGGTCACGCATTGTGCGGTAGGAGGCAGTGTGTGTAGAGGTAACTGGTCTGGCGCTGGCTCAGGTTCTATGTGAGGCCAGCCTGGTGGACCAAGCAGAGGGTCCCTGTCTGCCCTGGGCAGGCACCCGAGCCAGCATGTTACTGGGGTGAGGCGTTCAGGGCGGGGCAGGAGCCCTCTGGGTTGCTCTCACCCACACAGGATGCAGGGCCCACACTGTGATAGGGTTTGGGATCTCAGGAGCATTTGATGAGTAGAGCTTTGATAGACAGAGGAGAAGGGCTCCCACCCAGGGGGCAGCCTGCATGATCTGAGGGGATGGATGTGCGTGGGTATCCAGCAGCAGCAGGAGCTCCTGTGAGGTGCATGCCAGGATTCCAAGGAGGTGACCCAGTGGGGCAGCATAGGCGAGCCGTGGAGTCCAGAGGGGGGTGTTGAGAAGTTTGGAGTCTATCTTGTGGGTAGTAGAAGTTGACTCAGGTTGAGGAGGGTGAAGCGGTGACTGTATCACACTCAAGGGAGGAGGAACGGGAGTTTCCCACCTCCCCTCTCCCACACTGACCACCACAATGGAGTCTCACTGAACGTTCAAACCCCAGGGCTGGGACCAAAGCCTGGAAGTTGATCAGAGGAGGCAGGAAAGTCCAAGAGGCCAAGTGGAAAGTGATGAGTCACTCTGGACACATAGGGATCAAGAAGAATCTTGAACACAGAGGGCTCCCCTAATCCATATTCCAGATGAGTGTGAGGGGAGGAAGACCCAAGGAGGGGCTGGCTTGCTGGCCAGCCTCATTCCAGAGTGGAAAGCCAGCCTGAGATACTTCTCCTTCCCCCAGGATGTGCAAGAGGAGGGAGGAAGGTGATGATAAGGACCACAGTCTCCTTTCACTGGAGGACATCTGTGGACACCTCTCGTGAACCTGGAGAATTCACCCCGGCAGAGCAGGGACTGCTCAAGTGCCCTTAGCATCTGTGTGCCCAGGAGGTGCTGCGGAGCCCGAGGGGAGGGTCTCAAGTGTTGCCTCACTCGAGGCTGCCTGTGCCAGGAGTGGGGAGCAGCCCAGAGAGCCCAGGATGAGGCCGAGAGGAGGGAGGAGCAGACAGGAGCTCCTCGATGGCCCCTCCAGGCCCTTAGCTGGACAGAGGAAAGGCCGGACAGGCTCCAGACGTGGTCCTCACTGGCATGTCGGCTGTGGATTCAGCTGCCCCCTGACCGGGGAAGGTGCTGCTACGCCTGGCTCAGCCCGCGGGCAGGACCCGGCTGGTGAACGAAGGCTGCGGGCAGATCTGAGCCTCAGGGTGTGGAAGTCACACCTGCTGCCACACGTTCCCTGGACTTCAGGAAGGCATTTTCCAGATGAGTGTGACACACGATGGGTACATTTCTTAGCTTAAGGCTCTGGAGAGAAAGAAAGCTCCAGACCTGGGGGCTGGGATGGGATGGGGGTAGGTTCTGAAAAGAGGAATTCAGACTTAGTCCCTGGGGTTCCAAAGGGAGGGGGAAGAGCCTGAGTGGAGAGGAGCAAGTGGCTGCCGAAGCAGAGGGCTGCATACCCGGGCTCAGAATCGGGGAGCACAGGAGGGCCAGGACCAGGACCAGGGCTGCCCAGAGGTCTGCCTTCATGCTAGGACAGGAGGGATCTGGGAGCTGACTCAACCAACTGCCTTCTCGGAAGGATCTTCAGCCCCCAGAATGTTTCTATCTGACACAGAGAATAGCATTCTGGACAGGGACCTTAAATATCTGCAGAGACAACAGAGTTAAATAAATGGGAAAACTGTGGCAAACCAAGACACAGCTTCTCAACTCCAGCTCATTCCTGCAGTGTGAGGACGTGAATCCAGCATAACTACACAGTAGAAGATTAGTATTAGAATTGGTCACATGTGACCAAAAATCCAAAATATTGGTATCTTAAAGAAAACAGAGGTTTCTCTCTCTCTCCGTCTTTCTCATATATACCCAAACCGAGCCCTCCAGAGCTGAGAGATGGTGAGAGTTCTTCCATCTCACTCCGAGGGTGTGGGCTGCACCCTCCTGGCCCAAAATGGAGGCTAGGGCTCTGGCCACCACACCTGTGATCCAGGCAGCAGGATAGAGGAAGGTGGAAAAAAGAGCAAAGAGAATGTGCTCGCTGTATTTAAGGAGGTTTCTTGAAAGCTGTGAGATAGTGTTTCTAGATTTTTGTTGCCAGAACTGAGACATGATTTCCCCCAGCTGTGAGAGAAGCTGGGAAATGTAGCTTTAGTTCTGTTCATCTATGTGCCAAGCTACAGACCAGGTGTTCTGTGACTGAAGTGGGTGTGGGTATTGGAATATGCCATGTAACGCTCCTTTGCCTCCATAACACACACCCCATCTTCTCATGCATGGAACACACTGGGACTGGGGGAGGGGTGTAACCCTGCGCCCCATCTAGCCCAGAGGTCAGGATGCCTGGGCGATGGCAGCCCTCACCATCGGGTCCTGATGCCCCACCGCCTGTGTGGGATGGTGCAGAAATAACCGTCACCACAATAAAGACTCCTGATTGGGAGAAAAGGTATCTGGCCCCACAGTCACGGCAGCTGTGGCCATAGTCAGGTCCCACTGGGCAGGTTTTCAGACCTTCTTACACTCAGGAGAGGAAGCTGCCTGGGGCAGCCCATCTGGCTGGCCCAGCTCTACTTTGGAGGGAACTCCATGCCCACTGTCCCCCGTGGAGAAGTCAGGCTCTCTTAGTGACATGTCTTTTGTACAACTCCATGACCTTTAGTCTGTTTGTCCTGATGAACTCTGCATGCCTGAAGCTGCCCAGTGGGCTCATCTGGCCACAGATCCAGGGGTACACTGGCCCTCCCACCTGCCCTTTGCATAGAAACAACAGCTGGGGTGAGGGGTCACCTGGGACAGCAACACCCTCACTTCCTTACTTCCAATTTTCATGTGCAATTGACTAATTAAAACTTTTTGGCAACTAATGTTTGAAAATCACAATTCAGGACAAATGAACTTGCCTGTGTGCCAGACATGGCTGGCAGGTGTGAGGAAGGGGGCCACTGGATGGGGAATTGGGGCTCCTCTGCCACAAGCTGGCCTGAGAGCCTAATGCATCTGGGGGAGACTCCATACCACACCCTTCATCTTGGCGGGCAGGACTAGTGACTGCACATCTTGGGGCAGAACTGGCTACAGTTGGAGGGCAGGACTCTCACAGGGACCCTGGGGATGTGCCACCCCTGGAGGGTGAAGCTCAGGACAGTAACCTGGACTTACCAGCCCACCCCCTGGAGTACAGGGGAGGGGGTTCAGGATTGGCTCAAGGTCTGGGTGTCCATAAGTGTATCTGTCTATGGTATGGGTTCTGCAGAAGGGACCCCAGGCCCAGGGCTGGGCAGGTGCTAAGTCAAGCCGTGCTGGCCCACCCTGCAGACTCCACCAACCGGGACTCTCTGGATATGATTGAGCGGTGCATCTGCCTGGTGTGCCTGGATGCCCCCGGAGGCATGGAGCTCAGTGACACCAACCGGGCGCTCCAGCTCCTCCACGGTGGAGGCTGCAGCAAGAACGGGGCCAACCGCTGGTACGACAAGTCCCTGCAGGTAAGCCTCCCCGTGGCGTGGCCAGTGGCCTGCGCCACCTCGTGCTCACGTCCAGCAGGCTCGCTCAGTGGCCTCTGCTGCCCACCCAGGGTGCGCATATGGGGCCAGAGAAACCGAGGAGATGTGCTCTTCGTGTTGGCCCCTGGACTGGCCAGAACTCTTCTCGGGAGCAAGTGGCCAAAGGTAGCGCTAACTCCCTGCCCTTCCTGCAGCCTGTGCTCAGCCTAGGGGGCCTCTGGGTCAGACCTGGGGCTCATTCCCCATTTCCCATCACACATTGTCAGGTGGGGGCACGCCAGGGGCTCCCATCAAACCAACCCTCAACACATGCATCAAGAATCACGTCTGATGCCTGAAGACAACAGTGTTTCTGAATTTCCGTCACCCTGGCCCCGACATTTCAACACACCTCCCTTCATCCCTGAGGAGTACGGCAGCCCAGCATCTCCACAGAAGAAGAGTCATAAAATGAAACAAAGCCATTCACAGATTTCTCATTCACATGACGTTAGCCCAGAAATAAGACATTCACTTTGGCCTAGAGAGAAATACTCAACAAGGATGGGGATGAAGTGCGGACCATTCGTTCCCATCCCCCCTCCTTTTTCTCCAGCACGCTGACCCTGAATCGAACCTTGCGTATTTGTAAAGCTCCAACACCCTCACAACGACTGTATTAAGTGGTTCCCAACCATGTTTGTGCTTTGGTTTGGCATCGCTCGGGTTTCGGTTTAGCTCCCACTGGTAAGCTTTTCTAGACTGCCTCATTTTTCTCTCTCCGTCCCCTACGTTCTGCAGGTTATCCTTTTTATTGGTTTGCATATTGATTCTGCTATTTCTGATGAGTTCTCTCCCTGCTGTGCTGGCTATTTAGCCTCCACCAGCGGTGTTAATGGCTTGCAATCTTTCATGGAGCAGCTGCGGGAATGAAATGATATAATGGATGTACAGGGCCTGAAACATCGTAAGCTTTGGTAGTGGCTTTTAAAAGGCACTGTTATCCACCCTTACTTTTAGTGACAGGAACAGGGAAGCACTGATGTGTGAGTGGGCACGCCCTCCCCTCCTGCCTTATGTGTGCGCACTTCTGGGCTCTTTTTTGCAGGCAGGACAGATTATCAGGGGAGCTGGAGAAGCCCAACAAGTTCCGTGAACCTGAATGGAAAGGTTTGAGAGCAAGTCTCAGGACAGAAAGGCAGAGGGCATGGGGGAGAGAGAGAAAAGAGCCTGCATGGATGGGCCTGGAGAAAACCTCTGTGGGAAGTGTGCTTGTTTGAAGAAAAGGAGTAACAATTCTGGGAGCTGGCGTACTGTGAGACTGGGGGAGACTGGGAGTCAGCTCAGAGGTGTGCCTTGCCACAGTTCCCTGGAAGGTCTCATACCGATTTCAGGAGCTTGTGTATTTGTTTGCTTGTTGGTTTTTTGCTTATGGATGATGGGTTAGTACCTCTGGAGTGTAATGCTGTGCTGAGGTGGACTTCAAGGCAGCTTGACTGTATTCAGGTTATGCTTTTAGAATCAAGATCTCATTCTTTTCGTGATTTCCTGCTAGGACCTTTGCACACACTGAGCATCTCCCTTTCTGAAGTCAGCTAAATCCAGCCTTTGTATAGTTAGAAAAACCATGAGTAATCTTTATAGTTCCCATGGGCCTTACACAGACCGTCTCTCTAATCCTTGTATTGATCCTGTGAACTGAGCCTTATTGGATCCATTTTAAACGAGAGCAAGCTGAAGCCAGAGAGTTGATAGGATTGTCAGAATGCTCCCGACTGGAAAGTGGTAACCACAGAACTGGAATCAGGGGTCCTGACTTGAAGCCCAGGCAGCAGTGAATGGGCCATCCTTGATACACCTTTCTTTCACTCCTGATTATCAAGAGATATTTTATTTCTCCCTGGGAATCTGCATACCACCCAAATTGGGTCATCATCCTTCATTACTCATTTAGAGAAGTCATTAAGCACCTACTATGGGCTGGACACTAGATCCTGGGGATAATATCAGTGGTGGCCAACCACACAGTGTCCATCAGAACATAATCACACAAAGCAGACCCAGATGGTGGCCCTGATGTGTGCTCTGAAAGGGAAACGGGGCTAACAGGAGCCGAAGGGGCTTGCCCAGGACCTAAGGAGAGCATGCACAGCCTCGGCGTGAGCGCTTAGCAGTCGCTGGGCTACCTGAGCCAGGCAGCTGTGGGGTCTGTCTTCACTGCCCAGGGCACTACCCTCTTCTGGGAGGAGGTCACACAGTTTCGAGCTGTCTTGAGGCCCCTCTATTCTCAGGCCATGACAACTGTGTTCTTCTCAGGAGATGATGTGCTTTGGTGTTCCTGGAGAAAAGGTCTCCCTGAGAGGTGGGGGAGGTGGGAGGGATACAGGGTCCTGACCTGGAGCCAAGCAGCTGATTTGGAATATTGACCCAGAGGCCTGCTCGCTTCTCTTTGCTGTTGCAGTTCGTGGTTGGCCGAGATGGCAGCTGTGGAGTGGTATGTGAACACTCTCCTTTCGACGGCATCGTCTTGGTGCAGTGCACGGAGCATCTGCTCAGGCACATGTGAGTCTGGGGGCAGGGCCTCTCCTGAGCCACTGAGCAGCCATGGGAGGCAAAGCCAGACTGCCCAGCAGTGGCCAAGCTAGGCCAAGAAAAATGTGGGCGGCCACTGTGGAGCTGCATTAGTCTGGCATTGTCCTAGCAAAAGACGAATTTGAAAACCAGCTTGAATGAAACATCATATGCTTTATCGATCTTGGACAGAAGGGGCAGACTGAGCAACAAGTTAGCGCAGTTAGGGCGATATTTGGCCAAGAATTCTTAGCTTTAAGGGAACATTTGCTCTGGTCCAGGGAAGCCCAGGTCGATGTCTATTGCTTGTCCGGAGTCAGGTGTGGGCCCACTATTGACCCAGAACGGAGGGGAGCTGCACCTGTTTCTCTCCCCTCAGCCTGAGTCTCTCCCTACCTTCCAAGGTCACCAGACTGAGTACTTCTCTGTCCCTTGGATACACTGGGTCCCTTCCTCCATTCATGATTTTGCTCATTCTCTCCTCCTAGAATCTTCTCCCTGAATCTATAAGTTCTGAATCTCTTCCATGATTTAGGGACTCTGTGCATGCATGCTAAGTCATGACTTAGCATGACTTCAGTCATGTGTAACTCTTTGTGACCCCATGGACTGTAGCCCACCAAGCTCCTCTGTCCATGAGATTCTCCAGGCAAGAATTCTGGGGTGGGTTGCCATGCCCTCCTCCAGGGGATCTTCCCACTCAGGGGCTGAACCTGAGAGTCTTGTGTGTCCTGTATGGACAGGCAGGTTCTTTACCACTAGCGTTACCTGGGCTTCCCTAAAGGGACTCCTTAGGGTCACTGAAAACCCAAACCAGCCCTCATCGACAGAAAAACACAATTGCTTGTTCCATTTGTCCCCAGGTGGGTTTTTTTTTTTTTTTTTTTTTTTAAGAGTTATTGGTGTAGCATGGTCAAACAGGAAAACATGAAAAGAAATCCTGGGCTTTGTAATCAGGTGGAACTGGATGGAACCCCAGCTCGACCGCTCACTAATTTCGGTGTCCTCTCAGAGCTTCAGTCCGTTCATCTGTGTCACGGTTGGGTGGGCACACCAAACTCCAACAGCTAAGATGACTGCCGGGCAAAGAAATAAGCTGCCCACAGCCCCCCGGCTTGCAGGCCACAGGAGTCACCCCATTGTCCCGCAGGGTGAAGACTAGCAAGAAGATGGTCCGAGCTGACTCGGTCAGCGAGCTCCCAGCACCCAGAAGGCTGAGGTGGAAGTGCTCCCCGGAAATTCAAGGCCTCTTAGCCTCCTCAGCAGAAAAACTTCAACAGTAAGGAGAACCCCAGGTCTTTGGGGGTGATGCTCCAGGGGGGATCACCATACCACTCCCGCACCCCACCAGCTGCCAAGGTGTCCTAGAAGCATCCAAAGACCCCAGCTCCTCTGCCTCCCCTCACCCGCCTCCGCCCACCCCCCTCATGGAAATGCAGTCAAACTAAAGGGGAGTTGCACCTCTTGGGGAAATAACCTTGCAGAAGTATCCTTCATTTCCATAAAATGCAAACGTGCATCTATTTTTTTCCACAGGTTTCACCTGACTGAGCTGAGTCAAGGCGGGGAAATCATCTCCAGCTTCCAGGGGAGGGGGGGTTATTTCCAACTGGTTTGAATAAGTCATTTGAATCCAGGAGATTTCAATTTGCTTGAATTTACACTGCAACTTGACAAGGGGCCTTGTTTCCCCGAGGGGAGCCCTAACGGGACCCAGCAGGAGGCCCCGGGGGAATATGAGCCCTTGCTAGCTGTCGCGAGGTGTGCTGGGAGTCATGGTCTGGCAACTAGATACGGACTTTGGCTGTTCATTGAATAAACGAGCAGGAGTGCATTCACTCATTCATTCATTCGTTCATCATGCATGTGCAGAGCTCTGGTGTGTTCCAGGCCTCCGGTAGGGCTCTGGGGACACAGAAATCAATGTGCCACGAGTCCCGCCCTCCATACTTTGGTGGAGGAACTGGATCCCCAAAGCAAAAATGTCAGATGCAATAAGCGCCCAAACCAGAGACAGGTATTTGGTCCTGAACCCGCAGAGAACACTGGAGCTGAGTTCTGCCAGGAGGTAGAGTGAGGGCTTTGCAGAAATGGGCCTTGAAGGGATAACTAGGAGTTCGTGGTGCCAGCAGCTGGGAAAGAGACAGGTTCATAAGATCAGGTTGTTTGGAGGCCAGCAAGTGAGAGAGTGACCAGAGCTGGGGCAATGAAGGGAAGCTGGGGTCACACTGCAGAGCTTCATGTCCTTACATTCTGGGGACTGGAGGCTGTGCTGCGGTGGTGGGGAACCCCTGGAGGATTCGGGGTGTGGGGTTTCAGGGAACCAAGGAGCCTGTGGGGATGGCGCGGGTGAGCAGGGCAGAGTGTGGCTGGGCTCGGACACTGAGGGATGGGGAGGGTGAGTCCACAGCGAGCTGCTGGAGGTGTTGACGGACTTTCCAGGGGGAAGGAGAGAGGCCTCAGGTGTTCATCTGTAAGGGCTTGTATCTCAACCCCACGGGGCTGCTCTTAGGACACGAAGGTGAGTGAGTTGTTGGGCTGGTGAGCCCTGGGCAGAAGAAAGAGTTGGCTTATTTCAGGGTTTCAGGCAGCTGGCATGTGGTCCCAAGCGCCCAGTTTTCCTTTCTAGAGGACCAGAAGAACCAAGCGAGGCCTGTGGGTGGGGAAGCAGAAGCCGTGGGGTCCTGAGCTGCCATGGAAGGTAGGTAGGGTCTGAGGGGCCAGGGCTTGGCCAAGAAGTTTTCCAGGTGGCTGGGGTGACTGTGAGCTCAGCCTGTCCGGGGACAGTGGGTCAACAGGACAGACTGAAGGGTGAGTTCCCATGAGAACTGGGCCCTCTCCGAGTCCTGCTGGGTCCTCAGAACCTGGCATGGACCAACCGAGAGCTGAGCTCACATGACTGGAGGAATAATTCAAGGCAAGGCAGGCAGGGAACACTGAATCCTGAGGGAGGGTGGGAGCAGGGGTCAGGGCTGCCCACCCAGGGCTCTGCACACACACACACACACACATATACACACATGGCTGGTGGCCAGATATGGGGATTGCTACATGTTGCTCCTGCAAGCCATCAGCCAGGATCCCAAACTCATTATGAAGGAGACTGGTCAATATAGTGAGGGGAAGGGAGTGGGGAGACCAGTGCTGAAGGTCTGTCTCAGTGTGGACTCAGGGAATCTTCCTTCTACTTGGCAGTGATTTGTGGGCAGCAAAAGTCTGGGCATATCACGGGAGGCTCAGCATCAATTTCTGGGTAAAATGGATTTTCAGTCACCAACAAAGCCCAGATGAGCGGCTTTAGCTGTGGTGACTGTGGCCAGCAGCCAGGCCCCAAGCCTTTCTTCCCACAGGACAACAGGGACGAGTCTCAGTGAGAGATGCTTCTAGCAGCCATCAGAAAAGCAGGCTTTTCCCTGAACATGGGGGGTTGGCAGGTCTGGCAAGATGGCCAGGAGGCCCAAAGAGTCCATGGGGATGCTGGACACACTTCACAAACAGGTCAAAATGCACGGCCTCTATGAGGCCTACTTCTGGGGGCAATGAATTCCTAGGACTTTGTAGGTTGTTTGCTCCTTGCCCATGCAAATGACCCTTGTGCTTCTGCGTCCCTCCCTGCAGCCAGGCCCCCTCCCCCACCCCCAGTACAGAACCACTGCCCTATCCAGCCAAGCCTCACCCTCAGTTCAGAGTTCCCCTTGTCAGCATGCCCTCTGCCACTTCCATACATCAAGGCCTGTCTCTGACTGTGTCCTGGACACCTTACTGCTTTGACATGGACCAGGCTCGAGAAACTTCATTAGACTCTGTGGTGAGTGCATTCTATTTTGCATTCAGTGAAAGCTTATTTCCTTTTTCTTCCACAGAATAGTAAAGAATCTCGACTTCACCGTTTATAAGTTTGATGACTATGGGAAAACATTCATTAAGCAGCAGAAATGCAGCCCCGATGCCTTTATTCAGGTGGCCCTCCAGCTGGCCTTCTACAGGTAAGCACAGCCTGCCCAAGGGGACTGACTGATGAGCTACTCGTGGGTCTAGAAGCATCTTGGAGGGAGGGATGACTCCCTGTGAGCCTAGAGGATGGGGGTATGACCAGGGCAGGCTGCATGGAAGGACCCTGTCACCTAAAGCTGGCAAGCAATGACCCAGGGGCGCAGAGTTCATGGGGGTGGAGGGACGCAGAGCTGACAAAGGCCAGGCAGGTGGTGAGAACATCAGGTGGTTCCCTCCTAATCTCAGCCAGCCCACCTGGGGCGCTGGAGCTGTGACCTGTTCCACCCAGTTTTCCTGGTCTTGACAAGGAGGTGGAAGTAGCATCCCTGCCCACTCCCTGGTGGGTCAAGTCAAACATTTGGGGCTTAACTGGTTTCCGTTGCTCATTCCCCTCACCCCACAGCAGTTCTCCTCCATCCTCTGCCCTCCACCTCCAAGCCCCCGCCATCCGATGTTTGGTCAACTGTAGCCCGCCTTTGCAGGTCTCTGCTTCCACTCTTGTCCCCAATAATCCTGTCTTCATGAAGCATGAACTTTGAAATATCCAAATCAGATTCCATCACCTACCACCTCGAACCCTCCCAGTGGTTTCCCATCACGCCTAGAACAAAGTCCAGGCTTAGAAAGGCTCTTTGTGAACCAGCCTTCCCGGGGCCCTGCCCCCAAGCTCTCTTCCACCTCCAGACCTTTGCTTTGTGCCAGTGCCTCTGCCTACCCACCTGTCACCGCCACGCTTCACACACCAGCTCCTTCCCACAGCTCAGGTCTCTGCTCAGGTGCCAGTCCTCAGAGGCCACCTCCGAGCCTCTCGCCACCAGTTCTCTGTCACAGCATGCTGCGTTCCTTTTTCATTCATGGCAGTTGTTATGCATGTGGGCTCCCTTGTTCATGGATTTGCTGACTTTGTTTTCTAAACTGTCTCCCCCAGGCGTGATGTTCTCAGTTGTCTTGCGTGCCTGGGACAAAGTAGGCATCAGGGACTGTCAGAGCCCTGAGAAGATACTGCAGGGGTTTTAGCCTGGGGTGGCGTGGTCAGTGTGTGGTTTAGAAAAATCCCTTAAGTAGTAGCTCTGTCCTGGGGAAGAGATGCAGAGTTGGGAGTAAGAGTTGAAGGCAGGGTAGGGAGCCAAATTGGCCTTTTATGAGAGGCAAAAAATTAGGCAAAATAGATCTTCCTCAAGACAGGGCTGGCTCCTGTGGGGCCCAGCATTCCGGAAGCAGCAGCTCATAAGCTAGCACAGGTGCTTTGTAGTAAATGGCACCGCACCCCCGCCAGCACCTGCTGTGGTCTGCCATCAGAAGAGGCATCCAGTGACTTGGAGAAGGCCCTGGCACGGAGGCATCACTAATGAGTGGGTGGCATCCCAGACTCCAGTGTCCCTCGCAGGGGGTGCGGCCTCTCTGAGTGTCATCGGTCAGGTTGACACCCCCCCCACACACAGGACTGTGCCACCGCCCGGCACCGGCTGTGGAAGGACCCAGCCTCTGGAGCTGCTCTCAGTGCCGCTCTGGCACTCAGATGGCACGCGGCTGAAACGGGCCATGCGGTCAGCGCCCTGCTCGTGCCGTGGCTGGGGACACTGCTGCCCTGGTGCCCAAGCACCTCAGAGCTTCAGATCCAAATCCCAGAGGGGATGGGGACAGAGCCCCCTTCCTCTACCCTCCAGGGATCTTTGCTGTCACTGGACATGGCCAGGAATAGATGAGGCCAGCGGCTCCCAGGCTCACTGAATAGGCAAAATACCCCCTGCTGCCTATGGAATGAATGCTTCGGAGTTTCAACTGTAACCAAAAAAATTTTTAAATCTGCTTCTAGATTCAGCAGAAACCTGGAAGCTGCCTAAATTGGGGCTGATCAGCTACGGTGGTGGCGTCTACTTTTGTGCTCAGCATGGTGTTTGCTCCAAGGGGCTGTAGAGATACAGGAAATGAGCTCCCTGCCAGAGTCTTGGGGGGGAAATGAAACATGAGTACAGGAAATGCCACTTTCTCGGCAAGTCATACAGTGTCAAGCACTGTACCCAGTCAGACTCTCGAGTCCCCACTCCTGGAACTCACCCAGGGCGAGGGAGGCTTGCTGGAGGAGGCCAGGATGCCAGGCCACCACAGGCCGTGTGACTTCGGGCTGTCACTGCCCCTCTCCGAGTTCTGTGTCTTGCCCCTCCCTGACCCCTTAACACCAACAGCTTTACTGACTGGTGGGAAAGGTGTTTGCCAGCCTGGTGTGCAAGCCTAAGGGTGCTTGCTCAGTTCACATATCTGAGAAGGAGACTTGCCCTGACTGATGGGGCCAGCGGTCATAGGCGTGCGGAAGGAGAGACACAGCCCTGGTACCCACGGGTCACTCTGGAAGCAGCGCTGCCCCGGACGGCGGGCCTGTGCAGCAGCTGGCACCCGTGGCCACCAAGGCCCCCTCCTTGCCTCGATCCACAGTCATGCTTGAATTGTTTTTAAATAAAACAGGATTCCCTCAAGAGTGGGAATGATGAATTATTCCATGCTGTGCTATTAATCACTCACTCATTGGGTCTTGCAGAAAATTCTAGGTTTCCCACCAGATTGGGACTTTAAAAAAAAACAATAAAAACAACTACCAGTCATGTCTCCCTTATATTTTATATCCACACAATATCACCCTCAGAGGAAAGTGTGCTCAGCTCTTCCTATCAGAGGCTCCCCAGCATTCATCTTTGGGGAATCTCCTCCAGAATTCTATTAGCATTAAAATGAAAGACTGCCAAGTGAAGGCAGGACTGTAAAAATCAAGGCAGGTGAGGCTATTTTTCCTTCAGCATTCACAACTCCCTGAGAAGGTGGCACCGTCTGCCGTTCCCCCTTCATCCTGTGCAGGCTCCACGGGAAACTCGTGCCCACCTACGAGAGCGCCTCCATCCGGCGGTTCCACGAGGGACGGGTGGACAACATTCGATCGGCCACGCCGGAGGCGCTGCGTTTTGTGAAAGCCATCGCTGACCACCACACAGCCGCCGTGCCGGTAAGTCTTGCTGGCCTGAGGGGTCTCAAGGAGGTCAGTGGGGCAGCTGTGGGCCGCCTGTGGCTCAGCCCGGGGACACCCAGCTCCTTTGGCTGGTCTGTACCTGAGCAGCCTCTTAAAGCCCCGTGCGCTGTGTCTCTGTCCACTTACAGGATTCAGAGAAGCTGCTTCTCCTGAAGGATGCCATCCGAGCCCAGACGGAGTACACGGTCATGGTGAGTGACCTCGCCTGAGCTCAGGACCCTGGCTGTGCCCAGAGCTGGGGCCGCAGCACAGCCTCTGGGTGACAGCTGGGCCACCTCCTATGCAGCAACTTGGTGAGGCCACCTTGCCTCCAGAGCCTTCTCTTTCTTATTTTTAAAAGCTGCGTAACACAGCACTCCTGCTTTTTACATGGATTTTACAGGAATACAATGACTGGTCTTTGAAACAACATCAGTAATAATAGCGGCAAGACGTAAAGCACCTTAGAGCTCGTATAAGAGAAGGCAGACGTAGGTGGTTTGCACAGTCTCAGGAGAGGCAGTGTTTTTTTCCCCCAGGGCTGTTTCTGCCTTCTTATTCTCCATGTGTTTATTTATTTATACTGCTTGTAAATAAAAAGATTTTTTTTTGCTGAAAGTTAATGGTGAAATTGAAATGGTAAGGGAAATGCTTTCCTGGGTTTGGAAAATAATATATTTTCTGGCACTGCAAAGCCATCTTTTGCATACAAACCAAAAATAAGCTACTGCTTGGACTGGTGATCAATATATTAATTGTGAATCATTCTGATAGTCTCTGAAGGATCATACAATCTATGAAAAGGAGTTTACTTGGTATTTACTCTGTTTGCTATCTATATATCTGAAAGCAAGCACAACATAGATCTGGGTTTTAGAACTAGCCAGCATAGGCTTTTCTCCAGTTCAGTTGCTAGGTCCCTGATCCATCTGAATGGGTGTCTGTTCTGTTTGGGGAAAGTCAAGCTTGCTGTCATGTCTTCTGTGGGTGTCCTTTGTTTTTCTGCTCTATGCCAGGCAAGGCGTTAGGTGCTGGCAAATAAAAAACGAAGCCCTTTCCTTGGGGAGTTCACTACGTAGTAGGGAAAAGAGGCCTTAACTGTTTTAGGAAGTAGCAGAGAACATGGAGGAGTAAGTTCCTTCCGCTTGGGAAAGCCAGGTGAGCTCCTCAGAGGAAGCAGTGCTTCATCCGAGACTTAAAGCAGGAGGTGTTTGTCGCGTAGAGGCAGACGGGAAGGACGGCCCTAGAAGGGAGCGGCGCGCACACAGGCAAGGGCTTACAGCTGTTACTTATCGAGCTCCCTTTCTAGTAAAGCTATTGGAGGATGTAGACCACTAACGTAAGAGAATAAAACACAAAAGAGAAAATCACAGACTTAAACATCAGAAGAGCCTACGCCAGAAGGAGGTCGAGAACAAGGGTGAGAGCAAAGGGAGGCCCCAAGCTGACAGCTGTTCAGCAGACCCAGGGAGCAGTCAGTCCACAGAGGAGCAAGAAGTGAAAGGCGAAATTAAGCTGGTACATTATCTGATACATTCTTATGCATTAAGGGAGGTTTTACAGTTCTGGCTGAGGATTTATGAATCAATAAATTGCAGATGCATAGAAAGGTAAGCAAGTGGGAAAATCATAATTTAATCATTTACAAACTGTCGATTCTAGGGAACACAAAAAACTGATTAAGGAAATCTAATCCTAACACACGCAGGACTCAGGACGCAGCTGTGAATACTTGCATAATTATAGCCATGTAAACACTGAATGTTGATCACGTGACAAGGAGTTCAAATCTAACTCTGTTGGAAGCATCGGGGAGTGGAAGTATATTTGGGAAGGAGGGTATCAAAGAGCCAAAGTTTCATCTTCTATAATAAGGAAATTGAAAAATGCAGTAGCAGCAGTCTAAGCATATTATTCAGAACTAAGAAAGTCAGCTGCTAAAAGGGTTCCAAGTGATTGCGTCTACGGCGCGGGACTCAGTGCTGGCAAAGTAACATAAGTCTTTGGCTTATTGGTGTTTTTTTTAAACTATAAATATACAACTTTGATAATAATTTAAAATTTTATGAAAACTTTAGGAAAATATTCTCCAAAGCATTGCCATAGGATTCTACTGTGTTAACTATTTTAAGTTGGTGGAAACAACCAAATAAAAGAGATCAGGGATGGTGAGAGGAGAGCCATAAAGATGCTTTGTAGGTCCCTGGTTGGATGTGCGGGGTAAGGGACAGAGGAGGAAACCAGGAAACCTCCATGTATCTGGCAAGTACATTTGGTAGAGGTTCTGGAGAAAGGAAATTCCAAGGAAAGGAGCGAATGTGGTCCAGACACACTGCCACATCCTCTCAGCACCGCGTGCTTCTCCTTCCTAGCACTTACTCAGTTTGTGATCACGAGTTTATTTGTATGATTGGTTAATATGCCTCCCACCCCACCCAGGGCTCCATGAGGCTGAGTCTGCGACGGCTTTGTTCTCCAGCAGCTTCTCAGGCACATAGTAGGCATCAGTTAAGGTTCTTGAATGAACAAAAGACCGGATGTTGAGTCATTTTGCTCGTTACTACTCATGGCTCTGATCCAAAGAGTCTGTTGAATGAACCCCAGTTGCTACAGGAACTTCAGAGATGGTGAAAACCAGGGTGGACTGGCTGCTGTACCATGTAGCTGCTCTCACAGATCTGCACAAAGCAGTCAGTAAATAGCAGCGACTTGAGAAATTAAACGCGCGTCTACTTCATAGCTGGTCTGTCTCACAGCTCTTCACCTCTGTCCTAACGGGGCATGGCCAAAGTGAGTGGTGATTGTATAACATGTCTTTTTAGCCTAGAATTAGGTGTTTTTGGAGAGACTGGGGCCCCTGAGTCATCTTTATGCATCCATTCTCAACTGAAAGAGAATCGCTGTCAAATTCCAAAACGTACCTTGTAAAGCTGAACAAAGTTCACTGTGGTCGAAGATCTCCACCTCTGTGGGGCCTTAACAGCTAAGGGGCCGTCTCATGTAACTGTGAAACCCCCAGGAATTACTCAGTTACCCTGATGTTGATCCAGAGGTTATTACAAGAGGCCAGAGGAGGGACTTCCCTGGGAGCACAGTGGATAGGAATCCACCTGCCAATGCAGAGGACACGAGTTCAGTCCCTGGTCCAGGAGGATTCCACAGGCTGTGGAGCAACTAAGCCCGGGAGCCTCAACTCTGAGCCTGTGCTCTAGAGCCCATGAGCCTCAACTCTGAGCCCACGTGCTTCAGCTACCAAAGCCCATGAGCCCTGCAGCCTGTGCTCTGCAGGAAGAGAAGCCACAGCAGCGAGAGGCCCGCAAACCACAGAGAAGAGAGGCCCCCACACACTGCAACCAGAGAGAGCCCACAGAAAGCAGCGAAGATGCAGCATGGCCAAAAAGAAAATAAATAAATTTTAAAAATTTTAAAAGAAAGAGGCCTCTATGTCTCCTTCAGCCCCACAAATTGCCCCAATCAAACATGTAATCTGTGCAAAACCCCTGTGCCTGCTGCACGCAGCCTCCTGTGGGGAAGACAGAAAAGACTGCCCTGGCTCCACTGTCCCCTTCCAGCCACACCACCACCCCTGAGCTCCTCCTGCGTAGGAGTCTCCACTGCTATTCTCTTATCCTTTGATAAGATTTCAAGTACATGTGACAAAAAGAAAGACATTTTCTTCATCCAACAACCCTTGAAAATGTGAGCTGAGCCTCTGCTAAGCTCTCTAGCTCCTGTCTCAAAATTACTCTTAGATTATGAGTCCAGTTTAGTTGAATTGATTCTGAGCCTGTGAAACAGCAGCCAAGATTCAAGGACACCTCAGCACCCTCTGCCCCTCATTCCTTGGGCTCCTGCTGGAGAATGAAGTGTTGGTTGTGGTGAAAGCCCATCAATGACAGCCTGGGGTACCCCTACCCATGCCTGGATGGGTTCCAGCCAGCACCTGTGCTCCTGCCCAGCTTCTGCCCCTGAAGGGGTGCCCAGGAGGGCCAAGCCAGCCCTGCTGTTTCCACTTGGAGCATGAGGGGTTATACACACTGAACATCGGCAGGGACCATGCTGTTGGGGGGTGGGCAGTCAGACTCACTGGCTTTTAACTCGGGCATCGTCATCTAGAACCCTACCTGCTCTGGCTTATCCCGGGTGTGAAGAAATACACAAGGAGCAGAGGTCATGTAGGAGTGCTTGGTCCTGGGCGGCCACCACACACGGACGTGGTCCACAGCAAGCACTGGGTGGGCAAGAGCCATCAGAGTCCCCACGAGCTTTGCAGACTAGAGAGGAGGGAAGGAGGGGAAGCCCGTGTCTCAAGTCCTGTTCTCTGTCTCAGGCCATAACAGGGATGGCCATCGACAACCACCTGCTGGGGCTGCGGGAGCTGGCCCGGGAAATGTGCAAGGAACTGCCCGAGATGTTCACGGATGAAACATATCTGACAAGCAACCGGTTTGTGCTCTCCACCAGCCAGGTACTGCCCCAGTGCAGCCAGCGCCTGAGAGCATTTAGTGGAAGCAGTGGGCTTTCTCACAAGCTGAGTGATTACAGCCCACTGCTCGGAGTCAGCCCGGTCCTGGCTCTGCTTCCAGTGAACTGCATGCCCTTCAGCAGAAGGACCGAAATGCTCAGAGTGCTGGTTTCCCCATCTTCTAAATGTGCATAATCACAAATGCCTCCTTAGCAGCGGTGGGCAGGATGGGAGAATACCCACTCTGGTGCTCTAACCACTAGGCCTATTCTTCCAATGTTGCCAAGGAGGTGGTGTCCTCTGGGCCCAGAGGGAAGTCCTGGCTCAATCAGATGCGGTGATGTAGGTAGAAAGCCCGGACCCCCAGTGCTTGGCACGGACAGGGTCCTCCCAGCAGGTCACAGGCCTCATCATCAGGGGCCGGCATCTCCTAAACCAGCGCTACAGCCTTGTTCTGTTGGAGGACCGCCGACGCAAAAACAGAACACGATCTGTTAGAGAAAGGCAGCCATTTAGAAGAGAAAATACGCACCCCCTCCCTGTACCCCGGCCTCCAAATGTCAGTTTACTGAAACTCCACCTCATCTGCGAAAAGCAGAACGTGGGCAATAAAAAGCGCTGATAAAGTTGTGTTTGAGGATAAGAGCCCACTCAGTAATTTCGTTTTGTCGTTACGGCAGCGAGCTTGCAGCCGTGAGTAAACGAGGACGGAGCACAGCAGCATAAATTCTTCAGGAAACCATCCGTGGGCACAAAGTGCCTCGGAACGCTTTATGGCCTTCGGCTGTGGCACGGCAAATTTATCTGACAATGAGGTGACTCTATTAGCAAGACTAATGGTCTGTTCTGCCCCATTACAACGGCCAGTGTCATTTCTGAAGGCCTGAGCACACAGAGCCTGTGGGTTTAAAACACACACCGCCCTGCACCTGCGCGAGAACATGCTCCATTTCCCCTCTGAAACCAGCTAATACAATTAATTCAGGGTGTGGTGGTATTTCTTTTCTCCAACTGCAATGAACATTGATGGCTTCAATGCCTTCAGAAGCGCTTTTTCTTGGCTTGTGATCTGCATTACAAAATCGCAGCCCTCTGAATTCAAAATGTATCAGGTACATAACTAAAAACTCCAGTTGATGGCAATCTCTGGAACGCCCAGTGCTGGGTAATTGTGCGTGACCAGGCTGTGGGGAGAAAAGCAGACCAGCCAGGCAATACTGACAGTAATTAAGGATGTGGGGAAAAATCGACAGAGAAGAAGAGCCAGATTTCCTCCAGTTCATAAATTACTCCCTCTGGGAAGCCATCTAACTGTTGGGTGCCACCAGGGTGCCATTTAGTAAATTGCTCTGATTGCCTGGGCGATTCACACAGCACCCAGGTGAAGGAGATCCGGCCCAGCACCGGGCCACTCTGGGAGCTTCCAACCCCACGAGTACAGCAGGTTTCACGCCAGGGAGGGGCTTATGGCCTCCCTTCTGATTCGTGCAGTTAGATGGGTTTGTTTTGATGACTCTGGCTGTGGCCATGCACGATGAAGCAATCCGTTGATGTGCTTAATTCAGTCACACACCAGGTGGGAAATAGCCAAAGAGAAGCAAATATCTCCTTGAGGCCCCTGGACTGCTAGAACGTCATGCTTTGTGCAGACTTTCAGAACAAGCAACTTCTGACCTGTGCTCTCCTCCAGGTACCCACCACCATGGAGATGTTTTGCTGCTATGGTCCCGTGGTACCCAATGGGTACGGTGCCTGCTACAACCCCCAGCCAGAGAGCATCCTTTTCTGCATCTCCAGCTTCCACAATTGCAAGGAGACATCATCAACCAGGTTTGCAAAAGCTGTGGAAGAAAGCCTTCTTGAAATGAGACGCCTCTGCAGTCTGCCACTGTCGGCCACAGGCAAGCCACCGGCAACAAAGGAAACAGTAACAAGGCCCAGTCAGGGGCACCAACCTTGATGGCTGCCACTGGCTTTCAACTCCTCAACCCGGCATTCTGCAGCTGCCAGACCCCACCGAACCCCTTGCTCCCAACCTTCACCCCAGCTTTCTGTAGCTTCTCTATAACTCCAGACCCAACACAGACCACACTGAGGCATCACACAAAGCTGGACTGGTAGGAGGAATGCATCCCTCATGAGGCATGGGAATCATCATTATTTATCAAGGTGTCCTCGGGCCTGTGTGTTGGGAAATAAGACTAGCCTGGCTCTGAGGTGGCCCAGGTGAGATGCGGAAGCCACCACTGACTTCCCTCTGTAGCCACAGCAGCTCAGTATTGGTGTGTGCTTCCCAGCAGGACCTAGCATGTCCAATGAAAGAATGAATCACCTTATTATGTGCAATGCACCCAAATGAACCATGAAGGAAGAGGCTAACCCCAGGTCATTGCTTTGTGTCCCTTGGGGAGGAGTAGAGGGCTTTGTTTTCAGATTCAAAGTAGTCTGATCCTGGCATTCAGAGCGACCCGCCCTGAGACACGTGGTCCTGTAAGTTACCCACCCCTCACACACACACACACACACACACAGCCCAAGTCAATTTAAAATACAGTGATCTGGGCCTGCAAACACATTTCTACTTTTGCCTCCCGGAAGCAGCCTTCCACTGAGTTCAGAAAATCTGGTCTGGCTATTCTGAAAGGGGAAGAAAATGGTCTGCCATTTCCCTGGAGCAGCTCTGCTCCCTGCTTTCCCTGGGGGCCTGGCAGGGCCCGGTCCACCTCCCCAGGGATCTGCCGCTTGCATTTTTTCTGGTTGCCTTCCCACTCGCCTTCACAAGAAACATGCCCTGATAGGTGATCTGCCTTTAGGAGGAGAGCAGGATGCTTCGGGGGTTTTCTGCTGCTGCTGTTTACTTGTTTTGTTTCGTTCATTCTTAAGAGAGGCTTTTAAGAAAAGCACTGTGACATTAATTTCAGAATACGATCTCAGTGGCCTAAGCTGGACATCCGTGGACAGCTGGGACTAAAATGCATGTGGAGGAGCCCAAATCAGAGCTCTTCACTGGCCTGGGGGCTGAGGGCACAGCTGGTGAAGAGCGGGGCTGGGAGGAGGGAATGGCTGTGCACAGAGCCAGCCCTGGTGGAGGGGCCAGCAGTCCACAGAACTGAGCTGAGAATGTCCGGGGAGGCAGTGATCGTGGAGGAGATGTGAGAGGTGCTTTCTGCTAGGGCATATTTTTATGGGAAAGCAACCAGAAAAATCAAAACTGCAAATAGCCAAGGCAGCTTGCTTCTGTCCAGAGGAGGTGCAGAACTGGGCTCCTATCACACTGAGTTCTGCCATGCTTCCTGTGAGTTTTCCTAAAAAAAGAAAAGCCCTTTACTCCTCCCACAAAGACATGAGGCAATGACCTCCCCATCCTGCTCTGTATCACCCTCCACTGTGGCCCGGGGACCCTTAATGTGTCTCTTCTTTGGAGCACTGTGCAAGCTCTCTGCCCTTTGACTAACATAGAAGCAGGCAGGCTGAGATGGGGGGAATATTTTGACCTTTGCTGGGACCTTTGATAACACAGACAACCCTAAGCTGTAAATTCCTTGAGCCGCTGGTTTTAGGCTGAGAATTTCTATTGTATGATCCGGGAGATTCTGGCACTGCCCCTTCAAAACCATTGGTCTGCAGAGTCCACGCTGCTTCCCTCGCGTGTCCACCTTTCTGCTCCCCCTGGAAAAGCACAGCCCAAGAGTCCCAGGGGTGTTTGGAGAACTGCTGCCCACCTGCTATAAGCTGACTCAAAGCTACCTACTTGTTTCCAGCAAATGACCACGGTGAAGATCCAAGTTCTCTTCTGGTTTCTCTCCAAAAGTTTCTGGGTGGGTAGACAGCTCTGGTTTGGGGATCAAGCAGCCTCACTGGTCTTGGCCAAGAGACTTAAAAAGCCCAGAGACTCAAGTTCTTCCATCATCAAATGGGGACAAGGGTGTCCTGGCCTTGTGAGGTTGTCAGGATGGTAGGTCACGTGTGTAAAGGGCCTTGCATGAGCAGGTGGGCACTGGTGCCCGCTGTCGGGATGATGTTACCCCAGCAGGCACTGTTCAGGTGATGTTTGCTTCACAGTTTCTCTCAAACACTCATTCGTCAGAACCAAACACATCTGCCATTTTCTGAGCTTAGGGAAAGGGAACTGACTGTGCATTCTGATATCAACCATGTGTGGATGGCAGACGTTTGGCAGGAGGGAACAACTCCTCCCTCCGAGGGAGGGGCTGGAAGCTGGTCTTCCCCCTCCAAGTTCAGGTGGGTACACTGAGCCTTTACATAAAGGCAGTGCTGAGCCATGGCCTTGGCCATCTCTGTGGGGACCCTGGTAAAGGAGACTGTCCCAAGAGTCCTCAGAGAGATGATGAAACTTGGAGACTCAGATCTGGGGGGACAATGATGCATAATAAAAATGTATGTGGCCACCTTACAATACTGCTAAGTTGCCAAAATATATAAAGTTGATATTTGAGTTCTATTTTTATAAAACAGTTCTAGATTTATGGCAATATGTACATGTGTATTTATAGCCTTTTGATTTTAAGTTATAGTTTTGTGCTTTAAAGAAATATATGTGTGATGAAAGAACTGTATATTGAAAGCACTATATTCAAATTATTTAAAGACTGTAAGTCTATATTCAATAAACAGTAATGCCAAGAAAGATGGCATTGGCTGCTGTTGCTGCCCAGAAATGCTATAAAAACTTGTGTAGTGAATTCTGTGAGCTGGGTCAACAATTCATTCGCCTTTGTCTGAGGTCTGACAACAGCAACTGCTGCTGCTGCTGCTGAGTCGCTCAGTCGTGTCCGACTCTGTGCGACCCCAGAGACGGCAGCCCACCAGGCTCCCCCGTCCCTGGGGTTCTCCAGGCAAGAACACTGGAGTGGGTTGCCATGTCCTTCTCCAGTGCATGGAAGTGAAAAGCGAAAGTGAAGTCGCTCAGTCGTGTCCGACTCTTCGCGACCCCATGGACTGCAGCCCACCAGGCTCCTCCGCCCGTGGGATTTTCCAGGCAAGAGGACTGGAGTGGGTGCATTTGCCCTCTCCGACAACAGCAACAGTGGATGTCTAAAAAACAGGAGCTGGGAGAGAAAGAGCAGGAAAGAACTTGGTTTCTCCTAGTGTGTGGCATGTGTAGGGTGAGGGACAGAGAGGTTTCATGGGGTATTTGTGATCAGGTTGGGTATAGAGATGGGTGTCCCCACTTAAGTCTGTAAGAACATGCATAAGCAGAATGAAGTGGAGGGAAAAGCATCAGGTTTGGAGGTGGGATGCCCAAACTATAGACACAGCTCTAGCTCTAATAGCAAGATGGAGTGACTTTGGGGAATGTCACTTTCACCTCCCTAGCCCTCAGTTTCCTCATCTGTAAAATGGGAATATTGATATCAGCACTACCCATTTCCAGGTTGTGGCAAAATGACATAAGATAGTCATTGTTCGAAAATTTGGAAGTGATATAAAAATTCGACATTCTTATCACAGGCTCACAAGTACATGTGCATACACTTCCTGAACCCTGCACGGCCCTGCACCCTGCACAAATATATTCCAAACTGCAAAAGCCCCTCCACAACCCCAAGAACCCACAGAACCTGAATTGTTGTTGCTATTGTTTAGTCGCTCAGCCATGTCCAACTTGTTTCAACCCCGTGGACTGTAGCCCACCAGACTTCTCCGTCCATGGAATTCTCCAGGCAAGAATACTGGAGTAGGTGGCCATTTCCTTTGATCCCCAACCCCAGGATTGAACCTGAGTCTCCTGAATTGGCAGGAAGATTCTTTACCTGGGAAGCCTGAACCAGAACCAAGATCGCTCCAAATAGAAGCCCAAATGCTTTCTGAAAAGCCCAACATGAATCTTCAAGTGCATGAATTTGTGTGATTGGGATGCAAAGGAGGCATTATCCAAAAAGACAATGGCTAAGAATATTCCAGGAGCAATGAAGGGGATACGAAGGAACAGGATGAAAGTAACGTGGCTTTGCTCTTGTTGGCCCCAAAATAACCAGATGTAGGTGACAGAGAAGAGTAACAACAGGCAAGCCAACCCTCAATAAGCAAAATAATGCCACCCCCTCTCCTGTTTGTCTGAAGGTCCTGGGAGGTGGACATTGGAACATTCAGGTAGAAATGTAAGGAGGCGTCCCTCCCAGGTTCACAAGAGCAACCATGAGTTTCTAAATTACACCTAAGCAGTTCCCCTTGGGGACAGAGGGAGAACCAGTACCGTGGCTTCCCTTTATAAACTGAGGCAGCCTCTCAGCTTCTCTGTTTCTCTGAATCTTCCTTCCACAGCAGCCTCTTGAGTCTGCAGGGTGAACAGTGTGACATCCTCATATCACGAGAGAGGGCCTTTCTCAAAGCCCCGTTCACCCTCGTGTCCTAAGGACCAGCTCTCTCTTTACTCTCTTCTACTGCTTCTTCCATCTCCTCATGGGATTTCACTTCCTATTTCTGTTCCTTTCATGTCATTGGATCCCAAGTTTCTGTCCTTGGTCTCTTACATTTAAGAAACTGCAAAACAGCAGGCTGAACTGATAGAGGAGGGCCCCTTCCACTATAAAAACATACACACAAAGAGGAAAAAATGTTTAAACACATAGTCAAGTTCAAAAGAAAGAAAATAAACCTACATTCTAGGGGGGAAAAAACCCCGCTATCCAAAACAGAGCAGTGAGCAGGAGCTAAAGGTGTATCGGAGCAGATACAGACTCCAGCAGTCGACAGTGGTCTTCTCCACCCCTGCAAGCTGAGAGGACATAACTTCAGCCCAGCCAGGGTCAACACTAAACCAGAACCCCAGAGAGGTGTCCTAACTCTGTAAAAAGAACTAGAAACACTCTTCCCATCAGTCCAGGGGAGCACTGAGGAACCATGCTATTCACATAGGGCTGCAGATGATGGGAAAAAGACATCCACAAGAAATTTCATTATAAATTTATGCTATATGTGGATGTAGAATCTGAGTCCTATCTCTAAAGCAGGAATTCCAAACCAATAATTTATTTAAATTGCCTAGGTCAGTAAGATCCAAAGGACCTCAGCAGGATCAATTACAAAACCACTTTCCACAACCCTGAACACACTAAAACCCCCATGGGGGAAAACGCTCCATTAAAAATGAGGTCACGGGCAAAAAACACAAACAGCACAAGAAATGGCTCATAGGAGGGAAAGCAGCAGAAAAGACAGATAGGTGAGCAACACTGCAAAGGCTAGAGAAAAGAGATGACTGAGAGAGCTGTGAAATAGTTTCATTTAACATTGCAAAGAAATAAAATCTATGGAAAAGGGAGAGAATAGGGGGAAAGCACTATTTAAAGAGAAAATGGCTAAGAATATTCCAGAATCCAAAAAACACATCATTCTAAAACCCATGGTCAAAAAAGAAATAATAGTGGAAATTTTAAAATATTTAGAGCAAGAAAATAGAGATACCTCATATCAAGACCTCTGGAATAGGAACTCCCCTGGCAGTCCAGTGGTTAAGATGCTGTGCTTTGAATACAGAGGGCCTAGGTTCAATCCCTGGTCAGGGAACTAAAGTCCCATATACCTCATGGAGTGACCAAAAGGTTTATTAAAAAATAAGATAAAATAGATGAGTAACAGGGATTTACTGTATAGCACAGGAGACTTTATTTTTTAAAAAAGCCTCTGAGATACAGCAAAAGTGATGCTTTGAGGGAAATTCATACTTACAACAGAAAAGAGGAAAGACTCAAGACTGATGAGTTAAGATAGCTTAAAAAAGTAAGAAAAAGGATCAAACAGTAGACTCAAAGAAAGCAGAAGGAACAGTAAACTCAAAGAAAGTAATAAAGACAAAAACAGCTATCAGTGAAAGAAAAAATAAGAACAGCAGAGAAGCTAAATAACGGAAAAGTTGATTCTTTGAAAAGACTAACAATGGAAAAGTTGATTCTTTGAAAAGACTAACAAAATAGACAAGTCACAGGTAAAACCAATAAAATAAAAAGAGAAGGTCAAAAATAAGTAATATTATGAATAAAAACTCACTTAACCACAATAAAGTAGACGATAGAAAGATGGCAAAAATACATCAACCAGCTTATGTCAAAAATGTCAAAAAACATTTTTGTTTTTTGACAAAACAACTCAGATTGAAAATTTCTTAGAGAAATATAATTAATTAAGACTGATGTAAGAAGAAATAAAATTTCTGGATAGTGCTACAATCTTAAACTGACGTGGTGATTTAAAATCTTCCCACTCAGGGGATAAATAATAAAAAATTAATAGAAATCATAAGAAATGGTTAAGGTAGCCACATAAGATCAATATATAAAAGTCAACTTCATTTTATACAACAATAAAATCACAATGCTAAATATATGACTTAGGGAATTCCCTGGCAGTCCAGTGGTTAGAACTCGGCACTTTCACTCATGAGGATGAGTTTGATCCCTGGTCAGGGAACTAAGATTCCACAAGCTACACGGTGTGGCTCCCCCCAAAAAAGAAAAAAAAATACATGACTTGCAATAAATCTAACAAAATACATGCAAAACCATACACAGATAATGATAAACAACACTTAAAGGCATTGCTGCTGCTGCTGCTAAGTCGCTTCAGTCGTGTCCGTCTCTGTGTGACCCCACAGAAGGCACTGAGGAAGATCTAAATAAGGGAGAAGGGTGTGTGCACACACGTGCTTAGTCGCATCTGACTCTTTGTGACCCCATATGCTGTAGCTCGCCAGGTTCCTCTGTCCATGGGATTTCTCAGGAAGAATACTGGAGTGGGTTGTCATTTCCTACTCTAGAGGATCTTCCTAACCCAAGGATCTGTCTTTTATGTCTCCTACATTTAGCAGGTGGGTGCTTTGCTAGCGTCATCTGGGAAGCCCCATAGGAGAGATATTTCAGTATGGTATATAGGAAGGCCTCAGAAACATTCAGTTTTCCCTAAGTTGATCTCTAGATTCAATGCAACTCCAGGAAAAATTCTCAATGGGAGAACTTCTGTTTCTGGTTACAATAGAGTAGTTTAATTCAGACTATGCCTCCTACATAAGATATCTTTAAAAACCTGGCATATATATTTTTAAAATCTTCCTGAAAATCATAAAAGAGCTAACTGGATTAGGATCAGGGAGAGGATGAGAGCAAGCATTGCACTGAGATGCTTTTTCTCTGGAGCTATCTAGTGATCTTGAATAGGCAACCTAAAAGATGAGATGCAGTTTTGAGTTTGCAGTTAGGCTTCCAAAAACTGGAGTGTTAAACACCACCAAATGAATCTTGGTAAGCCACCACCCTCATTGGGCCAGGATCCAAAAAGACGGCACCACAGAAATGAGGGGAAAAAATACAAATAAACCAACCTCCACATGGACTGCAGCCCAGTTTCAGGCCATCTGGATGGCTAAGCAAATCTCAAACCCTGAAATTGTATTAAGATGATCCTGGGTTGCCGGTGCTACCAGGCCCTGGCAAGAAGTGAAAAATAAAGTCTTCCATAGAGGAAAATAACATCATGCTTGGCCTCAAATTATTTCTACAAATATTTTTTCTAATACAGTGTCCAGTACACAATTAAAGTAAACCAAGCACTCTAGGAGACAAGACAAATCAACAGAAACTACCAGAAATAACAACAGAAACAGCACACAGTGTCTCCAGATAGTGGAATTCCCAAACACAGAGTATAAAACAAGTATTTTTATAATGATCAAGAAGATAGCACCAGGCCTAAAAAACGTGGCAAGAAATTCAACTGTATAAAAAAGTGGCACAGGAAATTTGAAAAGGAACTAAACTAAAATTCTAGAGTTGAAAAATAAACAGCTGAAACAATGAACGAGATTGATGGGTTTCATAGCATTTAAGACACAACTGCAGAGAAAATTAATAAACTGGATTACAAGCAAAAATGAACATATGTATACACACATACACGCAATCCCAAAAGAAGCATGGAAGAAAGAAAGAAAAATGCAGGAGAGAAGAGACCGAGAGAATAATACCGTGGGAATGCAATGAGAATGCGTGAGAAAGTGTAACATATATTTAACTGGAGTCCCGGAAAAGTGAGCAAAGGGGCCAGAAGCAATATGTGAAGAGATAATGGCTCAAAATTGTCCAAAAACAGATGAAAGACTTAAATTCACAGTTTCAAGAGTTCCAACAAATACCAGGCTAGAGAAATAAAAAGACATTATACAGACCTTACAAAGGTTTCCAGTTTATACCGCGTGCCTGCCTTGCCTGGGAAGGTTACTCGGCCATTCCAAGCTTCTGTTTTGTAAATACAAAACATAACCTACTTCATAGGAACGGCAAAATGATTAAATGAGATAACACTGAACGTGCTTAGCTTGTCACCTGACATAAACTTTCTGTAACTAGCTGTATATGTCGTTAAGTGCTATTATTTATCATTAACACTTGCCACACCAGGTTGAAATACCGTGTTTACCAGCTTGTGAGGGTCGCGAGAGCAAGTGGCTTCCGACATCACTACATTTTTCTGCACCTCAGAAGTAGGCACATAGTAGGTGCAGGCATTCAAGATTCCTCATCCCCAGTCCCCACGCCAGGCACTTGGTGATTTGGGGTGCAGGTCCTCCAGCTCCACCCACAACCTCCGTGGCCCCGCCCACCCACGCGTGACCACGCCCACCCCCGCCAGAGGCCGGAAGTGCAGTTGCCTAGCAGTGTGTGTTGCGCTGTAACCCCAGCAAGAGGCCTGGCCATGCCCAAGAGCGCGCAGGTCATCATGCGCTATGGGCCATACAGCTCAATCGGTCTGCCAGTGGAGCACCGCACCTATCGCCTGGAGGGCCTGCTAGGTAGGCAGCCGAGCGCCAAAGGGCCATCCAACTGCACGGGCTCAGGGGCACCCCAGCCTCTGAGCATCTGTGCAGCCTGTGCCCTCTGCCTAGACTTCCTTGCTTCCTACTTGCTCTGGAAATCTTCCCTAAACCCCTGCTGCCTAGTATTAAGGGGAGAACAGACATACACGGTGAGCCCACTGGGTGCTGAGTAGCAAATTTCCTGAATAGAGAGATTACATGCCTTGCTTTACACATTGGGGAACTGAGGATCAGGAGTATTAAGTGACTTTTCCAAGTCACCTGACTGGAAAATGGCAGAGAGTCTATTCCTTGATCTTTCATTCATACAACAAGCCTTTATTGAGCATCTTGTATTTGTTGAACACTCTTCCAGATACCGAGGACCCACCGGTGAACAAGATGCAAGACCCTGAAGTGCGTGTGTCCTTGTCAGCTACTAATTGTCAGCTGTGCCGTGCTTCTGATAGAGCAGCATAACCACAGTGGGGCCTCCCACTGGCCGTAACTGGAGGGGAGAGGAAAGAGAACTAGAAAGACTTACTTGCCTGAATTACATTTGAGTTGAGCTTTAAAGAATGAGAAGAAGCTAACTAGGGAAAAGGAAGGAATAGCATTCCAGGCAGTGGGACTGATGTCTGCAAAAGCTGCAAGCATGAACAAATGACCTGTGTCTTTGTTGAACTGATGGGAGGATGAGGCTGAGAGGTGGACAGAGGCCAGACCCAGCAGGCTGTATTGTGTCAGGCAGGGGAATGAGACTGGCTGCTGCACGCAGGACAGATTAGAGGGCCAGGAACGGAAGCAGGGAGGTGAGGGGCTGTTGGGGCAGTCCAAAGGAGAGAGAACCGTAGCTTGGGCCAGAACGGCCGTAAAGGGGTGGTGGATTAAAGTAAAAGCATTGGTGCTCCCTGAGAGGACGGAGATGGGAGGAGCGGGTCAGGAGGATGCGCTTCCGATCCAGCCAGTGTCTGGCTAGAAAACCCCAGAGTTCACGAAAACACTGCTTGAGTTCGTAAAATCAGCATGGTTTAAGTATACAAAATCAACACACAAAAATCAGTTGTAATTCTATATCTAGCAATGAACAATCTGAAAAGGAAATTAACAACTCTGTTTACAATAGCATCTAGAAGAACAGAACACATATGACCAGATTTAACCAAGGAGGTGCAAGTCTTATACACTGAAAGCTGCAAACACTGCGAAGAGAAATGAGAGAAAATCATAGTAAATGGGAAACTATACCATGTGCATGGATTGAAAGGCTAATAGTGCTAAGATGACAATACTTCCCAGAGTGGTGTACAGATTCAATGCAATTCATATCAAAATCTTGGTGACGGTTTTTTTGCAGAAATGGAAAAAGTCATCCTAAAATCCATAGGTAATTTCAAGGGATTGAGACTAGCCCAAACGATCTTGAGAAAGAACAAAGTTGGAGGTATCACACTTGCTGATTTCATAACTTATTCAAAATTATAGTAATCAAAATAGTGTGATACTTTCATAAGGATAAACATAAAGAGCAATGGAATAGAATCAGGACTCTAGCAGTAAATCATCACATTTCCAGTCAATTGACTTTTGTCATGAGTGTCAGGACTATTCAATGGGCACATTTTTTATTCTTTTACAAATTTTACGGGAAAAACTGGATGTCCACATGAATATCTTTTGAATAAAATTAGACTCTTATACTCCTTGGAAGGAAAGTTGTGTCCAACCTAGATAGCATATTCAAAAGCAGAGACATTACTTTGCCAACAAAGGTTTGTCTAGTCAAGGCTATGGTTTTTCCTGTGGTCATGTATGGATGTGAGAGTTGGACTGTGAAGAAGGCTGAGCGCCGAAGAATTGATGCTTTTGAACTGTGGTGTTGGAGAAGACTCTTGAGAGTCCCTTGGACTGCAAGGAGATCCAACCAGTCCGTTCTAAAGGAGATCAGCCCTGGGATTTCTTTGGAAGGAATGATGCTAAAGCTGAAACTCCAGTACTTTGGCCACCTCATGCGAAGAGTTGACTCATTGGAAAAGACTCTGATGTTGGGAGGGATTGGGGGCAAGAGGAGAAGGGGACGACAGAGGATGAGATGGCTGGATGGTATCACTGACTCGATGGACATGAATCTGAGTAAACTCCGGGAGTTGGTGATGGACAGGGAGGCCTGGCGTGCTGCGATTCATGGGAGTCGCAAAGAGTTGGACACGACTGAGCGACTGATCTGATCTGAGACTCTTATACAATATTTAAAAACTAACTCAAAACAGATCGGAGGTCTAAATTTAGAAACTAAAAAACTCTTAGAGGAAAGCATAAGGGCAAATCTGAATGACCTTAGATTTGTCAAGTATTTCTTAAACATCAAAGCATCAGTAACAAAAGAAAAAATGGAACAATCGAACTTCATTACAATTGAAAACTTTTGTGCATCAAAGAACAATACTAAGAAAGTAAAAAGAAAATCTAGAATGGGAGAAAAGGTTTGCAAATCATACATCTGCAAGCAGCACCTCTCATTGCCGTTGGAATGCTTAGTAGGCCTCCTAAACCAGCCTCCCTAGTGCTCACCAGTCTCTCCTGCATTTTTCCATCTCGGTTCATAGCAGTGCCATTCTTTCACTTAAACCAAAAGCCCTGCAGGCATCCTTCTCGCCTCCCTTTCCCTCACACCCACCTTCGTCTAGCAGCACATCCTGCTGGTTCTATCTTCAAAGCATCCTGCAGAATTCAACCCTGTCTTACCTTCCCTCCCACCACCCTCTGGCTCTTTGTCCAAACCACTGTCAGTCATCTCCTGCCTGGGTCACTGCCCTGGCCTCCTCACTGAGTCTCCTGAGTCCCCTGTGACCACCTTGTCTGCTGTAGTCTGTTCTTAGCCCCAAAGCCAGGCGATGCCACTAAACCTGAGTGAGAGTGTGGCCCTTGCCTCCTAGAACACTCTGGTTGCTCTTAGCTCACTCAAGGGAGAAGCCAAAGGCTTACAGTGGGCAGCTAGGCTCCACACGACCTCCCTAACCTCATTTCCTCCTTTTGCTGCTTACCCTCCCCTCCTGTTCATTCTACTCCAGCTGTATCAGCCTCCTCGCCGACCTTGAACACACCTAGCCCAATTTGACCTTGGAGCTTAGAAGTACTCTACTTGGGATGCTCTTTCTACACATTCCTGCCTGGTCTTTACTCCCTCAGCCTTCAGGTCTTTCTCGAAAGTCACCTTCATGGACAGGTGTTCCTTGAGCACCTCCATTGACAATGTCGACACTTCCCTCTGCCTCCATCTTCTTTATCTCCCTTCCCTCCTCTTCTATTTCTTCCTGGTGCTCATTAGTATCCAACATAGCTATGTTTCACCTATTTCTCTTGTTATCCTTCTCTGCTACCAGGATTTCAGGGTAGCAGGGATTTTTGTCTGCTCTATCCTCCACTGTGTCCTTGAGTCTGAAACTGTGCCTGGAATATTTTGAGGATGGATAAATCTTAGTTAAGATGAACCTGCATAGAGCTGAACACTGGAACCACAGAAGGTGAGGCTGTGGAGGAAACAAGGAGAAGCTAGAGCTGGGCAGACCACAGGACGTGGGGCAGGGGTCCCGCTGAGCGGGAAAGATAGACAACCTGGAGGCGCAGGGTAAGATACGAATTTCAGGAGAAAATGGCGACTGGCCACCGCACTGTTAGCAGGAGCTACCTTTAGAAAAAGATGAATTCATGATTGATGGAGAACATAGAAAAAGAGCGTTCTCAGAGCCCTGTGATGGGAGGGGAAGTTGGCACAGTCACTCTGAAGGGCAACCTGGCAGTGTCCTGAAACTTAACCATACACTGTGGGATCCAGCTGCTCCATTCCTCAGCTACACAGATACATAAAAGCTCACACACACACGTGGAAGCGTGCCCAGCAGCGTTTTCTGCATTCCTTGGTCATTGTTAAAAGTTGGAAACAACCAGAAAAAGGAACAGCTGGATATATTGCGGTTCATCCGTCACGTGAAGCCCACTGTGGCAGATCTGTGTATACTGACAGTCTGGATCACCACAGCACAGTGTTAAAAGAATAAAGCATACTCCTGAATTTTATCTACACTATGAGCTCACTTCCACTGAAAAAGACAAAGAGGGGAGGAAGTATTAGAAGTGATTTTTAAATTTTTGTCCTTTATTTTCTGTAATTTTTAAGGTTTTTAAGAAATCACTAGTCTGCATTACATTTATCATCTGATAAAACTGAGAGTTTAAAATACTTTTTGGCAGCCCAAGTATTTTAAGAAGCAAGAAAGGAGGTAGGTCTGAGCATCAGTCTGCTGGAAGGTCGAGGGGAAGAACTGTGTGAATCATCAAATGTACTGATGGGTCTTCGCCCCTGACAGTTTAGGTTCAGAAGGTGGGCTGAGGCTGCAGCTGCAGGAGGTGAGGGAGTGGGTGAAGATGAGGAAACAAACAGTCCAGGCAGCTCTTCCCACAGTAGGGGAGGGGAGGGAGTATTTTGAGAAAATTGACGGGAGAATTTTTATGGTTGAAGGAGACTTGAGTATTGCAGGGTGTCAGTGGGTGGTTGATTTTTAAAGTTATCTCTGTATATCCCTGAATGGTAATTTATACAATACTCTCAGCCAATATTTACTGAGGGCCAGTGACAAATTCCGAGGTGTTAACAGAAGCAAAGCAGGGAGCATCTGCTCCCCTTTCTCTGTCCAACACTCCCCCATCACTTTAGACCCAAGTAACATGGTGGCATAGTGGTTAAGGAATCCACCTGCCAATGCAGGAGACACAGGAGATGTGAGTTTGATCCCTGGGTCAGGAAGATCCTCTGGAGGAGGAAACGGCAACCCACACCAGTATTCTTGCCTGGAAAACCCATGGACAGGGGACCTTGGCAGGCTAGAGTCCATGGGGTGCACAAAGAGTCAGACAGGACGGAGCACGCAGGCCCACACAACATCACACCAGGCACAGAGGGTGCCTTTGCAGAGCCATGTCTGTAACACCTGCCTTCACGTTCTGTGTGTTTCTCTAAAAATCATAGTCCTCTATCATTTCCCAAAACCCTGCTGGCTTTGGAAATATGCCTGGTCTCTCCTGAACTTACCCTGCCTTAAGCAATCTGAAACGTTTAATTCTTTCTTTATTACCATGAATTATAAAAGCTCAGCAAATATATCCTGACTATGGCCTCAAGACTGATGAAACTAAACCAACTCATACTTAGCAAAGAGTGTTAATTTTCCTAGCCACAGTTACCCCTTGCCTGCTGTACTTAAGTCTGCCAAATGACCTGCTACAGAGGCAGAGACTCAGGAGAATAGAATCCGTGCTTATTTAGCTGAGTTGCTCTGGGTGCCACCCTCCTGTCCCTAGTTATGCATTAACTGTGCCTGTTAATGTCATTGACTTTGCATCTGTGGTGAGCAGAGGAGGGGGAGATGCCTGTTTGTCTGCCTTGACTTCCTAAATCATTTGTAGATGGCACACAGCTCCACCAGTATTGAGAAGAGGGAGGCTTTTCCATATCCCTCCAGTTCACCCAGCTCCCCCGTGAAGAATGAGGTGCCACTTCAAAGAGTCAGGCTATCTGCAGGTGGCCTTAGAGCTTCTGGTTGATTTATGCTGGAGTTTAGCCGCTGCCTTTGCAAAGACTTTGTTGCGCAGAGTATATTTATCTGACCTTTCTTTGAATAGGCAACCATAGCAGCTCATAGGGAAAAAATGGGTCCTCCACATAGAGAGGTGGCATTTGGATGAACCGCAGGAATCTGGTGCTTCTCTGGGTTTGATCCCTTAAGACTGTGCTCGCTGCCCCACTGCCAGGCTCAACACACCCTGGACTGTGGACTGGTGAGAAGGGGACGGGCATCCTGAGGATGAGTAGACAATGTAGACGCCGAGGTGACTTATCCCCTTAATAAGACGCAGATTTATGTCTAAAGGGCCGTTGGAGGTGCCCAGTGCCATTGTGAGTCTGCTTATCCAGTGAGCTGTATTAACAGGCCCCTCCCCGCCCCGGAGGGAGATGGATTGTGGCCAGTAAAGGAAACAGAGAGCGTTAAGAGGCAAATTGAAGAGGACTGTTATGAGGACTTCTTCCTGGGAGACTTCATCTGCTCAGATATTAAGGCAGATTCCCATTTTTCGGCACCGCCCGCCACCTCCATAGGGTGGGTTATTTGGTAGATCAAACCCGATGTCTTAGGTGCACCTTGCGTGAAGAGTGCCGCTGTTCTCATAAAACAAACCCCAAATCCAGAGGCTCATGTGAGGCTCGGCCAGATGTGCCCTGCAGAGAAAGGACCATGTCAGATTGTGGGGGGTGGGCACGTCTTCCCAGATCTCCTACAAAGCCTCTCCTCCCTTATCCTGTGGTCACAGGGGCCAGCCCCAGACAGAACCTGCCCTCCTTCTCTCCAGAACCCCCAGGCTTGGGGGTTATTAGGATAGAGGTGGAGTGTAAGATGAGAGTGCAGAAGCTGTTTTGTTCCTGATTTTTTCCAGTCAAATTGAACTACATGTCCCAGGAGTGTCTTCAGACGATGCACAACCAGGGTCGTGAAAACCAAATTTCCTCCCCCTACCGGTTTGTAGCCTTTCCCTCTCAGGCTGTGCCTCTCCTCTCCAGAGCAGGCACTGCCAGGGGGCATAGGGTCCCCAGAAAACCATCTATAGGCAGTTTTTATGCCTTTATGCCCTAGAAAATCCACTCGCTATTCCAAACTGGGCAGACAGCTTCATTTATATAAGTCCCTGGTCCAAACTGAGTGCCTCCCTCCAAAGATGTTTAAGCATAAGACACTGAAATAGAATGCAATAACACAAATATGCCAAAGATGTGGGTGTTCTGTAGAGAGAGATGTTAGCAGACATGAGGACAATTAGGGCCACCCCTGGGTGCCCAAGAGGTGCTATCTTGTTAATGGAGATCCTCGCTGAGTTGCTTTCAGAAGTTCCTTTCCAGAAGTGAAATTAAAATCACACAATCAAAATGTTCACAGTTGGGGCTGGATGTTCTTGAACTGATTGAAAGATGAAGACGTGGACAGGCCAACATTTTGAAACAGCAATTGTCTCTGTAATTAAATGCAATTAACTATCATAACGTTGGCTTTTCTCCACCTAGGGCTGATTGAGATGCTGAAACTTTGAAAAACATGCCCTCCTCCCATCTGATTTCTCTTTCCGTCCTCACCAGAATTCTCACCGACAAAGACTGCCAATTGTGGTGATTTAGTGCACAAACTCCAACACGGAGGTTATAGTGTGAACATATCAGGACCTGGGGAGAAATGTGTTGGAGAAAACAGAGCTCCAGGCTGTCCCATGCACACCATTTCTCCTAAGCTCATATACCCTTGCATTTCCATAATAAAGAATAAATTTTTTATAAAATAAATAACAGTTTTCCCATAGCTTATCTCTAGGGAAGGCGCTGGTGAATGTAATAGCTAAAATGCAGATTCCAAAGGGGAGAATAAAAATGTAGTCCATTAACTCTGAAAGCATTTTTTTCTCATTATTATTAAAAAGCCTAGAATATGCTAAAAGAATTTTTTTTAAGTTTCTCATCATCTCACCACAGAGATAACCACTGGATAGTTCCCTTTTTCCTAATATACACACATACTTTCATTACACTGAATACATATTTTTAATACATCTTAAAATGGAACCCTGATTTTTTGCTTATATTACAAATATTTTTCTTGCTATTAAAAATTCATAGACATTTTTTAAATGTCAAAATAAAATCTTATCATGTGCCTTTACCACCATTTACTTGACCATCTTCTTATTATTGGGCATGTAAGTGATTCACAGTATTTCATCATTAATAGTATATTCCTACAGAAAGGAGCTTATTGTTGTAAAAGTCTGCCTGATTTTCTGATTTTTTTTTTTGTAAGTGCAATTTCCTGGGTCAGAGATTAAAATCATTTTTTTAATTCTAATTTTTGAGGCATTGGAGACTTTTGACATTCTCTTCCAAATTGCCCTCCAGAAAAGTGAGCAACTGATATTTCCATTATCAGGATAAGAATTTACCTAATTTCCTATATCCCCTCCAACACTGAGTATCACTCAAAAACTCTTCCTAAAGAAAGCTCATATTTTCACTGAGCATGTGGCTCTGGCACAAATCACAACCCAAACCAAAATTTCTCAGGTCTCTAGCTGCACTTCCCAGCAGAGCGGAGGGCATGTCAGGCTGTACCAGGTGGGCACCCACCAGGGATGTTGAGTTACGGCCATGAACAGCTGGAGAGCAGGCCAGTTGCGGACATCTGTGAAGACATCTGCATGTCAGGTCCATCTGTCCCCATGGCACCCACATCCTTCTCCATCTTTTCCAGCTGTGTTGGCTGAAGATGGACACCAGGTCCTCCTGGAGAAGATAGAAGACTGGAATGTGGTGGAGCTCATGGTGAATGGAGAAGTTGTCTTCCGCTGCAACATCAAAGACCTGGAGTTTGGTAAACCCTTCCCGCCAGCACTTTGCTTTCTCTAGGGCACGTCCGTTTCTAGTTTAGCAGTCACTGTGTTCCGCCCAGATTCAAACTGGGTTTCTTTCTCAGTTTTAAATTCTTACTCTGTCGCGCACTAATGAGTGCATCCTAAACCACACACAATAAAGGGCGTGATGCTCTGGCTTCTTCATGGGACGTGAGAACAGAAGAGGGTTGGAAAGAAAATGAATTTAGCTCTGGACTACAAATGGGGCCACGCGCATTTAGGGAGAATAGGTTGTTTTATGTTGTTGCTTTTCATTTTAATAATGTGCTTTTTATTATTACTTGCTTTGAAAATGGTTTTGGTTCCATTTGATTATTTTATCTAGGCTGGCTAAGACAATTAGAGTCAATATGCTGGCAGTACATGGCATCATCAGCCACAGTCTATGGATTTCTTTGCCCCAGAGAGCTTTTGGCTTAGCAGGCTGGCATTGTGCATGCCTCACTCCACTCAAAGTAAAAGCTTTCCCAATACACTAATACTCTATTAAAGGCTAGTTAACAGTTTACACGCCTGGAACCTTCAGAAATGCTCTCCTAGTAGAAGCTGTGTGTATGTCTTCTATGACATGACATTGTAAAATATATAAAGCTGGCTAAAAGAAAATTATATCTATGTCCCTAGGAGGTGACGGTAAACTAGACCCACTGTGCAGAGAGGCCAGGATAGCTGTACTAAATGCCTACTGATCTCCTCGTGGGAACAGGCATCTCGTGTCAACAGAAGAGCAGCTGCCTCCGGCCGTTCTTCAGTTCAGACAAAAGCAGCCATTCCAGGCCTTGGACGCTGGGCTCAGACAAGGCAGCACCCCCTGTCCTTCAGCCTGCATAGGTTTCTAACCTGGCTGCAAGGAAACAGAGCCCACAAAGTAATAAACCTCACCATTTGCAGCATCTCTCAATCTCAACCCATAGGGAGAGTGAGCCCTCCAATATCAGGTACATGTCGAGCTGAAGGAAATAATAAAATGCATCTAATAACAAAACGCCATCCCTTGCTAATAACGCAAAGTTGCCAGAAGCATCAGAGGCTCCACTCTACAGTAAGTGAAGAGCTAGGAAGTGATAAAATTAAAGACAAGGCAGGAGGGGGATGGTGGGTGGGAGGATACTGGGCTTTGAAAGTCTGAACCAAAAGTTAATGTCAGTATTTGGAAACTTGCCTATTCCTACAGGTTGACTTCTTGCTCCCAGGGGAATAATATTCAACATGCTATATACATGCATGCTATACAATTACCTAATGGCAAATATTTAGTTATTTTCCTTTAAAACAAGCAAATGATCTCTGCCTTCTTTTGCATTAGCCAGACCCACAGGCTGGTCTGTAGAGGGCCCAAAAGAGGCCAGGAGAGAAGGGGAAAGTTGGTCCCCATTCCCTCTGGAGGAAAACAAAGTCGATGAAATTAAAGAAGAGTTTTAGCTGTGGTCAGTGCCAAGCTCAGCCATGTCACAATGGTGTTCATTTTCCTTTAGGCTCTATGTACCAACTGTAGCATGCATTCTTAGCTGTAGAGTAAAGGAGAGGGGAGAAATGTAGACATTGATCTAACGATGTTAAACATGAGCTCATGGTAAGAAAGCATCACTGAAGACAGCCGGATGCAGAAGACTCTGGGCACTGTGTTGAAAGAGAAGGGCTTTCAGGGCCTGCAATAGGCAGCAGCTGGCTCTGGGCACACATCCCACAGGGAGGCGGCTACCCTGCTCCCTACAGCCTCACTGCACCTGGAGAGCCATCCTTCCCATTGCTCCAGGGAACCTCAACCCCCACCAGCAGCCCAGAGCTTCAAAGGAGCCTGGGGCTCCATGAAACCACTTGGACAAGTTCTTTCTCGCATGTGATGAAATAAGGGATAGAATTTTCATTTTCAGCCCAAGCTTCACTTACCAGATTTTATTCAGAGATGACGAATCGCTTAGGACTCTGGAAATATTTAATCATCTTTCCTGTGAACCTGAGACTAAAAACAAGTCTTCCTGGTGTCTGGTGCCAGTTGTCACATGGCTTTTGTAACTCTGGATTTAGTCCCTTTTTTCTCAAAGATCCGTTTAAGTGATTGTTTTCATACAAACCTTTCACTAGAAGAGAAGTACATTTCGTTACAGTAACATGAAACAATGCAGGTAAAGCAAACTTGATAATTTTGGTTTATTTCAATCTGGGTTTCTTCCCATTGTGTCTGGATGTTCATTAAGAGCTAGCCATGCATAGAAATAGATTTCACCAATTTGGGATCATGCCATACATATCCATTACATATCTCTTTTTTAAACTTCAGATTTTATGTTGAACTTCCTTCCATGTGACTGAAACATTTGCTGACTGTCTAACCATTCTATCTTGAATCAGGAAATTTGTTCCTGCTTGAATAGTGATTCCCACTTTTACTGCCAAAACTTCTTAAGGCTGGGAAATAAAACTGCAGGCTTCCCCATCTGCATTTGATGTGGTAGCTTCAGCTCCTCAGTGTTAACTGGTACAAGGGGTCCACTCTGCAGTCACTTTGCCCTCCTCTGACACACTCCCACCCTGGTCTGTATTTGTGCTTCAGAGCAGCCTCCACCCTCCATGCACCCAACCTGCTTTCCCTTCCCCATGGCCAGAGCAGAAAGGCTGGTGAGGGGGAAATTACACAAGAGTCTAAGAAAAAAGAAAACAAGTGCAGACAGCTCCTGGGAGATATGTGTGCCCAGGACGCTGTGCTCCAATTAGATCAGAGTTACATGATACATGAATCGGCATTACCATGAGAATCCCAGGGTTACTTCTGCATGGTAGGCTTGGAGAGGTGGGTGGGGGGTGGGGTGGAGAGAGGAGGCCTGCAGGACTATCATTTCTTCCTTTATGTGAAAGGTTTCAGCGATGGAATTTATTTTTACTTTGCTTATGCGTATGTGCGTGTGTGTGTGTGTTGGGCAGCGGGGTACTTTTCAAATAAACATTTAAAATGAAATCAATAATTTGGCATAGAGGTGGTCTGTCTATATAACCTAGCTCTGTCATTGATTAAGAAGAGCTTTTCCTTTGGAAATGGAATCATTTTCTGATCTAAGGAACCGTTACTTATCCTTCTCCTCTGCCTCCCTCTGCCTCCCGTCTTCAAAAGCTATCTCCCTGCAGTGACACAGGAAGCATGGCTTGTTCCCAAATGAAGGCAAAAGTACTCCATGCTTCAACAAACTAGACATTTGGACTGCCTTTTAATGCTCTTAAAGTGCCACTTGATTAAATCACATTTAAGTTTTGTAAGACGTCGAATCAATTTCTTTCCTATTGGAACGTGTAAAGAAAGTGTCTTTTCAGACTAAAGTTAGAAGCATGCAGCTGCTGCTAAGTCACTTCAGTCGTGTCCGACTCTGTGCGACCCCATAGATGGCAGCCCACCAGGCTCCCCTGTCCCTGGGATTCTCCAGGCAAGAACACTGGAGTGGGTTGCCATTGCCTTCTCCAGTGCATGGAAGTGAAAAGTGAAAGTGAAGTCGCTCAGTCGTGTCCGACCCTCAATGACCCCATGGACTGCAGCCTTCCAGGCTCCTCCATCCATGGGGTTTTCCAGGCAAGAGTACTGGAGTGGGGTGCCATTAGAAGCATAGAACTATCTTATTAGTCTTATAATGAAATTTGGAATTGGTAAGCTTTTTTCATCTAGCCTTAAAATTTTTTAAAGAATGGAAATTTTTTAGGAGCACCCGGGGCTGCTTCCGCCTGGCTGTACTTGCTCTTGGGGGTTCACCCTTTAAAGCCTTGACGCAAAACTTGTCAAGAGAGCTGTGTCACAGGTCAGTCTCCAAGGTAAGCTGCTGGGCTGTTGGATCAGTGAAAGATGAGAAGGACTCTGAAGGACTCCAGAGTATCCCAAACATCCTCGGAAGCAAGGTAATCTCCTGGGATTTGATGCTCAAATCTCCCCTCACCAAACATTCATCCCTAGCTTGTGGGCTTTGTGGCACCACGGAGGAGAATAATTCAAACGACAATGTGTGTACACCCTGTGGGTTCCAGGTTTCCAGAAGAAACACAGAGTTGGCCAGATCCAGGCAAAAGATGAGAAAATGCTGGCCCAGGTCACTGGCAATAAGGCATGAAGAGATTTCCTCCCCACATCTCTTGAGCAGTTCATGATGTTGTTGTTCAGCCACTCCGTCACGTCCAACTTCTTGTGACCCCATGGACTGCAGAATGCCGGGCTTCCCTGTCCTGTTGATGGGAAAGTGTCTATTTGTGGTTACTTGTATGGTAGGGTAGGAGAAGGCAGTGGCACCCCACTCCAGTACTCTTGCCTGGAGAATCCCAGGGACGGAGAAGCCTGGTAGGCTGCAGTCCATGGGGTCGCACAGAGTCGGACACAACTGAGCCACTTCACTTTCACTTTTCACTTTCATGCACTGGAGAAGGCAATGGCAACCCGCTCCAGTGTTCTTGCCTGGAGAATCCCAGGGACAGGGGAGCCTGGTGGGCTGCCGTTTCTTGGGTCGCACAGAGTCGGACACGACTGACGAGACTCAGCAGCAGCAGCAGCAGCAGCAGCAGCGTGGTAGTGTGATCAAGGGTGTCAATCCTGGATGTGAACTGAAGCTCTGAGTCTGGAGCGGAAACCCGTGTTCTCCTCCATGGGGGCCAGAGGTCACCCTGCGAGAGGACGAGTCAGGGCAGGCCAGGCTGAGTGGCACTAAGCTGGTAAAAGGAAACAGCAGAGCAAAGAGCTCAATGACTGCCCTTGGCCCTGGCTTCCCCTCCCTGGGGCAGAGGGGCCGGATGCTGCGGAGGGTGTGGTTTCTTGATAGGAAATGTTCCTTCTCTGAGTGAGGTATTGGACTACCTTTGGCTGCATAGCTATAGATCTTTTTGAAAGTGCATGTTCCTGTTTGAGCAGCTATTCAGAAGAGGTCAAGAGCTGAGATCGAGAAGAATGGTGTCAACTCCTCTTAATGCAGGAGTAACAAGTTGGGGGGAAGCTCAGTTCAGCCTGCATTATTGATTCCTTCAATGTATAATATTTAAGACCAAAGACCCTGACTCCAGGGATGCACTGATATTGTGGGCTCCTGTCCACAGTATCTGGGCTGCCCAGATACATACAAAAATCATTAGCCTGTATGGGCTTGGGCTCCCCAGGTGGCTCTAGTGATGACGACCTGGCTGCCGATGCAGCAGAGACGGGACGCGGGTTTGATCCCTGGGTGGGAAGATCCCCTGGAGTAAGAAATGTCAACCTACTCCAGATCCTTATCTGGGGAATCCTGTGCACAGAGGAGCCTGGGGGACTATGGCCCATAGGCACACAAAGAGTGGGACACGACTGAAGCAACTTAGCACACACCGCACATATCCATTTAATAAAAACCCACACTTACGTGATTCCGGCTTGTGCTTCATCCAGCCCAGCGCTTCTCATGATGTACTCTGCATATACGTTAAATAAGCAGGGTGACAATATACAGCCTTGAGGTACTCCTTTCCTGATTTGGAACCAGTCTGTTGTTCCATGTCCAGTTCTAACTGTTGCTTCTTGACCTGCATACAGATTTCTCAGGAGGCAGGTCAGGTGGTCTGGTATTCCCATCTCTTTCTGAATTTTCCACAGTTTGTTGTGATCCACACAGTCAAAGCCTTTGGCATAGTCAATAAAGCAGAAGTAGATGTTTTTCTGGAACTGTCTCGCTTTTTCAATGATCCAGCGGATGTTGGCAATTTGATCTCTGGTTCCTCTGCCTTTTCTAAATCCAGCTTGAACATCTGGAAGTTCACAGTTCATGTATTGTTGAAGCCTGGCTTGGAGAATTTTGAGCATTACTTTGCTAGAGTGTGAGATGAATGCAATTGTATGGTAGTTTGAGCATGCTTTGGCATTGCCTTTCTTTGGGCTTCCTTTGTGGCTCAGCTGCTAAAGAATCCATGTGCAATGCAGGAGATCTGGGTTCAATCCCTGGGTTGGGAAGATCCCCTGGAGAAGGGAAAGGCTACCCACTCCAGTATTCTGGCCTGGAGAATCCCACGGACTATATAGTCCATGGTGTCGCAAAGAGTCGGATATGACTGAGCGACTTTCACTTTCAGTTTGGTTCATCCTGGTGGCTCAGATGGTAAAGAGTCTGCCTTTACCAGGGTTCGATCCCTGGGTCAGGAAGTTCCCCTGGAGAAGGAAATGGTAACCCACTGCAGTATCCTTGCCTGGAAAATCCCGTGGTTGGAGGAGCCTGGCAGGCTACATACCATGGGGTCACAAAGAGTCGGACACGACTGAGCGACTTACTTTCACATGATTGGGTCTTTTAAACTTTGGGTAAAAGCCACTGCAAGTAGCCTTGCTTGGCTGGGTAGGTAGCGGATTCTAGATGGGGCGGGGGGAGGAGGGGGCAGGGAGGAGGGCAGGGAAGGGGAATGGAGAGGGCAGGCAGACCTTAGAGACGACGTGTCAGATCTCAGCCCTGTTCAACCTGCAGACATCTGTGGATTCTGCTATAGAATCCTAAGGCCCCTCTTCTCGGAGTGCAGAGGGTCTAATTGGGTAGGAATTGCCTAAGCACATGTTAAAATGCATATCCCTGGGTTCCATTACTGCCAAATTAAACCAAAGCTTAGGACTGGAGTCCAGAAACTGCGGGCAAGAGACCATAATATCAGTGCATCCCTGGAGTCAGAGGCCTTTGGTCTTAAATACCACATATTGAGGGCATCAGAAACGCAGTCCAGGCTAAGCTTCCCCCAACCTGTTAGTCTTGCATGAAGAGGGTGTTGGCACTTCCCATTCTTCCGGGTCTCAGCTCTGGACCTCTCTGTATAGCCACTCAAAGAGGCACACACACTTGACCCTCTCCAGGAGAGTGAGCCCATAGCAAGTTGAACCAATGTTACTAATATGAGTATTTTTGAACCGGGGAACCTAGCTTAAGAACCACACCTATGATTTTTTATAAAGTGTTTCTTTTTTTACCTTTTAAACTTAGAGGCACATTTCTGAACTACTGTAACTGTTGGGCTACAAGTTATCCCCTGAATTCATTGTACTTATTCATGCCTTTTATTTCATGCCTTTTAAGTCCTATCACTGACCTAGAATTCATCATACACACAGAGCAGTCTGGTATAGGATACCCCAGATTGGAAACCCCCATACTGCTCACAGTTCCTCAGCGCAAACCACATCTCTCTTTTTGCTGCCTTCCACCTCCTGGAATGCCCATGCTGTGTTCAAAAGCCCCTCTCCTTATTTCTCCTTCCTCCTCCTAGATATCCAAGCAGACTCATCACAGAATGACTTTCAGGGATTCCCTGGTGGTCCAGTGGTTAGGACTCAGCAGTTTCATTGCTGGAGCCACAAGTTTGATCCCTGGTCAAGGAACTAAGGTATTGCAAGCAGCATATCACAGCCAAGAAAGAAAAAATCAACTCTCCTCAAGTTAATCTAGAAATGTAATGTTTGCCAGCAGGGATTTTTGGAAATAAGGAAAACTGATTATAAAGTTTACATTGAAATATGTACAAGCAGCTGTAGTCAAAAATAGAATGGAAAGTTGAAATTGAGAGAGGAATGTAGGTATGATAGTTAATTATCATATTAGTTAAAAAAATTAGTTAAAAAATTAGTTAAAAAAAAATAAAGAGCACTACTTCTAAAAATGTTTCAGAAAGCTAGATTCCTCTCAACTTTATCCCAGAATAAATTCCTGATGGAGCAAATATTTACATATAGTAAATAAAATCACAAACTTGAAATTTTTTATAAACTTGGCACAAAGAATCCCTTTCTAAGTATGAACTCAAAACCCAAAGACATAGACAAATAAATAGATAATTAACTTGATAAGAATAAAAATTTTTTGTATTTTTAAAAATGCAACTAACATCAAAAGGAAAGTACAGATAGGGAAAAGTATTTTCAATTGATACCTTTAATCTATACGGAGCTCCCCCAAATCAATAAGAAAAAGATTAACAACCAAACAGAAAAAAAGGCAAAGGACATGAAGAGACAATTCACAGAAAAGGAATTATCATTTCAGTTCAGTTCAGTCGCTCAGTTGTGTCCGACTCTTTGCGACCCCATGAATCACAGCACGCCAGGCCTCCCTGTCCATGACCAACTCCCAGAGTTTACCCAACCCACGTCCATCGAGTCGGTGATGCCATCCAGCCATCTCATCCTCTGTCGTCCCCTTCTCCTCCTACTCCCAATCCCTCCCAGCATCAGGGTCTTTTCCAATGAGTCAACTCTTCACATGAGGTGGCCAAAGTATTGGAGTTTCAGCTTCAACATCAGTCCTTCCAATGAACACCCAGGACTGATCTCCTTTAGAATGGACTGGTTGGATCTCCTTGCAGGCCAAGGGACTCTCAAGAGTCTTCTCCAACACCTCAGTTCAAAAGCATCAATTCTTCGGGGCTCAGCCTTCTTCACAGTCCAACTCTCACATCCATACATGACCACTGGAAAAACCATAGCCTTGACTAGACAGACTTTTGTTGGCAAAGTAATATATCTGCTTTTCAATATACTATCTAGGTTGGTCATAACTTTCCTTCCGAGGAGTAAGCGTCTTTTAATTTCATGGCTGCAATCACCATCTGCAGTGATTTTGGAGCCCCCAAAAATAAAGCCTGACACTGTTTCCACTGTTTCCCCATCTATTTGCCATGAAGTGATGGGACCAGATGCCATGATCTTGGTTTTCTGAATGTTGAGCTTTAAGCCAACTTTTTCACTCTCCTCTTTCACTTTCATCCAGAGGCTTTTTAGTTCCTCTTCACTTTCTGCCATAAGGGTGGTATCATCTGCTTATCTGAGGTTATTGATATTTCTCCCGGCAATCTTGATTCCAGCTTGTGCTTCTTCCAGCCCAGCGTTTCTCATGATGTACTCTGCATATAAGTTAAATAAGCAGGGTGACAATATACAGCCTTGATGTACTCCTTGTCCTATTTGGAACCAGTCTGTTGTTCCATGTCCTTAACATAGGAAAAGATGTTTAACCTCAGTCCCAATAAGATCAATGCAAATCAAAACTGAGATATTACATCAAAAATGATATAGCCTCCCAGTTGAAAAGGATGTAGGAAACAGGCATGTGTATGTTGCTGGCGGCAGCATAAAATTTTTTTATTTTTGGCCATGCTGTGTGGCATACAAGATCCTTATTTCCTGACCAGAATCAAAACAATGCCCACTACATTAGAAGCCTGAAGTCTTAAACACTGGACAGCTATGGAAGTCCCACAGCAGTATAAATCGATAAAAGGTCTGCAGAGGTATCTGGCAATATTTGTGAAAATTTTAAAGCATCTTTTGATTCAATAGATTCATCTTATCTTAAAGATATACATGTGCACATACAATTTTTTTATTTTTAGAAATGTATTTATTTATAATTGGAGAATAATTGCTTTACAATGTTGTGCTGGTTTCTGCCATATAACAACATGAATCAGCCATAGGTATACATATGTTCCCTCCCTCTTGGAATTCCTCCCACCTCCCACCCCATCCCAACCCTCTAGGTTGTCACAGAGCAGCAGGTTGAGCTCCCTGCGCTACACAGCAACTTCCAGTTAGCTATCTATTTTACATATGGTCATATATATATTTCATTGCTACTCTCTCAGTTCGTCCCACCCTCTCCTGTCCTTGCTGTGGCCATAAGTCTGTTCTCTATGTCTGAGTGTCTATTCCTGCCCTGAAAATAGGTTCATCGGTACCATTTTTCTAGATTCCATATATATGTGCTAATATAAGGTATTGGTTTTTCTCTTTCTGACTTACTTCACTCTGTATAACAGGCTCTCGGTTCATCCATCTCACTAGAACTGACTCAAATGTGTTCCTTTTTATGGCTGAGTAATATTCCATTGTATATATTAATATGTACCACAATTTCTTTATCCATTCATCTGTTTAGGGACATCTAGGTTGCTAGGAGAAGGCAATGGCACCCCACTCCAGTACTCTTGCCTGGAAAATCCCATGGACAGAGGAGCCTGGTAGTCTGCAGTCCATGGGGTCGCACAGAGTCAGACACGACTGAAGCGACTTAGCAGTAGCAGCTTAGCAGGTTGCTTCCATGTCCTGGCTATTGTAAATAGTGCTGCAATGGACATTGGTATACATGTGTCTTTTTCACTTATACACATACAAATTTTTACATGTACAAAAAATCCTTTCAGCATGACTTGTAATAAGAAAAGATTGGCAGCTGCCCCATATCCACTAACAGGGGATCGGTTAAATAAACCGCAGTTCATTCAAGCAATGGAAGCCTATTCATCATGCAAAAAAGACCAAGAGAGATCTTTGGAGCACTGTCATGGAACAAGCTCCAGGAGATATTATTTAAGGCAAAAATCGCATGAAAAACATGGCTCATAAGAGTGTACATACTGTTAAAACTTGTGAAAAAAGGAGAAAGAACACATGTAGATACACTGAATCTGCATGAAATACCGAGAAACAGGCTTGGGGTTGCCGAGGGAGAGCAGCGAGAGGAAGACAGCCTCACGAGGCATGCTTTTCACTTTTTATTTGTGTATTTAAATTTGTATGTAATAACATTGAATAAAAATAACACAAATAATGTTTAAAAAAATAACGCTTCTGGGTCTAGATTGACAGAGAAACCAGATCCCAAAAGAGTAGAGGGTTGTTAACAACAAACAAACAAGAATCAGCTAAAAGACTCTTGGAACAAAAGAGAGAGTCTGCCTTCAGTACGTGGAGGCAAATCCAAAGGTCAGTCACCTCAAGAAATGAGGCCGGGACACTTGGACAACATGTGCAAAATGAAGTGTGATCCTGACATCACACTGCATAAAAAAATAACTCAAAATGGATGAAAGACTCATATGTAAGAACCAAACCTATAAAACCCTCAGGAGAAAACACAAGGGTAAACCCTCGTGGCTCTTGGATAAGGCAATGGTTTCTTAGATATGACAGCAAAAGCACAAGCAAGGAAGAAAAAAAAGAAATTACACTGCATCAAAACTCGAAACTTTTGTCCTTCCAAGGATGGCATCAAGAGAGTGAAGATAATCTATAGAAATAGGAGGAAAAAAATTTAATGATACATTTGTTAAAAGACTTGTATCTAGAATACATACAGAATTCTCACAGTTCAATAATAAAAAACCAAACAACCCAGTATTAAAATGGAAAAAGGATCTGCATAGACATTTCTTCAAAGAAGATGAACAAATGGCTGACACAACATATGAAAAGAAGCTCAGCATCATTAGCCATCATGGGAAATGGAAAATCAAAACTGCAGTGAAATGTCATTTACATACATCAGGCTATTATCAAAACATCAACACATGTGTCAAGGATATAAAGAAGACAGAACCCTTGTACCCTAATGGTGAGAAGTAAAGCGGTGCAGCTACTTTGGAAAAACAGCCTGATCGTTCCTTAAAAAGTAAAGCATAGAATTACTCAGAGATTCCTCTCCCAAGAAAAATGAAAACATGTTGACAAAAAATTGCCTATGATTATTCACAGCATTTATTCATAATAGCTAAAGGTTGGAAACAATCCAAATGTCCATCAGCTGATAAGTGGATAAACAAACTGTGGTATATCCATACGATAGAATATTGTTTGGTCATAAGAAGGAACAAAATACTGGTCCATGCTACAACATGGAAGGACCTTGAAAATATTCATGTTCAGTGAAGTAAGCCAGTTATAAAATACCACATAATATATGATTTGATTTGTATGAAATATCCAAATAGGCAAACAGGGAAAGAAAGCAGCTTAGTGGCTGCATCAGACCCTGGAGAGAGAGGGAGGGTGGAGAGAATTGAGGAGGTGATACACTGTGAGGTTTCTTTTTGACATGATAAAAATATGCTATAATTGATCGTGCTGATGACTATGCAGGTCCATGAATATACTAAAAACCACTGAATTGTATACATTAAAATGAGTTAATTTTATGACGTGATTATACATCTATTGTGGTTTATAAAACCATTACCAAAAAAAAGTCAGTTACCTCCTCGCTCCAAACTATTTGAACAACTTGAAAAAGAAGATACTATCTCTATCTATCCTTAGGTGCTGCTTTTGTAAAGATGTCCGTATCACATATATGTGACCAATTGCATGGTGTGTATATGGTGCGTGTACACAGATTTGTACAAGTAAATATATGTCAGGAATCTTGCCCAGGGTCACTTGCAATCAAGGCAAATTGATAGGAGGGAGATTTTTATTTTTACTTTATATATTTCTATGTTGTTTGATTTTTAAAGAATCAGTATTTTCTATGTTATTAGTATACAATAAAAACAGGAAAAGGCAAAATTTGAGCTTCTTTACTGACATCTATCAATTATGGACCCTTTGCCAAGTGCCATATGCTGTTCTAACCTCCTGTTGTACCCCATCTCATCTCACCCTTAAAAGACCCTTATACAGCCCTACATAGCATTTTCTCTCATTTGGCAGGAAGACTGAGTCTCAGAGGAGGTAAGGGACTCAACCAGGCTCTCTCACACCAGTGAGAGGTGGCTACGTCTGGAAGCTGAGCCCCTGTCCTCAGCCTAAGCATTCAGCTTCACCCCCTCCCATTGCTGGAATGGGACTCAAGCTATTTTTGTAATTTTCCCCAAACTGACCTCCTGAGAGTCTACTTCAACAATAATAGAGGACAGCAATAATCCTGTTAAAGTGTGCATATAAAATAAATCAGGCTTGGGTAACAAATTTCAAAGTTCACCAAAATCAAGTAACAGCCTAAATAACATCAAAGAAGGCTCATAGCAGCTGGTGATCAGGCTCCAAGGCTTGACAGATTCTTGTCTTTAAAATGTTCCAGTCAGTTAAATATTCATTAGGAATTCAGAACCGCTGGGGAAATGGGTTAAATGAGTTAAATGTACTAAAGACCATGATTCACAGAGAAAAAATATCCAGGGCTGCTTGCTGATGACCACACTGTCTGAAGTGAGCAGGGGCGGCTCTAGCCCCACGCAGCCCGTGGCGTTTGAATAGCGGGTGCCTTCCTGGAAACTGTCTTCAGAGAGACATCTACTTCCTCTGGTTTTGAAAAATGCTTCCAAAACATCCAATAGTGTCTTGGTGGTTTTCTGTAGAAGTACAAAATAAAACTAGTCTGGTGTTTTTAACTATGTTATATAAAATGTTTCTCAATCTGCTCCAAGCATTAGCACATTATAAGAAAGATTACTTGTTTGTGTATAACTGTGAAGGGATTTAGAAGTGTTTCTAAACATCTTTCTATACCAGTACCCACATATTTCAATGGACATGAACTTGGGCAGACTCTGGGAGTTTGGTGAAGGACAGGCAAACCGGGCATGCTGCAGTCCATGGGGTCGCAAAGGTCAGACACGACTTGACAACTGAACAGCAACATTCCTCATACTGGCTCACCCCATTATTCTAGCTGGACCATAAAGAAGGCTAGGCACCAAAGAATTGATGCTTTTGAATTGTGGTACTGGAGAAGACTCCTGAGAGTCCCTTGGACTGCAAGGAGATCCAACCAGTCAATCCTAAAGGAAACCAACCCTGAACATTCATTGGAAGGACTGATGCTGAAGCTGAAATTCTAATACTTTGGCCACCTGATGAAAAGAGTTGACTCATTTCATTGGAAAAGACCCTGATGGCTGGGAAAGACTGAGGGCAGGAGAAGGGAGCAGAGGGGATGAGATGGTTAGATAGCATCACAGACCCAATGGACATGAATTTGACCAAACTCCAGCGGATAGTGAAGGACAGGGGAGCCTGGCATGCTGCAGTCCATGGGGCTGCAAAGAGTCAGACACAACTTAGTGACTGGACAACAGCGACAGAATTACTCTGTCCGTGGTCCTCTCTCCCTTCACTCTCTACAGTCGCTGCGGTAGCCTCCCAGCGTCTTTCCCAGCCCTTTCTTGGCTGAGCGCTAGATGTCAAAGCCCAGTGGTCTAATCAGGAAATTTTCGTCTTCAAATGTCTTAAGCCAAGTACAATTAGCTTAAGAAAATAGGAAGTATATTGGCTCCTCTAACTGAAAACTCCATGTGCAGCTTCCAGCGTGGCTGGACTCCAGTGCTCAATCAGTTCTGCATCTCTTGCAATTGGTTTCTTCTGTGTTGGCTTCATGCGCACGTAAGCTGACCCAGAGTAGCGACAGGGTGACCAGCTGCTCCAGCCTGGCCTTTCAGCAGCATAACAGCCCTAGTTGAAGAAAACTTTACCTTCCCAAATGCTCCAGTGGAAGCCTGAGGGCCCAACTCTCATTGGCTCAGCTTGGGTCATGTGTCCATTTCTGAATTAATCACAGTGACTTGGGTTGATTAGGCCTGGAAGACATGCACATTTCTGAAATTGAGAAGAGGGGGACCCAAGCCTATTGAAACCCAAGGGACTGTGTGTGGGAAAGGTTCGTTTCCCAAAAGGAAAAGAGAGGACCTGTTTCCGGAATACAGAGAGACTGAGTAGCAAAAAACAAAACCCCATCAGTTGTCCCACATCTCGTGAACATCTCCAGCAACTCATAGACCACCTCTGGTAAACCCAGCACATCTGCTCCCTGACTCTATTTCTCCAGCTGGATTCCCCACAGTAATTAAAGTGATGGTCAACAACCTACTTACTCAGTTTGGAAACGTGGGGACAGCCAATTACTCTTTCACCATCTTCTCTGTTTCTGCTTCTAAAACACTGCTGATCTGCCCTTTTCTCAACAGCACTTCTGCCCTGGTTTGGAATTTCAATCTCTTGCCTAGACTATTTCACTAGATTCTTCTGTAATTCTATCTCCATTATCCCCTCCTGAAAACCGCTCTCTACGCTGCTGCCAAAATAACCTTTCTAAAGTATAAATCAGACCCTGTTTCTTCCCTGTGCATTTTTGGTGTGTTTGGGCTGCCTGGCATCATGCTGTGCTTGGAGATCCCACCTTTGGGCCCTGGTGGAAGCCGAGAATTGATGGGCAGGGAACCCACACCTGGGCAATTGGATGCCTTACCCAGCCCTCGACTCTAGACCTCTTGGCATCAGGATAAAGAGAGTACAGATACAGTGTTCTGTGGCCCCAGCTGTGGCAGCTACATCCAGTTTCCACTGGCAGCAGGGCAGCCAGGCCAACCACAGGATCCAGCAGTCAATGAGGCTGGTGGTACAGGCCACCATTTCAGTAGCCATGGTCACAGAGTCCTTCCAGGTCTGTTTTTCTGTGTGACTTGAGCTCTTCCTCTGGCTTGGATTCTTGTCCCCTTGTTTTTTTTTTTTAAAGCCAGCCAGCTTTCTCAGCCTTTCTGGCAATTCTGTGAGCTCCCTGGCTTCCCCTCCCACATTTCCTTTTGAATCTGTCTCAGCCAGAGTCAGCTCTGTGGCTCACAGCTGAGAACCAGGACTGAGACACCCCTGCATGGCTTTAAGATAAAGCCTAAACTCTTCAGCCGGGCATCAGAGTCCTTCATGATGCGGGCCTCACTCCCCTCTCCACTTGGCTGCTATCCACTCCACAGTGCTCAGTGGCCAGACCAGGCCCTCCAGGTCCGTAGGCCTTTGCCCTCATTGGGCCCTACTTCATCTGGTAGATGCTGCCGGCTCAAACAGCTCCTCTTATCATCATCTTTCCGCACCGCATCTCCCCAGCAGCCTGGTGGGCTCCCTCCTGCGGTCTCCCTCAGCCTTCATTCTCCATAGCCTCTGAACGAATGCCCAGCATCTTGTGTCTGTGTGTGTCTGACTCCTGAGAGGGTCATGTATGTGTGAGTGCTCAGTCGCTTCAGTCCTGTCCGACTCATTGTGACTCCGCGGGCTGTAGCCTGCCAGGCTCCTCTGTCTATGGGATTCTGCAGGCAAGAATACTGGAGTGGGTTGCCGCTTCCTACTCCAGGGGACCTTCCAGACCCAGAGATCAATCCCGTATCTCTTATGTCTCCTGCACTGACAGATGGTTCTTTACGACTAGTGCCAAGAGGGTCATAGAGCTCCTCAAAGTGGCAGCCCTGTCATCTTCCACGTCTCTGTGCCTCCTGCCCCAGAGCCTGGCACAGTGTCACCCAGGAAGCCAGCTCCCAATAACACATTGGTCAACAACAGACGGCTCAGCTATCAGCGGTCAGCCCTTGCTGAAGGGGCAGTGTGGCATTCTCGCTTAATAAAGCATGTTGGGAAAGTATTTAAATGCCTCGGAGAAATGTGCTTAGTACAAACTGTTGCTGACAATTTCTTAGCATCTCCCTTTGGGGAATCAGTTGACCTGCTGGAGAAAAGTATCTCCCTGGGTTCTCAGGAGCTGGAACACCTCTGGGTCCATGGAGAAGAGGAGGCCTGGCTCTCCCCTTTGGCCACTGTGGTGGGCAGTGGCTGTCCACTTCTGCCGCCTCCCCTCCACCTTCTTCCAGGAACAGCCCTGTTGTTCGGGCGTTACCTCTCCCCTACTCTTGGTTTGACTGGGATCCCAAGCCCTGCTCTGCGGCAGCTGAAACTCACATCGGCTAATCAGAGCACGACACCCTCAGGTAAGAGTGATGGGCTTTTCTTAGGTCAGTGTGAGTCAGGTTTCCTATCACCTGGAACCAAAATGTCAGCCACCAAGCACAACATGATGCTAGGCAAGATTAAACGAGCGTGACTCAGAGCAGCTGCAGGGCCTGTGGGAACGGGGGCAGCTCCCTGAAACTCCAGGGACCCCCGGGCCAGCCTGAGACCTGAATCAACTCCCTACCCCCACAGGAGCTGACTGTTGACACTCAGCTCATCCTCCTCTTGTGTGTGTTAGTTGCTCAGTCATGTCCGACTCCTTGTCAACCCATGGACTGTACTCCAGTGGGCTCCTCTGTCCATTGAATTCTCCATCTTCCTCTTAGCCACCCCCAAATAAGCCACGTGCCTAGAGGTAGCCGTGCACAAAGTCACATTTATGGACGTTTCCTTAGGGAGAGAGGAAAGGGCTTCTGTCGCCCCCAGCAAGGGTTTTCGGGTTTTCAGTCTTCATGTTTGGCTACACGGCCCTCAACAACAACCCCCCTCCCCCCACCACCTCTCTGTCCCCTCGGGGTCTCTGCCTCCACCCTTCTGGCAGAAGCACTTTCCTGTTTTATCCTCAGACAGCAAACTCCTCCTCCTCGTCTCAATTCCAGGCCAAAAATGGGCTGCAGGCTGCCGGGCTTCCCTGGGTTAGTCGTTCTGGGCTAGGAAACTCTGCCTAGCTCTTCATGTATGTTAATGAGTTCTCAACAACCTGCCAGAGACCAAGCCTGCTAGCTGGAGCCTTAAAAACACTGTTAACCTCAAACTCGGTGCTCTGTGACAACCTGGAGGGATAGGGTGGGGAGGGAGGCAGGAGAGGGGCTCAGGATGGAGGGGACACATGTATGCCTATGGTCGATTCATACTGATAAATGGCAAAAACCATCACAATATTCTAAAGTGATTACCCTCCAGTTAGAATAAATTTTAAAATAAAAACAGATTCTGGAGAGATTAAGTTAAACATTTTAAACTAAGCCACTGGAAAAACAAAACAAAACACTGTTGTAGAGAGTAAAGCAACTTGCCTGTTGCCACAAGGCTGCTGGGCAGTCAGGACTCAAGCCCAGTCTGCCTTCGTGACCTAGAAGAAGCTCAGAGAACAGCATGGCCAAGCCATGTGCCAGTGGGGACAGGGAGAGGCCGTGAGGTGACTGGGACCAGGACTCACTTCATCAGACACGGAAAAGCTGTCAGAACACATTAGGGCTGTCGGCAAAGAAACAGGAATATGTGTTGTGGAGTTTTGCCTGAGGAAAATGATTGTAATGGTGATATGTTTGGGGAAATCACTCCCTCTCCCAGCTTGTTCAGTTTGTCTCAGTGATTGTTTCTGTTTCCCAGGGAGCTTGATTTGCTAGTAAAGTGAGGGGTGCCCACCCTGGTGTCCAGAGATGCAGCCTGGACTGCGCCCTTGGTGGTCAAAGCACATTCCTACGGGCTGTAAGGTCTCAACAAAAGAATGCTCCCCAATTCCTTTACTGAACACAATGAGCTTGGGCACACGTATGTTTGAGAAAATGCTCTGAAGCTTGGCCAGACAGAAACGCGTGTGTCACTTAATGAAATGGGGACACAGAAAAAAAAAATAAAAAGAAGGCTGTTTTCTTCATCACCAACTCAATAAGCATGGTTCAGGGTGGAAATTCAGAGCAGGGTGTGAACACTAACTCCCTCCTTAGGATTTGTGCGGCTGAGAAATTACTCAGTCCCACGGGTCTCAGTGTTTTCATCTACAAAATGGGGGTGGTAATAACAGCTTCCTCGTGTTGCTATTATGAGGATCAAAATGAAAGAAAATAAGGAGCAGAGCCCAGATCCCAGCACACCGTGGATCTGTCTGGAAACATTCAGGATTATTATGCTTTATTATTATCTGGAGTATCTCACTGTTACTAAAAGGACATATATTACTTTCCCCATCAGGAAAAAGATGAAGTTTGGTTTTTAAGTTCCTCTGCAGAAAAGCAGAGCATCTGTTTCTTTGGCCTTTCTTTTGGGTCCAGCAGTTCTGAGAAGGAAATGAGTATTTTTCACTTTGCACTTCAGCTGGAAAAGAGAGGTGAGAAACAGCATGGGAGACAGATAATTTGTAATAGAACTCAACTCTGTCCTCCAATTCTTGAGAATGCTATCTTAGTATGAAAGTCTCCTTGGGTTTTCAAAGAAACAATAACTCACATCACCTCCTATCACTTCCCACATACGAAGAAAACCCAACAAGCTCACCTAGACCCGCTCCGAGCCACCTAGTTAGACACCGAGCAACCATTGTGGCTGGATCGCTGTGGCAGGTGCTTGGCCACACTGCCTCACTTAACTCTCACTCACCCTTAGGAAGAAGCCTGAGTCAAGGCAGCAGTGTGGCTCATGACGCAGGGTAAGGGCACCAGACCCCACCCTCTGGATGGGAACTCCAGCTAGTGACCTAAGGACCATTACTCAGCCTCCCTGATCCTCAGCATTCTAACAGGCAGCATGAAAGTAACATACATCTCAAGGCATACAGTGAGAGTCTAGAGTCTGGAGAGTCTAGAGTCTAGACAGTGGCTGGAGCAGAGAAAGTCCTTAATAAACATTAACTGTTGCTGTTCTCACACCCGCCTCGTGGCAGCAAGAGCAGATGCCCATCTATCACTTCTTCGGGTCAACATCCATATTCCATTCTTCTAGAAGCCACACCCCAATTTTATTTTCTAGTTCCTCTTCCATTTTTTGAGCAGAGTCTTGGACAAGTTGTCAATCAAATTCCTCCAAGAAAGATACAGATGACCCAAGAAATGCCAATCAGATATTCTTTCCCGGAATTGAACTCCGAAGGGTATTGACAAAACTGACATGGCTTATAATGAAGGAAATCACTCAGCCCATCTCTTGATGTTTCTGTGTTGGCAATATTTGGTATTTTCTAAACATCTGATGATTTCTTTAATAGTCTGTTATAGCTTCATAGGAGCGAGATCATGCTTGCTCTCTGAAGTTATTACAGTTCACACAAAGCCTTTGCTCTGTGAGCTCCGTTTACTTCCTAGCATTAGTTATTATCTTGGTAAAGTCTGGAGCCTCGTTTCACGTGTTTGGTTTTCCTCAGCTTAGCAATCTCAGCCATTGGTCCCCACCAGCCGTGTGCAGCCTCCCTGTACTGAGAGCGAGGAGGACATGCCAACAACCCAGCTCCAGAGCATGAGGGTTCCTGTCCCAGGCCAGGGGCCTCACAGGATACATCCCACCCACTGCCACAGCCCAACCGCAGGGAAAGACCCCAGACCACTAGATCTCCACAGGGCCAGGAATAAGAGGCTATTTTCCAAGAGAAGTAGTGTAGCCTTACAGACAGAGGCCAAGTAGACTTGGCGAATGACCTTCAACGTCAAAGTTCATGAATACTCCTCATCTGTAAAATGGGCACCTTCCCAGCAGGCAAAGCCATGGTAAAGGTTAAAGAACATCTAGTGAATATGTAGAACCCCCAGCAGAGGGCCCAGGACACACATACTATCAACGGCAGCTCTAATTGTTTTGATTTTGTATCACTTAGAATGCTCCTGTAGTGTGATTCAGTATGTACTCCAAGAAGCTGTATTCAAGCAAATGGAATTTTAACACTCTGTCCTCCAACTTCAGACTGCTCTTTCTCTTCAGGTTTCCCTACTGCAAGCCCATGACCAGTATTTCTGGGCCTGCTCCATAAGATCATGTCTTCCAGCTTTCCTGTAGGACATTTCCTTTAAACACCATCTCCTCCAGGGAGCCTTCCCTAACTCCCACAGTCCTCTGCACTTACCTCCAACATAACCCATAACTCAGGGAATTACAGTTGCCCATCAGTATCCATGGGGGATTGGTTCCAGGACCTCCCTGAAGGTACCAAGCTTCACACATGCGCAAGCCCTTCGTACGAAATGGTGTAGTGTTTGCATGTAACATACACACATCTTCCCATGTGCTTTAAATCATCTCTAGGTTACTTGCAATACCCAATAAGGTGTGAATGCCAAGAAATCATTGTAAATACAATGTAAATGCACTGTATCACAGTAGCTGGCACGTGACAAATTCCAATTTTGCTTTTAGGAACTTTCTGGAATATTTTTCCCCAGGTATTTGTGATCCATTCTTGGATCCACGTGGAACCCATGGGTATGGAGAGCCAACTGTGAACTGTTTATAACGTCTGTCCTGCTGTGCTCCAAGACAGGTGTTTGTTTCAGCCTGGATCCCAGCGCCTAGACAGAAGTGCTCTGAGAAGGGATAAGTGGATAAATGATTTGTAGAAAGCAAAACATCTTTCCTGTGCTGCTTCTTCCTTGGCGTCTTTGCAGGGATGCAAAACCAACAAAAGGCTAAAGAGTGGAGATGCCAACAGACCTGTAAACGTTGCCGATGCTCAGAGGAAAATCTGCCCACAGGAGGGTGAATCTGCCCCTTCATGCTTAGTCTTCCTTTCTTCCCATCCTCTACCCTCCCTAATCCATCTGCCCCACCCCCAACTTTACAACAAGAAGTGACAACAGGAAGTCTCTCTTAAGCAGTTTTTAATTTCTCTGTTATTTGGTTTTCTACTTTGGTACATGGTAAATATAACCATATTTCACACAGAAGCTGACATACCTCATTATGACAAGCCCCATAAAACAGAGCCCATATAAATCACCTACCATGGTTTGGCTTCACCTGGCTGTCATTGCTAAAGTCTCTATTTCTAAGAGCACAACAGAGAACGGTGCTTGAATCTACAGATGAACAAGGACAGGGTGAGCAGCAGCCAAGTCTGCCGGGCTGGAGAGAAACCAAAGACATGGGCTCCTCGGTAGCTGGCTGGCTGTCTGCAGAGACGTGAATGACACAGACAGAGAAGCCACATGAAACCCTGGAGACCAGGGCAGCTGGAGAAACACTCCACAGCTATAGCCCATCTATCAGACACCTCTGGCTTCTCAGCCCTAAGAGATTCTGAAATAAACACAAAGCCCAAGATGGCTTAATACTGAAGCTGGTGGTACCTACATTTCGGCCTCAATCACCATATGGGTAGGTTTTATCTCGGGGCTCCTGACAGTCTCTCTCCTGGGCAGCAGAGCCAGCCAACCCCTAACATCCACCATGTCCCCAGGAAACCCCACAGCAAGACTCAGACAGGCTCTAAAATGTTTTGCCTTCAAAGGCCTGGAGATTGAAGGCAGTATCCAGAAACTTCTTCAGAGACACCAGATGAGTGTTCCTGTTCCCTGTGGCTGGTGCAGCCGCTGGGTCTCGGCCAACATACCTGGAGGAGGAGAGAGAAGCTCAGGGGAAGGGCTGGGCTGGCTTCGCGGCTACCCTAGGACCGCATGGGGTCTATGCTTATCGTCACCCAGCTGCAGGAATGAAGAGCCTGAGGCTCCAAGGGGCTAAGTCAGTGGCCTAAGATCAAAGGTAGGAGATCTGAGACATGCGGGAGGTTCTCTAGTTCAGTTCTGGCCTCAGAACAAACACAAAGGTTTGCTCTCCATACGGCTATTGAAGAGGATCCTTAATGGGGAAGACGCTCTGCCACTGACCGTCACAGAGCCAGCAGGGACTCGGGGGCCAGCTCCTCGGGTTTCAGTACAGCCCGGAGAAGGGCAGTGCCCAGTGCCAGCTCACACAGCAAATGCGGCAGGCCAGGCCAGGATGGGGCCCTGGCAAACACGAGGGGTGGGTGGCGGGCAGCCCCTGCACCCAGCCTTGTACCATATGGGCCGCGCCCGGCCCAGGATGGTCATGAAGCGTGGGCTGATGTAGTCATAGTAGCCCATGTTCTTGTGCTCCTCCTGACACCACACCAGCTCCACGCCCGGGTACTTTTCTGCCTCTCGCTTGATCAGGTCGAAAGGAAACGGAGAGATCTGGGGCAGGGCAGGAAGAATGAAGGTCATAGCCAGGGGAAGGGGGGTCTGCCCACAGACAGGCCCCCCAGAGAGCAGCCACCACCCTGCTCACTGGCTCCAGCCCTGGCACGCTGCCCAGAGCCAGTGGACTGGCAATTGGGCCTTGCCCACCACGCCGAGCAGCCGAGGGGCCCAGGCGCACCTGCTCCAGGCGTGTGATGGCCACGAGCTCGTCCAGGCCCTGGCTGCTCCGCTCCTTCACCAGGTCATAGAACACCTTGCCCGTGCAGAAGATGAGCCGCCGCACCTGCCCAGGAGCCCGCGCCGCAGCCCCATCCTCAGGAATCACCCGCTGGAAACTGGTTCCTGGGGACCAACAGGACATGGATGGGGCGTCGGCCCCCAGAGGGGCCAGAGCAGCCTGGGAATCAAGTCCACACTCCTGGCTCCTCCAGGCTCTCCTTGGCCACCGAGTCAAGCCCCAGATTTAGATCTGCAACATGAACCTCCTGAGCCAAACAACAGAACAGGAGATAGCAGACACCCTGAGACGTCCCGGGGACAGGAGTGGAGACAGCAGCTGCAGCCAAGGGCAAAGCCCTGGGAACACCAAGTTTAAAGTGATGGGGGACTGATGGGGAGAACCCCTGGAGAGGACAGAGAAGGTGATATCACATTCCCATCTACAGAATTGTTGTCTATCCCAGACCTGCTCTCCAGCCAGTCATGCACCTCCCGGGCACACTCAATTCCCCCAGTCATCAAACTGGAAAGTAAACCCTGGCACGGTTCTTCCTCCCTCAGCCCCAGAGCCCAGCTCCCAGCAGAGTCCCACAGATTTTTCCTTCCTGATCTCATGCCAGGTGGCAGGGAAGCTACTGTGAGGTCACTGCATCCGAGGTGAGGACCCTGAGGCAGAGGGTTCACCAGCACTGAGTGTTCAGCCCAGGCAGTCCAGCCTAATGCCAGGGCTCTGCACTGCTGGCTTAGCCACTGGCCACATCTGAGGAGATGCCTACACACGCGCAAGTGAGAACAAGCGCCTGCGCACGCCACTGAGGTCCCCGGACCAGCTCCCGCCCCTCCCCTACAGCCCAGGACCGTTTTCCCAGACAGCTCTGCTGTGACCAGCTTCAAAGCCCTAAACTTGCCCCCTTCAACCTCTATTGGGTCACATCTCAGTTCCAACACCAGGGCTGAGAGCTCTTGGAGGGGGTGCCAGGTCCCCAGGGCCAGTGATGCCTGTTGGGCTCATGAGTGATGGATGAATGACTGACACTCAGCATCCCATGAACCAGGCAGAGCTGCAGCAGACCTCCAGCCTCTGAGCTCTTCCAGCGCAGCCAGGCTGGCCCTCCTGAGCAGCCGCAGGGAGCTAGTGCATGCTCCTGAGCCTGGATCTCAGCCCAAGTGACCCAGGCAGGCTCAGACATCTGGCCGCTGCACCAACCTCCCAATCCAGCTGCTGGCAGGGACCATGTCAGAAGCTACAGGGCCAACAGAGCCACAGAAACAGAGGCTGCCCCATGGGCCCCCATCAGCCACCTCCCCAACCTGCCCAGGCACATACCAGATACCATCTGGTCAAAGCTGGACTTGGCCTCTGGGTGCCTCAGCAGAGATTTGGGTGTGAAGATGATCAGCTGGAAGGGAAACACGGTGGCTGGCTGCCGGCCTGCCCCCACTCGGCCAGGGCACCCTGCACTCGACCCCTGCGTTATCCCAGCGATGACCAGGGTCGGTGGCTCACCGGCTTGCGGAAGGGCAGCAGGATCTGCCGGCGCAGCACGTGGAAGTAACTGGCCGGCGTGGAGCAGTTAACCACGATCCAGTTGCAGTCGTAGAGCTGTCTCACCTCAAAGTCCTGCGTGAATGCCTGGAGGGACAGGGTGCAGCTGGGAGGGGACCTGCCTGTGGTACCCATATCGTGGCCTTGCCAGGAGTAGCAGCGTGTGGCCCTGTCCTGGGGAGGGGCGGGGAGCGGGCAGTACTCACAGGGTAGGCATCTGAGTCGTCATTGCTCATCTGCAGGAACCTCTCAGGCCTGGCTGAAGAGTGCTCTGGGCCCTGGAACAAATGCCAGATGGCCAGGCTGGCCAGAGTTCAGGGGGATTAGGGGTCTGTCACAAGAGATGGGGACCTGGGGCTCAGGGCAGGGTCTAGAGCGCTTCTGGAGGAGATGCCTAACTCCAGAATCTGAACCATAGGAAAAGCAAGGAATGTGGGAAGAGCAGGAAGGAGGGTCCAGCCAGAGCCAAAACGTGTGAGCACACAGGGCAGAAGGAAAAGTGAAAAGGCCAAGATGCTCTTTCTCTAGAAAGTTCTGCCTTGCAGCAGTGACCATTCGCTGAGTGCTCCCTGTGTGCCAGACATCGTTCTACAGACCTCACCCACATTATTCACTGTTCTGAGAGCAGCTCTGTAACGTAGATGAAGGTGAAGGGCGAAGACATTAAGAAGCAACCTCAAGGTTACTCAGTCAGAAAGGGGCAACTGCAAACCCAGGTCTGACTCCTCCTCCTACCCTCACCCACGTGGCTGCTCTGCTCCATAAGAGCAGCAGGACACCCCACGGTCCTCCAAGCTGGCTCCCCATGGGACAGGGGTGGCTGCCCCTCCCTTAGGGGCAAAGCCCCATGGACCCACAGCCACAGGTACCAGCCAGGCCAGCTCAGCTCCTCATCCAGCCTGGCTCCAGGTGAGAAGCCAGCTACCTCTACAACTGAGGGACCTTGGGCAGTCACAGGACTTCTCTCCTCGCATGTGAAACGGGAACAGAACCGATCTGGTGAGGATGCCACAGGATAATACATGGCATGGGAAGTGCCCAGCACCATGAGACCTAGCTCTGAGCAATGCTGATCAACCCCTGAATGTGTGACCAGTCCAAGCTGAGCAGGACATCCAGTCCAGCCAGGCAGTGACCAAGCCCCAGCCATGCTCTACCTGGTCAGGCCACACAGCCACCAGGGTGGGACCTCACGATGCACCTCCCTCCCCTCCCCTGATGACCTGCATATCCTCCTTCTCCCCCACCTGTGGCCCCTCCAACAACAGACGTTCAAATCTCAGCGGCTAGCTGTGTGACCTCAGGCAGGCTATTCTACCTCTCTGTGTCTCAGCTTCCTTATCTGGCAGTGGGAACAGGATCTGCCTCTTTAGGCTGTTGTAAGGATTGGAGGAGTTGATACACAGAGAAAGTTTTAAACGCACACAGCAGGCACGCGGACACGTCCGTTCCGTCTCTGACCTAGAGCAGTAGCATCATCACCTTCAGTAGTGCTGATGCAGACCCACGCAGGCCCACCCTGCGTCCTGTGGTTCCCAGGGGTTGGAAGGCACACAACCCCCTCAACTCTGCAAGCGGCCAAGGGTCCAGCCACCCTCTTCCAGGCCAGCCACGCCCTCCTGTGAGGCCCTCACCATGCCCTCCATGCCATGGGGCAGCAGCAGCACGATGCCATTGTGTCGCACCCACTTGGCCTGGCCCGTGCTGATGAACTGGTCGATGATGCACTGGGCCGTGTTGTGGAAGTCACCAAACTGAGCCTCCCAGAGGACCAAGGCGTTGGGGCTGGCCATGGCGTAGCCCAGCTCGAAACCTAAACAGAGGACACAGAGGTAGAGCCTGCCACACGCTGTCACCAAGGGCTGGGGCTCCGGCCAGCCCAGCCCGTCCTCACCCACTGTGCCTGCCCTGCCCATCCTTCCCTGGAGGCCGGAAGAGCCGGGGACTCCATGGGGCATGGGACATGGCATAGGACAGGCCCGGAGATGCCAACCTCAGCCCTGACCTCACATACAGCTGGCTTCAGCCTTAGCTAGACCAGGAGCCAAGTCCAAAGATACCCTGCAGAGGCCGCAGGGGCCACCTGCCAAGGAGTCCCTGCAAAATGAGCAGGGGTGCAGGACCAGCCCCAGAGGCTGCTCCCCAGAAGGGGTGGCCAGTATCGGGGGTTCCTGCTTCTGGGAGGAGGCAGGTTCAGAGGAAGCAGGCCAGCTAAAGGTTGAGCCAAGGGAGAGTTGAGGGTGTAGTCTGGGGAGCCAGAGCCTAGGAAGAGCCTAGCCTGAGGACAGGGCCTCTGGGTGCGGCGGCGCAGAAGACAAGGCAGGTGAGGAACGTGGAGGTGGCCAGGCCAGGAGGCTCAGGGCCAGCCAGCAGCAGCGGCCCCTAGAGGATTCAATGCAGTTTTTGTCTGGGCCCACTTATGCCACCCAGGGATAGGCTCTGGTATCCAGAGTCCCCATCCAGGCAAGACTGACCCTCAACTGGTCCTCTGAGGGCCAGATGGGACAGGACCACATCTCTGATGTGGCCTCAGGTCGAGGCTGCCCAACCACTGTCCCTCAGGGCTGTCCCATGAGCCAGGTCCACCCGGGGCCCTCCAAGCTCCTTCAGCCCCTGCCACCTCCAGACCGTGGTAGAAACAACAAAGACAAGATGCCCTGAGGGGCCAGACCCTCTTTGAGCTGCAGGCAGAGCTCTGACCCACCCAGGACTCCGTACTCCGAGAGGGAGCTGTTACACACGGTATAGGGGGCCTGGTCAGGCCACAGGTGGTTCATCGGGACACACGTCCTCCGGTCGACGTCCTGATCATGGAGAACGTGGTGCCTGTGGCTGGAGAGAGACAGACCAGGAAGCGGTGGGAGGCGGCGGACTGGCCAAGACACCTGCAGTGCCCCACGGGCTGGCGACCGCCGGACAGCCAGGGCCATCCGGCCTCTCCTCTGGGCAGCCTCCCCTCCCAGCAGCACCTGCCTCACACACGCCCTGAGGGTCTTGGAGCACAGACAGAAGAGTCTCAGCTTCCTACATAAGGAGGGTCCCATGAGACCGGCCATGCCAACCTCCATACTCCAGGCCCTGGGTGGAACCTGGGGCCCTAGGAAGCCATACTCCAGGGGCATTGTCCCCCTGCCCACCCTGCTAGCTCCCAGGATCACAGGAGACAGGAACTGCAGCACATAAGGAGGGGCCCCTGGCTGAACGCGAAGCCTCGTGAGGACTGACGTGCAATGCAGGGTGCAGCAGAGTGGCCCCCTGAGCCCTGGCTGAACAGGGCCAGCAGTGATGAGGGACTGGGACAAGGGAGGCATAGACAGCCTATTGAATTGTGGAAGCCACATCTCCAGGACTCACTAACATGGCAGAGAATGAGTTGAGATCCCAAACATCTGGGGTCCCAAACATCTGGAGTCCCAAACAGAGGAAATGTGATGGGGACAGCCAACAAGTGTAAAGTCCTCATCTGAACTCTAAACTGCAAACAAGAAAGATGGCAGTGGGGAGTTGGCTTGACAGTAGTTCAAAGGGAAACAAAGGATCTTGAGGACCACTGATGACCAGAAGACTTGACATCAACCAAGAGCTTACGCAGAGCAGTCAGGTCTGCATGCTGGCCCCATGGGGCAGAGAGGAGGCCAGGAGCTTTCAGATGGCCTGGCTATCTGAATAAATATTTCTTTGAGCTGTTCTCCATTTGCTGAATCATAGGTGTTCCACATCTATTCAAAGGGCTCAAACAGCCAATCAACTGTTTTAATCCCTTCTGACTCTGAGATTTTCCTTCCTTAGTTTTGAATGGTGGAGCATGGGGGTAGAAATACCATGAAATACCATGTTCATCTCCTCAGTGAGGCACGGATGCAGCTCATTATAGCACCTGGTCCGACAAGGAAAATCCTTTGAGGAAGTTCAGCAAAACACACAATGAGCAAATCAATCTGTGGACACTGGAGTTAACAATCACTCGAATTGCCAAGTTATTAACCTGTCATTCCTGAAACGTACCCAGCCTTCAAGCCTGGGAGGCCGATGAGCAAACAGTGATTAGGATACCAGTGAATTTCACGCTCAGGAGTGTGTATAGAGCAATGTGTGCCGATTTCCAGTGGCCCTGGGCCTGTCCTTCATTTGCCACAAGTTGCTGGAGCCATGTGGAGGCAGCTGTCCTGCCAGTGGGTGTTGGGAAAACAAAAGTGGGCCTTTCCTGCACGGTGGTCAGTGGTTTCTGTTTTTCCTCCAGACCATAACACTCAGCCAGGGATTGGAAAAAAAAAAATCAGTTCTAAGAAGCTTTCCTCTTAGCCTTCATTGAAATGATCATCCAAAGTCCCTGGGCCAACTGAGAGACCCCCAGCACAGCTGAACTCTCAGCTCTCCCAAGCAGCAAGGCTAACGCCCACGGGGCCTGGGCTCCTCCAGCCCCTAGCCTCACCTGAACGTGCCCCTCTCCACGTCCTGCCCACTGAGCCGCACGTGGATGCCCTCCTTGAGCAGGGAGCCGAAGGCCATGTACTCTGCCAGCGCCCAGTCCACCGTCCTCTTCCTGGTCATGTCTGCACGGCCCCGCAGGATTCGAGAGAGGCCTGAGGGAGGGAAGGGCCAGCCTGAGGGGTGCAGGAGCTTGGCCACCTCGCCTGGGACAGCTGTGGTCCCCAGGCCCCACGCCAGGTGTGTGCATATTCATTGTGTACCCTCCCCACAGGCCAGGGGCCTGGCAGGGCGCAGGGGACCCTCCTCCAGCCCCACCACTCCAGCCAATGTACTCGGCTGGCCGCGCGTTTGTTCCCACTGCCTCTGTCCCTGCGGGAGGGAGGAGGTGCCACTAGCTGAGCGTCAGCCACGTGCGTGTGCCACACGCGCTGAGCAGGGGACACTTCTCCAATGAAACGCAGGTACCGACTTCACTGCCTTTCAGATGAGAAGACGGGCTCAGAAGAGGAAAGTCACTCACTCACCCTCACACAGAAGGCGCTTGGATCTGAGCCCAGGCACCTGGCCCAGGCTGGCGTGCCGTCGGCCCCACACCCACACAGACCTGCCGTGACTGCACACAGCCGGTGCCCCAAGACACCTGGGCCCCAGAAGTGGCGGGATCCTCCTGGAGCACCCACAGCCTGCTCAGAGGGTGCAGGGGGCCCTACTACCACCACGGGGGCTCTTCAGGCTGCCTGAGTGGAGGCCACAATGGCTACAGCCAAGAAGCACAGCCAGTGGCCAGCTACTAGACCAGGGTCACCCTCTATCATCTGTCCAGTTTGGCACACTTGCCCCCCAACATTCTAGACCCAACTGCCCCCTCCACGGGAAGCCTTTTTTTCCTGCCCTCCTCCTGTCTGATCCAGGGGTACCCCTAACAAAGGCACTGGGGAAACCCAAGGTGTCCATGGAGGCCTGTGAGCGGCACTCACTGGGGAGCATGGCATCCACATCTGTTCACCTGAAGAGTTATTATCACAGATCCCTCACGGGCATGAAGGAAGCACAGAGAGCTCAGCTGGTCTGCCCACAGCCAAGCAGGGATGAGACTGGGCCTCCCTGACTCCTGACACCACTTTCTTGGGGCCTGATGTCTGGGACAGTGGCCCATGCCAGACAGCAACCTCACCCACGTGGATCTTAAAGTCCTCCAGGGGCACAGAGCTGGCCACTTCACCAATGTGGGTCAGCGTGTCCTCAGGAACACCTGTGGCTGGGCACGTCATGCTCTTGGGCTCCCCATCCATGTTGAAGAAGCCTGAGAGGGCAGAGACTCTGTGACTTTTGGGAGGCAGTGGGGCCTTAGTTCCCCTGACCAGCCCATCTCCCTAGGCCTGCCTCTCCCACAGCCCCAGGGGGCTCTCAGCCACACGCCGCTCACTCACCAGGCCAGGGAGAGTCCAGCCAGTGCTTTATATGCAGGATTTTTTTATCCTTGGACCTGCCATACGCCTCCTCACAGATCCGATCATATTTGGCGATTTCTTCCTGAAATAAGAGTGAAGGCCTGGATTGAGGCAATGATGCCCTGGGCAGTCACAGGCTGCGTGACTGGTCCTTCTGACCATGCTCTAGAGGAATGGTCTTCCCCTAACCCAGAGGGACCTTGATTGATTTGATTTAGTCGATAAGTCGTGTCCGACTCTTGCGACCCCATGGACAGTAGTCTGCCAGATTCCTCTGTTCATGGGATTCTTCAGGCAAGAATACTGGAGTGGGTTGCAATTCCCTTCTCCAGGGGATCTAACCAACCCAGGAATCGAAGCCGGGTCTCCTGCATTGCAGGCAGATTCTTTACCAACTGAGCTACCAGGGAAGCCCAAGAGGGACCTTATGGCCAGAGTTTAAAGTCCCAGAGTTCCGGGGATCCTGGAAAGAGTCCATGGGATTGCACTCGGCAAGGGACTTGTGGGAGCCCAGGAAAGACTCACGGTCTTTGCTCTCGGAGCACCTGACAGAGGGAGGGCCAGCATATCCACAGAGAACACTGGGGACAACCCGGCTCAGGGCCGCCTCCCACAGGAAGCCTTCCTGGACTCCTGCCTTGGGTGGGCTTCCATGCATCGCCACACTGACTGCATCCCACCGGGCTGTAAGTGTCTTTGGTCCTCTGTCCCCCTGGATAACCGGGGCCATCGCCAGCCCCCAGCCCTGGGCTGGTAACATCAGCAGCCCCTCAGAGTCTCGGCTCCAGCAAGGTGCTGACGGGGCCCACCTCAAACTCCTGCAGGGTGACCGTGCCCTCAGCGATGAGCTTGTCCGCGTACTTCTTCAGCACAGGCACCTGTCTGTGGATCTGCTTATACATGAGAGGCTGCGTGAACATGGGCTCGTCCATCTCGTTGTGGCCACGCCGGCGATAACAGACCTGCAGGGCAGAGGGTGGGTCCCCAGGCCCAGGCAGTGTGGCTGACACAGTCACTGCCCACTGGGGCACACCTGGAAGGCCACACCCTTCAAAACCTCACCAGCCCTCATGATCACCCGTCACCAAATGCCCCCGCCAGGCCTCTGCAGAGACTGTGCCCAGTGGCACCCAACCTGCTGCCCAGCCGTGACCGCTGAAGATGCTGCAGCCCTGGCGAGCTTGGCACAGCAGGGACAGCTGAGCCCACCGAGCCGGGGCCCCCCTCACCCACCAGGTCTACCACGACGTCTTTATTGAAGGTGTTCCTCCACTCAGCTGCCACGCTGCACACGTATATCACAGCCTCTGGGTCATCTGCATTCACGTGGAAGATGGGTGCATTGACCACGCGGGCCACGTCGGTGGGGTACGGAGAGGAGCGGGCCATCCGGGGGTCCGTGGTGAAGCCAATCTGCAGAAGCAGGAAGAACTGAGAGCTGGACAGCTACAGCTGCCTGGAAGGCCGGGGGTCCGGCGGCTGGGGAAGGGGTGCCTTTGCCTTGAGGTCCATCAGGCGTGGCCGGGAGGTGATGGGGACATGACCAGGTAACAGTGGGTGACCTTGAAATCACGGAGACAGCAGCACCACCAGGCGAATCACACCCGCTCTTTCTCCTGCAATCATCTGTATACAGTGGGAGCAGGGAGCCCAAGTTGGGATAAAACCCAGTCTCACCAATTACTAACTATACAACCTTGGGCCAGGCACTTAAACTCCCAAAGCCTCGGTCTCCTCATTGATTAAAAGGGCTCATTAAATTCCTACCTCACAGGGTTATACTGTGAAGATTAAATGACTTAAATGACTATGCAAATAAAGCCATTAACCCAGGGCTTTACAGGTTCAGAAGAGCTGTCGTTAACCACAGTTGCCTTAAAAGCAAAAGCTGTGAGAGCCGTGTTCTAAGACTGGGTCACATGGAGCTAAAGGCAGCATCTGATTTTATATGTGCAGCCTCTGGGGTAGGTGCTGGTTATACCCATCTTCCTCTGTCCCGACAGCTTTATCATATATATGTGTGTGTGTGCCCACATACTTGGGGACGCGGGAGAGAAGGACAGAGAGATAGATACACACAGAGACACACACACAGATGTACACTCCTCCCATTCCACAGACCAGGAAACCAAGGCTGAGAGATCAGGCACCTCGCTGAAGGCACACTCTGCTAAGTGGCAGAGCAGTGGGCTTAGAAGCAGGACTGTCCCACTCTTCTCCTCAGAGTGCTGCCTGGACCAGGAATAGGTAACACTGCCAGGGCCAGCATGCAGTCCTGGCTCTCACCTGGTTGTTGACGACAACGTGCACGGTACCGTTGGTGGTGTAAGAGGGCAGATCGCTCAGGTGGAAGGTCTCATAGACCACGCCCTGGCCAGCAAAGGCAGCGTCCCCGTGGACCAGGATGGACATGACCTGCAGGACAGGGTATCAGTCAGGAGGCCCCCCCCATGCTCCAGCCTGTGCCGCCCAGCCCCAACCCTGAACCTTGGAGTCTACCCCTCGGAGCTCACCCCTCAGGAGCCCGGCCCACAGAACCCAGGTCCTCAGGGCCCAGGAGAGCTCACCTTCTTGCCCTGGGCGTCCCCGCGGTAGAACTGCTCCGCCTTCGTCTTCCCCTGCACCACGGGGTCCACAGCTTCCAGGTGGGAGGGGTTGGCCACGAGCGACAGAGTGATGTTCCTGTTCGTGACACGATTGATCCGCTCGTGGTACATGCCGAGGTGATATTTGACATCTCCAGAACCCTGAAGGTTGAGGTGGCCTGTGATGAAGTCCCCACCATCCCAGACATGCAAGTCCACAGCGGGGCTGGGGCATCCCCTGGAGTCTGCTCCCTGGGAAAGTCGTGCTGTCCCTGACCCACGCCTGCATTCCTCCCCCAACCCTGGCACACGCCCTGCTTGTCTTCCAGCTGCTCTAAGAAAAGCCGGCGGGTTCCCTGGGTCGTGATCCCTCATCAGAGCCCCTGCACATTATCAGCAACCATACTCTCCGCATGAATGATGGCAGAGTTGGGGATGGGTAAAGCACCCTTAGGACGGGGCCAACCAGCGACAGTGAAGGCCAAGAAATGAAGGACAGCTCTTAACTGGAGTTAAGACCATGGGCCAGGCCTCTGGAAAAACACTGGAGCAGGACCCCTACTAAATTCCTTTCACCAAAGTAAGCAAGAATGTGCACACGGCAGACAAAACACAGTAGCAGGGAAACATGACACATTTTATGATCTTAGAGCGAGGAGTCTTTCTAAACAACACACAAACCTCAGAAGCCACAGAGGATAAGACAGCCAAAATCTAATATATTTGTCAAGGGGGAAGAAGATTCACGCACAGTATTAGGGGGCAAAAAAATCAGGCTGGGAAAATATCTATCACACAAATGCAAGCAAAGGGCTAACTCCTTCAATACGTAAAGCACTTTTCACCAAGACCCCAGGGAAAAATAAGCACAAGCCAGGAAAAGGAATTTACAGGAAAAGGCATACATGGTTTAAAAACATGTGAGAAGACACTCAAATTCATAGCAGAGAAATATGTTCAAATGCAGTCACTCCTGGACCCATCACATTGGCAAAGATGGAAAGGGTGGATGGAGTCAGGGAAGGGGGGCGTGGCCTGGGACTCGCACACAGTAGGCAGACTCGCCGCCGTCTGCAAGCTGTTTGGAGGGCAATTCAGTCCTGCCTCCTCAGCTTCAGCCACGGCATTTCTCAGACACTATCTAGAAATGCACACAAATATGTGCAAAAACACTCATCCCACCACCTAACGCTCATCAACAAGAGACGGTGGAAACCAGAGGGGCATTAGAAGCCCGGGGAGCTTGGCGTGCAGCTCTAAAATAGTGGCGGTTCATTAAGGGAAAACAGCAAGGCGCCCAGCGGCGTCTCGAGCTGCTCCCCTGGCCTCTTACAAATAAAGCTGTGCTGGACGCCTACATGCGTTTGCACTGCGTGGAACGTTTCTGGAATGTTCCACCTTAACATGAAAACTGACCACAGCAGAGCCTCCGGGGAGCAGGAAAGCAGCCTCAGAAGGGAAACTTACTCTCACTAGGAAATCTTTTCTTCAAATGATGCTCACATTGTTTTTTCAATTAAGAAAAAAGTAAATTTGTTTAAAGAGCTCTTTGGCCAGGTTTTATAGTTCACTCATGTCATCTGTAATTGCTCACAACCTATTCTGGGACCAGGAATTTTTATCCCCATTTTACAGGAAAGCAAAGTGAGACTCAGAGAACGGAGGTGCTTGAGCAAAATGGACATGATGGTGGAAAGATCCTGAGTTGGGAGCCAGCAGATATGGATTCTAGTCCTGCTCTGGTCTAACGTGCTGGATGGCTCTAGAGCAGTCATTTAACGTGGCTCATTTTAACAAAGCATCCTCCAGTGCTGGGTGCTGAGGCTTCGGGGTAAGGTCCCTGCCCTCACCTTGCTACCAGCCTGGATGGGAAAACAGACACACACACACACACACACACACACACACACACACACACAGAACAGAAAAGGCCAGAGCAGACACAGTTCTTCAGGCAAAGGGAGCACAGAGGAGGCACAGACAGCTGTCCTGCCTGGAGGACCAGGAGAGCCATCAGACGGGGTGATGGGCAGGACGTGAAAGAGACAGCGAGAGGAAGAGAAGACGGCAACGTGGCTGAGGGCCCAGCACGCACAAAATCATGGGATACGCGGCCTACATGACACGTAAACATACCAGGAAGTGGGTGAGGGTGGAAAGCTGTACCCTCTGCTCATCAGTGGGCACAGGAAACTGTCCTGACCTCCCAACACTGTGCTGGGCAAACAAGCGAGTGAGGAGTCCTTACGGGCAGGCAGGGCTCTGGGCACAGAGACACAGCCACAGGGGCTGAACTGAGTAACTTCAGGCACTCCCCTGCACCTCTCTGGGCCTCAGTTTCCTTGGCTGGAGATAGCAGGTTGGCCCAGATCATCCAAGGATTCTCCTAGTTATCCGAGATCAGAGCACTTGGTTCCAAGGCACCTCAGGAGCCTCACATTGACACCCCCGGCCTTTCTCCCACTCTTCTGCATGTCTGTCCATCTCCCAAATACCCAGCTCTCCAGGGGCTCTGGTGCCCACACTTGGCACCCACCTCGTCCGCCGCCTCCAGCTTGGGATCAAACTGGCAGAAGATCTGCTCCAGGTCCTTGCGAATAACGTTGGCCAGCACATTCAGCCTGCCCCTGGGGCCAGAGGGGACAGGGCTCTCACCTGGCACAGAGGCCACTTCCCTCAACACACCCCAGCATAATCATGCTCCCTGTCCACCTGCCACGCAGGAACAGCGTGGGCATTGGGACCCCAGCCCTCTGACCCTGTCTCAATCTGCAAGGCATGTGAGCAGCTCCAGCTGGCCAGCTCTCCCTGGCCAGCAGACACCCACACCCCTCAGACTCAGGAGGCCTTCATGAGCAGGGAGCCACCCAGCCTCATGGCCAAGTGTCCACTCACCCCCTCCCTGACCCCAAAGCTGAGCCCAACCCAGAATCTTGATCCCAACCTGCTAACACAACGCAACCACTCCCACACGGCTCGCCAGCCCAGCCTAGCAGCATCTTGGAGCAGGATACAGAAGAGGTGACATTTCTGCCCTTAGGAGTCACCAGAGGGCCTGTCCAGACGAGCTTAGGTCTGGTGGGTGGGAGGGGGTGGTCCAGGGGGGTTGTGGGGAAGCAGCTAGGTCCAGGGATTCTCCAATCCAGCCTGAACTTCCCATCATGGGGCAATATATGCAGGGGTGGACACCAGCCTGAGGCAGGCACAAGGCGTGACTCAGAACTCACTTCCACAGCCCAGCAGCAGACGCCAGCCCTAGGCCTGCGCATACTCTGGTGTGACCTCTAGCCCCACAGGGCCCTATGACAGAAGGGCAGCCCTCTTCCGGTGGGCTTCTCTCTTGTTCTGTGGAGGGAGGGCTGTATGGACACAGGAACCAGATGAACACCCCTCAGCCCCTTTGGGGAAAGCCCTCAAGTCTCAGAGTCCCCTTCTCAACCATGGAGGCTTGGCCGAGGGCAGTCCTTGGCCCCGAGAAGCCTCCTCAGGCCAGGAGCCCGTGCAGCGCCAGCGCGGCCCAGCACCGTTCTCTCCCCACCCCCCACAGTTCTACTGAAGCCAAGCCGTCCTGAAACCACGGGGTCCTCTCTGCTCCCTCCAGGGCACAGAGCCTGTGAGACAAAGCCTGGACTCCTGGCAGGCCAGCCCACAGATGGGGACCCTCCTCACACTTCATCGTGATGCCCCAGTGCTGAAGCAGTAGGGGACTGGCCCCCTGTGAGTGGCTGGAAATGGGCATGGGAAATACCGAGGCTTTGCCCCTCAGACAGACAGCATGTCCTGTCCCTGCCCATTCAGCAGGACCCCTGGCCACCCTGGCTATATTCCTCATTATCCCACAGGCTCCAGCTTAGAGGTAACTGCCCAGTGGCCAGGCCAACCTTCCAAGTCTTTATCAAAGTCCCAGGGAAATGAGTGGTCAGCTAGCAGCCAGGGAAAGAGACATTCAGCTGACCTCCAGAGACCTCCCACCAGGTGAGGCCAACCCAGGCCCACGTGTCCAGGCTCTGCCCTCACTTTTCTGGGCTGTGCCACTCCACAGGAACCTCAAGTAGCATGACATAGCCCCTTCTGTCATCTCAGTATTGCTGGGGATGGTGGCAGTGTGGTGAGAAACTGAGCCCAAGAGAACCCGGTTCCAGAGGCTTTGGCCACACGCTCAGCTCTTCCTGTGATGAGCAAGCCAGGGCCCAGGGACTCAGAACTTTCCAGAACCCTTTGCCTCTACCCCTAGGTCCCAATAACACCCCTACTCTGACTTTCAAAGCCTCACATCCATCTCAGCTTGCTGGGCCTGGGGGAGAAGCACAAGGCTGAGGCAGGGAGGACCCACCTGTGGGGCATCCCCAGGATGACGTTCTCGATCCCCATCTCACTGGATTTGTCGATGATAGTCTTCAGGGCCGGAATCATGACCTCACAGCCCTCCAGGCCAAACCGCTTCTCTGAAGACCACTTCCTGGCCAGGAAGTCTTCAAACCTGCTTGGGGAGGGGAAGAAAAGGGTGGTGAGGCAGGGGCTCGTGGGGGCTATTCCTGAGGGCTTGGAGTAGGGTGCCAGGACAGAGGAAGCTACGAAGTCACATCTCTCTGCACAGTCCAGGGCCTGGCACAGACACCATGATGCCCCACCAGCAAGGAGCATAGGTCTGGGGGAGGCTGAGGCTCCTCCCAGCTTAACCAGAGGCCTCTGGCTGCATCCATTCCCGGGAACCACCTTCTCTTCCCCTTCCAGTCAAACTGCTGCAACTAGCCATCCCACTGTTCTCGGCTCGCTGCCCTCCAGCACACATGTGCCCTGGAGCTCTCTCATCATGTTCCAAAGACCTCCTCACGGCTCAATTCAAATTCCAGCCCACATGTCACTGCTCAGGGAGCCACTTTATTCCCAGCAGCTGGGTCAGGGGCTCCGCCAGGGCCCCACAGTCCTGGGTAGATCCAGCTTCACAGAAGTCCAGCCCTGCCCTACCTGCAGGAAGTCCCTGCTACACTCACTCCACGCAAGGACATCTTTATGTCACTTCCATCCTTGTTCAGTGTCATGATCTCCTGGAGCCCCACCCAGCCCTGCCTTCACTTGCCAGGTACCTCCTCATCAGCTAGGGCTTGGGATGTCTCAGACAGCCCTGGAGCAGGCCCCCCAGCCACTGGGGCTTCCCAGGGAGGTGCTGGGGGCCCGACCTCATGGAGCGCACTAGCCGGGCCAGCAGGGTCCGCTTCTCCTCGCTGGAGAACTGCATCACGCCCGGGGTCTCGAACTTCTGCCGGATCCACTGGCACTGCTCCACATCATTGATGAACATGAACTCCAGACCAATGTGCTGGCAGTATGTGCTCTGTGGGGACAGGGGAGTACTCCACAAGGAGCCAGGAAGAAGACGGACAGCCTCAGGGTCTGGAACAGGAAAGGCAGTGCCCTCCCTCCCTCTAAGGCACGCTGGAGAGCTTCATCAGGTGTGCCCGACACGCCTGCCAGTGCTCACCTCCAGGCGCCTTATGATCTCCCGTAGAGAAAGGGTGTTTTCGGAGCCTCCAATAAAAGTGGTTGTGGGCAGCTGGAACTCCTTATCCAGGTCAGCCTCCCTCAGGTTGTAGAAGGCTGGGAGGCCCATGGGGCAAAGTCCAGCAGACAGGAGAGAGGGAGGTGAGGCGCAGGTAAGCCTAGCTGCATCCCTAGACCTCCTAACAGTGCCCCCAGCACCCTCCCACCACGTCCAGCCTAAAGGTCAAGGGCCTCTGTCCGCAGCGCACAGGGCGTGAGAGTCAGAACCGAGCTTGCCATCACAAGGATGAGCCTAGACAGGTGTCTCACACTTGCTGAGTGGGTGCACCAGCTGGGGAGGATGGAGAGCCCTCCCTTGCAGGGACCCGACGCATAGATGGGCGAGGGTCAGAAGAAAGCCTCTCAGGCTGATGGCTAAGACCCGAGACCCAGGGGCACCGCAGGCTCAGTGCCCCTCACTAGGCACAGGCATCAGCTGGCTCGCGTTGCCAGGGCAACAGGAGAGGGTGTCGATTCTCACCCAGTTTATCGATGGTGGTGATTAAGTCTGAGGGCACGAAGGAGTCCAGGTCCGCATCCAGAATGCCCAGGGGGTCCAGCTGGGCCACATGGTGGCCCCGGATCTGGAGAGGAGAAAAGGCCAAGGCAGAGTGGAGCGCAGCCTGGCAGACCCCCACCAAGACTGAGACTCTGGGCCCCTCACTTCTGGCTTCAGAATTTCAAGTTTCCACATTCCCAGCACCCAGGCCTTAGCAGGCCTGTGAAACCCCAGCACAGCAACTGAGGCGGCAGGAGCTCACCTCGGTTTAAAAGTACATCGTGCAGTTTTCAGAAACAGGAAAGAACGCATACACAAAAATAATTACCATGGTACTATTAGTAATTGCAAAATTCGAAAACTTCCCAAATGTCCATCAGCAGGACGCTGACAAATGGAAATGGGAAATTCATGCAGGCACAGAGTTGCTCAAAGGAATAGGAAAATTCCTAACTGCTACAATAAGATTGTCTCCACAAAATATTCTTAAGCAAAAAAGCAAATTACATAAAAATGTTTGTGATAAACTACCTATCATCTATGAAAGGAAAGACAAGAGCAAATATATGGACTTGCATTATTTGTATCCATTTGAATGTCTACAAATAAATGTGTGCATTAGAAAAATATGTAGTAAAATAATAAAGCCAAAAAATAAGAAAAATTATTACCTACAGGGAAAGGACAAAATAGGGCAGAGTGTCAGGGCTGGAAGCTAGACTTTTAAGACTATATCTTGCCTTTGGAATCTTATAAATATTTTATATCACTATAAAACAAAATTAAGAATTCTGTAAAGCAATTATCTTCAATTAAAAAATAAATTTTTTAAAAACAAAATTAAGTTTTAAAAATTGAAAGTAATATAAATGAATTAATGTATCCATTTTGTGGCATAACTATATAGAGAGGAATGATTTCAATTGACTAACAGAATGCTCCCCAAAGGCAAACAGGACTGCAGAAATGAAAAGATCATAAATTCATTTATATTACCAACCAGCAGTGGTAGTACTAGAATTCTATTCTTACCTTGTCATGTATGGATTATGAGAAAAATCAAATAAGTCATTGTATTGCATCTTTGAGAACCTCTATTTTTTATATTTTTAAAAGGAGATGGTGATATAAGATTGATGAGGTCAAAGACAAACCCTAAGCCCTATATTTGACGTGTATAGAAGCATCAGTACAAACCTATAAAGTATGGTATCTTTAAAAAAAACTATGTATTTCCTGTCTCTAACCATCAAAAGAACCCAAAAGTCACATCCAGACCAATAACAGCAAATACTCCCTCACTCCCTGGAGAACTGGCTTATTAGAAATGTATGAGATGAGCTCAAATCATCTTATCCCACCAAACACCACTGAGGCTGGGAATAAGGACACATTTTGAGCAACAACAAGGAGAATATCTGTAGCAGACTGAAACTCATCAAATGTGTTTAAATCCATGCATTCATATCATACTAAGAAAAAGAAGAAAAACCCTTATTTGCCATATTTGGAAGATGCTAGGGAACCAAATCATAATTTTGAAAATCCATCAATAAAAGGGAAAAAAATCAAGCACTGATTCTACCCTCCCTATACAATTTGTACTTGAGGCCAAATGGAGCTAACAAAGCAAAGTTTCTCCCCACGGAAATATTCCAGGTACCAAACAAAGACAGAATTAGACTATCACCACTTTTACCGCTCCTAATGACTTAATGCATCCAGGAAATAATTACCCTTAGCCGCTAACTGATGAAGTGCCATCACCACCAGGAAGCTGATTTGCAACAAAGAAATCAAATCTGTGTTGGGTCAAGCACCTAGATACAACCACCACTTTACAGAAATTACATGGGGCAAAGGATCAGACAAAGTGACACCATGCGGATGCAATCAGCAACATCCAGACTCAAGAAAACTCTACAGGACAAACAAGGAGCACAGAAGAAATGGAGAAGGGCCTGCGGAGCAGAGAGCAAGAGCTTAAGAGCCATGTCAACATCACAACCGGTGGCTTTATCTGAATCTCGATTCAAATAAGCAGAAAAAAGACATCCTAAGACAAACAGGCACAAATGAATACCAACTGGGTATCTGATGACATTAAAGATTATTACTATTTTTAGCAGTGATAATGCCATTATGTATATTTGTAAAGTTTTAAAGGAGACTTTATCTCTGGAAATACATGCTGAAACGTTCAATGAATGAAATGAAATGACATCTAGGATTTGCTTCAAAATAATCAGTGGCCTGTGGGTGGAGCGGGAGGTGGGTCACATGAATCAAGAGCGGCACTGTAATGATGGGCTTGAGGGTTTGAGACATGATTCTTCTACATTCTATACATTTGCAAATAAGCAGCAGCTTGGGTTTTTTTCAGAGATGTATGCAGGTGAGTCAAACCAGAGCTCAGCCCCGAGCTGGCCTGTGAGGCGCTGCAGCCCACCCCGTAAGTACTCACCATCAGGCAGATTTTTATCAAGCCAGTACCAAGTAACCTTCCTGAATCCAGAGACCAACCTGCTGGAAGGACCCTGGTGCTGTGATCTCAGACGACGAAAGACCACAGACCCGCTGCAGAACTGAGACTATGCTTGGAAGATAAGGCCCTCAGGCCGCACTCTGAATGATACCTTATATTTCATATAAAGTTTTATGTTCCTTGTTCTTCTTTTTCAAAGTCAACAGTTAGATAGCTTCCTGCCTCTTAGCCAGCCAAGACAAACATCATTACAACCAATGCTATTTGCTCCCAAGTGGCCCACGATCCATGGGTCCTGAGGCCAATAGGGGAGCCTGATCCTGTGCACTGTCCCTCTTCTGCCCCAGCACAGCTGGCATGCCCTGGGTGGGCAGCTGCCAACCCACGCAGAGTGCCTCATTCAGAGGCAAGGCGCCCTTTCCATTTGCTAAGGCCTCCCTTTCCCCCCAAGTTCCTGCAGTGACTTGTGTGACACCCTCCCACTGAGTCTCTGCCAGGATGCCCTTACCCTTCCTTCTGCATGTCTTCAAGACAAGTTTCTCTTATGAAATACCTTCTGCCGCCAATTCCCAGAGAGATCCTAAATGATTACATTTTTATGGAGTGAACACCCAGAACAGCCCTCCAATTAGTACTGTTGAGTCAAGACCAAGAATAGGGAACATCATCAGGACTCTTTGACATAGCGGGGGCCGAGCCTGGGAACCCAGCCACAGGGAGCCTAAGTCTCCAGGACAGAGCAACTGATGGGTGGGAGAGCTGCTTAATGAACTATTCATTTATTCATTCATTCGTTCCACACACACTAGTTAAGCACCTGCTGGACATCAGCCCTGTCCTCTTGGAATGCCCAGTCAAGAGGAGAAAACGGACATTAACAAGGATCAGTGTATTCATCTTTCATTCAACACTCACTGAAACTGATCACTCACTAAGTACCCCCACCCCCAGGTACTGGGGCACAGTGGTGTGGGAGATAGCTAACACTCCATGAGAAAGACCACTAACAAACAAACCAGTCCGCACAAAAAATGAAGGGAGATGGCAAGCGATGTGAATGGTAATGTGGCAAAGAGCAGGACGGGGAGTCAGAGCCACCCACAGAGGGCTCGGAGAAGGGCTCCGAGGTGGCGCGGAGCTGAGCCAGTCTTCTTGTTATCAGCACCTGCCCCACCCAGGAGCCTGCGCCCTCCCAGTCACTCACCTGGTAGGCCCGGATCAGGGACTGCACAGCCAGGTGGTCTTCCACCAGTTTACTGGTCTTGGTCCGGCTGGATGCTGCCAGTCTCTTTTCAGAGACGACAGAAAGGGGCTGGGGCTGAGCCAGGATGTAAGAGGCTTCCTCACTGGCTTTCCGGAAGAAGCTGTCCCAGGACTGGATGGGGGCAGAAATAAGAAAACAGCCAAGTTAGGGACTGAGAGTAGTTGGGACCCCAGGGGACATGGTCTTCCTTCATCACCATAGCTCTCAGGACCTTCCTAAGACCCTGTCCAGAGATCCCTCTCAACCAGCCCAGGCCCCCATCCAGAGCTCAGATCTCTCCAGGACCCAGCTTGGTAGAGGGCTGGCAGGGGAGTTATAAGTTGTGATCAAGGGGCTTCAGGCATGAAAGATACTTCTATCCCTGGGGGAAACATGCCCTCACACACTGGGGTTAGAGGCAGCCTTTGTAGAGGGCAATCTGGCAGGCAGGTCCTCAACACTTTCAATGTATGTATCTTTTGAACCAGAAATTCCACTGCCAACAATTTATTCTACAGATGTACTTGGACAGGTGTGTGCCTACAGGTACAAGGATGTTCCCCGCAGGAAAGTTGATAAAAATGGCAGCATAAAAACAATCTAAGTGGTGCTCAATATGAAACCATTTAAATAAATGGTAAATTTAGATTCTGGAAGATTTTGTTTTAAAAAAAGATGCATCTATTATTATGGCTGTGGAATATTGCCAAGATATGTTGTAAAGGAACAAAACAGAAGAGGATGCATGGTTTGCTAGTCTTTGTGAAGAAACCAAAAGCAGATGGACAAATGCACCAGCACCTCTGTGTCCCAGCAGAACACACGTGGAAGAGCTTTCCTTGGCATCCTCTCACACGGTACTGGTGGGAGAATAAGATGGCACGCACCCTGTGGGAAGCAACTGGGCAACATCCATCAAAATTATGTGTCCAGACGCCCTCTGACGCAACAACTCCACTTTGTGGAATTTATCCCATGGTGAGCTGCACACACTCAAGGTGACGAACGCACAAGATGACGCAGTACAGCGCCAGGCTTGGCAGCCCGAGACTGGAGGTGAGCCAGATGCCCGTCCTTGGGGATGGGTGTGGCCCAGCCATCCAAACAGCGGAATACTACGCAGCTGGGGAAAAAACGAGGCTCTTAAGGTGCTGACATTGAAAATCTTAGAGATGCATGCTGAATGGAAAAAGCCTGCAGCAAAACGGTGGACATTACATGTCATTTATTTGTGTAAAGGTGAGGGAAATCCAGAATTATGTTTGCAATAAGTTTATCTAAAGAAAATCTGAATAGATACAGAAGAAGTTAAGAATAGGCTGGGGACCAGACAGGTAGGAATAGAGCAGATGGAATGGGAGGAAGGCTTTCACTGTAGAACTTAGTACTTTTTGTCCTGAGTCATGTGAGTGTATGACTTTCCTCTGAGGACTGTGAATGGACAGAGAGCAGCTTCACTTTTTACTTTTGCCCTGGCAGCTGATTTTATTTTTTCATTTTCATTATTATTATTTTTTTTACCATCAGTGTGTACTTATTTCACCGGCTCAATATATACATAAAAACACTCATGCTCCTAACGACATAACAGGGGCCACCTGGCACAGTGCAGTGTGACAGAGGGGAAGGGGCAGCTCTCAGAAACAGGGTGTCTGAGCAGGGCATCATCTGGGCGTCTCAAGCCAGACCCCCGACCACTGGCTGGTTCCGCAACAGCAGAGCAATGAGCTTTCCTCTCCTAATATGAGGACCAACTCTTTTACAAACGAAGACATGGTGGACCTCAGAGGCAAAGAAACTTACCCAGGGTCACTCAGCAGGCAAGTTGCTTCTCCCCACTGCCCCCTCCACGGCCCTCAGGACCTTCTCCCCCACACAGAGGGGTGCCAACCTTGTGAACACTCTGGGGGTTTTCCAACCAGGCGAAGTACATCTCCTCCATATAACTGGAACCACCTCCAGCTCTGCTGCTTGTGAAGGGAGCTGGTGGCCCAGACGACCTGCTGCACCAGCTGAACCTCTGGACTCCATGTGGGGCCAGGAGCCTTGAGGCCTGTGTCCCAAGCCGGGATGGCAGCAGCCTCAGCTGACTCATCCTGGACACGGGCAATAAGAGAGAAACAAGCCACAGGACCAGGATGGAAGGAGGCTCTGGCAGCCACTTGTCCATTCACACGGCATTTAGTGGGCCTACCGGGCAGGTGACCCTGGGCTAGGTAGTACAAGACAAGTCCCTGGTGAGAGAGACAATCGGCCAGGCCCCCTAGCCACCCTGGAACTCAGGCAGGGAGGTCCTTCAAGGACTGGGTGCACCATGCCTGGTCAGGAAAACGCCAGAAGAAAGGGGTCTGGCTGAGCTGTACTATCTCAAGGCCCACGGCTCTGCTGGATCTCCAGTCATTGTGACCAAAAGTGACGAGTGACTTCCCTTGACCCCACTAAGCCACCTGCTCTTCCCCAGGAAAAATGCATGAACAATAGGCTTTCAGGAGTCTATGTCTATATGGCGGGGCGGGGTGGGGGGCCTTCGTTCCCCCCAGCCCAGAAGACAGAGATTCTAAGAGAAGAGCCTCCTCTTAGAACCTCCAAAACAACTGTAAGCAGAGATCCCTTCTCTTCCCCAGCACTGCCCGAACACAGAACAGCTCCCTCTGAATACTTGCTGATGCCCTTCTGACCAGAGAATCCCAGCCTGTGAGTGGGGTGTAGCACCAGAGCCACCCCACCAGGGGCCATGCAGGCATCTCAATCCCAGAAAGTGTACCTCCCTGCCTAGGCTTGGCCGGAAGTCAATGCCCCTGGGGCCAGGTGTGCCCAGCCCACAGGGCACTCCCCTCCCCACCAGTTCAACCAAGTCTCCAGAAACAGCTGGCTGGACCTTCTATTTTACAAGGAGTCATGTTCCAAGGCAGGGCAGGGCACAGCCCTCCTAGCCCATCTCCTCCCCTTTTCTCTCCAAACTTACAGGAGGCAAAGGAAGGGGAGGGTGGTCTCCTTGAGTGAGGGACAGTGGGCTCCTCAGGGCAAGTCCAAACAAAGGAAAATTTAAAAGCAAAAATGCATTGCACTGCAAGGAGGAAGGAGATGGGTTCAGCCGGAACCTGAGTCCCAGGCGCTGGAAGCTCCCTTTCCACACACTCAGCGGCCTGTCCCGCCCCACCAGCCCAGTGGCACTAGGCTTTAGCGAGGGTTTGCCAGGGGCTGGCTCCTCCTGGAGTGGCACCCTCCAGGTGTTGGGTGGGGCCTCAAGGTCTGAGATCTGCGGTCAGAGGGTCAGGGTGCCAACCCCTTCTCAATCTCTAATAGCTCCTGAGACCGGGCAAATACAGGGTTGCTGCCGCTGCCCAGATGGCCATAGGGCCTAGGCTCTACTGGTCCAGAACATCAGAAGACGCTAAACAACCCAATGCGGAAACTCTAACATCCGCACCCTAAGGCAAGAAAGCCTGACGGCAAGATACCCATGTGGGAATGAGAATAAGAGCAGAGTGAGCGAGCACTGACCTGGGGGCAGCACTGGGCTCCTCCATCCCTTTCAACAGTCTCAAGAGGTGGGCACTCTATCGTCCCATTTTACAAATACAGAAACAGAGGCACAGCGAGGCTAAGCTGGCGAGTGGTGGGGCCCTGTGGTTCCGGAGTCTGTGCCCCCCTACACTGCCCAGTCATGATGTAAACACAGAGCTGCTCCTGCCAGCAACCACTCCCACTGGGAGATGGGATGGCCTGGGGCAGGGGGGGGGGGGGGGGGGGGGGGGCAGTGATGAGCCTGCCTGTGTCCTGCCCAGCCCAGCGCAGGAACACTGTGTTTTACAAATACTGAGTAATCGGGAAAGCCACGGCACATTGCTGCGGCCTTCACCCAGCCTGACAGGAGGGCAGCCAGCCAACCACCCCTGCCCCAACCCTAGCAGGGCTTGGGGATGCAGGAGCCCTGGAGGTTCTGGGCACAGAGTCAACCTCAGTATCTACAGTCAAAGTCCCAGCCTGCCCTGCCCACTCAGGTGAAAGGGAAGAGCCCAGCTCAGCCTCCAGTGGACTAACAAGCAGGTTGCTCTGGACAGGTCTTGGTGGTCTCCTCCCTAAGGACAAAGTCAGTACCATCCCCTTCCCCACCCCCAGAACAACTGCAGAATCCCTGGTCACCAAGCCTTTTTCACATAAGCCCCTATCTGGGCTGCCCTGCTGAGGACTGCTCTGCAATACGCCCATTGTAGAGATCAGTTAACAGATCCTTCCCCAGACCTGGGGAAGCTGGGCAGCAGCAGAGCCTAGACTCACCCTCCTGTCGGCCTACTATGGCGCCCTGTTCTGGGAGCTGGGTGGCCTTTTCTCAGGAACAAGTCCCAACCTTAGTTTACTGAACCCAAGAGAAGGTCAAGGAGGCAGACCCTGTGGTAGGAAGCAGGGCAGAAAGGGGGTGTGCTTATTTCCTTGGCAGAGCAGGAGGGCCTGAATGAAAGCCCAGGGGAGGGAAAAGGACAAACGTAAAAGGGGCCTGTCCTAATATGCTACAGGATATGTGGGGAGGGGACGCAGGGATGGGCATCATGGTACCCTGCTGGGACCTCGTCTCATCCCCCACATTTCCCTGAGAGATGGAGAAGCAGTTCTCAGGCTGGCTGCCACCTCAGGCCAGTCTTGCCTCTCTCAGGGCCTCAGTTTCCCCATTTGTGAGCAGAAACCGCGATTAAAGCCGTATATAAGGGCCCTGGCCACCTCCCGCCTCCCCGCACGAGGTCCTGAGACTTCGAAGCTGCCTGCCTGTCCCACCAAGCACATAACGCTATACCATCCCCATCCCCAGCGCTGTTCTCCGCAGCCCAGGTTCCTTCAGGAAGGGAAGGGCAGTAGGCCCCTCCCCAGGCCACGAAAGGCGTGGACAGTCTGCAGTCTTGAGCTAGAGACCAAACGCTGATGTCTGAAACCCCACCGGTAGAGTTTCGCTCCTTTACGCAAAACGTTTCACAAGAACTGCACTGGCAGGGTTGAATGAACGCGAAGGGCTGGGGGGTGTCCTTGGGGAGGCCGCAGCCAGCCAAAGACGGAGCCAAGGTCACGCTCACTCCTCCCGCCTCACGGGGCCCCGGCTCCGGGCTGCGGCGCCCCAGGACCCGAGAGAGAGGACCCGAGGGGAGGCCCGAGAGACAGCAAGAGGAGAGGAGGCGCAAGGACCAGGAGGGGAGGGGCCGCCGCGCTCACCCGGCCGATGGGGGTCGGCGCGGCAGCGCGATCCAGAGGCTGCGGGTCAGGGGGCTGCGAGCAGATGATGCGTAGCGCAAGGTACCAATTACCTGGGTCACGAGACGCCGCGACGTGGGCTGAGCGCCTGGGAGACTCCACGCGTCTTGACGTATTTGAGGACGCCCCGCCCAGCCCTGCCCCGCTGGCGCTGTCCGCGGTGCTGAAGGCCCAGACAGGAAAGCTCCCGGGGCCAGGAAGAGAGGATCCCATTTGTCTGGGAAACTTGGCACTCTGCTGAGCCCCTGAACCCCAATGTCTTCGTTCGAACACTAAGGAGAGTGAGCCAGAAAATAAACGACGGTTTGCGTATGGAAGGATAGTTTCCGTTTTATCGTTTGTAAAACGATACTGTTAAAAGTCCCAGTCTTAGGGTTATTTTGAAGAAAAGATGAGATAAGGCATATTAAGTGCTTATCACAAAACCTTATACAAATTTTATCCATCCACTATCCAAATTATGGAGACCTACTCTGCTTTCACCTCCTTGCTGCCTCAGTGAACACTTTCCTATCCATTCCCTTAAGAACCTGTGTGGAAATTTTTCTGGAATATTTAACAGGGTGCTGAATTGCTGGGTCATGAGTATGTGTATAGCTGTGCTATGCTCAGTCGTGTCCGATTCTTTGCGACCCCATGGACTGTAGCCCACCAAGCTCCTCTCTCCATGGAATTTACCAGGCAACAATACTGGAGTAGGTTGCCATTTCCTTCTCCAGGGTATCAAACCCACATCTGAGCCCAGGGATCAAACCCACATCTCCTCTGTCTCCTGCATTGGCAGGTGGGTTCTTAATCACTAGTACCACCTGGGAAGTCCAGGTTATGTGTATACTTAACTTGATTTGGCAGTGTTACATCACTTCTCAATTCTACATTCCCATAAACAGTGCAAGAGAATTTTTAAATCTGCATATCCCAGTATCAGTGGGCAGTATCTGGCCATAATTTTTGCCAGAAAAACAGACACAGTGTCATATAATTGTTTTAATCCACTTTTCTCTGATTATCAGTGACTTGTATCCCATTATCAATGACTTGTTAGTTTGAGGAGCTCCTGCTGTACTTCTCTTGGGCTTTGATCTTGTTTATACATAAGAGTTCCTGGTAGAGGAACATATTCATCTATGGTTCAAACCACCATCAACTTCCCCCTGGATTATTGCAACAGCCCCCAAACTGGTCTCCTTGCTTCCACACTTGCACCTCTGAATTTTAATCTCAACACAGTAGAGTTTCCCTGTGGGATGATTGAGGGATGCAGATATGAGGTAATTAAGTGATTGCCCATACCAATACTGGTAGGGTGCCAGAATGGAGTCATATAATTAACTCTATCCTGCACCTAAAGTCCCTTTTCCAAAAAAGTTGTTCAGTTGGAGATATTTGAAGGTCCATATGGCCAAGGACCACACTGTTTAATATTATATCTCCAGCAGTTAGCATAGTGCCCAATTCATAGCACATTTTCAGTAAATACTTGTTGAATGAGTAAATGGATATTTAGTTTGGATTCTAAAGGATAAGTAAGAGTTTCTCTGATGCAGAAGGGCTGGGTTCATTCGGAGTTCTTTGATTAAAAGCACCAGAAAATTATCTGGCTAGCTTAGGAAAAAGGAACTGATGGGAAACTTGTCTAAAGAACAACTAGAATCACAGGAAAACTGGAGAATTAGTCTCAGGAAGCAGGACTGAGCCAGAAATGGACTAACTCTTCAAGGATCTTATGATGTTTAAAATTCAAATTCCAAGAAGAGAGATATTAAATGATCTGGCTTCGCCTTAAGTGAGGAAGAGGGGACCTGGAGTCAGCCATATGAAATATACCTGGATTGAGAAGCCATGCAGATGGTTCATGGGTTGCAGGTAGCACAAGAAATAGCAGTGGATACAGGGAAAGAAAAAAAATCAACACGTGTGCACAGAAGACTTCCAGCAGGAAAGTTCAGTATGCAAAGGCAGAGTGATGAGGCACTAGGGGAATGGTAACTGCCTGGATGTGTGCAGAGAACTCGTGGCCTAGGCCAGGTGACACTGGGCTTTGTCTGCCATGTTAAGGGACTTGGACTCTATTCAGTAGGGTACTGGATACCAGTAAGATTTTAAGCTGTGAAGGACATGGTCAGATTTGTTTTTTAGAAAGATTTCCGTGGCATTTGGAGGGCGAATGGAGTAGTAAAAGGTGAGAGCAAAAATCCAGGGAAGGCACAATAATGCATGGGCTGGCAGTAGAGTTAGAGAAAGAGGGATGGATTTGAGAGGCATTTAGGAGTCAGTTCTAACGGGTTTAATGGTTGACTGGGTGTGAGTGTGGGGGCAAAGGTAACCGATGGATTTTCTGGCTTTAGTGACTAGGTGGACAGTGGAATCTGTCAATGAACTGCAAAACAGGAGATACAGATTCAGGAGAAAGAGCAGTATACAAGTTGGAGCCTCCAATGAGCCACTGAAGAAAGAAGAAAGATTTAAAATGGGTAACTAACAAGCACACACATGGACCTCTGCTTAAGGTTATGTGGCAGGCTGGGTGGGAGGGGAGTTGGGGGGAGAATGGATACATGCATGTGTATCCTGTATATGTGTGGCTGAGTCCCTTGCTGTTCACCTGAAACCATCACAACATTGTTAATTGGCCATACCCCAATATAAAATACAAAGTTTCAAAAAAGATGAAACGGCAGGCAAGAACCAAACCCTAGCAAATCAGTAGGCTCGAGAGCCTCCCATTTGCCCACAGTTATCCTCAGAGTCACAAGAGGAAATACAGAGCCATGGAGGGGAGTTGAGTCACTGAAAGAGCTGAGGGTCAGCGACAAATGGAAGCAGCTGCTGCAGGAGCCTTTCAGCCTAATGGATGCTCTGCTAATTATACTGATTAAAGAAAACATTTGGGGCAATTAAGGCTCCCAGGAGGATGGTTGCCATTCTCAGAAGACTGAGAAGGTCCCAGGCCTGGCTGTGGGCTCTGCAAAGATCTTCAGAAACAGAAACCTCCCCATCCCCCTTCTGATAGAACTTGTGTGCAAGTTTGCATTTATTCTGGTATATATTCTGGTTGTATTTTTTTCTGGTTGTCTATTTATTCTGTTTATAGAATTTAAACGATACAAAAGGATTCAGAGCAAAATGTGAAAATCTCCTTTCCACCTGCCTCAGCTTTACCTTTGTCCCCCTCTGGAGATAATTACTGGCCTCAACTGGGTAAACATCATTACAAAACTGTCTATGCATTTATCCAAGTCTACTCGTACGGATACACACTTTTAAAAACATAAGATGCACCCACTAAATGACAGTTCTGCAATTTGCTTCCTTTTCCTACTGGTCTTCAGGATCTTTATTTTAATTTCAGTTCGTAGGATCACTTCCTATTTCTTAATGGGTATGCTGTATTCATTGTAGGGGTCCAGAGGGCGTGGCCGGCCTGTGCCTGCAGCTGATCTCCCAGCCCACTCATTAATCACCACCACCGCGCCAGCAGGATGGTAGGCATCCGGCGGGTGAACCACTGTCTTCCCAGATGAGCCCATGGACGCCGCTTGCGTGCTGGCCTCGCGTGGGCCAGTTGATATTAATCGGTGGGACCGGGAGCTCGGGGAGTCCCTCGCGGGATGGGGTGGGGATGGTGGGGAGGGAGGTAAGAAAACCTTTGGGCTGGAGTCCTGAACTACCAGTAAGAGTTTTACAGAAGGTGGAGTTTAACAGATGACTTGGCGAGCAAGCGGAAGCAGCAAGAGGGAAAGAGCTAGGGCTGAGACCTTGCCTGACTGTTTAGGGGATGCAGAGTCACTTCCTGGAGCGCGGGTTTTGGAGACTGTAGAGAAGGGAGGGGAGGCTGCAGTGGCACGTTAGGGCCAGACATCCCTTCCCCCACGTGTGTGGAGGGACACGATCCTAGGACAAAGCTGCACAAGAACCCAGCAGCGAGGACCTGAGACAGCCCCGCAAGATCGCTGGGGCACTGTTTGGGGCGGGCCTCGGGCTCCCCCTGGGGGTGACGCCCCGCAGTGCGTTCCAGCGAAGACCCGACGTCTGGGCTGAAAAAGACCCCTTCCTCATTGCCTCTTCTGGTCCTTACTGGGCACCCACCAAGCGCGCCCAGCCGGTAACGCCCCTCTAAGGAGGCTCTGAACCCGGACCTGGCATTGCAACGGACTCTCGGCTAATCAGTCTCACGTCTCTGCTAGAGCCGGCCCCGCTCACGCTCAGGATGAGTTGTAGGTCCTGGAGGTGTTTGGAGGAGGGGACAGGAAGGAGCCAGTCCATTTTTTGAGATGGGTACCTGGGAGACGGGCCTGCGCCCACTCCTGGTGAGCTTTGTCAAGGAGTATCCCGGGAAATCCAGTCCAGGCCTCTGATGTGGGGAGACGCGGCCAACTCGGTGAGAAAGCCGTGACTCTCTCAAGAGGGGCCTGTCTCCTGTAAAATGGAGGCAATCAGCTTGAACTCCCACACAACAGGTGAGCACTTAGATATGGGGGGCTTTCACCCAAGCAGCGCCAAACAGCCGGTCAAGCTTGCCCTCTTAGGGAATCGGGATGAGTACAGATGTATCAGGGAGGGCTTCCTGGAAAAGAAGGAAAGACTGGTGGACTGAAGGAGCAAAGGCTTGGGGGGCAAGCATGGGTCGGGCAGGTCTGGGGAGATAGTTGGAGGGTGGTTCTCCCTGGCCAGGCATCTAGTGCTCCAAAGCAGAAGTCAGAATGGAGATATCAGACAGGCCCAAGGAAAGAGCCTCTAATGTTCTAGCTGACATTTGCACCCTCAAAGCTTTGTTTAAGTAGGGAACATGGTCATATTTTGTTTTAATAAAAATATGTCGTTCTGGAAGGTGGTGGAGGAAACAAGGCTGAGGCAAGGAGGAAGCACCCCAATCAATGAAAGAACAGTAAAAACCTGTGTGAACTGCAGTCGTACCTGTGGGGACTGGGGAAGAGCCACGTGATGGAGTATTACGTGAGAGGGATCAGCTGGGCCGGGGCATTGAGTCCTGAGGAAGAGCAGTCGGGTGTGCATCCCAGGATCCTGGAGGGTGCCCAAGACCCCTCATGTCTCTCTGTGAGATGGTTACTGCCTCTTAAGAAGCCCTGCCTCGTGCAGGGCTGGGCCACACTATTCTTTGAGGCCAAGAGAATATTTCCTCATTACCCTTGGAAAACTAACATAAGCTTAATGGAGGGAGAGACCCAAGCAGTCCCTGCTTTCATGGCGGTTTCAGAATACATAGGTGGCTCTCAGCAGGTTCATTGAGTCCTCGACCCTGTATATGCAGGAAAGGCAAAACAGAAACCCAAGGAAGGGAACAAGAAGAAATAACACTGAAGTGTTAGCGAGTCAGAAGACAGGCACTCTTAACTCAATTGATTTTTAGAGTCAAGATGTTTTTTTTTCCATTGCAATGTCGATAAATACTCTTTACAGAAATGTTTGAAAGCACAGAAAATTATAATAAAAATATTCATATCCTATCCTTTTACTCAAACTTACCCACTCAGTTGAGTTTATCATGTAGAGTTTTTCTTTCTATCTTCCTTGTGTAGTTTTCAAACTTCTAATACGGTCGTGGCTAGATTGTCTTCACAACTTGCAGAGTCACTTCTTAAGAATATAGGCATTTCCCATGATGTAACAGACTCTCCCAGTTCACCTTAAATGTTGCCATGTTGAACAGGTCACCCCAATCTTGGCCTGGCAGGTTCAGTTTAATCCATGACCCCTAAACTCCAGTGTATCTACAAATTATGAACGCAGGGCCACTTGGTTTACTGGCCTTTTGCATTATAACAAGTTAAGAAACCTAGCTTCCACAACTCTCATTAATCTTTTTTTCCTGGAAAAAGATTTGGGCAACCCTAAGTGACGTGACTTAGAAACTGCAGCAGTATAATTAACTTCCAGTGGAAGCAAGGATGAAGTGTGGGCTGAGGTTAGTTAATAAAATTGGGGTAGTGTCCTTGTATGATATGAACCGTGTAGCCGTAGAGATGATGGCTCTAGGGAATAATCAGTGCCATTCTTGGTTGCATTCAAATTGATTTAATAAGAAACAACTGAGCTGTTGATACATGGCTGTTGTTGTTCAGTCGTTAAGTCATGTCTCTTTGCGACCCGATGAACTGCAGCATGCCAGGCTTTCCTGGAGTTTGCTCAAACTCATGTCCATTGAGTGATGCTATCTAACCAACTCATCCTCTGCGGTGCTCCTCTTCTTTTGCCGTCAATCTTTCCCAATATCAGGGTCTTTTCAAATGAGTTGGCTCTTTGCATCAGGTGGCCAAAGTATTGGAGCTTCAGCATCAGTTCTTCCAATGAATAGACACATAGTTGGATATAGACTTTGTCTTATTATTTAAACTCCACTGAAAAAGAAAAAGTTTGCAGCATATTCTCACTGGTTGACCCAGGAGAGGGAAGGAGGATTTGTCATTATTCAGAAAGAGGGGCTCTGCTGACCTTTAAGGAAACCTTAGGAACAGGCCTTATATTTTAAGCTCAGAGACTCAGGAGCTCAAGTGTTCAACATCTTCTAGGAACTGGGCTCCGTCGTTGTCAATGTCCATGTTCTTCAGGGTGGGGTCTACAAACCAGAGGCTTCACCTGGGAGCTTGTTAGCAGGCCCTACCCAGATCCACTTAATCAAAATTCCTATTTAAAGAATCCCCAGGTGATACGCATATCCAATTTGAGAAGCACTGCTCTCTGTCACATCCAGATCCTCCAGCTTTCTTCCTTCAGAAAAATTAGACCCTGGGTAAGGCTGTCCGCAAAAGTGATATTTAAAGGGGACCAACTTTGGGGCTTAACTTTTTTAAAAAATTGAAGTATAGTTGATGTACAATATTGTGCTAGTTTCACATGTACAGGAAAGTGGTTCGGTTGTATATATGATACATACCTATTTTTCAAGTTCTTTTATAAATTATAAAATGTTGAATATACTTCCCTGTGCTATACAGGAGGTTGTTTATCTATTTCATATATAGTAGTGTGTATCTCGGAGAAGGCAATGGCACCCGACTCCAGTACTCTTGCCTGGAAAATCCCATGGACAGAGGAGCCTAGTAGGCTGCGGTCTATGGGGTTGCTAAGAGTCGGACACAACTGAGTGACTTCACTTTCACTTTTCACTTTCATGAATTGGAGAAGGAAATGGCAACCCACTCCAGTGTTCTTGCCGGGAGAATCCCGGGGTTGGTGGAGCCTGGTGGGCTGCTGTCTATGGGATCGCACAGAATCGGACACGACTGAAGCAACTTAGCAGCAGCAGTGTGTATCTATTAATCCCATACTCCTAATTTATCACTCCCCAGTCCTCTCCCCCCCACCGCCCCATTCCCCCTTGGTAACTGTGGGTGTATTTTCTGTATCTGTGGGTCTATTTCTGTTTTGTTTATAAGTTTATTTGTATAATTTTTCTTAGAGTCCACATATAATGATGTCATACGATATTTGTCTTTCTCTGTCTAGCTTATTTCACTTAGTATGATGATGATCTCTAGGACCATCCATGTTGCTGCAGATGGCCTTATTTCATTCTTTTTGATGGCTAATATTCCACTGTGGTTATACACCACCTATTCTTTATCCCTTCATCTGTTGATGGACATTTAGGCTCCCATGTCTTGGCTATTGTCACTAATGCTGCAGTGAACATTAGAGTACATGTATCTTTTCAAATTACGGTTTTCTCTGGATATATGCCCAAGAGTGGGATTGCAGGATCATATTATAGCTCTATTTTTAGTTTCTTAAGGAACCTCCATACTGTTCTCCATAGTGACTGCACCAACTTACATTCCCACCAACAGCATAAGAGGGTTCCCTTTTTTCCATACTCTCTGCAGCATTTATTATTTCTAGACTTTTTTATGATGGCCTTTCTGACTGCTGTGAGGTGATACTTTATTGTGGTTTTGATTTGCATTACTCTAATAATTAGTGATGTTGAGCATCTTTTCATGTGTCTTTTGACCATCTGTACATCTTCTCTGGAGAAATGTCTATTTAGATCTTCTGCCCATTTTTTGATTGGGTTGTTTGTTTTCTTGATATTGAGCTTTAAGAACTGTTTGTATATTTTGGAAATTAATCCTTTGTTGGTTGCATCATTTGCAGGTATTTTCTCACATTCCATATGTTGTCTTTTTCCATTTTGTTCATGGTTTCCTTTGCTGTACACAAGTTTTTATGTTTAATTAAGTGCCATTTGCTTATTTGGGGGCTTATTTCTGTCACTGTAAGAGATGGATCCAGAAAAACATTGCTGCAGTTTATGTCAAAGAGTGTTCTGCCTATATTATCCTCTGGGAATTTTATAGTATCCAATCTTACATTTAGGTTTTTAATCCATTTCGAGTTCGTTTTTGTGTATGGTATTAGAGAATGTTCTAATCCCATTCTTTTACATGTAGTCGCCCAGTTTTACCAGCACTGCTTATTGAAGAGACTGTCTTTTCTCCATTGTATGTTTTTGCCTCCTTAGTTGTGATTAATTGACCACAGATGCATGGGTTTTGGAGAAGGCAATGGCACCCCACTCCAGTACTCTTGCCTGGAAAATCCCATGGACGGAGGAGCCTGGTAGGCTGCAGTCCATGGGGTCGTGAAGAGTTAGACACGACTGAGCGACTTCACTTTCACTTTTCACTTTCATGCATTGGAGAAGGCAACGGCAACCCACTCCAGTGTTCTTGCCTGGAGAACCCCAGGGATGGGGGAGCCTGGTGGGCTGCCGTCTATGGGGTCGCACAGAGTCGGACACGACTGAAGGGACTTAGTAGCAGCAGCAGCATGGGTTTATTCTGGGCTTTTCTGTTTCATTGATTTATGTATCTGTTTTTGTGCCAGTTCAGGGTATTTTGATAACTGTAGCTTTGTAGTATATTCTGAAGTCAGAAAGCCTTATTTCTCCAGCTCCATTTCTCTTTTTCAAGATTGCTTTGGCTATTCAGGGTGTTTTGTGTTTCCCTATAAATCTTAATATTTTATGTTCTACTTCTGTGAAAAATACTATTGATAATTTTATAGGGATTGCATTGAATCTGTGGATTGCCTTGGGTAGTATAGTTATTTTAACAAAATTAATTCTTCCAGTTGAAGAACATAGTATTTCTTTCTATATTATGTCATTTTTAATTTTTTCATTAATGTCTTATAGTTGTCAGAGTACAGGTTTTTGCCTCTTTAGGTAGGTTTATTCCTAGGTATTTTATTCTTTTTGATGCACTGATAAATGGGATTATTTCCTTAATTTCGTTTTCTTTTGTTGTTAGTGTATAGAAATGCAACAGATTTCTGTGTGTTAATTTTATATCCTGCCTCTGTACTGAATTCATCAATGAGACCTAGTGGTTTTCTGGTAACATCTTTAGGATTTTCTGTTTAGTATCATATCATCTGCCAACAGTGACGGTTTTATTTCTTCCTTTCCAATTTGGATTCCTTTTAATTTTTTCTTCTCTGATTGCTATGGCTAAACTTCCAAACTATGTTGAATAAAAATGGCGAGAGTAGACATCCTTTTCTTGTTCCTGATCTTGAGGAAATGCTTCCAGCTTTTTGCCAGAGCATGATAGCAGTGAGTTTGTCATATATGGCCTTTATTATGTTCAGGTATGTTCCCTCTGTGTCTGCTGGAGAGTTTTTATCATTAATTGATGGTGAATGTTATCAAAAGCATTTTCTGCTTATATTGAGATGAACATGTGGCTGTGTCGAGTGCTGTATCTAGAGTCGACTGTGTGCCGATGCGTGGGGCTGTGTCCCTCCCTGCTGGCTGCGTGGCCTGACGCGTCCCAGTGCTGGAGCCACAGGCTGCTGAGCGGCGCCCGGTCCTGGTGTCAGATGCGGCCTCCCGGAGAGCGCGTCCCAACGAGCCCCCTGATGTCTCCACCCTGGGCCCTTGCCCTCAGGGTGAGTCAGCCATCTGCTATGCTTCCCCCCAGAGGCCCTCCAAGGCCGGCAGATGTGTCTGGCCCATGCGCCCATGAAGTCCCTGCTTTTTTCCTGGATCCTGGTGCACATGAGTGGAGTGTGCCCTCCGAGTGCAGAGTCTCCATTTTCCCAGTTCTGTGGAGTGCTTGCAATCAAGCCCTGCTGGCTTTCAAAGGCAAATGCTCTGGGGGCTCTTCTTCCTGCTGCCAGACCCCCCAGGCTGTGCAGCCTGACATGGGGCTCTGAATTCTGACTCCTGTAGGAGAACTTCTGCAATATATTATTCTCCAGTTTATGGCCCCCTCCCTGGGTGTCAGGGATGTGATTATATTGTGAGCACACACCTGCTGTCGTCTCGTTGTGGGTTCTTCTTTATGTCTTTGGATGTTGACTATCTTTTTTTGTTGTTGTTAGATTCCAGTCTTTTTAATCGATGGTTCTTCAGCAGTTAGTTGAGACTTTAGTGTAATGAGAGGAGGTGAGCTCAAGGTCATTCCACTCCACCGTCTTGTCCAGGAAGCTGTGACTTGACATTTGATTATTAAGCAGATGAAAAACTTCATCGTGACTATATGTTCAGCAATCCCAATCTTTGGGAATATCTCCTTTTTTTTCTTTCCGAAAGGCAGTTATTTTTCTCCCAAGTGCTGCTGGGGAGTGTTCTCTACTATGACTTTTCTGGAATTTTGCATGAATATAAAAGGAGGGCTTAGCTGAGTGTGATTTACAGGCCAGCCATGTCTCCTTAGGAAAGTTTGCATCATATTTTTAGTATACATCTTTTTAAAAATTTTAATTATTGATAAGCATTTACAGCTGGCTCTGTTTCTTTTCTTTGGCTTTTCATCTTTTTAAGATGATAACATGAACCAGACCGTAACTAAGAGGGAGGGGCCGAGCTGTGATTGGAGGTAGACAGTTCCCTGGTTCACGGCATGGTTAAAGAAACAAATCTCTGGGGAGGCTGAGGAGCTGTGCTCTTAGTTCCTTGGTGCTTAAAGGTAAACTCATCACCTCCAAACCTTTGGGAGCCCAGCCCTTCACCACAGTTCATCAGTGCCTTATTGCTTCCTCATAGGAGAAAAGCTGTGATAAAGGAGGTGACTGAGGACATAATATGAGTCCCAGAACTATCACTGAGTCAACCTGGTCTAGTCACAATGTCTAGGATATAAACTGTGGATGAAATAACCCAGTGTGAAGTATTTGTTTCACCTAGGGAGCAGGATAAAGGTGTGCACTGGTCTTACAAGATACTATTTTTAGTCATTAAGATCTGATCACTTCTGCTATGAACGGGTGGTAGATGTATGATGGCTTTTGCTTTGATGAATTATGGTTTTCTGTTTCTCAGAATGTTGTAGCTTAGCTGTGTCTGAACACTAATACCAATTTATAAGATACATGAGTCATCATGGAAGAGCTCCTCTCAGCATCCTTATCCAAAGGGTAAAGCCAAGCCTCAGCCAGACATTAGTCAGTGATTGTCAGAGACCTGCATGCAAAATGTGAATGCCCTCTGAGTGCACGAATGTCCTCCTCTTCCTGACGAGGAGACACTCGCTTCACTGAGCCTCTGCTGTATGCCGGATAGTGTGCTAAGGGCAGTGAGCCTGACACGATCTCTGACCTCAAGAGGCTCACAGTCTGTGCAGCGGAGACGCAGAAGCAAACAACAAGCTACTGATCGAGCATCTTACAAGGCGTGTCTAGTGGTAAGTGCTGGGCCCAGGGCTGAGAAGAGAGAAGTTAACGCTGGAGTTAGAGCTGCCGTAAGGTGAGTCGAGTGGAAGAAGAGCAATGGAAATCCAGAGTACATAGTGAAGTACCTGGATCCAAAAAAGGAAAAAAGAAAAATTATCTCACAATGGCCAAAAGGGGCCTCAGAGTCCCCTGGACACCTGAAGTGTTTTGCAGGGGACTGGCCCTCAGTACCAGGTCAGGGGCAAGGGCTTCCAGATGCAAGAGAGGAGTGAGTAGGAGTCCTGGTTTCTGGTCTTGGCTTGAATGCTATCTGCCTATTTTCTCAGAAACTCGGATTTCCCTATCTGAAAATAGGTTTAGAACAGATGACCTCTGCAAGCTTCGTTCAGGGTGGGACATCTGTGGCTGCTTGATATTTGAAAGAGGCGCGGAACTGCATCACCGCAGATGTGCACTGCAAGTCATCCCCCTTGTATGTTGTTGGATCACTTTATGATACAGTTTAGTTTTGTTTGTTACCCATTGAGCCTAAGGCAAGCCAAAGAGAAAAAGAAAAGGGGAATGGGTTCTTTTGACATTCTTTTTAACTCTTGTTGACTAAAAAAATAGCCACAAGCTGCAGGTTGAGAGTTAGATGTATTCTTTGGGAATTGTGAGGACTTCAGGCCCAGGAGACAGCATCTCAAGTGACCCAGAGAGATTGCTCCACAGAGATGGGAAAAGGAGTCAAGATATACGGAAGTTTGTAACAAGGAGGAGTGGAGGAAGGCAGTCTGTTAATTAAGGAAAACCAGGTATCCGAGGAGTTTAGTGCTCTTCTTTGTATGGGAAGATGCAAGCTTCTGGGCTCACCGAATACATTCCTTTCATGTGCATCTCAGCTGCCTGGGGCCAAATCCTGCTTGAACAATCAAGATCACATTCCTAATTCCTCAGTTCAGTTCAGTCGCTCAGTCGTGTCCCGCTCTTTGCGACTCCATGAATCGCAGCATGCCAGGCCTCCCTGTCCATCACCAATTCCTGGAGTTCACTAAGACTCACGTCCATCGAGTCAGTGATGCCATCCAGCCATCTCATCCTCTGTCGTCCCCTTCTCCTCCTGCCCCAAATCCCTCCCAGCATCAGAGTCTTTTCCAGTGAGTCAACTCTTCGCATGAGGTGGCCAAAGTATTGGAGTTTCAGCTTCAACATCAGTCCTTTCAATGAACACACAGGACTGATCTCCTTTAGAATGGACTGGTTGGATCTCTCTGCAGTCCAAGGGACTCTCAAGAGTCTTCTCCAACACTACAGTTCAAAAGCATCAATTCTTCGGCACTCAGCTTTCTTCACAGTCCAACTCTCATATCCATACATGACCACTGGAAAAACCATAGCCTTGACTAGACAGACCTTTGTTGGCAAAGTAATATCTCTGCTTTTTAATATGCTATCTAGGTTGGTCATAACTTTCCTTCCAAGGAGTAAGCGTCTTTTATTTCATGGCTGCAGTCACCATCTGCAGTGATTTTGGAGCCCCCCAAAATAAAGTCTGACACTGTTTCCACTGTTTCCCCATCTATTTGCCATGCAGTGATGGGACCAGATGCCATGATCTTCGTTTTCTGAATGTTGAGCTTTAAGCCAACTTTTTCACTCTCCACTTTCACTTTCATCAAGAGGTTTTTTAGTTCCTCTTCACTTTCTGCCATGAGGGTGGTGTCATCTCCATATCTGAGGTTATTGATATTTCTCCCAGCAATCTTGATTACAGCTTGTGCTTCTTCCAGCCCAGCATTTCTCATGATGTACTCTGCATATAAGTTAAATAAGCAGAGTGACAATATACAGCCTTGACGTACTCCTTTTCCTATTTGGAATCAGTCTGTTGTTCCATGTCCAGTTCTAACTGTTGCTTCCTGACCTGCATATAGGTTTCTCAAGAAGCAGATCAGGTGGTCTGGTATCCCCACCTCTTTCATAATGTTCCACAGTTTATTGTGATCCACACAGTCAAAGGCTTTGGCATAGTCAATAAAGCAGAAATAAAGGTTTTTCTGGAACCCTCTTGCTTTTTCGATGACCAGCGGATGTTGGCAATTTGATCTCTGGTTCCTCTGCCTTTTATAAAACCAGCCTAAACATCTGGAAGTTCACAGTTCATGTATTGCTGAAGCCTGGTTTGGAGAATTTTGAGCATTACTTTACTAGCATGTGAGATGAGTGCAATTGTGCAGTAGTTTGAGCATTCTTTGGTATTGCCTTTCTTTGGGATTGGAATGAAAACAGACCTTTTCCAGTCCTGTGGCCACTGCTGAGTTTTCCAAATTTGCTGGCATGTTGAGTGCAGCACTTTCACAGCATTATCTTTCAGGATTTGAAATAGCTCCACTGGAATTCCATCACCTCCACTAGCTTTGTTCATAGTGATGCTTTCTAAGGCCCACTTGGCTTCACATTCCAGGATGTCTGGCTCTAGGTCAGTGATCACACCATTGTGATTATCTGGGTCGTGAAGATCTTTTCTGTACAGTTCTTCTGTGTATTCTTGCCATCTCTTCTTCATATCTTCTGCCTCTGTTAGGTCCATACCATTTCTGTCCTTTATCAAGCCCATCTTTGCATGAAATGTTCCCTTGGTATCTCTAATTTTCTTGAAGAGATCCTTAGTCTTTCCCATTCTGTTGTTTTCCTCTATTTCTTTGCATTGATTGCTGAGGAAGGCTTTCTTATTTCTCCTTGCTATTCTTTGGAACTCTGCATTCAGATGCTTATATCTTTCCTTTTCCCCTTTGCTTTTCGCTTCTCTTCTTTTCACAGCTATTTGTAAGGCCTCCCCAGACAGCCATTTTGCTTTTTTGCATTTCTTTTCCATGGGGATGGTCTTGATCCCTGGCTCCTGTACAATGTCACGAACCTCTGTCCATAGTTCATCAGGCCCTCTGTCTATCAGATCTAGTCCCTTAAATCTATTTCTCACCTCCACTGTATAATCATAAGGCATTTGATTTAGGTCATACCTGAATGGTCTAGTGGTTTTTCCTACTTTCATCAATTTAAGCCTGAATTTTGCAATAAGAAGTTCATGATCTGAGCCACAGTCAGCTCCTGGTCTTGTTTTTGCTGACTGTATAGAGCTTCTCCATCTTTGGCTGCAAAGAATATAATCAATCTGATTTCAGTGTTGACCATCTGGTGATGTCCATGTGTAGAGTCTTCTCTTGTGTGGTTGGAAGAGGGTGTTTGCTATGACCAGTGTGTTCTTTTGGTAAAACTCTATTAGCCTTTGTCCTGCTTCATTCCGTATTCCAAGGCCAAATTTGCCTGTTACTCCAGGTGTTTCTTGACTTCCTACTTTTGCATTCCAGTCCCGTATAATGAAAAGGACATCTTTTTTGGGTGTTAGTTCTAAAAGATCTTGTAGGTTTTCATAGAACCGTTCAACTTCAGCTTCTTCAGCGTTACTGGTTGGGGCATAGACTTGGATTACTGTGATATTGAATGGTTTGCCTTGGAAACGAACAGAAATCATTCTGTCGTTTTTGAGATTGCATCCAAGTACTGCATTTCGGAGTCTTTTGTTGACCATAATGGCTACTCCATTTCTTCTAAGGGATTCCTGCCCACAGTAGTAGATATAATGGTCATCTGAGTTAAATTCCTAATTCCTGCTGTTGCTGCTGCTAAGTTGCCTCAGCCGTGTCCGACTCTGTGCAACCCCATAGATGGTAGCCTAATTCCTAGTGTACCCCTAATTCCTCCTTTACCTGTAGGGTGGCGGTTGGCTGCCTCTCTGAGATTTCTTTGTTCCCCCCACCTGCTTATTGGGGAAGCGGCTGATGGCTATCAGATAGCCAGTATTGAATTGAGTTCAGAAATTTATCTTTGAAAGGCTGGAATCCCTGGTGGCTGTGATATTCTTGTTTCCAGATATAGCAGGAAATATCTCATTTCACATCTTGAAGGCGTATCATGCCAAGACTACCCAATACTGTCCTGGGATGGGATCAATGAGGGCCCCTCATACTTCACAAGCCTTATACCTCTTCCATCATCCTTATCTAAAGCAAGGATGTGCATTAGTTAACTGGAATCTGACGAGGATGACATCCAAGTCCCACTTCCATTTGATCTGAGTTATACTAACTAAGCAACGACGCAAGACGCAAAGCACAGGGAGTGAGAGTTTGAGTGTGTAAACAAGGCCAGTGAAAGTGTGATCATGCAGGCTTTCAGCGAAAGAAGCTGCCAGCCTCATCAGCTTAATAAAGTCGGCCAGACCAGGTGGGGGTGGGCGGTGTGTGCATTGTTTCTCTAAGTATCTGTTTTGTTTCTTGAGTTAAAAAGCAACCCACAGCCTGAGTCTGTCTTAAAAATAAAGAGAATACCAACAATGAAAGATGTGCCAAAAAGAAAGGAGCATAAAAATCTATGAAGTGCTCGTATAAATGGAGGTGGGGAAGCTGCTGTCAGTGAGGGTGGCTGGGAGGAATCCTCATTCTGCAAATGTTCAGTTTCACAGACAGCACTGCGCTCGCTTCCTGCTGGGCACTCAGTCACTGTCCTGCTGAAGCAGGAGGAGCCAGAGATCCGCAAACAAGAACCAAAGCCCTGGCTTCCCTGGAGGCTCAGGGGTAAAGAATCCACCCGCCAATGCAGGGGGCACAGGCTTGACCCCTGTTCTGGGAACACCCTACACGCTGCGGAACAACTAAGCCCACACGCCTCAACTTCTGACCCAGTGGCCTAGAGCTCGGGAGCCTCAAGCACGGACCCCCGCGCCCTAGAGCCTGCGCCCCACAGCGGGAGAAACCACTGCAGTGGGCAGCCTGCACACCACACCTAGAGCAGTCCCCGCTCTCGGCAACTGGAGAAAAGCTTTCACAGCAACGCAGACCTGGCACAGCCAAAAATAAATTAATTAAAGAACCAAAGCCTGTGCTATGAGCTCTGTATTCTTACCACTTGGAGTGTTGCCATAGAGCAGCAGCATCAGTATTATCTGGGATTTTGTTAGAAATGCACAGTCCAGGCTTCAGAATCAGCATCTGCATTTTATCAGAAACCCCAAAGTTTTAGAAGCACTGATCTATATGGTGAGGGGCTGTGGGTAGCATGGGGTTGGGAGGAGAAAGACTGGCTGAGAAGGTCAGGGAAGGCTTCCTGGAGGAAGTCACATTTGTGCCAGATCTTCTAAGATGAGTAGAACTTACTCGTTTGAAAAGAGAAGGAAGGACGGAAATTCCTAGTAGAAGAAGGGGTAGAATGAAAAAGTAGCTGACTGAGGGGAAGCTGAGCTGGAAACATAGGCTGGAATCTGATTTTGACAGTGTCTATCTGCTGTATTAAGGAACGTAGGTTTCTTTGTTTCCTAAGGACGGAAATCAAGGAAGGAGGGAGAACATTCTCCAGGCGCCGTGCTGATGTTTAATCAGCATCAGGGTGTTCCATGCAATTAGAGCGGCTGCCTGGTTCACTGTGGGAATGTTTGGGGCAGACTAGTACCCTCCAGGTGTACTCACAGAGGGTGGCAGTTTCCATGAATTTGACAGGAAGCAGAAAAGAAAATTTCTATCTAAAGGCCCCCCTTTTTCCCCCTGAAGGCAATAAATGCAAGAGAATGATCAATTCCTGTAAATGGTATTAAACCAAAACATATTATGGAGGGACTGGAAATTTTTCTTAGAGGCAAAGTAGCAATGGTTTAATCTTTTAAACAACCCCGTGAAAAGCCAAAGCAGATAGAGAATACATGCCATACTTTGATTGAAACTCAGTGCTAGCTCAGGATCAACAATCTCATGTTCTGATTAACAACTGTTGATCAGACCAACCGGATGTTGAATCTTTGCCCAGGGTCCTGGCTCTGGGTGTTATTACCATCCTGGTGCAGGCCTAAGCCTTCCTTTGTCTTCTAACTGGCTGGATCCTTTCAATAATGAGCCAGAGAAACCCATAGGGATTTTAAAAGTGGCAGAAAGCATTTGTTCTACTCAGCTATTATAATGATAATCGATTTCTTAAGGGTGCAAAGTAAGACAGTGCATTTGACCCACCATGGATAATTCAGGCACCTCCCACTTTATGTCCTGGCATCTGAAGTTGCCTTATTGGAGCAAAGTCCCTGAGCCACTGAGACCATTAACTGGAGGGTTAAGTGTGAGAAGTAAAAAGAACAGCATTAGCAGAGAGGACTAAGTCATGCTGCAAAGTACAGAAGTGACAAAAAAAAACCAAATAAATAAATACAGGCTTCTAGTACCAGTACCCACTAGATGCTGGCACCAGGATGAATGCTTTACAGCTGCTCCCTTCTAGTTCGTTCGATAGCCATACCAGATAGCTGTCCTCAGCCTCAGTTTCAGAGGAAGAACCTGGGACTCAGTGGTTGTTGGTTGATAGGACCCCACAGCCAGGTGTTCAGAGCTTGGATTCGAGTCCAGATCAGGCTTGTTGATCACAGCCCATGACTCCCCGCTTCCTGGAGTGGGCTGTACTATCATTCAGAAGTCTGCAAGAGACAGTCACTACACTGGTATTGCAAGGAGGCATCTGGTGCCCTTGTGTTTCTGCCTCACCAGCTTCCACAAGTGGCATGGATCCTTTAGAGAGCCACATTGTTGCAATTAAAATAGCCCAGAGAGGGTCAGGTGTTAGAAGTTCACAAATACAGGTTGGCCAGTGGCTCGTGAATGGCCTTATTTGAATGATTGAAGGTTCTGAGAGCTCTTGTTGGAGACAGGGTACTGGCCACAAAATCCAGTGTTAGCTGATCTTGGAGGAATGGGTTGGCAAAGAGGTACTTTGGAGGCTGAGGCTTCACAGAACACTGAAGGGTGGTCAGAGCCTAGAAGAATAGGTCTGGGTTATCTTTCACAAAAACACTGTTGAGTCAAAAGTCAGACCCATGAAGGCCTTCAAATGCACCACCTCATTTAATTTTTATCCGTTGACTCAACTCTGAATCTCACTTTGAGTAATTTCTTCAGATATAGTTGCCACTCTAAGCTCTTCTACTGTGTCTAATCCAGTGTTTAACTAATCGATTTCATTTTCTTTTTTTGTTTTGGTTTTAGTTGGTTCTTTTTCTAATCTGGCCAGTCATTCCCTCGTCTGTGTTGGGCCAAAGTACAGTAATATAGTGCAATTATTGGCGTTTGCCCTCAGGGCTGCCCTTTCATTCCCATTTGCTTAGCATTTACTATTCCTAGATTGAATTTTAACTCACTTGGAGGAAGGCTGAAGGGACGTGGGAATTCTCAAGAACAAAAAAATCCTTAAAAGTATGGTATATCTAGAGCATAGTTGTTTTCTTAAAATCATTTACTGCTAGATGTAGAATTCTCTGGGCCCCTTTATATCCTCAAAGACTGCAAACTCTAAAACTCCAGTATATGGAGCAAATGGTTTTTGGATTTAGTTTTACTATTTGAAAAAGGGAGAGTTTTAGTATGTTCATAGATACATGAAGGTACAGAGGATGACATTTCAGTAGTTAGTGAAGAAGTCTCAAGACCTCCATCATCAAGAGGCCCAGAAACAGTAGGTGTTTCGCCCCAACCTTGACTCTGGGCACTCGAATGCTGTCAGCCGCCCCGCTGTTCCTAGTGAGATCGTAGAGGCAGCTCAGAGCTGTGCAGTCTGGCTCCACGGTCAACTCATACTTTCATTCTCTCTCTCTCTGTCTCTTTCCCTTCCCTCTCTCCCTCTTTTAAAAGAGACTTTATCTTTTAGAGCAGTTTTGGGTTTATGAAAAGTTGAGCAGATAGTGTGTGTGTGTGTATATATATGTGTGTGTGTATATATATACACACATGCACTCCCTCTTCCCCAAAGTTTCCCCTCTTAACTTCTTGTATTAGTGTGGTACATTTGTAACTGGTAAGTCAATACTGATACTATTATTAAAGTCGCTAGTTCACTTTAGTGTTCACTGTTTGTGTTTTCCGGTTCTGTGGGTTTTTACAAGGCCATAATGCTATGTATCTAATGTTACATTATCACATAGTCCGATCAGCCTGAAAGTTCCCTGCTCCAGCTTCTCGCTGCTTGTCTTCCCCATCTCCCTTCCCTACTCCACACTCCTGGCAGCCACCGCTGCTTTTACTATCTCTATAGTTCCACCTTTTCCAAAAGTCGTAGTTAGAGCCAAACAATACGTAGCCTTTTCAGACTGCCTTCCTTCACTTAGCAATGTGAATCTGACATTCTTCTATGTCTTTTTGTAGTTTGATATTTCATTTGTTTTTACCACTGCATAATATTCTACTGTATGGATGGACCACAGTCTACTCCAACTGAAGGATCTCTTGATCGCTTCCCGTTTTGACAGTCATAAATGAAGCTGCTATATACATTCATGTGCAAAATTTTCTGTGGACGTAAGTTTTCATCTCATTTGAGTAAATAGGAATGTGACTGCTAGAGCATAGGGTAAGACTTTTGTAAGTCTTCTGTTTACCTTTGTAAGAAACTGCCGAATGGTCTTCCAAAGTGGCTGTACTATTGTCCATTCCTGCTCGCAATGAGTGAGAGTTCTTTTATTTCCACATCCTTGCCAGCATCTGATATTATTAGTGCTGTGGATTTTAACCATTGTAATACTTGTGTAGTAACTCTGTTTTTTAAATTGGATTGTTATTGTTGAGTTTTAAGTGTTTTTCATACATTTTGGAATGTATAGGTCTTTTATCAAGTGTGCGTTTCACAGATATTTTCTGCCAGTCTGGCTTGTCTTTTCACTTCCTTTCTTGTATCTTTGGCAAAGGAGAAGTTATTCGTTTTAACCAATCTATTTTTTTTTTATGGATGATGCTTTTGGTGTTGTATCTAAAAACTCATAACCAGTCAAGTCGCCTAGACTTTGGCATGTGTTAGCATCAAGAAATTTTAGTTTTGTGTTTTACATATAGCCTATGACCTATTTAATGTTTGTGTAAGTGTTAATTGCTTAGCTGTGTGCAACTTTTTGCGACCCCATGGACTGTAACCTTCCAGGCTCCTTGACCATGGAATTCTCCAGGCAAGAATGCTGGAGTAGGTTGCCATTCCCTTCTCCAGGGGATCTTCTCCCCCAAGGGGTCAAACCCGGGTAAGGTCTAGATTAATTTTTTTGCATGTGAATGTCCAGTTTGAACACTCTGAAAAGGCTGTCCTTTCTCCACCGAATTGCCTTTGTTCTTTTGCCAAAGGTCAATCATCTGTATTTATGGGGTTCTATCTCTGGGCTCTTTATTCTGTCCATTAGTCTGTCCGTCTGTGCTTAGGTCAGTCATACTGTCTTGATTACTGTACTTTCAGAATGGAAGTCAGCTCATGTAAGCCTGCCGATGATGCTCTGCTTGTTTTGTATTGTGCGGTGTATTCTGGATCTTTTGCCTTTCCATATAAACTTTAGAATCAATTTGTCTGTATCCAAAAATAACATGTTGGGATTTTGACCAAGATTACATTGAGTCTATGGATCATGAGTCTATGAGTGTGTTTCGTGCCATCCTAACAGTATTGAGTCTTCCTATCCATGAACGTGGGTTATGGCTCCATTCGTTTATCACCTTTGGTTTGTTTAATCAGTTTTGTAGTTTTCCTCAGATCTTGTACATGTTTTATGACTCATACTATTAATATTTTATTTTTGGAGTGCTAATGTAAATGTTGCTATAGTTTAAATTTCACATTCCAACTGTTTGTTGCTGGTATATAGCAATGCAATTGACTTTTGTATATTAACTTTGTATTTTGAAACCTTAATATAATAGCTTATTCTAAAATATAAGTTTATAATATATTAATATATAATATTATATATAAAATAATTCCCAGATATTATAAAAATATCCAGGAATATTTTTGTTCATCTTTGGGATTTTCTGCATTAATAATCATGTAACTGGGAACAAAATCAGTTTTATTTCTTCCTTCTCAACCTATCTATATATTTTTACTGTTATATTGCATTAGCTAGAATGCATACTTTCAGTATAACATAGAATAGACATGGTACGAGATCTTGCCTTATTCCTGATCTTAAGAAGAGAGCCTCTAGTTTCTAAATATGAAGCACAATGCTAACTGGAGAGTTTTGTAGGTTTTCTGTGTGTGTCAGGTTAAAGAAGTTCTCTTGTATCATTACTTTACTGAGAGCATTTATCACAAATATATTTTAGATTTTGTCAAGACCATATCTACTGATATGGTCATATGACTTATTTAGCCTTGATAGGACTACATTAATTGAAACAGCCTCGCATCCCTGAGATGAATCCCACTCAGTCATGGTGTATGATTTTTCACTATTGACATATTGGTGAATTCTATTTGCTAATACTTGTTAAGAATTTTTCTATCTTAAATCATGAGAAATACTGGTCTGTAGTTCTGTTTGTGTTTTTAACATCTTTGGCATCAACATAATAAAACAAATTAGGAAGTTTTCCCTCCTCTTCTATTTCAGGAAGATATTGTATAGACATGTTAATTCTTCTTTAAACGGCTAGTAGAATTCTCCAGTGAAATGATATAGGTGTGAAGATTGCTTTGTGAGAGTTATAAAAGCACAGATTCAATTTCTGTAATATTTATATGGCTACCAAATTATACATTTTCTATTTGGTGAGTTGTAGAAGTTTGTACTTTTTGAGGAATTGCTCCATTTAGTCAGAGTTGTCAAATAAATGTATAGAGTTGTATGTAGGTGGTATTACATTACTATTTTTAAATGTCTGCAGGATCTGTAGTAATATTTCTTATTTCATTCTTGATATTAGCAATTTGAATATTTTCTTTGTCTTATGAGAAGTTTGTCAACATGATCAACCGTTTCAAAGAACAGCTTCTTGCTTCTTTTGTGTTTCTCGGTTTTTTTTTATCCTATTCATTTCACCTTTTTATTAATTTTTTCATTCTTCTTGAGTTTATTGGCTTTTTGTCCTTAGTTTCATGACGTAGTAGCTTAGATTGATTTTAGATCTTTTGTTTAATTGAAGTATAGTTGATTTCAGGTGTATAGCAGTGATTCAGGCATATATATATATATTTTTTTTCAGGTTATCTTCCTTTATTATTCCACAATATTGAGTATAGTTCCCTCTGCTATACAGTAGGTCCTTGTTGGTTATCTGTTTTATATAGCAGTGTGTATATATTTTTCACTTTCATCTGTTGAACATTTATCTTAAACTTGTCCTTGAGACTTAACCCATTAATTATTTGGAAGTGTACTGTTTAGTTTCTCAGTGTTTAGAAATTTTAGCTTTCTGTTTTTGATTTCTAATTGATTTGCTTGTGGCCAGAGGACACATTTTATATAATTGCAATTCTTTTAAATTTGTTGAGGTTTGTTTTCAGCCTTGTTCAGTCACTCAGCCATGACCAGCTCTTTGCGACCCCACAGACTGCAGCACACCAGGCTTCCCTCTCCTTCACTGTCTCCCAGAGTCAGTGATGCCATCCAAGCATCTCATCCTCTGTTCCCTCTTCTTCTCCTGCCTTCAATCTTTCCCAGCATCAGGTCTTTTCCAATAAGCTGGCTCTTTGCATCACGTGGCCAAATTATTAGAGCTTCAGCTTTAGCATCAGTCCTCCCAGTGAATATTCAGGATTGATCTCCTTTAGGATTGACTGGTTTGATCTCTTTGTAGTCCAAGGGACTCTAAAGAATGTTCTCCAGCACCACAGTTCAAAAACATCAATTCTTTGGCACTCAGTCTTCTTTATGGTCCAACTCTCAGAGCACTACTGGAAAAACCATAGCTTTCACTATATGGACCTTTGTCAGCAAAGTGATGTCTCTGCTTTTTAATATGCTGTCGAAGTTAGTTAAAGCATTTCTTCCAAGGAGTAAGCATCTTTTAATTTCATGGCTGCAGTTACCACCTTCAGTGATTTTGGAGCCCAAGAAAGTAAAGTCTGTCACTGTTTCCATTTTCCCCCCATCTGTTTGCCATGAAGTGATGGGACTGGATGCCATGATCTTCATTTTTTGAATGTTGAGTTCTAAACCAGTTTTTTCACTCTCCTCTTTCAACTTCATCAAGAAGCTCTTTAGTTTCTCTTTGCTTTCTGCCATTAGGGTGGTGTCATCTGCATATCTGAGGTTACTGATACTTCTCCTGGCAGTCTTGATTCCAGCTTGAGTTTCATCCAGTCTGGCATTTCACATGATGTACTTTGCATATAAGCTGAATAAGCAGGGTGACAATATACAGCCTTGATGTACTCCTTTCCCAATTTGGAACCAGTTCATTGCTCCACGTCCAGTTCTAACTGTTGCTTCTTGATCTGCATACAGGTATCTCAGGAGGCAGGTAAGGTGGTCTGGTATTCCCATCTCTTAAAGAATTTTCCACAGTTTGTTGTGATCCACACAGTCAGGGGCTTTAGTGTAGTCAATGAAGCAGAGTTTTTCTGGAATTCCTTTTTCTATGATCCAGCGAGTGTTGGTAATTTGATCTCTGGTTCCTCTGCCTTTTCTAAATCCAGCTTGTACTCCTGGAAGTTCTCAGTTCATGTACTGTTGAAGCCTGGCTTAAAGGATTTTGAGCATTATCTTGCTAGCATGTGAAATGAGTGCAATTGTATGGTACTTTGAACATTCTTTGGCATTGCCCTTCTTTGGGATTGAAATGAAAATTGACTTTTCCAGTCCTGTGGCCACTGCTGAGTTTTCCAAATTTGCTGGCATATTGAGTGAGCACTTTAAATAGCATCATCTTTTAGGATTTGAAATAGCTCAGCTGGAATTCCATCACCTCCACTAGCTTTGTTCATAGTGATGCTTCCTAAGGCCCACTTGACTTTGAACTCCAGGATGTCTGGCTCTAGGTGAGTGATCACACCATCCTGGTCATCTGGGTCATGAAGTCTTTTTCGTACAGCTCTTCTGTGTATTGTTGCCACCTCTTCTTAATATCCTCTGCTTCTGTTAGGTCCATACCGTTTCTGTCCTTCATTGTGCCCACTTTGCTTGAAATGTTCCCTTGGTATCTTTACTTTTCTTGACGAGCTCTCTAGTCTTTCCCATCCTGTTGTTTTCCTCTATTTCTTTGCATTATTCACTTAAGAAGGCTTTTTCATCTCTCCTTGCTATTCTTTGGAACTCTGCTGCAGACAGGTGTATCTACAGCCTAGGTATGGGCTATCTGCATATATTCCCCAGGTACTTGAAAAATTCATGCATTCTGTCATCATTGAGTGTTTTATAAGTGTTTGGACCATGAGGGAATTCCCTTTGCTGATTTTCTATCAAGTTGTTTAATAAATTGTGGAGAGAGGGATTATGAAGTGATTAATTAAAATTTTATATTTGTCTATTTCCCTTCATTCCTGTCAGTTTTTGCTTTACATATTTTGCTTCCCTTCCTATTGCTCTGGATCTCATTAAATCCTGTGTTTAAAAAAAAAAAAAAAAAACACTTCAAAAAATTGGAGTGGGTAATAGGAACAAGGAGCAAGTGAGATTAGCTATGAGTTGATAAATGTTCAAAATGAGCAATAATACATATGTAGAGGTTGGCATCCCACTCCAGTACTCCTGCCTGGAGAGTCCCATGGATGGAGGAGCCTGGTAGGCTGCAGTCCATGGGGTTGCTGAGGGTCGGACACGACTGAGCGACTTCACTTTCACTTTTCACTTTCATGCATTGGAGAAGGAAATGGCAACCCACTCCAGTGTCCTTGCCTGGAGAATCCCAGGGACGGGGGAGCCTGGTGGGCTGCTGTCTATGGGGTCACACAGAGTCGGACACGACTGAAGTGACTTAGCAGCAGCAGAGGTTTATTACTCTCCTTTATTTTTATATGTCTGAAATTCTTCTTAAAAAGAAAAGCATTTCCTGACTGCCCAGTCTAGGTTATATTAGTCTCGTGTCTGTGCTGTCCACTACAATATAAACTTGACAACAACAATCTCGTCTATCCTGGTCACAGCTTCAGCCCCAACGCTTGAAACTCACTGGTATATGGTTGGCACTCTAATTACCGTGTTTCCTCAAATATAAGATGCCACAGATATAAAGTACTTTCTGTGTGCTAATTCTTCAGTCGTGTCCACCTCTTTGTGACCCCGTGGACTGCAGCCCACCAGGCTCCTTTGTCCATGGGATTCTCCAGGCAAGAATACTGGAGTGGGTTGCCATTCCCTTCTCTAAATCTTCCTGACCCAGGGATTGAACCCAGGTCTCCTGCACTGTAGGCAGATTCCTTACCATCTGAGCCACCAGGGAAGCCTGTCAAAATACTTTAATGTTACAAAAATACTTTTATGTATCATTAAAAAATGCTGCAAAGTAAATTATAATATACTGTTTTAAAAGTACTTGGATTTCAGATGCTACAATGTGAAAAATGTTTGTTTTAGAATTAATAAAATACAGTATCTGTGGAGTAAATGAATACTCGGGAGGTCAAGATTCTGATGAAGAGGCTTCATACATGTTCAAGAGCAGATCAGGATATAATTTTGAGAATATTATAAATTCTGCAATGAGTATATTTCTTCCTAAATATTGAAATTTTAAGCCCAACCTTATATGTGACAAATCTTAATAGAAAAAGCAACATTCTGACATGGTCTCCCATCTTTTTACCACCAAGGACCCTTTATTATTTTATCCCCAAGGTTCCTATACTTTGAAATATTTTGATACCATGTAAAATTCCTTTTTTCACTTGATATCAAGTAAAAGCTAATTTTCATTTTTCATCTATTAAATATGCATATTCAAACTGAGGCAATATATTAATAATTCCAGCTAAAATAAAAGAAAGCTGACCTTCTACTGACCTTGTATGGACTCATCATAGGGAAAAGTAACATTTCTATTAGGAAATCTACTTTTTAGCCTCCAGTGTCTCTTTCTCAGAATCCAAGAACCAGAGACGGCAGGCACTTGAGATGACAAGGAGCTGAGTGACAGAGCCCATATCAGGTGGGCAAAGGCCAGTTAGGCTGCCCGTCTTAATGTTCTAAGTTAGCCATTTGTTTATACACCTCTCCAACAGAGAAAGCTGTGCAAGAGTGCTGAACACTGGTGATCTGACATTACCCACGGGCCTGTTCACGTTTCTATAACTGTTAACATAAAACTTCAGTTGGTTTTTCCAGATTTGAGCTGAAACGAAGTAGTGAAAAGAAAATGCTATTTGTAGGGTTTTATCCCACTCACCCTCTCTCTGTGCCTCAGTTTAGATCTGAGTGCAGAGGACAAGTATTCATCTTTGCATCCCTGGACAGAGCTCAGTGGCTGCCCAGAGTAAGCACTCCTAAGTGTCCACGAATATGTGAATGAATGAATTCGAGACATCTTCCCTGATTTGAGCTCTTTTGAGGGAAGATGGGAACTAGGAAAAGGGAATGAAAGGAAACGACCTCAGGAACCTGGCAAGGAGGATAAACTAATGCAGTCAGCATTCTTTACCTTTGGAAGATTCCTTAGGCCATTATTTCTACATGCCTAATACTGAATGTGGACTAACAAATCTACATGTGAAAATTTTAAACAAATGCCTCAGACACAGAGTATATTTTAAAAATGAGAGCATGTATGTTAAAGAGGTGTTGACAAGGGGACCAGAATTTCTTTATTCTCTTCCTAGAAAAATCACGTAAACATTAGCACAGATCTCTCCTTATCCTCGGGCTTCCCTAATAGCTCAGTTGGTAAGGAATCCACCTGCAATGCAGGAGACCCTGGTTCAATTCCTGGGTCGGGAAGATCTCCTGGAGAAGGGATCGGCTACCCACTCTAGTGTTCTTGGGCTTCCCTTGTGTGGCTCAGCTGGTTAAGAATTTGCCTGCAGTGCGAGAGACCCGGGTTCGATCCCTGGGTTCGGAAGATCCCCTGGAGAAAAGAAAGGCTACCCACTCCAGTATTCTGGCCTGGAGGATTCCATGGACCATGAGCCGCACACGACTGAGCAACTTTCACTGTCAGTCCTTATCCTCAAGTTCAAAATCATCGTGACCTGTTAGCCCTATCTTTAATATAGTCAGGAAAAGTAAAAACAGCTGTCACATGAACAGTTTTGGTGTCTTGTTTGGGAAACCTTCCACTCTAAAGGCTCTGTAGATCTGTGTGAATCTGGGAAGGAGGGACTAAGGGAACCCCAGTGAGCACAGAGAAGAGTCGTGGGTCAGTGGATTTGGGCAGTTTGTTCTAATGGGTATCACATCAGGACACACTTCCTGCCCCCAAAGAACAGGATTAAATATCCTGAGCTCAAGTTCCAGGAATGGCTGGTCTTTCCCTTCCCTCCAGACAAAGGACTGGGTCAGATCCACAGGGTTGAGAGAAGGACATACAAGCCTTCTAAATCTCTGCTTGTCTTTGAAGCAGACATCCCAGGACTCACTTCTTCCTTTGATCAAAAAACATATGAACCATGAACACACAGATTGGAGAAGACTGAAGAAAACAGGTGAGAATTTATGAAACTACTTCTCTTCCTGTTGAAGTGTTTAAGAATATAATCCAGTGAATTCTTGTACCATCATATTCTTGGACTGGGGCAACTTAATGTTTGGTATCCAAAGCACTGTATATTGCTTTGGAATATATTCAACATGGCAATCCTGGAGCTTGGTTAGATCTTTACAATCTCCCTTTTAAATACTGATTCTCCCTGCCTTTAATGTCACTTCAACCATCAAGAAAAGAGTTAATTCTCTGAGACTATTTAATATACCCCACTGATAACTAGTCATTCATGATGAAGAGTATGCTACATTGAGAACCTGATAGAGATCAAGGGTGTCAAAGCTTTTGCTCTATCATATGACAAGGTAAGTCTCCTTTCATAATGAACTCCTGGAGCTCAGACGGTAATTCCCTAATCTGGGCATCTGTTAGCCCATGGGAAAATGGGCTGAAATATACAGAGCAATGAGCACAGTCCCTAATATACAACAGGTGCCCCATAAATGTTTCCTGGTCAACTATAATATTTGGCATTTATTAAGAACTAACCATATGCCAGACCTGTGTTCATTTTATGTATAGTATTTCTCAATAGTTGAGCTATTCCAAATCCTGAAAGATGATGCTGTGAAAGTGCTGCACTCAATATGCCAGCAAATTTGGAAAACTCAGCAGTGGCCACAGGACTGGAAAAGGTCAGTTTTCATTCCAATCCCAAAGAAAGGCAATGCCAAAGCATGCTCAAACTACCGCACAATTGCACTCATCTCACACGCTAGTAAAGTAATGCTCAAAATTCTCCAAGCCAGGCTTCAGCAATATGTGAACCGTGAACTTCCTGATGTTCAAGCTGGTTTTAGAAAAGGCAGAGGAACCAGAGATCAAATTGCCAACATCTGCTGGATCATGGAAAAAGCAAGAGAGTTCCAGAAAAACATCTATTTCTGCTTTATTGACTGCCAAAGCCTTTGACTGTGTGGATCACAATAAACTGTGGAAAATTCTTCAAGAGATGGGAATACCAGACCACCTGATCTGCCTCTTGAGAAATTTGTATGCAGGTCAGGAAGCAACAGTTAGAACTGGACATGGAACAACACACTGGTTCCAAATAGGAAAAGGAGTTCGTCAAGGCTGTATATTGTCACCCTGTTTATTTAACTTATATGCAGGGTACATCATGAGAAACGCTGGACTGGAAGAAACACAAGCTGGAATCAAGATTGCCGGGAGAAATATCAATAACCTCAGATATGCAGATGACACTACCCTTATGGCAGAAAGTGAAGAGGAACTCAAAAGCCTCTTGATGAAAGTGAAAGTGGAGAGTGCAAAAGTTGGCTTAAAGCTCAACATTCAGAAAATGAAGATCATGGCATCCAGTCCCACCACTTCATGGGAAATAGATGGGGAAACAGTGTCAGACTTTATTTTTCTGGGCTCCAAAATCACTGAAGACGGTGACTGCAGCCATGAAATTAAAAGACGCTTACTCCTTGGAAGGAAAGTTATGACCAACCTAGATAGCATATTCAAAAGCAGAGACATTACTTTGCCAACAAAGGTTCGTTTAGTCAAGGCTATGGTTTTTCCTGTGGTCATGTATGGATGTGAGAGTTGGACTGTGAAGAAGGCTGAGCGCCGAAGAATTGATGCTTTTGAACTGTGGTGTTGGAGAAGACTCTTGAGAGTCCCTTGGACTGCAAGGAGATCCAACCAGTCCATTCTGAAGGAGATCAGCCCTGGGATTTCTTTGGAAGGAATGATGCTAAAGCTGAAACTCCAGTACTTTGGCCACCTCATGCGAAGTGTTGACTCATTGGAAAAGACTCTGATGCTGGGAGGGATTTGGGGCAGGAGGAGAAGGGGACGACAGAGGATGAGATGGCTGGATGGCATCACTGACTCGATGGACGTGAGTCTGAGTGAACTCCGGGAGTTGGTGATGGACAGGGAGGCCTGGCGTGCTGCAATTCATGGGGTCACAAAGAGTCGGACACGACTAAGCGACTGATCTGATCTGATCTGATTTCTCAATAGGTACTAATAGCCCATTTTCTAAATGAGTTAAGTAGGGCCTTCACTTTATTTAGAGAAGGTTACAATGTTAGCCAGGGATACAGCCAGCATTTGAACCCAGCTTGCTTGATTTTAAACCTCACGCCTTTTCCATGACTCCACGTTGTGTCCTTAAACCACTATTATACATTCGAGTGAGCCAGACAGAAAGTGAAAAGTGAGTGAGTTATAGTAAAAACCTAAGAATTCTACACTAAAGACATCCTTTCGTGCCTCAATAGATTAAAGACGAGAAGGGCAAACAACATGAAATAAAACAATAATCCCTAATGAAAGAGAAAAAGGTGCTGCTAAATGTCTTAAAATAGATATGTTAATTAGATGTCTGATTTTTTCCTTTTTATAGAAGGCCTTTGGGAACAAGGGCTTCTCTGGTGGCTCAGATGATAAAGAATCTGCCTGCAATGGGGGAGACCTGGGTTCAATCCCTGGGTTGGGAAGATCCCCAGGAGAATGGAATGGCAACCCACTCCAGTATTCTTGCCTGGAGAATCACACGGACATAGGAGCCTGGTGGGCTACAGTCCATGGGGTAGTGAAGTCGGAAATGACTGAGCGACTAATGCTTTAGGAACAAAGTAATCAGTTCTTTCCACCTCCCTCTCCACCTCAAAAAAATGGACATTAGTTCTCTCTGTACATTCCATTTGATCATGCAGTCACAATTCAAGAATGTACTGAGACAAAGAAGTAGGCAGGTTTTATTCTTGAAAACCCCTCAACAGGAGAAAGGCAGTCAGATGGCCTGGTCACCAACCTGTTCAGCATTAAGAGCTGAGTCGTAGAATGTGTGTGCTGTGATATTAGGCTCGGGGTGGGGGGTGGTCTTACCTGGATTTAATGATATCTCTACCACATGAACCTCCTAAACTGTTCATGTAACATTTTAAAGAACTGTTCACTTAGTCTTGGGGCTGGATAAGTGGAAAAGAATATGGAGATAGATAAAAAGAAATGAAATATACCATGAATGCTTAACCAAAGCATAGAATGTGAAGGATTTTAGTACCAGTAGAAAAAAAGCCAGATATCTTGGACTCAGAGATGATGAAAAATCTTAAAGAACTTCGTTAATGACAAGTGACGGTCTTCAGGCACTTCAGTGCCAAATTCCATTAGCATCTGTATACAAATAAAAAGAGCTGCAGATGCTGGCCAAGGCCCCTTTTTACCCTGCCAATATTAATACCAGGTGTAGGACCATCTACTTAAAACTCCTTATTAACAGGATTTGACCACCAATAGCTTTTCCTGAATTGGACAAGGAAATGGCAGCCCACTCCAGTGTTCTTGCCTGGAGAATCCCAGGGATGGGGGAACCTGGCGGGCTGCCGTCTATGGGGTCACACAGAGTCGGACACGACTGAAGTGACTTAGCAGCTTAGCAGCAGCTTTTCCTGACAGTTGACTGTAAGCTAGAACTTCAATAGTATGGTTTAGAATTTCTTTAGAAATAATAAGTGCTTTTATGATTAAACTCTGCTCTCAATTAGCACAGAACTGGCATTGGCTTTTTAACTTCTGAGAGACATTACAATTTATGCTTGTTGCCGGTTTTAAATGGACACAATTTTAAATAAAAGATTTTAAACAGAGCCCCTAATAAAGCCTAAATCTAATCATTTCCACAATTCCAGTTTTATTTATATTTTATGTGCTTGCATGTAGACACACTTAAAGAAAAGAACACATATGTGTATATATATATATATATATTAGATGATGTAAGAGTTTGACAAATGACTTGTTAATGAAAATTTATTAACTACATAACTTTTGAGTACCAGAGAAACTTCAATATGTACAAATCACCATGAAGTTCCCAGTTCCTAAACTTTGGTTATATGAATATGTCTCAAGCACCAAGGAACAAACAATAATCCTAATTCAAAAAAAGAAAAAGAAAAAAAAATCCCAAGAAACGAGGTCCTTCAAGTCTCTTGAACCTGTTTGTTTTTTAAACACCATTTGGGAAACTCTTTTATTCTCATATTTCCTTTCATTTGGGTCAATTTCCAAAAACAGTCAATAAAAATTGATCAGGGGAAAAGGGACAGGCAAATTACCATTACAAATAAAGGTGGTATCTCAAAATAACTTTTTGAAAAGTATTCTTAAATATAAAACTCTTAACCTAGGAGATCCGTATTATGTAACAAACCCAACTCTTATTTCAAAAATCAGAAAACCTCCACCACCACAGTCATGACAGGGTAGGGGTGAGAGGCTCACGGGGAGCTCTGCAGCGGACTCAGTTACGGCTCCTAGGGTTCCACCACCTTCCGTGGCATCTGCGAGCTGCAGAGGTGATTTGTATATTTAGGCATCAAAAAAGACACCTGCCAGGCTGAGCACAAACTCTGATGAAATTTCACAAGAAGTCTGATGGGCAAAAGAAAGAAAAATAAAAGGATCAGGGCTGAAATAGAAAAAAAAACAAACAAAGTATGTCTCAGTCTATGTAAGTCGGGATGGAGGAGGTGTAGATGTCCTGACAGTTGCACGGGCGGAAGGGACTGCATCCTTGCCCACAAATGCGGGTTATATACACATGCATATCATGTCAGTTCACATGTTACACCTTCTTGTTACACAAGTGGAAGAAGCGTCTAGTCACTTGGCTCCTCAGGCCCCAGTCCTTTGTCCTGGCTGGTTGGTGGTCTGTGTACAAGACTCAACTGCATGGTATATGAATGGATAAAGCTTGATGTCTGGTCCAGGGGTGGAGCAGTTTCTGCATTCTTCATTGTAATATCGTAGCAGCAGCTTATATACTTCTCCTGAAGAGCAGAAAGCCAGACCAGTTTGCACATTAAGATACGTAGATAGATAAATCGACTACAGAACACCCCAGTTCTATCCTAAATAACATTTGCTCAAATTTGGCTTTTGAAAATAGAGCATGAGGTCCATAAGCCTGGAAGGCTTTCCTGATATAAAGCTAAACATTTTTAAATACCTTAAAGAAACTACTTATTAGCCCATAATATATACATGGTATATATATGCAGGCTATACATGGTACATCATCCATGCATCCTTTTCGGAGTTCATGGCGACTTTAATTTTACATTTAGCTCCCATGACAGGAAGGCCTCCCAGGTCCAGCTGAAACACAGTAGAAGGAGCATCTGCTGGCCTGTCTGATAAACATGACTCAGAGTAAGGCCTCTTAGGTTTTATGTACCTTTCAATACCATCCCCTCATTCAGTTTTCCATACATACAAAAGTAAAAATGGACACTAACTCCAACATCTTGGCCTTAATTTAATAAGCTGACATACTCATTGAATATTGAGGATGAAATTTTGCCAGAAAAATAAGGTCTGCAAGCGTTGTCCCTCTGAGACCTTGTCCCCCACCTCCACCGAAGTCACATTTCCATTCTTTCTTATCCACTAGGATCTATCCAGAGTTAGCAAGTGCTCCTCCTGGATGGTGTACAATCCGTCTAGACACCAACCATGCCTACTTACCAACAGTCAGTTTCCTCTCAGTGAGGAATGTATGCATGCTGTAAATGTCTCTCATCAGTTCTGAGTCCCCAAAGGTGAAATAAACCACGTCTCGCTCAGCTACAGCAGCTGCCAGGATCTGTATTAAGGCTGAAGCACAGAGGAAAACACAGCTATATTATGACACTTCCCATCAGGATACCTTGAGTTCTTTCAGCCAGCTAAATTATAGCTGGCATGCCATAGCTATATCCTGGATTAAAGATTTATAAGCCTAATATACACGTTATTAGAAATGGCAAATAGAGGATGAATATAAATCATCTGGTTGTGTGACTTTCCAGACATGCTACTGAGAATCTAATTAAGCCACAGAATTCCCACATAAGCACCTTTGTGGGAAAACAACAGAGGAAGGTGCATCTGAAGCAGCACACTTAAGGCGGTAAAGTGGTTTTCCCCACTGACATTAATCTGGAACTAAAATTTTTGTGTTTGCTTGCTTGATTTATCTTACTACATAGTCACTGGTTTTTTGTATCAAAGGTCTGTGATTTTCCCTGACCAATGTACTTGGGAGGTTCTACTGCTTTTGTGAACTCTACAGCAAGCAGGCATTCTCCAAATGGGCTCCAGAAGACACCCCCGTCCCTTCCCCACTCCAGCCTCCACCCAATCACTAGAGCATGGAGCAAATGTTACTGATAACACTGGACATAAACTCCAGTGTGCTAGCATGGGAAAATCATGGAGAACCCCTGTCCCCAGGAATCACAGGTACAAATCACTGAGCCTAGAGTGTATTTCCAAAAATTAAATTCCTTTATAATCTTAATTTCAATAGACAAAATTTATTTTAAATATCAAAAATGAACATAGGTATAATAAACGCCCTGTTTCTAGTAACATATCTTTTCCCTCATAAAAGGGGAGGCAGGAATCAAATTAAAACACTATGGAGGATAAATATAATCAAAATATAATTTTGATTTTTGAGAGCATCTTCAAAACATAAAAGCTAAGAATGGGAATGGGGAGAAGCTTATAACTGAAAGCAAATGGAAATAAACGAGCCTAATTTTATTTCAAAGGAAAAGCACTACAGGGAAAGGAAAAGGGAAGAACGAACATAAGAACTGGCCCAAGTAACTTATGAACACAGTATTTGACTGAGATGCCCTCAGTCTTGGACAAGGAGGAAAGAACTGCAAACAAATCCCAGACTTTCTTTGTTAGATGTGCTTACCATAGCAGTATAGGTGAAACAATTCTGAGACTATTAATAAAATTTATTTCAGGATTGAATAAATGAGTTGATTTGTTGATGCTGCTGGGAGTTATAGTTCTCAGAATGGAAGAGGGGACATACAAACATGGAATGGGAAAGACAAAAAAGTAACTCCGTGGTTATCAATGGAAATGAAAGGTACGGTATGTACTCATGACTTTTAACTATGAACATCTGTGTGTGTGTCTATGTGTATTTTGTAGTTTTGTCTGCTGAAAGGGCCAAAAAGAAGACATCCCAGCAGCAGTTAGCACCCCTAGTGCCCAGACAGTGGTCTAATGCCATTCCCCCGAAAGGAGCCAGGTTCCTCAAGGAATACTAGATGCCATGGTTGGGACAGGATCGGTACAAGATAAACCCAGAATGTTTTATTATACCAGGAAGCGAAGAAGTACTCCAAACCAGATGGGGAGAAATTGATGAGTGCTTGTCCTAAGGATACAGAAGCCAGTTTGAAGGAGCATCTATTAGCCAAATCTGGGCGAGGGAAGCACCAAAATATTATGTATAGTAGTAAGTTACAAATCATTGAAAAAATACTGAGTCCACAATGATAATACATAATAAATAAACGGAGAAGAAGGGCTCTTGCTCATGTGAGAAAGCTACAGCCTAACTGGAAAGTCTAGAGGGAGTGTTGGAACGAGATAACCCTTTTCTGCATTCATCATGGTAAAGACCGGATCAGGCAAAGATCAATAAAGGATTCTAAACCTAAGGGAAATTTTGTCTCAAAGCGTCTTCCCACAGACTACTTATTAACTACAAGGGAGGAAAAAATATCGCTACAGTGGAAAAATCAGATAACCCCATGACTAGGTGACCGAAGTTAATATCGCCAGTGGGGTCAGATGACCACCAAGTGCCTCTACATACTGTCACCTGCGCACTACTCTGATCCAGAATGCACACCTCACCCTAATTATGAGGAAAGAGCAGACAAAGGCAACGAATACTGTATTCTTCAAATGTGTGTTATTTTCATCATAGGGGGCTGGAATGCAAAAGTAGGAAGTCAAGAAACACCTGGAGTAACAGGCAAGTTTGGCTTTGGAGTACAAAATGAAGCACGGCAAAGGCTAACAGAGTTCTGCCAAGAGAACACACTGCTCATCACAAACACCCTCTTCCAACAACACAAGAGACGACTCTACACATGGACATCACCAGATGGTCAATACTGAAATCAGATTGATTATATTCTTTGCAGCTGAAGATGGAGAAGCTCTATACAGTCAGCAAAAACAAGACCGGGAGCTGACTGTGGCTCAGATGATGAACTCCTTATTGCCAAATTCAGACGTAAATTGAAGAAAGTAGGGAAAACCACTACACCAGTCAGGTATGACCTAAATCAAATCCCTTACACTTGTACAGTGGAAGTGACAAATAGATTCAAAGTATTAGATCTGACAGACTGCCTGAAGAACTATGGACGGAGATTTGTAACACTGTACAGGAGCTGGTGACCAAAACTATCCCCAAGAAGAAGAAATGCAAAAAGGCAAACTGGTTGCCTGAGAAGGCCTGACAAATAGCTGAGAAGAGAAGCAAAAGGCAAAGGAGAAAAGGACAGATATATGCATCTGAATGCAGAGCTCCAAAGAATAGCAAGGAGAGATAAGAAAACCCTCCTAAGTGATCAATGCAAAGAAATAGAGGAAAACAATAAAATGGGAAAACCTAGAGATCTCTTCAAGAAAATTAGAGATACCAAGGGAACATTTCAAGCAAAGATGGGCACAATGAAGGACAGTGGCAAGAATACACAGAAGAACTATACAAAAAAGATCCTCATGACCCAGATGAGAGGATGGTGTGATCACTCACCTAGAGCCAGACATCCTGGAGTTCAAAGTCAAGTGGGTCTTAGGAAGCATCACTGCAATCAAAGCTAGTGGAGGTGATGGAATTCCAGCTGAGCTGGAATTTCAAATCCTAAAAGACGATGCTATTAAAGTGGTTCACTCAATATGCCAGCAAATTTGGAGAACTCAGCAATGGCCACAGGACTGGAAAAGGTCAGTTTTCATTGCAATCCCAAAGAAAGGCAATGCCAAAGAATGCTCAAACTACTGCACAATTGACTCATCTCAACACGCTAGCAAGGTAATACGCAAAATTCTCCAAGCCAGGCTTCAACAGTATGCAAACCGAGAACCCAGATGTTCAAGCTGGATTTAGAAAAGGCAGAGGAATCAGAGATCAAATTGCCAACATCTGTTGGATCATAGAAAAAGCAAGAGTATTCCAGAAAAACATTTGCTTCTTCTTCATTGACTATGCTAAAGCCTTTGTGTGGATCACAACAAATTGTGGAAAATTCTTAAAGAGATGGGAATGTCAGACCACCTTACCTGCCTCCTGAGAAATCTGTATGCAGGCCAAGAAGCAACAGTTAGAACCAGACATGGAACAACAGACTGGTTCCAAATAGAAAAAGGAGTACGTCAAGGTTGTATATTGTCACCCTGCTTATTTAACTTCTATGCAGAGTACATCATGAGAAACGCTGGGCTGGATGAAGCACAAACTGGAATCAAGATTGCCAGGAGAAATATCAATAACCTCAGATATGCAGATGACACCACCCTTATGGCAGAAAGCGAAGAAGAACTAAAGAAAGAGCCTCTTGATGAAAGTGAAAGAGCAGAGTGAAAAAGTTGGCTTAAAACTCAACAATCAGTAAACTAAGATCATGGCATCTGGTCCCATCACTTCATGGCAAATAGATGGGGCAACAGTGAAAGACTATTTTCTTGAGCTCCAAAATCACTGCAGCCATGAAATTAAAAGACATGTGCTCCTTGGAAGAAAAGCTATGACGAAGCTAGATAGCATATTAAAAAGCAGAGATGTTACTTTACTGACAAAGGTCCGTCTAGTCATAGCTTTGGTTTCTCCAGTAGTCATGTATGGATGTGAGAGTTGGACCATAAAGAAAGCTGAAGGCCAAAGAATTGATACTTTTGAACTGTGGTGTTGGAGAAGACTCTTGGGAGTCCCTTGGACAGCAAGGAGATCAAACCAAAATAAAAAACTTTAAAAAATTGAACTAGTATATTTGATATGGCTGAGTATCCCCAGATTTGAGAATCTAAGATGTTATAATACATACAAGACTCTGAATACAAAAGTATTTCCTAATTTCCAAACTAATATTTATTGAGTGTGCATAACATGTGAGGCACCACGACTAGGCCTCATTAATCTTGGAGTAACTGATCCCAAAATACAGATACATTTTAATTAAAATTGCTTAACCAACTTACGCAAACATTAAAGCTTCAGTACACTCAATTTTAAAAGGTTCCTAATTAACCTAAACTACATATAAAAATGAAAACCAATGTGTTGTAATCTTCTTCTACCAAGAGGTATTTCTTATCTTTTGGTTTGAATGAAATTTATCTGTATTTTCTATTAAGAGGAGAGAAAGACCCAAAGAAAAGTCCTTCTAGTCTTGTTTTCCCCTTACATACAGAAATACTAGATCATTTATGAAAATAAAATATTAATAAGAACATTTAAAATATATCTCCCTATAGTGTTTATTTATTTATTTTTTCTCCCTATAAAGTTTATTTTTTAAATGCTTCACAGGCCATTCTGTCCCTGTAGATAGGCTCACAGAGTTAAGTTTCACAGACCTACCAAAAAGAGGCTGAATCCTAATAAGAGAACCGATTTACATTACATTCTTATTTCCCATCCATTTCTGTTTGGGTCAGATGATAACAAAAGCATGTGGCAGACAAGCTCGGACTGGAGACTGAAGACCTGAGCTCAGGCCTCACCTTTCTGCTAGCTATCTAAGCTCTAGGACTTTGGCCAAGTCACTTAACTCTCTTGCCTGCATTTTCCCCGTCTATGCAAAGAGGAAGTCAAATCAGATCGTCCCTAAAGACTCTTTCAGAGTATGGAATTCCACAGCCTGTATTACAGCTTTTCTTCTTGCATTGGATCTTAGACTATAAATACACAGAGTAAATTTTCAGAAATATAACAATCATGACCTTAAACCCATCAGTAATCACTAACAAAAAATCATTTTAAACAAAACTGTCTTCAGACATCACTATATCGCCAAGGTCTTTGCGCATCTAGACAATTATGTCTCACGATTTAAGTGAACTCTCCTGCATCACAAGTTAGATGAGAATAAATCACAGATCTAATAGGATGTGTGGACTGATTCCAAGAACGATACAAAAGCATCAAATTCCAAATTCAAGCACAACTAGGTGCCAAAGTAATCACTTAAATTAACCTGCAGGGAGTTTGGTTTTAATTTTCTTTTTGGCATCAATCTTAAGCAATAAAATTTTCAAATAAGTATGAATAATCAAAAAAGGCTTCCCTGGTAGTTCAGACAGTAAAGAATCCACCTGCAATGCAGAAGGCTCAGGTTTGATCCCTGGGTCAGGAAGATGCCCTGGAGAAGGGAATGGCAACTCACTCCAGTATTCTTGCCTGGAGGATTCCATGGACAGAGGAGTCTGGCGGGTTGCATTCCATGGGGTCGCAAAGCGTCGGACATGACTCATCGACTCACACACACTACACTGATATCAAAAAACCAGTCAGTGTCATCTCATAACAAATGAACTGAACAAAAAATGAGTAAAAGCATGGATACCTGTACACAGGTGTGGTCTGAGGCCGTCAACAGGTAACATCAGTAACAACTGCTAACAGTGAGCTCTACACTCTAGCATGCAGAATGTTCTAGCACCTTTTCAAGGATAAGCTCAAGATTCACAAAGATTAACTCTATCCTTACAAAAACGGAGTAAATTTTAGCATTATCTCCATTTTGAAAATCAGGAAATAAGGGCATCAAAAGATTAAGCAACTTGTCTAAGGTCACAGAGCGAGAAAGTGGTGGAGCTGAAATCTGAACGGGGTGGCCTGACCCAGGGCTCTCCCTCACCCACTGTGTTGGAAAGCTGCCATGTCGCGCCATCCTGCTACACTCCAAGCCAACTTACCATATGTCTGTTAGAGGAATTTCCTCAAATTGTTTATTTACATTATTTAAATACATACTAGCAGGAAGCTAGTATAGATTTGAAAGTGTTACTCATGTCCTTCTCATGAAACCCAAGTTGTTTTGTGAGCTCATGTCTTGATTAGTATGAAAGCTCAAACATGTTTACCAGCCCTGGAGCATTTTGCTCACTCTTCTAGGCCAACTCTTATTTTCTAATTGGTCTTGCGCTCTGGCTACTGTTTCTATTTTAAAAATATATATATAAAATAAAGTAGTATTATTTAGTTCTGGCTGTGCTGGGTCTTTGTCGCTGCATGTGGGCTTTCTCTGGCTGTGGCCAGCGGGGGCTCCAGTGGCAGCCCGCAGGTTCCTCACTGAGGGGCTTTTCTCGTTGCAGGGCTCGGGCTCTCGAGTGCTCGGACTTCAGTAGCTGTGGCGCGTAGGCTCGAGAGCACAGGCTCAGTAGTTATGGCACATAGGCTTAGTTGCCCTGTGGCACATGGGATCTTCCTGGACCAGGGGTCGAACTTGTGTCTCCTACATTGCAAGGTGGATTCTTAACCACTGGACCACTAGGGAAGCCCTGGCTGCTGTTTTTAACCTTGGTACCATGTGACCCTGGTGGCTCAGATGGTTAAGCATCTGCTACAATGGGGGAGACCCGGGTTCGATCCCTGGGTGGGGAAGATCCCCTGGAGAAGGAAATGGCAACCCTCTACAGTACTATTGCCTGGAAAATCCCATGGAGAGAGGAGCCTGGTAGGCTATAGTCCATGGGGTCGCAAAGAGTCGGACACGACTGAGCGACTTCACCATGTGACCCTACCAACCACTCCCAATCCTCCAGTGGATATTATGAAAGCCTCAATCTTTGGTGCCTTAATTGTACTCACATCAAGAATTCAGCCACCATCTCTAGAGTGGCAATTTCCAAATCTAAATCTAGATACAGAGTTTGTGGCCAATACAGATGAAACTGTAAGAGCACAGACACTGAACTCTTGGGTGTCAATCCTGGTTTGAATCCTAGTCCTGCCACTTGCTATCCTTGTGACCTGAGGCTATTGACCTCGTTGCCTCAGTTACGTCACAAAGACAAAAATACCTCATACCTAGTCGGCTGTGATGAACTAACACATCTAAGGAAAGCACTCAGCACAACACATAATGCTTTCAGCGTGTTGTCTAATGCCAACCACAGCCACAGTACTGGTTTTTGAAGAAAATAGGCCAAATATGAATGCTGGTTCTGATTGTTAGCTGTGTTTCTTTGGGCAGTTTTATTAGCCTCTGCATAAAACCTTGGTTTCCTCATCTTAGAAATAAGGCCACAGATCGAAGGGTGACTATGCAACACTAAAGGAGAGAACGCAGTATTTCTTAAACCTGGCTGGTTATCAGCAACTCCCAGAGAGTTTAAAAAAAAGTTCCCAGAGCCATTTTCCAAATCCATTAACTCAGTGGTATCTCTGAAGTCCGATAATAACCATTCCACTCTCTCCAGACAACTTGAATGCAACTTGTAAGATATATGTACCCCTGCGTTCACTGCAACATTATTTACAAATATGGAAGCAACCTAAGTACCCATCAATAGATGAATGGATAAAGATGTGGTGTATATATACAACGAACTACTACTTGGCCATAAAAAAACAATGAAATCTTGCCCTATGTAACAACATGAATGGACCTAGACCAGTACTCTTGCCTGGAAAATCCCATGGATGGAGGAGCCTGGTAGGCTGCAGTCCGTGGGGTCGCTAGGAGTCAGATACACCTGAGCGACTTCACTTTCACATTTAACTTTCATGCATTGGAGAAGGAAATGGCAACCCACTCCAGGGTTCTTGCCTGGAGAATCCCAGGGACGGCGGAGCCTGGTGGGCTGCCGTCTATGGGGTCACACAGAGTCGGACATGACTGAAGCGACTTAGCAGCAGCAGCAGCAGCAGCACAGTGTATTATCCTAAGTGAAATAAACCAAAGACAAATACTGTACGATTTCACTTATGGGCTGAATCTAAAAACAAAACATATGAACAAACCTAATCAAACAGAAACAGTAACAAATACAGAGAACAGACCGGCGGCTGCCAGAAGGGAGGCGGGAGGGGGTCATGGGTATGAACGTACAGTATAGGGAATACAGTCGGTAATTATGTAAGGTCTTCGCATGGTGACAGAAGACAACCAGACTTATCATGGAGATCATTTTGAAATATATAGAAACACAGAATCACTGTTGTGTACCAAGAACTAACAGTGTTGTAGGTCAATCATACTTTAAACACAAATAAACGCATAGGAAAATATGATCAGATTTCTGGTTACCAAAGGTAGGAGGTGGGGGGAGAGGGAATTAAATGAAGGTAGCCAAAAGGTACAGACTTCAGTTACAAGATAAATAAGTACTAGGAATGTAATGTACAACATGATCAAGATAATTAACACTGCTGTACATCATAAATGAAAGTTGCAAGGGAGAATAAATCCTGAGAATTCTCATCACAAGGAAAAAAATTTGTTCTACTTCTTTAATGTTGCATCTGTATAAGATGATGGATATTCACTAAACCTACTTGATACTAATTTCATGATGTAAGTCAAATCATTATGTTGGACACCTTCAACTTTATAATTCTGTATGTCAATTATTTTTGAATAAAACTGGAAAAAAAAAATACATGCTCACAACAGAAATTGTTGATAATTGTGAAAATAAATTACACAATGAAAATCTTGGAATACTACCCTCAATAGTCACCAGAGCAAGCAAAACTGCAGTCTGAAAGGCTTTTTTACACCATAAAGAAAAGAAACAAAATGAACACATTTATAAAGCTTCTCAAACTGTCCATCACAAACAACCAAGGCTTGTGGCAGACCTGGCTTCTGGATTGATGATGTGAATCTACTCATTTATTTTACTTAAGAGAAAAACAGAAAAAAGTGTCTGTCATAAGATCAATAAGTCCAGAGTGAAAAACAGGTTTCCTCAAACAAATTCAGGATGATAAAGAATTTCATAAAATAAAAACCAGAAATTCTTTCTCCTATAGACATTCAAAACACTGAAACTAATAATGTGGTTTTTATTTTTGAATATGAAGAAAATGTCTGTGAAAGTCTTTAGAATAAGGAATAGAAGAAATTTTTTTAAGCATGCCACAAAAATGTAAACACATAAAAATTAACCCTATAGGACAATAGGCTGATCACAACTCAACAGGCTGAAATAAATGAAAAAACAGAGAAAAATACCTGTAACATATGTTATTCAGTTGCTAAGTTGGATGACAGATAATTAATACTTCTTAATATACAAAGAGTTATTACAAGCCAATGAAAACCAAATCTGCTGACTAAAAGCTAAATGGGCAGATGACATGAACAAGCAATTCGCAAAACAAAAATGACCAAAAAAATATATGAAAACTATTGAACCTCAGAGAAATTAAGAAGATTGAAAAAACCCTACAGTGGTGAGATTGCCTTTGCAAAGAAGACACGGTAAACTGATACTGCCTTTCAGAAGAACAGTTTGTGGTTAATATTAAAATATGTTGTATCCCTATCCTTTGAGACATTAATTTCACTTCTAGGAATTAATCCTAAGAAAATAATTATGTATAACATATATAATTATATATTATAGTATTGCTTATATAAAATAAACAAACTATGAATGGAGAATTGGTGAAATAAACAATGGCATATAGGTACATACAACAGAATACTACGTAGCTATTAAAAACTGTGGACAGTTTTTGGTTGTTGCAAGCCATCATGAGACCATAATAGGGCTTTCTAAAAGAGGAGGTCAGAGCATAGCATACATAATGTGATTCCACTAATGTGAAATGATTACACGAACTGCTACAGAGAAATTCCCAATGAGAAGGATTTGAGAAGGATTTCATCTGTATCTGTCTAGCTAAACTATCCATAGTTTAGCTCTCAAGGCCAGTTGGCTGTTTTATATTTGCTTTGTTTTCTTGTTACTTTGTCAACTGTAGTATAAACAAAAAATCTGTCCGATTTTTGTCCTGGGTTCCTTGCAGGAGCTTTAAAACCTTTGCCATTTCCTGAGTCAAAGCTATGGTTTTTCCAGTGGTCATGTATGGATGTGAGAGTTGGACTATAAAGAAAGCTGAGCGCTGAAGAATTGATGCTTTTGAACTGTGGTGTTGGAAAAGACTCTTGAGAGTCCGTTGGACTGCAAGAAGATCCAACCAGTCCATCCTAAAGGAGATCCGTCCTGGGTGTTCATTGGAAGGACTCATGCTGAAGCTGAAACTCCAATACTTTGGCCACCTGATGTGAAGAACTGACTCATTTGAAAAGACACGATACTGGGAAAGATTGAGGGCAAGAGGAGAACGGGACGACGACAGAGGATGCGATGGTTGGATGTCATCACGACTCAATGGACATGGGTTTGAGTGAACTCCGGGACTTGGTGATGGACAGGGAGGCGTGGCGTGCTGCAGTCCATGGGGTCACAAAGAGTCGGACACGACTGACTGACTGAACTGAACTGACCTGAGTGATAGGGTATTTGTTACGCTGGTGACAGTGACTGCCAGTGGGCCTCTAACTGCTTGAGGATTGTGCTTTCCGTCACTGAACTCTCGGGAGAGGGAGAGCTGGAGCGTGGCCAGTGATGGCCAATGGCGCCCATGTGATGGAGCCCCCATACAAACTCTGGACACCAAAGGTCGGGGGAGTCGCCTGACAAGCACACTCACGTGCTGGGAGAGTGAGATGGTCTGACACCACGGGGCGGGGCGCGGGAGCTCTGCACCCCCTCCCACCTCACCCTGTCCTATCCTGTGTAACACAGCTGCCACAGCGCCTTCCCGGGTTCTGTGAGTTCCTCAGAGGCTTGAGGGAGCCTCCCCACTGGTAGCTGGCGGATCAGAGGTGCAGGTGGCCCTGCGCAGGACAGCCCAGCCTCAGACTTGCCGCTGGAGCCTGAAGTAGGGGTGGTCTAGCGGAGGATGCATGCCCGTGCCCTGTGGGGTCGGCACTGGCTCCAAGGCATGTCAAGGCTACACTGCAGTGCCCTCAGCTTGTGTCAGACCAGTTGGGTTGACACAGAATAGTAGCCATCCTAAGTAACAATATAATACTGTTTTCTATAACTGATACTCTTGAGAGGAAAAAAAATGTCATAAAATGATAAATAACCAACAGCTCTGTTGATAGGTACAAACCTAAAGTGCAAGAAATGTTTATCCTTCTGGAGTACCAAATGCCTCCTCATGCAGCTCTCCCAGGCTGTATGCCCACACATCATGCACCTCTATTAAAGCGCTCATTTCTGTATGTTGCATTTGTCCATGCCTCTCTCTCATATGCTAGACCGTGAATTCCAAAGCAGGGACCACATCTTATTCACCTTTGTATTCTCAGAACCTACCACAGTCCCTAGAGAGTGGCAGAGACCTGCCGTTAAGTCTGGTGAATGAACGAGTCACTCAGTGAAATAGCTCTGTCCATAAAACTCACTACTGTAAAGGGATATGCTTGCGTGGGTGGTTTGGGTTGAAACTTCACAGTCATTTTGGCCTCTTTATTCAACTAAATGCTGTGTCTGATAGATCAAAGACATAAGTGACCTCTCCAGGGAATAAAAATACAGATTTAAAAATAAAAATACAGATTCCTGCATACACAATAAAAAAACGATTGTATCAAATATTCTTTTTCTTTTCTTTTAGATTGTTGTGGTCCCTTATTATGATAGACCAATAGAAATCTGGTTAGAAGGACTAACTCTAATCCTTAGTCAAAGAACTATTACCCTTCTTATAACAACTGACTCACTCACCTTTTAGTCTAGCATCACCCCCAAAGGCACCACAGCCCCAGTTTCCTGTAGCCACTGCAGACAGGTTCTCTGAAGAAACTCCAGGACGAAGAAATCCACAGTAAGCCTGAAGGATGAAAGAAACATCAAAGCAATGTGAGTGACTAGACACTAGCGGTATTTCTGACTGATGTTCTAGGATCAGTATCCATTATCAAGCTTATGTTCTCTCTCTCTCTCTCTCTCTCTCTCTCTCTCTCTCTCTCTCTCTCTCTCTCTCCTGTTTTCCCTAGGGGCCAAAGGAGAAGGGAAAAAAGAAAAAATCCTGGGATTACAGAAGGAAGAGAGTAAGAAATGATCAGTTCTAATTACTGATTTGCTCTGATGCTGGGCAAATCAAAGCCCTAAAGCCAATACCCCCTTAAGGGGGTCTCAGTTGTCCCCCTTCCCCAGTTCAAACAAATATAAATGAAAGTATCAGAGATATTTCAAGAATTAATGGGATTCCAGTTACGAACTATGAGGGACTAATAGACAGAAAGGCATTTAAGACAGTGTTTTATTTGAAAACTTTTGATTACTATTTTTCATTACAGTGAAGAGTTATTACTATTATGCTTCCTCAGCACTCTCTGAATTATTGGGACTAGATTAATAACTGTGGTTAGCTTTTAAATGTGCTTCTTGCCACTGAAACACTTAAGCGACTATATATAAAATGAGTCCCTATATATAAAAGGGACTCCTATGCTTGGCTATAAGATAACCTTTAAAATCCCTTCCAGCTCCAAGACTCTAGTTTCACAACTGTATTTTAAGCTAGATTATTTTATTTTAAAATTTGCCAGTTACCTGCAAAAAGTACAATATATCCTGAGGATGCTGGCTGCATATTAATTAAATGAACAGCTCATTTTATATATAAGAAGATTGCAGTTTAAGGTCCTAGAGTTTCTGATTTCCATTTCTTTGCTGTCAGGCTAGTTGGTCTTTCTGCCTCCTAAGGGTTCTTAGTTTTCTGAAACTATCAGACTATGTTAAGAAGTTTAATATAATAGCAAAGCAAATATCCCCTGGGCTTTCTCAAGTACCAAGCAAAGCCTGAAATATATCTTATGTATAATAGTAAATAAAATAAAAAGAACCATGTGTGACAGATGTTCCCAGAGAAAAACCAAGGATAAAGAAAGATGCTTCTACGAAACCCACACGTAATACTGTAAATCACACTCTGAAGTTGCTACAAAGGTATAAAAATTTATTTTACACACTGTCTGGATGGATTAACAAGGCTATTTCTTCCACCTCCTCAAAGGCTGTAAATCCTGGCAGATATTAATTATAAGTTGGTACCAGACCATTATTCAATGCTGTGGTACAGAGCTTACACTAGAACTCACAAATTACCTGTATAATCAGATGCATAGAGCTTTTGAAAATCTCTTTCAGGTCAAAACTATCAAAGAGCTCAATTTTTCTGAGCAGGTTCTTCTTGAAAGATACAGATTCTCTGCCTTTATGCCAACAAAGGGAATAGACTTTCTGTCAGAATAGACATAACTTTGCCACTTGCTTTCCTGTCCAATTCTGCAAACACGCCTCGGTGAGGAGGGAAACTTGTTAGCCTCCTAGTTAATGTTTTCTGCTTTATGCCATCAGAACGACTTTAGTCTCTTCCAACACTGCTACCTCTACATATCTGCGCTAAATTTTCTTTAATAAGCAAAAATAGCTCAGTAAAACTAAAGCCAAACAACAGAGAATTTGAAATATTTAGATTATCAGAAGCAAAATCTAACCAATTTTACTAAAAAAAAAATCTTGAAAAATGGCCACAACAGAAAGAAACTATAAAACTGAAGTTACCTTGCATTTATTTTGATTAAATAAAACTTTAAAAAGGTAATCAGATAGAAATTAAATGATGTAAAATAGGTAAAAGAGTAACTAATGATTAAATACAAAGCTCCTTTTTATAGAGGTGATTTATTATATTAGTTTCAGGTATACAGCAAAGTGATTCAGTATTTTCACAGATTATACTCTATTAAAAGTTATTACAAGATAATGGCTATAATTCCCTGTGTTGTCCAGTATATCCTTGCTGCTTTCCTGTTTTATGTGGTGTGTATCTCTCAATCCATAGCCCTAACGTGCCCCCACCCCTCCCCACCCCTCACGGAACCACTAGGTTTACATCTGTGAGTCTGTTTTGCATATACATCATCTGTATTACTTTTTAGATTCCACATGTAAATGATGCTGTGCTGTGCTTAGTCGCTCAGTCATATCCGACTCTTTGTAACCCCATGAACTGTAGCCAACCAGGCTCCTCTGTCCATGGGGATTCTCCAGGCAAGAATACTGGAGTGGGTTGCCATGCCCTCCTCCAGGGGTCTTTCCAACCCAGGGATCAAACCCAGGTCTCCTGCATTGCCGGTGGATTCTTTACCATCTGAGCCACCAGGGAAGCCCACATATAAGTGATATCATATAGTATTTGTCTTTCTCTTATTTCACCAAGCATAAATACTCTCTAGGCCCATCCACATTGCTGTAAAAGGTAGAATTTCATTCTTTTTAATGGCTGAATAATGTTTCATTGTATACATTATCCATTTATCTGATGATGGGCATGGCACTTGGGTTGCTTCCATATCTTGGCTGTTGTTACAAAATTCTTTTATTGTGTTTAAACTGACCACTTCCAAGGTCAGAAATCAGAGAGGAGCAGCAAACTCCTCTGAGTCCCCTTTAGAGGGACAACCCTTGCTTCTCTCCATTCCCCATGTGAGAGATCCCTCACATGTCAGAGACCAGGATGGGGCCACTAATCAGGATAATAACTGAGCTTCTTTGGTAAGAAACAAAGATCAGGTAATGATAGAGATGGCAAAAGAATTGTCAAGTTCCTTCTTCATAGGGGAATGTGCTAGGAGTTCTCAAGAGCTCCACACTGGCAGCAAATATTTCTCCACATGAGCCAAAGCACTTGAGAAGATTAATCAGAGCAGTAAAAGAAACCTTGCTTATTAAACTCTCATCACAGCCTGACCTAACATTCACCATAACAGAGCTATTTATTTTTTTACTAATAAACTACTTAAAAGTGGGAAAAAGAAGAAGCATTCAAACCTCAGTAAGTAGAAGATACCAATAAATATTCCTTGCTCAGAATGGGGCTTCCCTGATAGCTCAGTTGGTAAAGAATCTGCCTGAAAAGCAGGACACCCCGATTCAATTCCTGGGTCGGGAAGATCTGCTGGAGAAGGGATAGGCTACCCACTCCAGTATTCTTGGGCTTCCCTTGTGGTTCAGTTCATAAAGAATCCGCCCACAATGTGAAGACCTGGGTTCAGTCTCTGGTTTGGGAAGATCCCTGGAGAAGGGAGATGCTACCCACTCCAATATTTTGGCCTAGAGAGTTCCATGGACTGTATAGTCCACGGGGTTGCAAAGAGTTAGACACGACTGAGTGAATGAGTTTTGATGGGAAGGTAAAAAGAGAGGGAATTTTGGAGTCCTGAAGGTTGCTGAGGGGAGCCTTGAGAAGCAAGTGGCAGGAGGAAAATACTGGTATCTACAATGAAAAACTAGAGCCCAGCTGGGAAGTGGTAAAAAGAGATATGGGAAGGAAGCCAAGAAATTGAAAAAGGAAACAAAGAAAATAATTTTCAAAACCTAGAGGCCCAGAACTGGGCCCAGGAAATAGATGGTATTCAGGTGAATATTCTGTGCAAACATCCCTGCAACACACATGCACGAGCAGACACAAACTGAAGAACTCGGGCTGCAAAGCCAATTTTAGCCGGCCTAAGAGAATGTCACTAAATTATGTCCTTCATTATAGTGTAATACATTATACTGTTTTCTAGATTAATAATTTAATTACTGTCCTAAGGAGTTGTTTACATTAAGTCAATATAACATATTTGTCTAACAAACTAATACATAGTTCATATTGATAATGATTTTATGTTTTAGAATACAGTGACTTCTTAAAAACAAATATAAAAAGTGCCTAAAGGGAAGTCCCTGGTGGCCCAGTGACTAAGACTCCATGCTCCCAATGCAGAAGGCTTGGGTGTGATCCCTGGTCAGGGAACCTGACCCCACATGCCACAACCAAGGCCCAGTTGTTCAGTCACTCAGTGGTGTCCAACTCTTTGCAACCCCATGGGCTGCAGCATGGGTTTTTTTTTAAGTGCCTTTAGAATCTTTTAAAGGACAGAAATGGTATGAACCTAAGAGAGGCAGAGATATTAAGAAGAGGTGGCAACAATACATAGAAGAACTGCACAAAAAAGACCTTCACGACCCAGATAATCACGATGGTGTGATCACTCACCTAGAGCCAGACATCCTGGAGTTTGAAGTCAAGTGGGCCTTAGGAAGCATCACTACAAACAAAGCTAGTGGAGATGATGGAATTCCAGTTGAGCTATTTCAAATCCTAAAAGATGATGCTGTGAAAGTGCTACACTCAATATGCCAGCAAATCTGGAAAACTCAGCAGTGGCCACAGGACTGGAAAAGGTCAGTTTTCATTCCAATCCCAAAGAAAGGCAATGACAAAGATTGTTCAAACTACCACACAATTGCACTCATCTCACACACTAGCAAAGTAATGCTCAAAATTCTCCAAGCCAGGCTACAACAGTATGTGAACTGTGAACTTCCAGATGTTCAAGATGGATTTAGAAAAGGCAGAGGAACCAGAGATCAAATTGCCAATATGTGCTGGATCATCAAAAAAGTGAGAGTTTCAGAAAAACATCTATTTCTGATTTATTGACTATGCCAAAGCCTTTGACTGTGTGGATCACAATGAAGTGTGGAAAATTCTTCAAGAGATGGGAATACCAGACCACCTGACCTGCCTCCTGAGAAATCTGTATGCAGGTCAAGAAGCAACAGTTAGAACTGGACATGGAACAACAGACTGGTTCCAAATCAGGAAAGGAGTATGTCAAGGCTGTATATTGTCACCCTGCTTATTTAACTTATATGCAGAGTACATCATGAGAAACGCTGGGCTGGATGAAGCACAAGCTGGAATCAAGACTGCCAAGAGAAATATCAATAACCTTAGTTATGCAGATGACACCACCCTTAGGGCAGAAAGCAAAGAAGAACTAAAGAGCCTCTTATGAAAGTGGAAGAGGACAGTGAAAAAGTTGCTTAAAACTCAACAATCAGAAAATTAAGATCATGGCATCTGGTCCCATCACTTCACGGCAATAGATGGGGAAACAATGGAAACAATGACAGACTTTATCTTTTGGGCTCCAAAATCACTGCAGATGGTGACTGCAGCCATGAAATTAAAAGCTGCTTGCTCCTTGGAAGAAAAGCTATGACCAACCTAGACAGCATACTAAAAAGCAAGGACATTACTTTGCCAACAAAGGTTCGTCTAGTCAAAGCTATGGTTTTTCCAGTAGTCATGTATGGATGTGATATCTGGACTATAAAGAAAGCTGAGCGCCGAAGAATTGATGCTTCTGAACTGTGGGGTTGGAGAAGACTCTTGAGAGTCCCTTGGCCTGCAAGGAGATCCAACCAGTCCATCCTAAAGGAAATCAGTCCTGAGTATTCACTGGAAGGACTGATGCTGAAGCTGAAACTCTAATACTTTGGCCACCTGATGTAAAGATCTGACTCACTGGAAAGACCCTGATGCTGGGAAAGATTGAAAGCGGGAGGAAAAGGGGACGACAGAGGATGAGATGGTTGGATGGCATCACCTACTCAATGGACATGAGTTTGAGTAAACTCTGGGAGTTGGTGAAGGACAGGGAGGCTTGGCATGCTGCAGTCCAAGGGGTCGAAGAGCCAGACACGACTGAGCAACTGAACTGAACTGAAGAACCTTTTAGAAGAATATAAAGTAATATTAAGTCTTAAAATTATCCTTAGATTCAGTAACAATTTTATAAATTTCTTCTTTGTAAATTTCTTTTATTTGATTAAATAACAACTGTACAAAGATGTTTAAAGTGAAAGTGTTAGTTGCTCAGTCATGTCTGATTCTTTGCGACCCCATGGACTGGAGCTTGCCAGGCTCCTCTGTCCATGGGATTCTCCAGGCAACGATACTGGAGTGGGTAGCCATTCTCTTCTCCAAGGGATCTTCCCAACCCAGGGACTGAATGCAGGTCTCCTGCACTGCAGGCAGATTCTTTACCATCTGAGCCAGCAGGGCAGCTCCTCAAAGATGTTTACTACACTGCATATAATAGAGAACCCTGGGACCACCTATTAGTTTAGTTAAGAAACTAATAGCTAAGTCTTAGTATATCAGCTAAGTCCTCATATTCAACCCAACTAATTTTATGGCCATTAAACATATTATTATGAAGATCATTAGAAAGTTTGAAAAATATAATTATGGATAAATTAAATAAATACAATATTTATATCACTTTTGAACACATTTATATGAAACTTAACATTTGTGTGGAAAGTCCTACAAAAATGAAAACAATTATTTGAAAGGTAAAATTATAGATGATTTTTTGTCTTTAAAATAACTGTAACCTTAGTAAATAGATGTTGCCTTTTCAAGTTGCAATATAAAATGAAAACATCATTTAGACCTTAGATTTCCCATGTGTGAAGTCAGAGATTAGATTATATATTTCTATGGTTATTCTGATTCTATACATTGAGAAACTGAAGGGAAAACTCACTAAAAATGATACATTTTGAACCAATATTCCTGAAAAGTAAAGTAACACAGACTTCAAGAAAAAATTATAAATGATCAGATGTTGAACTTCTTTGAACTAGCAACAGCAAGGACTGCTCGGTTTTGTTAACCAAGCACTGTAACAATCCACTCCTGAATTTGGTGATAATAACAAAAACAACAAAGTCAATACATTAGTTTTTAAAAGGTAAATGGTGATTTCCTGCCCAGATGGTCTCCTCACTTTGTTAAATTTCTGATCCAGATGACTCCATGGAATATATTTGTTACTTAATCTTATTGGATTGAGTCTAACACAGCTAAACACAACTTTCCACAGATGATTTCTTTCTTCCTTTGCTGAGCTATTTGCCACTTTTACAACCTGGAGTCATAAATCTTTCCAATCCAAAGACAGTTCTCCTAGAGAATGTTACCTAGCTGACCTTTCACAGGTTTAAAACACGCTTCACAGTATTAGTCAGATGAAAGGAGTCTGACTCGTCGCTTTAAAAACCGACTCTTCTCGTCAGTCATGATGTGGGTCCAACAGGCTGGGAGGAGCCTGGATAGAGTCAGTTGTTTCCAGAGATGATAAAGCGCTTTGTGGGGCTGCCCTTCAATTGTTATCTGTTGTGTGTGTATATCCTCTGTCGCTCAGTTTAGTCTGATTCTCTGCAACCCCATGGCCTACAGTCCACTAGGCTCCTCTGTCCATGGAATTTTCCAGGCAAGAATATAGGAGCAGATTGCCATTTCCTCCTCCAGGGGAATCTTGCCAACCCAGGGACTCAACCCCTGTCTCCTACACTGGCCGGCAGACTCCTTACCACTGCGCCACCTGGGAAGCTGAGTGATGCCTGAAAGCGGCAAGCCCCGAGAGTTCAGAGATCCACACTGAATTCTGATGGGGAAAACTGGTCTATGGCTTCATTTGGAAAAATGGAGTTTTTCTGTTCCTGTCTAGTTTCTTTCTGGCATACAAAAAAAAAAAAAAAAAAAAAAGGCACTGTACAAGTTATCTCTGAAGTGATTTAATATAGAGTTCTGCTTTAAACCTAAGTTTACAAAACACAGTGAGATGTAAAACATTTAATTTACTATGCTCTCCAAGTTGTGGTGTCATCGGTTAGCCATAGGGAATTAAAAATGAGAATATTTATTTATGTCCAGGGTTATATTTGTAAAAGTCAATGATCCAGCTCCTGCAGGAAAGTATTTGTGGGAATATAAATATTATCCATAAAAAAAAAGAACCTTGAAATGTGTGTTAATGTACAATAATGGTTAAATACATTTCCTTTTCATACATGTCTCTCTAAACTTTCCATATATTTCTTGCCATAACAAAGTACCACACAGACTATGCGAGTAAAACAACAGACATTACTTTTCTCAGTTTAGGAGACTAGAAGTTCAAGGTCAGGGTGTCAACATGCTTGGTTTCTTTTGAGACCCCTCTCCTCGGCATGCAGACGGTCACCTGCGTGTAGACCCACACATGGGATTCATTCTATTTGCGTGCACTCCTAATTTTTTTTTTTTTGTATGACCTAATCTCTTCTTATAAGGATACTAGATTGCATTAGGGCCTCCCTGGTATCCTAGGACCCCCACACCCACTGATTATAAATGTCTTCTACTATCAATGACCATGTGACACATTCACAAACACTTTTGATGAAAAGCTAAATATAAATCTCATTCTACTTGATATACTACGTAATAAAAACACCATGTGCTTGGAGACAACTGCTTTAAGGCAAGAGTTTAGACAGTGAAAGCAGGCTCACGTTTAAAAGGTACCTAAAAGATATTCCTTAGTATCATGAGTCATATAAAAGAGAAATTATAACTATTGACATATCAAAGAACAGTCTTTTTGGACAGCTTTTCTGAGGAATTAAAGTAAAATGGAATCTGTATGTAAGTTCAATTTTGGAAAATAATGCATTTACTCTTCAAACTTTTATGCGATTCCTTTGAGAACTTCAAATGTTAAAATAACCTAATTGTATATTTTAAAAATATGTTCAACAGCAAATTAGATTCTCAAGTACACTAGGATATAAGATAACAAATGTAATTATATTGGAAATATCCCCTAAGTTTTAAGCATAGTAAAAGCCTTTCTGGATTATTTGGTTATTTTACTGACAACAATATGAAAGGTAAGGTACTTGAGCTGGAATTAGCAGAGCACCACACAGAGGCCATTCCTGTGGTCAGACCCAGGGAAAAGATGCGAAGATGATATTCTGAGGCCCACATGCCAGTCCAACAGCACTCCCAACTCCCTTGCCATGGTACGCCCAGTCGGCTCTCATTACCGAAGTCTGTGTAGGGACTGGCACATGGGAGTCATGCAAAACCACAAACCTTATCTTAATAATGAATTTCATGACCAAATCCTATTCATGGAAGTTAAAAAATGGTTTTCAGAATTGGGTCAGTCTTGGCTGTGAGAGTAATTTGAGGAACTAAAGAAAAAAGCAACAGTTTTGGTAAGGCCTTATCTACCTAGAGAATAGAATTAGAATGCTATTGTATGTTAGTTTATTTATTATGGTTAACTAGTAAAAACTTGAACTAACAATAGGTCTAGCTCATTTTTATATTTCTGTAACATAATAAAAAAATAAAATGATTACAGGAGATAAAACTAAGCACAGAAAGCTATATATTCCGTCATAAATATGTCAAATTACCAAATAAATAATTTACATGACTCTTAGCAACATGAGAACAACAATGACTTGACTTTCATGGTTTATCTGTTTTAATCCTGATAGCATACCTTGCAGAGAAAGTTTCATTGGGTAGGTCTGAAAAAAACTTTCAAGGTTCATTCATTTCTATATCGTTTTAAAATGATAATGTTCCAAAGCAGCTAAATGTACTTGATGAGATAAATGCATGTGTGGGGCTTAATATCAAGCAACAGTCTATCTGGCATCAGTAATCAAACAATTACAAAATGGAAAGTACATCCTGTCCAAGCTGACAGACCCATTAAATCGGGAGCGCTGTGGGCAGACGCCCTGACATTGCAGGAATTACCAGAAAGCATTAATTTCAGCATTAATAAAATGGCAGCAGATAGATACCACTGCCAGATGAACAAAGAAATAAGGTTACTGGCCTTGTTAAGCTCCCGTCTGATCTTCTCGGGCACAAACTGGTCAAGGTAGCGTCTGAAGTGGAGGGCGTCGATGGCGACGACCTCAGTGCTGCGCCGCTGCCAGTCGTCCCTGGGGCAGGACACAGGGGGTGGGGAGGAGTGGGGAAGGCACTCACCAGACAAGCCCCGCCAGGGCAGGGTCGGAGACTTCCAAGGGGTTAATACGTTACAAACCAACCAACCAATGGCTTTATGCCTCAGCAAATCAGGAAGTCCAAGGCACACGTATTGTGGAGTACCAAGCATTAAGCAGTAAAATGAAAAGACAGAACATACTGTAAACAGATACACCATTCACAGTGAGTCTTCGAGGTTAAAAGATTTGGTGGTCAAACCAAAGGGATTTAGTTCTTTGTTTTCCCCCTATCACTAAAGACCTGGCCTTTGTATCTGGACAAGAGCTCTTTCCTCTGTTCTGGAAGAACTGCTCTAAATCACTGAGTTTGTAACATCACCGTGTATTGTCCAAAAACTAGTCCCAAGGAGTCAAGTGCTATGGGAAAAAAAAGTGTAACAATTCATTACAAAATTCTACCTGCTACCTTCAACTGCTGAGTGCACAAAATTATTTTTTAAAAGGCAAAGAAGTCAAAGAAAACAATAACAATTTGCCTGTGGAGACAGGAAAAGTTGGATGAGATGGTGATTTTTGAAACATGAAATTCTTAATATTCATCTCTTTATGAACATGCATAAAATGATATTCCCATCAATGCTTCACACTAAAGAACAGCAACAGAAGCCTTCATGCTAGTCTGTAAATAATTATAAAGAATTAAAAATCCACCTTAGTGACTGTTGCAGCCATATATTTTACCCAAAACAAAGAAAGACTAGCAACTGGACTTGGGACATTACAAAGAGTAAGGCTGTATGGCTACAAGGCCGGTGGCTGATTCTTTCTGCTACAATGGCTCTTCCCACTGAAACACATACACACTTGCCACACACACGTTTTCAATAAAAATTTGCCCCTGGGGAAGCAAAAAATGTCAAAGTGTAAGAATGTATTGCAATAAGAAACCAGAGACAGCAGCAGCAAAGTTCTCCATGGGTTCTGCTCGCAATCGTTTTGTGGCATCAGGCAAACTGTCCCAACTAGGTTTCCCCCACTTACCTAATCTCACAGAAGTTAAGGACAACTAAAAAGGCTGTTTAAAGGCTGTAAGTTGTCATTAGAATCCACTCGAAATAAGTGTGTTGTTGGAAGTTAACCTTCAGTGGATGCTTACAATTAGCAGCAGAGACACCTGTAGAGAGTTGTGCCTTTCCTGGTCTTGGTTTAGATATTTGGCTTTTCTTTCTCTGTTCTTCTCTGAGTATACAGAGATGGTGAATCTGTTTTAACTACTAGTGAAACTGTACTATCGAATCTAAGAAGAAAGTTATATTTCTCAAGTAAGAGTAGATGGAAGACAGAATGTACCAGGGTCAAGCCCACATTCCTTAGCTTTTGGCCATGTGATACCAAAGTAGAAATGAACTCACCTTTCACTCCTATCTTCATGGCTCCGGGCCCAGCGGTATGTTTCGGCATAGCCTGTGTATTCACTGTACTGTTCAGTACCTGAAACAAATAATCTGCCACTCTTATTTTTCAGAAAAAATATTTCTTAAAAACTACACCTTCTAAAGGGTCTCTGTTAAGAAACACACAAACAAGCAGATAAAAAACTCCACTAGTCTTAATGACTTATTATTTCACATGAAGAAAAAAATGATGCTTCCAGAGGCAACCACAATATTTAACATACAGTGAATGAATGGTCCAATCAACAAAGAAAATAAAATAGTCTGTCATATTCATTTTTCCTTTTATGAGTACATAAAGATAGTGTTTTACAAAAGTCCACTGTCTTCAGTGTCTGCAATCCGATGGTAATATTTAATTTGCATTGTTGAGAAAATAAATTTTACATAAAAACATTCCCTAAGAAAAGTACCAATAAGATTAAATTTAGGATTTGCCTATCAATAGGCAAAATACTTCAAAGGGCTTTGTAAAACCAGGATATTATGCATGAGAAGACAGGGAGGGAGAAAAGCATAATTAACATCTGATAAGAACAGGTACCAAGCTTGGCATTTAACACAGGCTTCTAATTCATGGGACCTGAACGTATCAATAAGGACGGTGTCTACAGTGTTCTACTAGTTAACTAAGCTCACTCCAACTTCTATGGTCAACTCAATAACTGATAAGATCAACAAACAGTAATATTAAAAGCTGAAAACCTTGAGCAAGACAATGCTTTTCACATATAAAAAAGAAGAGAAACCAGACAACATTGAGAACTAAGACTAATGGCACTTTTAGTACACTTGACTCTTGAACAACGTGAGTGCGAGCTGCATGCGTGCCCTTACACTGTGCATGTTTTCAGTGGTGAATGGTACAGTACTAACTACACAATCTGCAGCTGCCTGAATCCACAGATGTGGTCCCCTAAAGTGACGGAAACATGTGTTCGAAGGGCTAACTTGTAAGTTACCTACACATGTAAGTTGTATGTGGATTTTATGGTGCTACTTTTCTCTTTAAAAGATATACTTCAGTGGCAAAGTGAAAGTCACTAAGTTGTATCTAACTCTTTGCAACCCCATGGACTACACAGTCCATGGAATTGTCTAGGCCAGAATACTGGAGTAGGTTCTCATGCCCTCCTCCAGGGGATCTTCCCAACCCAGGGATTAAACCCAGGTCTCCTGCATTGCAGGCAGATTCTTTACCAGCTGAGCCTTAAGGGAAGCCCAAGAATATAGGAGTGGGTAGCCTATCCCTTCTTGAGCCGATCTTCCCGACTCAGGAATCAAACTGGTGTCTCCTGCACTGCAGGTGAATTCTTTACCAACTGAGCTATCAGGGAAGCCCATACTTCCATGCGGTTCCTACCAAGATGAATAAACTGAATCTAGTTATGAAAAAACACTGGGCAACCCCCAAAAAGAGATATTCTACCAAGTAACTGGCTTATATATTTTAAAAATATCAAGGTGAACAAACACAAGGTTGAGAAAGTGTCCCAGTTTAAAGAATGTGTGACAAGTGTATTCAAAGAAGAGATATACGCACCCCTACGTGCACAGCAGCACTGTTTACAGCAGCCAAGACGTGGACACAGCCGCAGTGCTCAGCGGCAGAAGAACTGAGAAAAGACGACGCCCCGCCCCCAACACACACACACAATGAAACATGACGTAGCCATCAGAAAGAATGAAGTCATGTCACTTGTAGTAACACGAATGGACCTAGAGATTATCATACTAAGCAAAGCAAGACAGAAACCACATGATACCACTTATACATGGAATATAAAACACGACACAAATGAACACTTTTACAAAACATAAACAGACTCAGACACAGAGGACAGGCTGTGGTTGCCAAGGGGGAGTGGGAGTAGGGGTGAGAAGGACTGGAAGTTTGGGATCAGGAAAGGAAAATCATTTATAAAGTGTGGAGAAACAACAAGGTCCTTCTGTAGAGCAGAGGGAACTATATTCAATACCCCGTGACAAACTGTAATGGAAAAGAATATGAAGAAACTATCACACACACCAGTCAGTCACTGTGCTGCACGCAGGAAATGAACATGCTGTGAGAACTATTCTTCAATAAAATTTTTTTAAAAGTCAAATCTTCCCAAATTGATCTGTAGATTCAAAACAGTCTTAATTAAAATTCTAGGACTGCCCTGGTGGTGCAATGGGTATGAATCCGCCTGCCAATACTGGGGACACAGGTTTGATCCCTGGTCTAAGAAGATTTCCACAGGCTGCGGAACGACTAAGCCGGTGAGTTGCAACTACTGAAGCCCGTGTGCCTAGAAGCCCTGCTCCACCATGAGAGGAGCTGCCTCAGTGAGAAGCCCAGGCACCGCCACTGACGGGAGGCCCCCACGCTCCACACCTGGAGAAAGCACGCGCAAAGCAACGGGCACCCAGCGCAGCCACAACACAGAAGTAAATAAATAAAATCATTTTTTAAAATTCTAAGAAGCTTTTTTGTAGATAAATTCAACAAACAACTCTGAAGAAGAACAAAGCCGGAGGGCTCACACTGATTTCACAAATTATTATAAAACTACAGTAATCAAATCAGAAAGAATTTAAAAAAAAAACCCTCCAAAACAAAACAAAACCCAAAACCCTGAATTAATAAACTGGACTTCAAAATTAGAAACTTCTGTTTTTCAAAAGTCATTGAAGATAATGAAAAGATTTATTTCATGTACCTGATAAAAGACTTATCTAAAATATATAAAGCACTTCTAAAACTCAAGGTAAAAAACTATACCAGTGGTTGATTCACGTTGATGCATGGCGAAAACCACCACAATATTGTAAAGTAATCAGCCTCCAACTAAAATAAAGAAATTAATTTAAAAGAAAAAAATACCCCAATTAAAACACAGGCAAAAATATGACTTCATGTGTGTAGCCATATGTCAAAACTTACCTAATTGTACACTTTAAATATATATAATTTGTTATATGCCAATTATACTTCAATAAAACCATTAAAAATGTAATCTGTCTTCACTGGACTGACAGCTTCTCAAGGGCAGGAATTATAAATTATTAATGTTTGTGTCTACATTAGCATCTTCCCCTGGAGGAGGGCATGGCAACCCGCTCTCCAGTGTTCTTGCCTGGAGAAGCCCATGCACAGAGGAGCCTGGTGGGCTCAGTCCCTGGGGTCTCAAAGAGTTGGACAGGACTGAAGTGACTTATCACGCACGCACAATGTAAGAATACAGTAGCAGCTGAGTAAGTACTTGTTGCATAAACGTAATTAACGAGCAAAACAGGAAGTACATTGAGGTTAAAATGAATCCAGAAATACTTAATCTGGACTAAGTATTATGTAATTGACATATATTTAAAAATTCATTTACCAAGAGCATGACATGGTAAGAGCTATGAGGAATCACCCAAAGTGAATCCTTAAGTAGCCTAATCTCACTGGACTTCATTTCAACATCAAAAAATCAAGCCTGCCAATAATTTTTATATTGTTTATCTCACAGAATTGCTTGGAAAACCAAAAAATAAAACAAATTTAAAACCCTTCAATACCTTCAGTTGGTATTTGGTGTCATCAGACTTAACTTTCTTAGAGAGTAGAGAAACCAAGGGATTCCCTGGTGGCTTAGCTGGTACAGAACCTGCCTGCCAATGCGGAAGACAGAAGAGACATGGGTTTGATCCCTGGATTGGGAAGATCCCCCAGAGATGGAAACGGCAACCTGCTCCAGTATTTTTGCCTGGAAAATGCTATGGACAGAGGAGCCTGGCAGTCACAGAGTGCTGGACACGACTGAGCACGCAGACACATGCTAGAGAAGCCGGAGACACCTGACTCCATTTATGCAAGGCTGGGGAGAAGCCTGGTCTACTGGCATGATGGGAAACCAAGAGATGAGAACAACCTTCTTCTGTCTTTGGCCCTGCAGTGGACAAATCTGTTTATTATTCTTAGCGTTAATAATAATAATAATAATGCCTACTCTGACCTCTTAATTACAGAAAACAAACACCTGTCTTTTGAAAAGTGGTTGAAAAATATAAAATACCAATGATCAATTTCTATTGCATTTTAGAACGGTTTCTGTCTTCTTTCCTAAGAAAACAAAGTTAAGTTTATTTCCTTCAGGTTTGGGAAATCAAAAATGTACATACAGATGCTTTTGCTCTCAACAAATTAAATCCTGAGTTTTCTAAGTAAACATCTTTCACAACTATGTTGTTTGTTCTGAAAGACAACTGCCCTTAGCTTGTTTAAAATTTAAATTTATTGATAAACTTTTCTGAAAATGCAAAGGTAAACAGTGATAACAGCAAAGAAGAGACAAAAGTCTGAATGACCTTTGTGATAGCTCTCCCTAGGGATAGCCTTAAGACTTCATGCTCAAAGATAAATCTTCACCTAAGTTAAAAACTTAAGGAACCCATTTAAATCTTTTCAAGAGCTTATTACAACTTTATGAGTTTTAGATTTAGTAGTAAGAAAAATTCTTATTTTCTTTTACTAGTAATGAAAATTTATGATGAGAACAGCAAAAAATAATTGGAGATTAAAGAAATTCTACTTACTAATGGGTTATGCCCCTAGCAAGAAGGTTTATTCAAAAACCATCTACCCCAGTTTTATTAGTATCATTAAAACAGTGGTGATTATGCAGCAGAAAGAACACTCTTGCCTTTCATTCCCATGACTAACAAAAATTAAGAAAAGCCAAACTCCAACTGAATTTGGATCCTTCCCAAGGAGCTGGTTCATCAGTAGTGATGTAGGGCCGACCGACCTAGACAGCATGTTCAAAAGCAGAGACATTACTTTGCCAGCCAAGGTCCGTCTAGTCAAGGCTATGGTTTCTCCAGTAGTCATGTATGGATGTGAGAGCTGGACTGTGAAGAAAGCTGAGTGCCAAAGAATTGATGCTTTTGAACTGTGGTGTTGGAGAAGACTCTTGAGAGTCCCTTGGACTGCAAGGAGATCCAACCAGTCCATTCTAAAGGAGATGGGTCCTGGGTGTTCTTTGGAAGGAATGATGCTAAAGCTGAAACTCCAGTACTCTGGCCACCTCGTGAGAAGAGTTGATTCATTGGAAAAGACTCTGATGCTGGGAGGGATTGGGAGCAGGAGGAGAAGGGGACGACAGAGGATGAGATGGCTAGATGGCATCACCGACTCAATGGACGTAAGTTTGAGTGAACTCTGGGAGTTGGTGTTGGACAGGGAGGCCTGGCGTGCTGCGATTCATGGGGTCGCAGAGTCAGACACGACTAAGCGACTGAACTGAACTGAACTGAGGGCTGCTTTTGTAGCGATGGGCACCTCTAGTGTTCCTCAATGAAAAGTACCAGTACTATAAACAATGGGTCCACTTTTGTCCTTTCTATCAGTTCTGTTGATACTCACAAAAGATACAAGGACCTGTGATGTTTAGGACAATTTGATTCACTAGAGGGCAGGTTTTATATTAAGCATACCAACATTCTGCTCAGTGTAAGTTTCATGTCTAGGCATCTTCTTTATGTTCTCACAGAAATATCAAAACAATATGACAGCACCACAGTAAAACCTTTTAGTACCGAAGCTATTTACTGGATGTTCTGGGGGAACATTAGGGGAAAAGCAAAGCAGGGGGAAGATCAGAGTTTTTAATTCCCTCCCTCTATCCATACTTATTGAAAGGTTTTAACTCATGACTGCTCCAGGGAGAATTACAGCAAGTAGAGGAATAACACTGTCTGGATAAAAGTATTTGCCTGTTTGCATGACCTGTTTCATATTCATTTAAAATTCTGATACCAACCAGATGCCCCACAATGATGATAAATTTAATTTATTTCCAATTTCTCAAACTCTTCTACAGATTCAGGCAGCACAGTCACAGCCATTAGCTCACTGAGCCTGGATGAATCATTGAAGGAATGGAATTGATCAGGCAGACAGATTGCAGTACATGGTTAAGAGTCTCCAAAGAAGGGAGATGGCAGAAATCCAACATCAAATAGATGATGAAATGGCCATTTCCATTAAGGGAACATCACATCACAGATATTAATTAGGAGGCACTAAAATAGAGTTAAGTGGATATGGGGAAAATGCCGAGTTGAAGTCACCCCGGGTGTCCTTAGCCCGAGGTAATTACAGATGTGAAGGTGAGTCATGGATCTGCGGTTTTCCATCTATTTTGCAATGGCTACAGGTAAATTAGACCAGATTTAACTCCAGAGTGATGAAGCTTTTTTAGACTGGAGAGAAACTATCCTCAAAAAAGAAAAAAAATCTAATGTTTTACTAGTCCCAAGGAAATTACATCTTTTATTTAGAGAAACATTAATGGGAAATGACAAGAGACTACTTCTCTAGTACGACAGAAGTGAAGGAAACGAAACAATCAGCTCTGAGCTTAAATGCCCTGCACTCCAACAGATCTTTCACAAATTCATCTTTAAAAATGGATGGAATATTTTGTTCTGAGTCTTCAGTTCAAACCTAGCTTAACAGCTAAAAATTAAAAATCTTAAAAAAAATAAAAATAAAAAAATAAAAATAAAAATCTTTTAAGAGTATTATTTGATACACTCAAATACTGGAGACAATCACATTCCAGACCTTCAGCACCCTCTAAAACAGTCTGAGACCAATATTCAAAGTATTCATAAGCCCAACAATGAATTTACGACAGCTTAATTTTTTTGTTCTGTACTTCCTTACACTTTGTCCCCTAATAACTTCTAACTGCATCCTTCTTCTCTGCATACATAATACACAACAAATGCAGACAGACAACCAGTGTGTGAGTTGAGACAGTGCTGAGAATAAAAGGGTTTTATCTTTCTCTTTTAGTGCATTTTGGATCAACCTCAGAATACTGGATGAAATGCTTCAGGTTATTAACTTCAGGTTATAGCTGCGTTTCTGTCAAAGAAGAAATTTCTTTGCTGAAGTTCCATTCTAAACTTTCCACAAACTCAATCAACAATTTTTATTTTTTGCCTTACCTCACCAAAACAGCAGAATCACTAGGATATTATAAAAAATAATATAGCATTACCTAAAAGGTGTGGAATAACTTGTTGAAAGCCCTTTCACCTACAAGCACTTCTAAAAGATCAGGACACATCAGCAAAAATGACAGCATAAAACCTCACAGAATTCCTTATCCATAAAGATAATAAGAACACTGGTAAACTTGTGAGAATCCTCTTTTTCTGAACTGTAGGAATTAACCAAAGGCTTGCAGCAGTCTGAGAAGTGTTTATTAAAGACAAATTGACTGAATATTGGTAAACACAGTAAGTTGTGTTTATCTTGATAACAAGCCTCACTCTGATCTTGAAGCTCCATGCAAGCAGGAAGAAGTGTCAACTGCCTGGTAGAGTGGTGAAGGTGAGCCCCAACAAAAACACAGAGCCCTTTGGCAAAGAATGAGTGACTTATAAGTTCTAAGCATTTAAAGAAGTCTCCGTCTAATCATTAGCTAACCACTAATCTAACCATCCAGAGACTTTAGTGACCACACATGAAATATAGATTTCACAGTATTAGGAAAGTAACTAAACAAACAGCAACAAAAACAAACCATGAGGAAAAGAGAAAATCTGATTCCAAGAGTTGCCACATTTAAAATGTGCAGTTTTCAAAAAATTGAGACATGCAAAGAAACAAGAAAGTTGGGTCCATATTCAGGGAACAAAAGTATTCATGAGTAACTGTCCCTGAGAAGCTCAGATGCTGGACTTACTAAACAGAAACTTTAAGTCAAATGTTTTAAATATGTTAAAAACAAACAAACAAACAAACAAACAACCTAGAGAAAATTATGTCTAAATAACTAAATGAAAATATGAGAACAATGCCTCACAAATAGAGAATCTCAATAGAGATAAGAATCAAATAGAAATTCTATAGTTGAAGAGTATAATACCTGGAATAAACATTTCACTGAAAGGATTAAAAAACAGATTAGAGATGGCAGAAGGAGGAGTCAGTGAACTCAAAGATAAGTCAATTAAAATTATCCAGTTTCAGAAACAAAAAGAATGAAGAAAAATGAACAGAGTTCAGAGACCAATGGGCTATCACCAAAGGTAGCAACTAAACTCCAACTCTGGCCACCTGATGTGAAGAGATGACTGACTGGAAAAGACCCTGATGCTGGGAAAGACGGAAGGCAGGAGGAGCAGGGACGACAGAGGATGAGATGGCTGGGTGGCATCACCAACTCGATGGACCTGAGTTTGAGCAAGCTCCGAGAGTTGGTGATGGACAGGAAAGCCTGGCGTGCTGCAGTCCACGGGGTCGCAGAGTCGGAGACGACTGAGCGACTGAACTGAACCAACACGTGCATAATAGGAGTCCTAGAAAGAGAGAGGAGAGAAAGGGACACAAAAAATACTTAAAGATATAATGGCCAAAAATGTACCAAATTTATATAAACATTGAAGACATTCAATGAATCCAAATAGGATAAAGTCAGAGAGATACACACATCATGGAACAGCTGCAAGACAAAGAGGAAATCCTGAAAGCAGAACATAAGGGACAAAATTTAGGTACATCCCTGTAGGCTGCCTACAAATGTATCTGAGGTAAACAGTGTGGCCCCAGAGTCTTAGTCCCGTCACAGCCCTCTTGGTAGAGGGACTAGCTGAGTTATACATTTGACAGAACTAACAGGACACGGTTTTCATCCCACTGTCATCTTTGAGAATGACAATCAACCAAATTCTTCTACACTTAGTCTGTTAGTCTGCTGCACTAATTTCAAAGTGGGAATAGACTGAAAGAGGAAATGAATCTTCTTTTGCAGAAAGAAAAAAAGCATCAGCAGCTGATGGCTGGTTATGGCTTTTACATGGGAATGTTCTTTTAGGTGGGCTTCCTAGGTGGTACAGTGGTAAAGAATCTTCCTGCCAATGCAAGAGACACAAGAAACATGGGTTCAATCCCTGGGTCAGGAAGATCCCCTGGAGAAGGAAACGTCAACCCATTCCAGTATTCTTGCCTGGAAAATTCCATGGACAGAGGAGCCTGGTGGGCCACAGTCCACAGGGTTGCAAACAGTTGGACGCGACACAGTACATGCTTTTAGGTACCTGAATTAAAAAGCCTTAACTTCCCTACAGTGGCTGATCAAGAGTTTCTTAAGAGTTATGAGTTAACCATCATTTTTTTTATAGCTTATACACAAGCAAATACTCTGACATAGCGATATTACAATCTAGAGAAACTTAAGGAAAATGCTGTAAATCCTGGTAATAGGCCTGTAAGTATAAATTTGACTGTGTTTCCATCTTTTCTCCTCCCATGTTAACATAAGTCAAAAAGGCACTATGATAATCATACTTTTTCTCTTAAGATTAGAAATTAGAATAAATATAAGGTTACTGATTTATTTCCCTTCTATAAAGCTCACTGTTGTATTGACCCTCTTCAAACTGCAACTGTTTTTTCTACTTAGTGTGTTCATACTGAAGTACAATGAATCACTCTGGAGGTATAATAAAAGGATAGTAATAGGATTCATGCTCAAAGACAAATCACTATCTTTTTTTTAAGGGTACTGTATCATAAAAATTTCAAACTAGAGAGTAACTGAACCATTTTTACCCTTGTTCTTCAGATAAAGAAACCAAGAAAGAAAATGTGGGGATAAAATATCTCACTCAAGATTATGAAAATGAAACAATTAAAAAAAAACAAGTATAAATTAATGAAATAAAATATTAAGACTAATTCCTTTGTTGTTCACCAAAAACTATCACAACATTGTTAACTGGCTATACCCCAATACAAAATAAAAAGTTTTTTTTTTTTTAAATATTGGGACTAATGTCCACAGAAAAGAAAAGCTATAACTGAGTGGCCTCTAGTCTTCATGATCGTCACAGACAGAGAACTGTTCCATTGTCCAGATGTCTCAGAACTAACCTGTGATGATAAGACATTCATTGTGATCCAGCACCTCAGTGAAGAGCCGTGAAACAATCAACTCAGGGTTGATTAAAAAGCGGATTTCTTCTTGCACAAGTCCTGCACTGGTCACACCACCTCCAACAAAACGGTTTGCGAAATCCACCTATTTGGGGAAATGTGACATGTTAAATGCTGATTTAAAATACCTACATTTATGGTTAAGAAGTACTCCCTCTAAGCTCTGCCCTTGCTTTCCTTCCCCATATAAACCAATCCCCAATTTTTCAGTCTTCCCAGGGATACTGGGTTACGGCTGACTGCACTCTCTCCACTCCACTGCAGTTGGCATCTCGGAATATTCCTTTGGATTCCAAAACCTTAGAATGAACTTAGAATACAGAGCTTTTAGGCAAAAGCCTCAATGTAATCATATGGGCTCTTGTTTAGAAACCTTATTTGTGCTCCAAGGGCTACAAATCAACGGAGGTTTTATCTGGAAAGGTTTTAAGGTCATTTCTCTACCATTCACTACTCAATTTCCGTTTATGTACTTCATATGACATAAATATAATTACACAAACATATCTCATCTTATTGTGCTTTGCTTTATAGTACTTCACAGATATTGCAATTTTTTTTTTTTTTAAAACAAACTGAATGTTTGTATCAACCCTGCGCCAAGCAAGGCTCTTGGTGCCATTTATCCAATAGCATTTGCTCACTTTGTGTCGTATTTTGGTAATCCCTGCAATATTTCAAACCCTCAACCAGCAAAAAGATCATGACTTGCTGAAGGCTCAGATGATGGCTGGAATTTTTTTTGGCCAGAAGTACTTTTTAATTAAGGCATGCACATTTCCTTAGACATCAGTGCTATTGGACACTTAAAAGACCACAGTATAGTGTGAACATAACTTTTATAAACATTGGAAACAAAAAAATTCATGAGACTTGCTTTATTGTGATAGTCTGGAACTGAACCCCTGATGTCTTCAAGGTGCATAGCCTGTATCTGTTTTATATAAAATGGCAATCAAACCCTTGTCCTTAAAGATTTGAAAAGTTTAGGAGGTAACCTTTTGTGAGTAATTTCTTTTTTTTTTCTTTTTAAAAACTTAATTTATTTTTAAATTGAAGATAGCTGCTTTACAGACTTATGTTGGTTTCTGCCAAACCTTAACATGAATCAGCCATAGGTATACATATGGCCCCTCCCTCTTGAACTGCCCTCTCACCTCCCTCCCCACCCCACCCCTCTAGGCTACAGAGCCCTGGTTTGAATTCCCTGAGCCACATGGCAAATTCCCATTGGCTGTCTATTTTACATATGGTAATATAAGTGTCCAGGTTACTTTCTCCATACATCCCACCCTCTCCTTCCTGCCCACCCTCCACCCATGTCCATAAGTCTGTTCTCTATGTCTGCGTTTCCACTCGGAGAAGGCGATGGCACCCCACTCCAGTACTCTTGCCTGGAAAATCCCGTGGACAGAGGACGTTTCCACTGGTGCCCTGCAAATAATTTCATCAGGACCATCTTTCTAAATTCCATATATATGTGTTAGTGTATGACATTTGTTTTTCTTTTTCTGACTTAGTTCACCCTGTATAATAGGCTCTAGGATGAACCTATTATACTCTATTATACACAGTATAATAACTTTTTAAGGGACAAAGATTTCTTCCTTCTAAATTTAATCACAAGCCCCAAACTGCATAAATATTACAAACTTTTTGTTTTAATACACCTAAGGCAGGAAAAATGAAGATAAAAAAATTTAGTTTAACCAGAAATTAATACTTGAAATTTAGTTTAAAATTACATGTAAGTTTTCTATGGAGCACTATGATGGGATCCCCAGGTTCCTACTAATAAAGGTGGGTGGGTTAGACAATCCTCAAGAGAAAGTGAACTCTAGAAGATAGAGAAGGACAGGGAAGCCTGGCTTGCTGCAGTCCACAGGGTTTCGAAGAGTTGGATATGACTTAGCAACTGAACAACAATGAGAGAAAGCAAACTCAGCTTGCCAGGATTATTTGTCTTAAGCTTACTATTGTCCTCAAAAGTATGCCAGGCTCTATGGGGCAACACGTAAGAAATGGTTTCTAACTCTGTCGTATTCTATTTGAGGAGTTCTGTATGCAGGTCAAGAAGCAACAGTTAGAACTGGACATGGAACAACAGACAGGTTCCAAATCAGGAAAGGAGTACATCAAGGCTGTATAATACGTCACCCTTATTTAACTTATATGCAGAGTACATCATGAGATATGCTGGGCTGGAGGAAGCACAAGCTGGAATCAAGATTGCCGGGAGAAATATCAATAACCTCAGATATGCAGATGACACCACCCTTATGGCAGAAAGCGAAGAAGAACTAAAGAGCCTCTTGATGAAAGTAAAAGAGGAGAGTGGAAAAAGTTGGCTTAAAACTCAACAATCAGAAAACGAAGATCATGGCATCTGGTCCCATCACTTCATGGGAAATAGATGGGGAAACAGTGGAAACAGTGTCAGACTTTATTTTTTTGGGCTCCAAAATGTCTGCAGATGGTGACTGCAGCCATGAAATTAAAAGACGCTTGCTCCTTGGAAGAAAAGCTTTGACCAACTTAGACAGCATACTAAAAAGCAGAGACATTACCAAGAAAGGTCCATCTAGTCAAAGCTATGGTTTTTCCAGTGGTCATGTATGGATGTGAGGGTTGGACTATAAAGAAAGCTGAGCGCCAAAGAATTGATGCTTCTGAACTGTGGGGTTGGAGAAGACTCTTGAGAGTCCCTTGGACTGCAAGGAGATCCAACCAGTCAATCTTAAAGGAAATCAGTCCTGAATATTCATTGGAAGGACTGAGGCCAAAGCTGAAACTCCAGTACTTTGGCCAACTGATGCAAAGAACTGACTCGTTGGAAAAGACCCTGATGCTGGGAAAGATCGAAGATGGGAGGAGAAGGGCACGACAGAGGATGAGATTGTTGGATGGCATCACCAACTCAATGGACATGAGTTTGAGTAAACTCCGGGAGTTGGTGGACAGGGAAGCCTGGTGTGCTGCAGTCCATGGGGTCGCAGAGTCGGACATGACTGAGCGACTGAACTGAACTGAGATTACACATACACACCAAACTTGTGTACATACACAGTCCTATACAATGAAAAATCCAGAATTTAGTAAGTAATGTAACAGAGACTTCTATACTGTATAGGAGAACTCACTGCTGGGTCTCTTCTTTACTGTCACACTACTGCCACACTCACGACACTTCTGACACCAGATGCACGGATTTCCCACAATTCTGCAACAACCAGCTGGATGTCCTACAACCCAATTCAGTTCTGACACTCTCTACCAGGAGTCGGTGAATGACCCCACAGGCTAAGGACTCAGTCCTACAAGACTGCCCCAGTGTAGATGCCAATTCCAAGCCACAGACTGACACCGGTACTTCTCGTTCACCAGCTATCAATCAGAGCTCCCATTACCCCCTTCCAAGATTTGATGACTTGCTGGAATAGCTCACAGAATTCAGGGTAACACTTTCACTTACTGATTTATTGTAAAGGATACAGATGAACAGGGCTTCCATGGTAGCTCAGATGGAAAAGAATCTGCCTGCAACATGGGAGAACAGGGTTTGATCCCTGGGTGGATCCCTCCTCCCCTGGAGGAGGGCATGGCAACCCACTCCAGTATTCTTGCCTGGAGAATCCCCATGGACAGAGGAATCTGGTGGGCTACAGGCCATGGGGTTGCAAAGAGTCAGACATGACTGAGCGACTAAGCACACACACAGATGAACAGCCGGATGCAGATACCAGGGCAAGGTACACGGAAGGGGCACAGAGATTCCACACCCTTTCCAGGCAAGTCACCTCCCAGCACTTCCACACGTTCACCAACCCCAAAGCTCTCCAAATCCTGTACTTCGAAAATTTTTATGGAAGCCTTCAACACATTCGCATGACCAATCATTAACTGAGTCTCTAGTTCCTCTCGCTTTCCCAGAGGATGGGAGGTGGGGCAGAAAGTCCCAAACTTATAATCATGGCTTAGTCTTTCTGGTGCCCAGACCGCATACTGAAGGTACCCAGGAGCCCACCAAGAGTTGTGTTATTAGAACAAAAGATATACTGGGAAATTTCAAGGGATTCAGACACTCTTAGTTAGGAACTGGGGTCAGAGACCAAATATTAGAATGAAAGGTATTCCCAGTGCTCTCACCTCTCAGGAGATCACAGGGTTTTAGGAGGTCGGTGCCAAAAACAGGGTGCAAAGATGAATACAAAGATTTCCTATGATTTCACATATACTTTCAGACTATCATGTAAGATTTCTTAAAACTTGTATTCTTTAAAGCAATTATATGAAACGGTACTGTGAGGCCTATCTTACAAAAGTGAAACAAGAATATGAATTTTAAAATATTTATTATTTATTTTGCTGCACTGGGTCTTAGCTACAGCATGTGGAATTCAGCTCCCTGACCTGGGATCAAACCCAGGTCTCCTGCATTGGGAGTGTGGAAGCCACAGGACCACCAGGAAATTCCCAAGAATATGAATCTGCTGACTTGTAGAAATACATGTGAAAAGAGGGAAATCAGGAGAAGATAAAGTGGTCTTCTTTCATTACACAAGAACTTAGAAAATACTGAAAAATATGACTGGACAAATTTTTGAAGTAAGTCACCACAGTGAATCATATAGATTTGGGTTTATATTCTGGCATAATGAATCGAAATTAAAACTTTAGCTGATATAGAAAAATAATTTTCATTAAACTAGTCTACTGATTAGAAATAGTTACCTACTACACATAAAGTCTTTATACATTGGGTCACTCATTGCTTAAATTGTTCAATTCAAATATTAATGAAACATGCTGAGAACTATGGAATACAAAGATGAATAAGACGTGGTTCCTGATTTCATAGCAGTTATAGTCTAGATGGGAGTCAGGCACATAGTTAGAATGATAAGATGATTATCAAAGAACCTATTAGGATGTATTTGTTACTTCCGAAATAATACAATTAACTAGAAGTGGAGCATGGGGAGAACAGGGGAGCGTTACAAAGGATGCAGCACTCCATTGAGAATTTCCTGGCATTTAGGCTGAAGGAATCACTGCACCAGGACATGGGGAAACCACATGCAAAGAGCTGTATGAAGAGAGTGTAAGCAGAGTCCTTTGCCTATCTGCAAAGTACAGTATGTGGAGAGTTAAAGTTGGTAATGAGCTGGTCTGGGGGCCAAGAAATTTATACTTAATTCTGAAGATTCTGAGAAAGATTCTAAGAAAAAGAACAACTGTATCTGTGTTTTAGGAAGATAATTTAGACCAGAGTTTAAGGAATGAACTGGAAAAGTAAGAGCAGAAAGACTGGTTAGGTAAATACTGAATAGTTTAGACAAGCACTCCTAGGCCCTCGAACAGGTCAGTGGGAGGGAAATGAGACCCAGCAAAGAAATAAAATGAACAGCTCTTGAAAACTGAGAGATTGGCTAAATATCATGATACTCTGAATAGAAATGAGAAACAAAGAAGGTCTGAGATCAGCTAAACTTAATTGTTACTGGAACAAGATGCATAACTAAATTTAAAAGATAAGCTCTATTCAATCTATATCGTACTTGAAAATGATAAACGAAATATAGTTAATGCGCATGCTATTGTTCATTCTTTGAATAAAAGGCCAACATTTATTACTTAAAAGGGATGCACAGAAACAAATACACTAAACTCAGTATACCTCTGAAAGCAGGAGTCTTTTAGAAAATCAAAGTTTCTACTACTTAAAAAAGTTCTTAATTAACGGCTCTCTATTACAGGTGAGAAACCTGTTCCAGTACATGAAAACAAGCACATGAGTGCTTCTTTATTTTTAGCCTTTTTCCAACTCACTTTACTTTAAAGCTACTTGTTCAGCTTACTTAGTTTCTGAATTATAACTTGATGAAAAGAGAGAAATGATAACACTCCTTAGAGAGGTTTTGTTGTTGTTGCCATTCAGCATAATGTAATTTATACCCTACACCAGGAGCTTTGGAGCACTGCAATACAATACTCCCTGATCTCCTGGGGATACATGGCATTGGTAGGGAGAAAAATAAATAGAAACCTTTATGGTATTCTTTTAATCACCAAGGTTTCACATTTCATCTATAATACATTCCAAGGAAGTGGGGAGAATCTCAGCCTTGAATGTTGCTGAATAACTCCTTGCTGAATTGCACTGTAAGGAAAGGTCAGCATTCCTGTGGTGCTAACAAGCAGTAGCTTGTTTATTCCATGTGTATTAAGCCTCCCCCAGTTAATCCAAGATGTTAATGTAGGTAAGAACCTTGTCAAGATGGAAATGTGGGGGAAAAAGCGAGTCATTCAAAACAAATTTTAGCCCTATTTCAAAATTATTGCTTTATTATATAGAAGAAAAGGGACTTATTAAATACAAATTCTAGAAAAACTTAAGTACCGGACAAAAATTAATTCAGTTATCCTAAGTATTTTAGTCTATAATCTTCATCACTGGATGAAGGTGATTTAAAACAAAATACAGTCTGCCTCTTTGAAAATATTAAATACAAATATGTCTAAATAAAAGGTCATTCTAAAAAGAATGTAGGCACCTACCTAAAGCATATGCATGAAATAACTAGCCAAATGCAAATCAGTCAGGTCATTTTATAATAAATATTTAAAAAAATAGTCCACATTCAAACAAACTGTCCATTATTTAATAACTGCGTTATTTAACTTCTAACCCTATATAAACGTAAGGCTCTGAAGAAAAATCAGCTCTTCTTAGTATAAATGAAATGGTGTACAAGTCTCTTTCAAAGAAAATCAGGATTACAATGCTCTCATAAATAAGATAAAACACAAACATTTCATCTCTGATTAGTGATTTTTTTTTTTTTTTAAAGATCACTATAAAGCAAAAGGAAAGCACATGTTGGGGTTAGGCGTTACAACAATTTAAAGCTAGATACACAAAACGTTTTATTTGTTAACTCCTTTTTCCAAAAATATATTTTTAAGTAATGGCAGTGACATAGAATAATAAAAATTGAGAGATGGACAAAATTACCTGCTCTGAAACAGGACATCAAGAGTCAGCAAGGGAGACAGCAAGTGTGTTTGGCTCACATACCTGAAACTATCACATATGGGAGAGGACTTATCCATCAGCTTTAGATGTCTGCCTCCTAGACCCAAACAAGGCTTGGTGGCAGAAAAACATCTCAAGCTGGTCATTATTTAGGGCAGAGCAAGAGCCTTTAAAGAAAAAAGAACAAAACTGTCTGGTGACAGCTTGTCAAGACTATACCCTGGGAACTTCCTCCACTGTCAATTTACAATCTGTGTCTGAACCAAGAGGCCTGATGTTGTCCAGATCTTGGGATTTTCTGTCAAAGGCTTTTTAAAGAGGCACATGTAAGATACAGTGAAGGAACATCCGCGGATAACAGCATTACCACGGCTGTCAAGGTGATCTGGTCGGTGGTTTTCTCCATTCTGCTATTATGCTTGTTTGCATTAAATCAACTTAGAAGAAAATACACAGCTTTTCAAATTTCCTTCGCTGGCAGAAGCCTGACAGGAGAGCCTCCCCCCGCCGCACCACGGGGAATCACCTACCTGCAGCATGCCCTGGCCGTTTCCTTCTATGGTACCTTCGTAAGTGACATGCAATCGAGTCAGGAGCTTTTCACATCTGTGATTTAAAAAGATATTTCCTCACTTATTTTTTTAATGGTAAGTATTTCACTACAGAAAAGTCTGACAATACAGTTTAACTAGAAAAGAAAACTGAAACTATTCCAAATCTCAAAATCAGAAATAGATGCTTTCTCTTCACATTCCTGGGATAGTCTCCCCCAATTTTTCTTACTCAATATATAAATATACATATCTAAATTAAAATGGGATCATATACTGTTTTGAAAACTGGTTTGCCCCTACAAAATACCAGTTTCTCCCCTTTTATTTTTTAAAAAATATATTTATACAATTTTTAAAGGTTACTTTCTATTTACAGTTATTAAAAAATATTGACTATATTTCCCATGTTGTAACATCCTTGGGCCTATCTAACAACCAACAGTTCATATGTTCAGCTCCCCACCCTATACCTGCCATCACTGGTAACCACTAGTTTATTCTCTGTATCTGTGAGACAGCTTCTTCTTTGTTGTATCTAGGAATTTATTGTATTTTTTAGATTCCACATATAACTGATATGATACAGTATTTGTCTTTGTCTGACTTATTTCACTTCTCAACATAATGCCGTCCAAATCCATCCATGCTGCTTCAAAGGGCAAGATTTCATTCTTTTTTATGACTGAGTAGTATTCCATTGTGTGTGCGTGCATGTGTGTATCACAACTTCTTTACCTGTCGTTTCCTGATGGACACTGGGTTGTTTCTGTATCCTGGCAACTGTGAACATGCTATGAACATGAGGGTACATGTATCTTTTCAAATGAGCTTTTGGCTTCTTTTGGATATATACCCAGGAGTGGAATTACTGGGTGCACAGTAGTTCTATTTTTAGTTTTCTGAGAAACCACCATACTGCTTTCCACAGTGGCTGTACCAGTTTAAGTTTCTCCTTTTTTAAAAGTTGAAAAATTTCTCAAAATGTTTGTAAAACTTAGGATCTAAGAAATGTTATTATTATGCTAGAGTTGGCAACCTAAGGAAAAATACAGAAAAAAGTGACCCCACAAATTACATACGATGCTCAGAGGGGCTCTATTTTCACTAGTTTGGAAATTGTGTGTGTGTGTGTGTGTGTGTGTGTGTAGGGAGGTGTCTTAATGACATGCTACAGAACTCCTACAGAAATCCTGATCTATGGTATTTTTATATTAATGAAACTGATAAGGTAAGCGTAGTACCTGTACGTCACAATTATTTTCTTTCCTTTTCATAAACCACGGTCACTAAGGTGTATATAGGGTTCAGATAAACTACCCCCAAATTTGGCACCCTGGCATATTGAATATTTTAAGCTGAAGAAGTTTGAGAAAATGGCAGAAGCAGAAAGGTCACTCTGACTTCCTACCCCTCTCATCCTTCTTGTGTGAAACAAGCCATAAAACTCTCACGTGAGGGACACTACCTATGCCTGGAAGAAAGGAGCATTCTTATCTCTGAAGACAAAGAAATGCCAAGAAGAATTCTACTAAGCAGACCGTGCTGCTTCCTGCGGTGTACTACAATCACCCCATGCTTTTTCACACACCATATTCCTGCATGACTCTATTCTTCACCAAACCTAGCATAAAAATACATAGATCTGTTTCTTTGGGTCTTCATTTCCTCATAAAGGTTCCTGTGTCACATAAAACTAATATTAAAAATTCCTTTTTACTAATAGCAGTTGATGATGACATTTTTTCTTAAGATTTTTTTTTCTCCTGATTATTTACTGAATAAAAATAAATAAACAATAATAGAATTCAACAGAATGTAACAGATATAAACCCCTTTCATAGCATGGCATAAACTTTTTGGAGGGGACTTGCAAATTTTTAGAACAATTACATTAAAAAAAAACAACAATTCAGCTGGGAAGCTCTATTTATTTATTGGGATTTGCTTTCATCCTGGTATCAATGAGTCCAAATATCTTTCTAGTAAGGCTCCAATCTGGGTTATTCTGTGTAGTTCTAAAAGCTTCATCTGTACTCATTTAATCTTCACAACATACCTATTACTATCTCCCTTCTACAGATGAGGAAACAAAAGTGCAATAAGCATTTAAGTAACCTAATACTAGTAAATGAAGCAACAAAGATCTGAATCCAGAAAGCCTAAGGTCAACTATACGTTTAGAAAAATTACTTCCCAAATCTCTTGGAGAAAGTTAGTACCATAAGTTTGATTCTTTTTAGTTTCCTTTTGGAAGGGGGGGAGAAATCCTCCTTTCCTAGCTATTTTATTCCAAGGGAGATCATCTCTGAGGATACTATGGAAAAGGTAAAGAAGCATGATCCAGAAATCTCATCTGTTGTCAACTATTCTCTGTGATTCTCAATAAAATTACAAAATTGCTAGAAACTAGTTTTTTTTAATAAGCACCCTTCAACTTCCTAATAGGTTTCCCCTTCTGTCCCCAGCAAATTCTTCACACCACTGCCCCAGGAATATTATTCTGGTTCTCTGTGATTAATTAAGCCTACTAAGATATTTCGGAGAAGGCAATGGCACCCCACTCCAGTACTCTTGCCTGGAGAATCCCATGGACAGAGGAGCCTGGTGGGCTGCAGGCCATGGGGTTGCGAAGAGTCGGACACGACTGAGCGACTTCACTTTCACTTTTCACTTTCATGCATCGGAGAAGGAAATGGCAACCCACTCCAGTGTTCTTGCCTGGAGAATCCCAGGGACGGGGAAGCCTGGTGGGCTGCTGTCTATGGGGTCAGAGTCGGGGACAGAGTTGGACAGGACTGAAGCGACTTAGCAGCAGCAGTAAGATATTTATTGATAATCACAGGGTTAACTATAATGCCAGAAGTTTGGAACTCAGAAAAGCCTCTAGCTTCCTGGCACCCGTTTAGCCCTGTGCTCTTGGGAAAACCAAACAGTCCTCATCTCTTCCTCATCCTCTCTCTCCAAGTGAACGCATGTTTCTGGTTCTGTGGAATCTCAGAGATGGATTTTAATTGCATTCTCCAACTCACTTATGAAGCAACTAAAACAAGAGATCAGTGAAATGAAAAAAAAAAAAAAAAAAGTTTGAAAAGTATCAAGTTAAATTCTGCCTATCTAGGTTAAGGGGACTGTCTGGATCTTCCTTAAGGGGCAGAATTATCTTATGGACACAGCAAGCTCACCAATCCCTTCACTCCCAGATGGTGTACAAACAGGTGCCCTTTGACATTAGTGCCAAACAAACGCAAGAGGCAGAGGAGAGATTCTGAGCTAAGTTAAAAACAACTCCTCTGAAAGATCTATAAAACCTACACCAAAGCGACATGAATAAAACATGTACTCCTATTAGAGACTAATAAAAGAGCTAAGAAAAGCAACCTTCTGTACTCTACTCTGGGCAGATAACACAGCAGATTGTTACTTTTAGTTCTAGGCACCATATTTTAAGGGCCAATTGCTTAGGGTATGTTAAGAGCAGAGTTTAAAGGGTTTACAATGCATATTACATGTGAAATGAGTAGTTTAATATGTACTTATGTGCATTGTTAGAGGTGGGGGGTGGATCAAGAAAACATTAAGATACATGAAGGAGGGTCAAATGTGAAAGAAAATTAGATTTACTGTAGCTCCAGAAAGAAGAACCAGGAATGGGATTTGGCATGGTAGGGGATTTCTGGAAGCCAGACTTTTTCAATGAATTCGAGTATCAGATAATAACACAAGCAGCCCACAACGGGAAGAGTGCGGCCCAACAGTGGATTTCCCATTGCCAGGGCTATCTAGTCTCTGTCTGTTACAGGTATTACAGAGGTGACTGTTTTTAGTAGGCAGCTGGGTCAGATGACTTCCTGGGTCCCTTTTATCTCTAATATGCTATGATTCCAAAATGCTATACATGGCTCTTCCTTTCTGACTCAATTTTGTTCTTGTTTTTGTCTTTCTTTTGGCTGCTTAATCTTTTCTCCACTTCCCTCTGCTATAATAATATCATCTCAGCCATGCAGTCAGCCTCCTAAATTAAGTCTGTTTTTCTTTCACCTCACAAATAAACATCTTTGATGGATGAAAACACAGGAAAGTCATCTAAGCATATATACCTTTTCAACTTAATTCCTTGAACAATAACTAATTCCCTTTCATCATTAATTCCAAACAAAACAGTTACAAACTATGATAAAAATCATTAGAAAGTGAAAATGAAGAGGCACTGGTTAACATGAATGCACATCCAAACTATGCCTTTAGTATGTCAGATCATGTCCTCACATGCACTGAGAAAGTAGACCCATTCTGCTTTAAGTGCTCTGGGGATTTGTTCCAGGTTAGAACTATTTTGGGGCACTAAGAACTTACAAATCTGAATCAACTCACATTGGTTACTATTATCCTTAGCACATATAAGGAAAAAAACCCTAGGCAATTAGAAACTTCTACAAAATTGCCAATTCTCTGATGGTAAATTCTTTGGATGGTAAAGGATCTGCCTGCAATGCAGGAGACTCGGGTTCTTTCCCTGGGTCAGGAAGATCCCCTGGAGAAGGGAATAGCTACCCTCTTCACTATTTCTGCCTGGAGAATTCCATGGACAGAGGAGAGCCTGGTGGGCTACAGTCCATAGGGTAGTAAAGAGTCGGACACGACTGAGCGACAAACACAAACACACAGGTGGACAGCAAAACTCCAAGATTCTTTGTCACTCAGACAAATTCTAAATAAGTACAATTTACACTTTATTTTAATTTTAAAAATGCACTAATCTTGTCCTCCAGAAAGAAATGCCATAAAATACCAACACTAACTATAAAATGGAGGGTAAGGAGGAATATTAAATACTGGTGCTTAATATTAGTGTCTTTCACAGAAAACTCCTAAATTCTAAACAGGACTTTGTTTCAGAAGACAAAACTAAGGCAAAAGAGTAGAAATGAAAGGGTTGCAGACTGATTCAAAAGGCATGACCTTTCTAATGAGAGCTGTCAACTGATCGTTTTAAGAAGAAACTCCCTGGTCCTAGGGCAATCAAGAGGCTGGAAGACTATCTTTTCAGGGGCTATAAAATTGAATCCTCTCATGGTGAAAGAGTCCTAATGCTACGATTACAGAGATTTACATTATTATTACCTTTCCCACTCTGGAAAATCTTCAAGACTCTGTCTTGTAAATGTCACCAACCCAGTGGGTTCTACAAAAGCAATAAAAGAGAAACATATCCAAAATAAGTTTTGAGTTTGAAAAGACTATATATTTAGTAAAAGAATGGGTCTAACAAAGGCTATAAAACTAGTCAGGAAATACTAAGCCTAGTGTTGGAATACAAGAGAAGGTTGATTTAAAATAATATCCTTACAGTAGGAATTCTTTCTACAAAATAGTAAGCCCTCCCTAAGGCACAAAACTACACAGATAACAGCACAAGGGTAGGATGTGAGTGCTGGTGCTTTTTGGTTACGTTTTCCAAACTGCATATACTTAAAAAAAAAGACCGTTGGGGGGCAGACGCATACTGGATACAGTTTATACAACAAAGACAAACTGAATTTTAATCTGTAGTGTCCTTTTAAAAAAAAAGTCTTAACCCTAAACCTATGGACTGGTGAATGTCAATACATTTATGCGTTTTATAATAAATATGTCTAAGATTAAAAAAGAAAATTGTCGGCACGCACTCTGAGGCGTGACAGCTAAATTCAGGGCTTAGACGGTGTGCAGCTGCTCTGTTTACAAGGCGTCTTAGCCAGAAGGAAGAAGTACTGTATTCTAAGAGGTTACAGAAGAGTGATGACATAGTTTTCAAGGAGCAATAGATATGAGAGGATCAAATGCAGTAAATTTTAGAGGATAAGATCCTTCTTTGGTAGGTTTACTTTTTTTTTTTTAACTAGTGGCAAAAGCAACAAATAAATCAGCTGGCCAGAAGTAATTTGTTGGATTCAAATCAAAGAACAAACTAAGAAGGCCAGGCCATTTCTGTTTAAAAAAAGAATGCTCTTAAGCAGAGAGAGAGCTGCCAGGAGCTGTTAGCCACAACTGTGCTGGAGCCGCAGGGAAAGGCCGCCACCCTCTCCTCCCTCTCCTCCCTCTCCTCCCTCTCTTCCCTCCCTCTCCTCCCTCTCCTCCCTCTCCTCCCTCCCTCTCCTCCCTCTCCTCCCTCTCCTCCCTCTGGGCGACTCCACACTTCTGTGCTCTCAGCCACAACCAGCAACAACTCAAAAATCACATGGGGTAGTTACAGTAGAAAACAGAACTTTGTTAACACGAGTTACAAAATATTCTCTAGATGTCTAAGTTCCTTTAAGACAAATGGCTAGCATGGTTAAAATCCACAAGTCACATAATTCAAACACTAGAGCAGGGACTCTAGTAATAGGAGACTAAAGTCTGTATCATCATTCAGTAATTTAGCAGAAAAATAAGAACATTAAATGGCCCTCATGTATACTAGGAGAGACCAAGAGAATTTTTAAAAATGAACATTTCTGACAAAGCGAGAGAAAAGGCACAAGAATATGACTCTTTAGATATATATTAATAACCCCCCCAAAAAAACCCCTTGAGAACATGCCTATTACCTTTCTTTCATAAAAAGGCATCTTTTATACCAGAATAGATTATTTTGGTTAATCAAATATTTCTCTTAATAAACTCACAGAATATACTACATATGAGTCATCACTTGGTATAAATACTTCATTTATAAGATAGTTTTATCTAAAATTATATTGAAAATAATTCAGAAAGCTGTTTAAAATCATTCAGTCTCAAGAGCCTCACTATCATTATATAGACTGACAACCCTAAAACGTTGGTCTTGATGGAACTGCATTTTATCAATTTTAAAAAGCATATTTTCATATATTAAGTTTCTGAAACTACGAATATACCTCACATAGTCAAAGGTATCTAGCCACTGCTACTGGTCTGTATCAAAGCTGAATTTTTCCAAAGAAGATGAACACCTGCTTCTGCCATCTTCTGGGAACACCACCAACTTGAGATCGGTCTGAATTAAACCTTCTGTTGTAGGCTTCTACGGATCACCCTGGTAATAAGACTTCAGGTCCCAGACTTGAAGCTCACGGTTCGTATTCTCGGGGAAGAGTTTTTTGGGTGCCCTCTCCACCTAGGCTGACCCCTGCAGCTTCTTGGCTGTCACCTTTCTGCATGGCAAAGTAATCTCTCACTTATCCTTAGGCTAAAGGTACAGAGCGCTGGTGTCCCAGCTTTGTAAGAGATCTCCTGCAACTTCGTCAGCCTGAGTGTTTTTCATTCTTAGTGGTATACAATATAATGAAACTTCTTGTCATAGATCATGTCCTAGAGCTGATGAAATATGGCACTTTAAATAGGTTTCTATACGTTCTATTCAGTAGAACTCCAGAACTTGATATATAAAGTAATTATTAAATTGCAAACCTCTCTTTTATTCTACCTAGTATTTCCTTCTTAAGTCTGTAGCTTCACATCCTAAAAACCTGTAGCATATCATACCATATTTCTACAAAGAACCAAATTACCATGTACAGTGAAAAAGTCAGAAAATAAAATGTCTAATTATCATTTATTTTTTCAGCCGAATTCCCAATATTTATAATGATTTATAAATTTCTAGCTGAAAAAACAAAATTTTAGCTTTTTCCCTCAAATACTTAAAATCCTAAAATTTGGAAAGGCAAGTTGGCTTTTAGAGCAGACATGCATGATTTGACTTCAGGGACAGAAAAATAAACTTCAAATTATTAAGATATAGTAATGGTATTCATTCTGTTTAGATTTACAATAGCAAAAAATATACTTACTTTTCTAACAAATTAGTATAAATTTTAACTCAGTTTTATGTCTCATAAGCCCTAGTGAACCTTCACTTTCTTTCCTTACTATTTCATTCAGTACAGGGCACAAAACTAAAAATGATAAGCTAAGAAATAAATAGCCCACTATCAAAAGAAGCCTATGAATTTGTCCCCAAAATATCAAAATCCTGATCATCGATTTCTTTTCCTCAAATCTGAACCATGCCCAACAGCAATAAATTCAAAAGGAAAACAATCCTAGGTACACTATGATGTGAGATAACTTACTAAGGGAAGGATATGAGAAAAATGACCTTAAAATAATTCAGTAATATTATTATTATTACATTATTCAGTGACATTAATAATTCAGTGTGTGATACTTTAAGACAATCACACAACTGGGAAGACCAGAACTAAAAAGAACTCATTTCACTGGAACAGAGTTAACCTGCTCTACTTAACAATAGCAAACTTATAATTATTTGCAGGAAAGGGTACCCACGGTAATAGCTGACATTTATTAAGCATGTAACTTCTCATTAATACTTAACTACCCTATGAAGTAAATCATCATTATTCTTTTATTTTACAGATGAGGAAACAGCCGTTTAGAGATGTTAAAAAAAACTTGTCTGTGGTCACCCCAGCTCCTAGGATAAGAGTGGCAACGCCAATCTGTTACTAGCTGGTCACTACCAGTGTTGGCTAGACATTTACCACTGCTATCTCAAGTGCTGTGATTAGCCTCTGGGAAAACAAGATGCTCAGGGGCCTACAGAGGAAGACAAGACATGAACTCGAAGTACAAACACTGTTTCACAAGAACCTTATAAGGGCATAAAGGAGCACCAACGAGAGGGGTGCAGGAAGACAATGAACTGGTAGCCTCTGCAAATAAACTAATTATACCAGTCAATGTTTCTTTAAATAAAGAATACCCAAAATGTATCTCCCAGTCAATATACTTTCTTTTGAAAGTACTAATTCATGAACATCCATTACCTTATGTTATGCTGGTCTAATTTGTGAGTATATAAAACCCACACGTTTACAGTACACATTTACGTATACACACAACATATGCATAAAATTTAGGTTATAATATTGCATTACTAGTTTTAATGTGGTTTGGGCAGGAAAGTGTACTTTGAACACGAAGTTTTTGACCTGCCTGAACTGTCCCCATCAGTGATAAAAATTACAAGAATGAAAGGGATGTACTTTTCTCTGTGACTCTTCTAAAGTAGCAGAAGAGCGTTTTAAGCTTCTCTGGTTTCCTTGATGAACGTCCTTCAAACAACCTGAAAGAGACCAGAAATAAAAGAGGGTAAAGATGATTTTAAATGCCTTAATGATTCACAAAAAACTAAATCTATATTGCTACCAAAACAAAAGAAGTAATTATTCCAGAAGATGATTCTGGAACGACAGAAAACTGGGAAATTGTCTGGACTCAAACAGCATCTGGAGAGGACTGAAAGCGATGAGAACCAGGCTTCCTCAAAGTTGTTCAAATCAGATGGCACTCTGTAACAACCACGTTCCTCCAGTCTGTCTTCCTGCGGGGAGAAAGCACCATCTGGTCCCCTAAAGACAATCAGGCCAAGGAGTTAATGCTCATTTCCCCCACGGCAAATATTATTGGCCATAATATTACTAGGTCATTACATGATTGAACAAAATGGTATCAGGAAAAAAATCCACAAGATTGCTTGGCGGTGCGGGGCAGCTATGACAGGACACTGGCGGACTGAGCGGTCCTTGGTGATTAAACAGATATACCCTTGGTATGGTAACCGAGACACTGGCCACCCTATGTCATCCGGCTTCCAGCAACCTGGACTTGCACAGCTTAATTTAGTTTTCTTTGAAATGATGTGGCACTGTTATTGGTAACACATAATGCAATTTATCCTGAGGAAAGAAAAGCAAGGCTTTGGAAGTATATGACCTGAGTAAGTAGTTCACCAAAAGATTTCCAACACAAATGCATGCTTTCAGGCACAACAGCTAGCTTCACAAAGGTATTTAAAAACCATAAAGGAATTCTCTGGCTATAAATGATGAAGTATTAGTCATCTGCCTCTAGTCACATACTTTTGCTTTAAAACCAGAAACCCTTCAAGTAAAAGTTCACTTTAATAAGTGCCGAAATGGGTAAAATTTTCCATGGTTAGAAAAACAAGCTTATGTAACTACGCAGAGAGGGAAAAGTTAATTCTATGAGAAAATCCTATTGAGCAAATGAAATGAATTAGGAAAAGAGAAGGAAATGCAGATGTCAATGATCTGAAATTCTTTATTCAGGGTCTATTTCTGAGAAAACAATTTATATAAACCCTTATTTCCTGAAAAGAATGCTAAATATCAGAGAGCATTTTAACCAAATCTGAAATATAATTAACGTTAAATAATAGTTTGAGTGTCTATGTGATAATTTTTACTCTTCTAAAAGAAGGTATTTTCCAAAATATTTATTAAAAATACTCTTAAAATCTAGCTGCCTGCTGGAAGAATCCATGAGAACACAGGTTTCAGTTTGGTTTCTTCTGCAATATGTCAGCCAGAATAGAGTTTGTTTAAATCAAAATGATAGTCAAAATGAAGGAGCCACTTGGCAGTTTAATTAAACATCCTGTATCAAATAAATATGATTTACTAAATGAATACCTTGGGATCCATTGCAAAATCCCTTTCCAAGGTTTATCACTTAGTAGAGGGAAGCAGGATAAATATCACTATAAAGGCAGCTTTCACCTTTTTTTTTTTAAGAGATGAATTGATGTAGTATTCAATTCAATTAAGAGGAAAAAGCTCCTCTTGCACAGAACTGTTGCATAGTGAGTGAAAATGACTACTGCCCTTAAGAAATAATTCCCCCAAACATAAAAGGCATCCCAAGCTTCAGTATGTGGTCAGTTGTTTATAAAATTACATAAAAGTTCACATATTTCATAACCATGATGACAAATTATTAACCTTAAGAGACTCTTGGGACTACAGATTTATTACCCGAGCAATATGGACTTTCCTGGAAGGATTATATGGCTGTTATTATCACCCACTACATATGAGCACTACTGCTTATTTTTCAGGTCCAAATCTTACAGGTCCAAATCAAACAGAATCTCAACACAGTCTTTTCCTTCATTGCTCTAATTTCAAATCACTGTGTAACCAAATATGCTTTCCCAGCTTTCTGATGCGGGAGTGTGTGGGGATTGAGGTCTGGGACAGAACGAGGAGGCAGAACGGCAAAGATGAGGCGAGTTTAAAGCTCTTGCATCAATTCTCAGATTGCGATTTGTAGATTTGTGCATAGCCACCTAAATAAATGAGGCAGCAAGTGAAAATAACGTAAAAACACAGGCACTCTACAGAACTGAAAGCTACCAAAGCAATGTACTATCTGAAGGACAGCACTTGCAGGGGGAGGAAGAGACAAAAGTACCGAGGAAAGAGCCTGAGGAAGGAAGAGACAGAAAGATGGGGCTGGCAAGATGGAGAGAATAGAAAGAGCAGAGACTGGGCTGGAGACGGAGGGAGGGCATGAGAGACAGAAACTCACAGAAAAACACACTCAGAGCGACAAACACAGAAAGCGACAGAGATTCAGAGACGGAGATCTTCCCGTAATCATCAAGCACCACCCAAATGTTTTTAATTCCTCGATATCATTTTTTTTTTTTTAATTTAGATTTTCAAGCCCAAGGCGTTTTTGGTTTTTTGGCTCTGCCACACGGCATGTAGGATCTTAGTTTCAGACCATGGCTTGAACCCACGTCCCATGCAGCAGAAGCAGAGTTTTAACCGCTGGACTGCCAGAGAAGTCCCTGGATATATACACATTTAAAGTCACACTCTGAGCCAGCAGGCGTACATGTGAGAATGCACGTAAACTAGGCCATACCATCCCTCCTCATGCAGGGAAGACATTTTAGCATTTAACCGAGTAATAACTACAGACTATCAAAGGAAACAAACGGAGAAGGCCACTTAGACCTTTTGTTCTAACAAAACTTCTCATTTTCAGTAAGTCAATCAAGGGTCAGCTACGTATTAACTGTTTTTCTTTCCATACATATAAAGAAAAACATAGTTTAATGAAATCTTTCCCTGAATGGAATACTGATAACATTACTGGAATTGGATTCTAGATACACACACACACACTCCCATGTGATTTCAAGTTAAGGATCAATCCTATTAGTACACAATAAATCAAACCCAAAGCACTACAACCTCCACTTTAAAGCGGAGGCAAATGACAACCCGGAACCCAGCCCGAGAGTCATTCTTGGCTTTGCTGTGAAGCAGTGCGCCATATGGCCCCGGCAGCATTTCCAATCCAGGGAAGAGACAGATGTAAAAGCCTCCTGGGCTGACCACTGCTGCAACCTACAATTAATCTCTGACCATCAGTTTCTAAGCAATTTCAGAAGCATCAATGCTAATCACATTGGAAGCCTTTATAAGAATGTTTAGGCCCTGAAAGGCAAGCAGGGGAAAAGGTCAGGGGTGTTTAACATAACTAAACAGGGCTGGAAAAACACAACAATAAATAAAAAGGGAAGACTTATTCAATTTATTGACGTCAGCCTTCTATCACATACTCTTACCATTTTTCTTATTCAATTAACTAGCTAGCCTTTTAAGACAAAATACACACATACACAACTCCCAACTGGCAGAAACTATAATCATAAATAGCAACTATGGCAAAAAAAGAAAACATGCCAACAACAAAATGCTCCATAATCTGCTTACCAAATGGCTCATCAAATTAGGTACTTGATTGTCCATAAGCCACAAGAAAAAGGGGGAACTATTGGTTGTTTTTCATTTCTGGAGCACACTCAGAGCATCTGCTCTTGGGAGGAGGGGAGACATAATGAAACAGCACTAAGTCTGAACAGAAGACAGTGTTCAAGTCCCACTTCTGCTACTTAAACTCTTATTTGATAAGAATACGACTGGGATGCTGTAAGCGTATTTCCTTTGTGGTCATTCTAGATTGGAAAGAATTCTTACAGATCAAGGATTATTTCTAAGGATAGTTCTGACTAGCTATGAGGTAAATTTCTGACTAGCTATGAGGTAAAAAAGGCCAACCATACCCTGAGTTTTGAACTCCAATTATACCAGTTAACTTGGTGAAGTGAACTACCCTCTCTAAGCCTCCAACTCCTCATCTGAAAAATAAGAAAACAATATTGAATTTATAGGGACTGACATGAAGATTAAAAAATAATAGTACAGTCACTGGTACATAGCAGGCACTTAATAAATACTAGTTATTTGATATTTTTATGCAAAAACTTCAGATAATGCTAAGTAGAGGATAGAATAAGTCATTACATAATGCCCAGCTTAAAAAAAAAAATCAACACTTATTTACATAAAACACTTACACTGTTCTAACCCGTATTCTCTTCATTAAGAAAAATGGCTCAGCCTCTTTTCCCATCAAGCCTAACATGCTGACACTCAGAGCCAACGAGCTCAGTCTTCAGGGTAAATCACCATGCACAATGAAAAGAAACAACAGGATGGTGCCAAGACCAGCATTCTCCTGTCAAAAGTCTAGATGACAAACAAAGATGCTTTAAAAATAAAACATATATTAAAATTAATATAAATTCTGGTTATGGCAGCAGGAAATGAGAAGTCACAGACGTCAAGGCTTCCCAAGACCTCCTGACTTCTACCTGTCAGTCATCCCAAACCTACCGCCCCTGTCACTGCTGAGGGCAGACGGCGGCCAGCGCTGCAGCCATCAGACGGCCCTGCGCTCCTGCGCCTCCGCTACACGCTGAATGGCCAACCGAGAGTGAGGGGAGGCAACGATCCTGTGTTTACAGGGCTACAATCAGGAAGGAAGAAGTTACCCACACTAGCTATTTTGGAAAGGCTCAAAATCTCTGTGGGATTCTACTCTCGAAATCAAATTACAAAAACCGTCTCCTCTTTTATTAACCATTTCTGAGAATTGACTTGTTCCTCCTATTCAACTGATTTTTCTTCTGATTAAAAAAGTAATATATGATCATTATAAAAGCAATCTGAAAACATATAGATGTGTACGAACGTGTTTCTCTCACCACCCGATGGTAATCATATTTTGACTCATTTTCTTGTCAGTCCATTTTCTATGCACATACATTTATTATGTATAGGTATAAACACAAAGTATATTAAGAGATAGATAATTTAACATAATTGACATCGCAGTTTATATACAGTTTTTTATTTCTTTTAAAAACCTACAATTACTGATTCTAACCACACATATCGTCTGTTCCCTTTCTTATGCTTTTTCTTGTTTTACCTAATGTGGAATGTATATTTATAGTTACCAACAGAGAACCTTAAGCTTTTCTGAGAAAAGGGCTACAAACATTTAACCAAGATATAGTACTGAAGTTATTTGTGACAAGTTTAAATACTGAATTCTTAATGAGTAAAATTTAATGTCTGGAACTTGCTTTAAAATATTCTAGGGAAAAACAAACTGGGTTAAACAGGTGAAAAAAAGAGAAAAACCAGATACTGTTATGTACTGAAGTTGGGTTATCTTTAAAAATACCCATAATACAGTTTAAAAATAACTTATCGAGAAAAGAGGCTTTCTGAACTGATTCACAATTCTTATCAAAAAATTTAAATCTGTTTAAATCAAAGAATCTTCTGAGAAGATTTATAACTGAAAGTTTATAACTAAGACATCAAAGGTTTATCTTAGGAACCATCAACATATATTACTAGCTGACTATTCATTCTACAGAAACAAACTCTAAGTGGTCACTGAAACGCTAATTCTAAACCATTATTAGAGCTACTTCTTACCAAAACTCAGAATAACAACTCCAAAATCACTGGGATTGTCTTTGGAATTCCAGATAGAAATTTCATAATTCATAGCATCTCTGACAGATCCTAGAGCTGACCAAACATTTATTCCAAATAAACAGGCTACTTACTCCTTGGAGAATCCTTATTACTATAATACTCTTCATGGAAATAGATAATTATATTCTGACAAAATTAAATTTCCACTTCTTTACTTACATACAAAATTTGACCATTTCCTTTTCTATATTAAAAAAGAAAATCTGTGAGAGATAAATAGCTCATAACTAACAGTGAGTCTACTTGTAAAGAAAAATTCTTTAATAATTTTTCAAACAGGCACAAAAGCTATATTTAAAAAACAGGTTCTTTATACAACCACAATTGCAGATACCAAGGTTCTTTGTTTTCTCTTAACCCTATCCCAAATACTAAAGAAATCAAAGGTAAAAAACGTTTAATTATACGTGGCTTAAAGATAAAACATCTCATAATTGCTAAGAATACAATGCAGTTTGAAAAGTAAAAGACCACAGGCTGAGATCAAGCCGACGAAGTTACAGTCATAGCATACTGCCACTAACCAGTCACTCGATTTCTCAATGTTTCATCTATAAAGTCTACCGTCATTTATTCAACAGGGATTCACCGAAGGACTACAATGCATAAGATTTTGTGAAAACAACAAAGAACAGAGCAGATAAGCTCTCTGTCCCACTGAAAGGATTAAAGAAGCAATGATAACAGCGTCAGGTGGGTGGTGCAGCAGGAAACGCAGGCAGCTCTGAAGGCACACGCCTGCCGCACAAACCCAGGAAGCGCCGCGGGGCCTCCCGCAGACACCCGCCAACCCGACCCAGCACCATCACGCTGGCTTCTTTTCCGAACGCCTCCCTAGCTTCACCTCCACCACTACCCTATTCTGGCTACCGTCTTCTCTTTCCTGCGGCATTGCAGTAGTCTCCTCCACTGTCTGGCCCCTGTCCACTCAGTTCCCCTTTGTAGTCAAAACAAACTTTGCAAAATTTAAATCGAATCAGGTGCACCGGCCCCCCTCTCCCCTATATCGAGCCCTTTAACGGCTTCCTGATGCCTCAGGACGGCCTCCCCAGCACAGCCTCCTGGCCTCAGCTTACTTCTGCAGCCTCCCCTCTCCCTGCAGGCTGCGGCCACACTGGCGTTCTCAGCCCCTGGGCAGGCTACGTCCAGCCCGCGTCCAGCCTCCACAGCTCCTGTTCATGCTGTGTCCCTCTGCCCAGAACGCAATCAACTTTCCTTTCTTCCTTGGTAAAAATATTCCTGCTCACTCTTTCATACTTAGTTCAAAAGTTATTTCCTCAAGGAAGGTTTTCCTTATTCGATTATATTCTTCTCTAGTACAGTGTCATAATGCTGTGCTCCTATTCTTTATATCAGGGGTCCCCAGACTTCTTGGCACCAGGGACCAGTTTTGTGGAAGACAGCTTTTCCATGGACCTGGTCAGGGGGATGGTTTCGGGATGACTCTCATCAGGAGCACGCAACCTAAACCCCTCACACAGGCAGTTCACAGCAGGTTTCACTCCCATGAGAACCTAACACCACCGCAGACCTAACAGGAGGTAGAGTGCAGGCAGTGACGCGCGTGATGGGGACCGGCTGCAAATACAGACGAAGCTGCACTTGCTCACCTGCCTGCCGCTCACCTCCTTCTCTGCAGCCCGCTTCCTAACGGGCCATGCGCTGGAACCGGTCTGAGGCCCAGTGGGGCGGGGACGCCCGCTTTATACTACATAAGTACATACAGGCTATTATAGGAAGCCAGAGTAGAAGCGCATCTATCCTGGCAGGACAAGAACTATCAGAAACAGGCAGTGTCAGGTAAGGTTTCAAAGAGGAATGAAAGCTGTGTGAAGGACAGGAGGCCCAGAGATCAGACACTGGCCTGTCCCTCTCCTCGCGCCCTAAGGGCACTCAACACACTGGAGCGCACTGCGAGCGCTCGTTGGAACTAGATGACTACATACCATCCTCTCAAAACTAGCTAAACAGCAATTTGGGAAGTCAGGCTAAAAACATGCCCTTCACAAGTGGCATTTACACAACCAAAGAAGACAGGATATAAAACGAATACAATCGTATTGATATTTTAAAGAAACTCTCTTATTCAAATCTTTCATTATTTATTGTCTCACTCTTCCTTAGTACTGCTGTGAAAAAACTGTATGCAAAAACAGAGATTTTCATTGATATTTTAATGTTTGAAAGCATTACAAATATTGTCTAAGAATTATTACAGTATAATAAGTATTCCTGTATTCAAATGTTTTACTTTCATTTGCCAAAGAAATAAAGTAAAATACAATAAACATACCAAAGTGTGTTACTTTTAATAAAAATTTATATTAAGTACTAATAAGATAAATTTTAGAATTTTTCTCATCATAAGAGAGAGAAGCATTTGGGTAACTTTCTGTCACTGCAAAGAATTGTGACCCCATTTCTCCACTGCCTTGTGGAGCGGTCAGAAATGCCGTCTATATAAAGCAAGTGGCATTGGAAACAATGACACTCAATGGGAATTCCCTGGTGGGTTCAGTGGTTAGTACTTGGTGCTTTCACTGGGTCTGATCCCTGGTTGGGGAACTAAGATCCCACAAGCTGTGCAGCTTGGCCAGAAAAAAGAAAAAAAACGAAAAAGAAGAAGAAGAAGAAACAGTGACATTCTAGTAACATTGAGTACACCTATAAACTAGATCTTAGTCTCTAAGCACCATTCTCCAATAAAAGGAGAACCAGGGTTCCTTGAGAAAATGATCGATTTTACAGTTGGGTAATAGAAAATATAAGATGAGCCTGGCACCTTATGAGGCCAGAAAGTAAAAAAAAAACACTTTAATAAGAAAAAAAAGGTTGGGGGCTTTTTAAAAGAACACAGATGCCAACCTGAAGGAGACCTAATGGCCAAATGGAATAATATTAACTCACAGAATAAAATATATGTAAGTCCATTCTGATACTAAAATTGGGTAAGAAGGGATAGCTCATCTTTACAACAGAATTTCAATAAATGTAGAAGGAAGGAGAGAAATAAAAAAAATCACAATAGGCAAACACTGCAGTAATAACTGTTAGAGATAAGACCCACCGATGGATGCTAAAGATAGTGGGGAGAAGTACAATGCAAACATTTGCAGAGTGTCAACAAATCCTACCCCCACCCCAAGATATTTATTAATCCCAAAGAAAGAGTCTGTAACTGTACAGTTGAGAGCAAGAGCCCAGCAGACACTGCCTTAGTGAGGTCACTGATCACCAGCAGTGAGACAGACCAACATCAAGAGCCCGCTGACGCGACGCACAGCAAAGGGCACAGCATCAGTTCTCCTGAGTTTCCGTCAAAAACGCAGTGACCTCGCTCCACGTGTGAAAACAATGTCAGTCAGACCCAGGCTGAAGAACACAGTACAAAATAACTGATGAGTTGTTTTTGAAAGTGTCAACATCATGAAAGAAAAGGGAAAACTGAAGAACAGGGTAGAGGAGACCTGGAGAACTACAGCACTTCCCTGCCGGGAGTCCCAGACTCCCCAGGAGCTGCCTAAAGCACCGGGCAGTATGCAGCCCTGTGTGTACCGTAGTTTTTTCCTATACTTACACACCGAATGATAGTTTAATTTACAAATCAGGCACAGTTAGACATTAATGATAATAACTAATAAAAAGTGGAACAATTATAACAATATAGTAAGTTACGTGAATGTGGTCTCTTGCTTTCAAAACACCCTCTTGTGCATATTTAATGCCTTTTCCATCTTAAGTAAGCACTTATCAAGCAGAGTGGCCGTAACTTGTGACTCTAACAGCAAACGCGCATGCATTTCTTTTACCTTCACAAGCCCATGAAAGAAGTCTTACAACTCTTCTTCGCCACATTCAGACTGCCATCATCACTACTCACGTGCTTGGGAGCCACTGTTAACTAGAATAAGGGTTCCTCTAACACAGGCAACGCAATACCTCAAGAGTTGATCGGATAACCAAGACAGTCTACCAAGTGACTAAGAGGGGATGATCCAAGTCCCAGACGGGAGGCAGTGGGACGGTACAAGATTCCAGCATGCTACTCGGAATGATGTGCAATTTAAAACTTAATGAATTTTTAATTTCTGGAATTTTCCATTTAATATTTCCAGACTGCAGTTGACTACAGGTAACTAAAACTATAGAAAGCAAGCCACAGATAACAGGGGACTACTGTAAATGCCACGGGGGATAGTGGGAAGATTCTGGTACAGAAAAACAGCTGGAATTAAAACAAGGTCAGTTAACAGTATTATACCAATATTAATTTCCTGGCTTTGATAATTTTCCTATGGTTACATAATAACATTACAATAAAGGGAAGTTAGGTGAGTTATATACAGGAATTCTCAGTACTATTTCTGCAACATTTTTACATGTCTAAATTAATTTGAAATAAAGTTTTTAATGAGACAACATCAAAAAGGTAAACTAAAAGAAGTTGCATTACCATGCCAACGAACTTTGAACACAAATACAGAACAGCAAACAGAACTTTGTCAACGTTGAGCAAAGTCATGTAACTTTGCTCCATGACTGCATCTCCTCTGCTCCCTGTCCTTGCTGCCCCACCCCTCAGGGGCAGGAGATGAGGATATTACACAGTCAACTGGGAAAGAGGAGCATATATTGTAACGATTTTCTGAAGGCCCGCTCCTGACACTGGGGAAAAAATTCACATTCTACTCACAGACCCCATAAAGATAATTCTCATGTGAAAAACAGAGATTGGAGGGGTGGGGGAGGGGAAGGGTGTAGGAAGAAAAAAAATTATATTCATCTGCCAAGAAGATTTTACAATGTTTTTGTGTACATTATGGAGAAGTGATAATTTGGGGAAACGGCTACAATCTGAAATTTTATCAATATCTTTACAATATACTACTTTAATAAAAATTTAAACATTATTTTGTCTTTCTTTTAAAAACATTACATTAATAAATTAATCACATCTGTAAAAAGTGAAAGTCAACTTTAACTCACACTTTACAGAGTCTTCCCTGGTAGCTCAGACAGTAAAGAATCTGCCTGCGATGCAGGAGACCTGGATTCGATCCCTGGGTTGGGAAGATCCCCTGGAGAAGGGAACAGCTACCCACTCCAGTATTTTGGCCTGGAGAATCCCATGGACAGAGCAGCCTGGCAGGCTACAGTCCATGGGGTCACAAACAGTTGGACACAATTGAGCGACTTTTACTTCACTTCACTTTCACTTTACAGAAAGGAAGATTCATGGTGCAGCCTTAAATTATTTCAGCATACAAGAAATATAATGTACAACAAACGCCCGGTGAATAAATAATCACATCAAACAGGCATGAAGAATCCAGGGCCCTTAGAGGGGAAGGACAACCTGACAGGGTAGAAAGAACAAGGGCCTTGGAGTAAGACAGACCCGACATCAAACTTTATCTCCGTCACTTTCTGGCTCCTGGACCCTAAGCACGTTTTGTAACGATGAATTTTAATCATCTTACTTGCAAAGTGCCAAAAGTATCACTTAACGCATCGTACTATAAAGATTAAGTTATGTAATTGTACATAAAATGTCTGGCAAATCACTCCATGCCAACCTTTTGTATTTTACTGTTAAAAAGGTGTTCTCTGAAAACATACCGATTGAAGTTAATATCTGGATAACTGGAATACTCTGATTTCATCTTAGCGTTGCGCCGTGGAAACGTGCAGAAGAAAGCATTAGCTAAAAGACTGGCAATCTGTTCCTGTGACATTGTGATGGAATGATTCATCTTCTGTTTCAGGAGCGGTATTGGCTGATAGAGGAAACAAGAAATACAGACAAGAAGAGCAATAATTAGTTTAGCAATTTCAAAAGCAGAGGCACCAAATTGCATTTGCTAAATTAAGGTAGAAATAATTTCAGGACACTCCTGAATCCCTAAATCAGCAATACTGTTGAAGTCAAGGGCAGTTCATTAAGGATGATTGGGAAAATGTACTTGTTTGACAAAGTGCAGATTTCTAATCAATAATAACGACAGTGAAGAGAACACAAACGTTACTTGTATTAGTGACAAACAAGATTCCTTTAGCAAGTAAGAAGTAAAAACACATTACCTTGTAATGAAAAATTAAAACAAAGGATGGAAGAGAAAAATGTAATGTTGAGGTTGGCTATTATTACATATGCTAAATTTTGTTCTCATTTAAAGATTATTGGACAGACTGATTTTTCTATTTCAGTCCAAAATAAAATGATCTATGGAAAATAAATCAATAAATAAGTACTTTCCTTCTAATTCTGAATCACACTTCACATTGACAATTTAAAAGACCCAAAGCTAATTTTATTAAAGCAATTAATGGAAAATGCGTATACAGACTTATTTACATATAACTTGCAACAACATGGGCATTTCCTACATAACCAAGTTAAGGAAGATGCAGGACATTTTTCCCTCAAGTTTTTTATGTCTGATATGTCTTCAAGTTGTACCAAATCCAAGTTAACTTACCTTCTATTTTTAGCATATTCTACATGAGTATTGTGTTCAGTGGGTTTTATTTTAAATGTTTAAACTGTAAGGTTTTAAAGACATGCTGGGAAAGCCAATTTACATATCAGCTGTTAAATTTCAAAATGCTCCAATATGATATTTAGAGGTGCTTTTCCTTTTCCCTTCATTAAGACCCAGAAAGAATCTTGGATATCTGCATTAATCTCAAAACAACAGGCAGAGAATTGTCCTGATCATATTACAGGAATCAATATTAATATGTACATTATTTTGAATGCTAATATGATAACTCATTAACAACATACACAATTTAACTTGCCAAAGATATATTTGGATAACAAACTGAAATGTTAACTTTTACAGCAGAGGTTTACTCTGTAGTCGAGGACGGAGGACAAGACTAAAATGTGCTCCCCGTTAGTACACTAACGGAAGGACAACAGTTGTAAGCCAGGAAAGAAGACGGCAGCCATGAATCGGATTTGGGTTCTGGCACCTGAGTTGTTATAGATTACAAACTTGGGTGCTCTTGAATACATATCCCATTAAATACACCTTCTCTCTAAAGCATGAAGGAAGGAGCAGAGGAGAAAGTGATCCCTATCAACAGGCTGTACTGTGCTGAGTCACTCAGTTGTGTCAGACTCTCTGTGACCCCATGGACTGTAGCCCACAAGGCTCCTCTGTCCATGGGGATTCTCCAGGCAAGAATACTGGAGCGGGTTGCCATGCCCTCCTCCAGGGGATCTTCCCAACCCAGGGATCAAACCCAGGTCTCCTGCATTGCAGGCGGATTCTTTACCATCTGAGCCACCAGGGAAGCCCAAGAATACTGGAGTGGGTAACCTATCCCTTCTTCAGGGGATCTTCCCAACCCAGGGATTGAACCAGGGTCTCCTCCATTGCAGGTGGATTCTTAACCAGCTGAGCTACCAGGGAAGCCCCCAAAACAGAGTATATTCTGTCAATTATGAACTACAGTGAATTAAAGAAGCATTTAGTTAGGCACTATGGAGAAGGAAATGGCAACCCACTCCAGTATTCTTGCTTGGATAATCCCATGGACAGAGGAGCCTGGCAGGCTACAATACATAGGTCGCAAGAGTCGGACATGACTTAGTGCTATCTTTCTTTACGTTAGACCTTGGGAGACAAAGATGATCTCCCTTCGGGAAGAATATAATGTAGGGAAGGAGATATATAAAGACATAAATTACACAATAATGTGCTAAGGATGATTTGAATGATACAGGAATGATTAACTTTGGCTGGGAGAGGTAGGAAAGTCTTCACAAGGTGCAGACTCCAAGAGGTAGTGAGAAATTTTATGACCTAGGGGAAAAACCAAGGAGAAAAAGAGAAAAGAACGAACATGAAATATAAGCAAGCAAATAACTTCCAATATAAACAAGAAGAGCTGTAAAATGAACTAATGAGGTGAAATTATTGCTATGTAAAATTGGAAATGTCACAGTATAATGCTAACAAATACGGCACACTGAAAAACACTCAACATGTGGAATCAGGTATTTGGACACGGCTTTTGGTTACCCCAAAGACTATGTTTGTGTTTTCTGGGGTGTTCCAATGACAGATTGCAATGTGTGGGACCATCCTACACCTTCAGGAACTGCTCCACCCAAACTGTCCCTAGGGCTCCTATGGATCACCAGTGTTAGCAGAAACCTGGCTAGCATCCGTGCAGCCAAGGGGCTGGCCCTAGAAATGAAAGACAGAGGCAAACTCAAGCTACTGTTGCGAGAAATACAGGAGGACAATTAAGAACAATAAACCAACAATCTCTTATAACTATCTGAAAATGCAGTCTACAAATTCTCTGATCATCCCCCTCCTTGAGAGGCAGAGTATGAGCTAGATGTAGTGACAAAATTCTAATAAAGAGGAAAAAATAAAGTGACAGTGTGTGCCTTCAGATACAAGGTCCAAAAAAGCACTGATCCTTCCTCTCTCTCTCTCTTTTTGGCGGCTTTTTCTGGGAAAGTTAGCAACCATGTCATGAGGACACCCAATCAATGTCGAGTCCCATGGCAAGGAAATGAGGCCTTCTGCCAGCAGCCATGCGAGTGAGCCCGCTGAGAAGTGGCTCCTCGGGCCCAGGCCTTGGGATGGCTGCAGTGCTGGCCGTGACCGTGGCCGCAACCAGGAGCGAGCCCACGTTAGGACCCGTCAGTCAAGCTGCTCCACATTCCCAACAGAATTTGAGATAATAACATTTTCTTGCTTTAAACCACTAAATTTTGAGGTAGTTTGTTATGTAGCAATAAATAAAACCAAACAACTCAGATTCTTTCATTTTAAAAGTTAAGACTGTATCATGGTTAACGGAACAGTTTCAGTTTACCAGGCGAAAAATTGGGGAGATGGACAATGGTGAGAGTTGCATAACAATGTGAATGTCCTTAGTGCCACTGAACTGTACAGTTAAATATGGTTAAAACAGCATGCTTTATGTTATGTGACTTCTATCACAATAAAAAAAACATTTAAAAAACACATACATAAAAAAGGAAAAAAAAGAATGTACGGTGAATTCATTTGCTTTACAGTGGGGGAAAGAAGAGGAACGAGTAGGTATTAAACCATTCTGCAGATAAAATGTTCTAAATCGACTAGTGTGTTCTGAAATACTGCCTATCCTTTTCTGAAAGTTAAAGACTGTTTTAAAGACAGAAACAGAAGTGTGAGTAAGCAAACATCAACACTGAACGGAAGCTCAGAAATTGAATGCTGCATTTTTAATGTCCTCTCGCAGCGTTCCCTATAACCTCTAACCTTTTCCTTAGTAGAGCAAAATCATCAGACTCTGGCAAAAACTGTTTCCATCTCTCTCTTCTCTCTTTGACCTTCATAATTCAAGTTTAAACAAGATTCAATTGTGAGTCTCAAGAAAACTACTGAGGAAGAAGTCATTTCCACCAACCTGGGTACAAATATTTGGCAGACAGAGTGCAATTTTCACCATATCGGGCAAGATGGACTGATATAAGTGTTGAGCTTCTGCTTCTTCTAGTACCTGAAAACCCATAAAATATGTTACCAGTGAATAATAACCAATGAACAAATACCTGTTCTTAAAATTAAACTACATATCTGCTTTTCAGAGGATCCCATAAAAAGGCATATTATCATCATGGAATACACACAAAAGTATAACAACAGGTACAGTAAGGAACTTATAAATTGATTTCCAAATGTATGTAATTCACCTTAATGTCCTCTGAAAAGGAATGAAGTATCCCACATATGAAATCTCTCTCATATTACATTCACAACTAAATAAAATATTTGCAAATGAAAAGCAGTACATTCCGCCCTTGGTTACATCAACTAAAAACTATTAGCCCACCAAGAACTCTTCAGAAGCCCTCAAGCTTCTATAGCCTATAATTTAAATAACTCACCATAAAAGCCGCACGTTGTTTCAGAGCAACTTTTATGTGTCAAATCTGATCTACTGAATAGTAAACAAAAAGTTCCAGGTGACTTAGAATTTTCCTTTCACAGGGACCTTTAGGAATTTAAAACCACAATTTCCATATCATAATTTGAAGTACAAGAAAAATGATATTTATGACCCATTTTTGTCTTATAATTTCCCATCTCTTCAATGCTTTAGAAATTACTTTTGCCTATTTAATCCAATTTCTCTCAAAACATCAGAGTAATTCTTTCAAAATAGTGAAAATGAAAACCCTCTTAATTTAGATATTCTATATATAGTCAGGATTAAACCATGTGTCTATCTGAAATCACATCTGAACTAGATAGATGAGGTCTCAGTTATAATCCAGTCTGATCCTGTCATTATTAAAGAGAAAAGAAAACTGAGGCCAAGGAGGTTACCCTCATTACCCTAGACTGAATATGTGAATTAGCAACTAAATCAGAACTAGAACCCAAGTGTTCTAGCCTATACGCCATGGCTCTCCCCCACTTCTCTATGTTACCATGTTTGCGACTGATGAGGATATAGACTCTTTAAAAATATCTGAAGATTCCCCTAGCTGTGAGGAGCTAAACTGAAATAAATATGCATTTGTCTACCTACAGCTACACACTGTATGTGTGTAAACAGAAAAAGTAGCAAAGATAATTTACATTCACCTTGGTTTTACAAGGAAGTTTTACTATTGAGAATTTTCTTTATACCAAAGCTTTAAAACTCAAACCTATGTGCAACTCCTTCTTTAAATTAGGATAATGGGGAAACTGATACTCAAAATGAACAGAAAGATATTTATAATTCAGAAGGTGTAGGATTCAATTAATCACAGGTATATTAAAAAAACTAAGCAAGTTAAGAACACAAGACAATTATTAATTCTGGCTAAAACACAAAGTTGTACAAGAGTAGAAAAGGAATCATATCTCAGATATGAATAGTTTTTACCATCATACTAAAAAACCAGAATACTGATCTAATTGAAATGAATATTTTACATATAGTGGAAAAGTGGGAAACAGAAATAAGGCTGTGTTAGAGGTGACATGGTTAAATAACAACAGATAAATCCAACAGATCTCTAACAGGAAGTAAACACACTAAAAAGCATAAAATAAAGGCTAAAGAGGATTCAAAGCCTCTTCATGATAAGCCTCTTTAATGCCAATAAAGGGCTTCCCAGATGGCTCAGTGGCTAAAGAATCCACCTGCAATGCAGGAGACAAGGGTTCCATTCCTGGATCAGGAAGATGCCCTGGAGAAGGGCATGGCAACCCATTCCAGTATTCTTGCCTGGGAAATCCCATGGACAGAGGAGCCTGGCAGGCCACAGTCCACAGGGTGGCAAAGAGTTGGACACGACTGAAATGACTGAGCACAAACAATGCCAATAAAAAGGAAAATTAAATTTTAAAAAGTCATACAGTAGGAAGCATTCTACTATTTTAGAATTTAAACGTAAGCATTAAAGATACCTGCTTTCCTGTACCCGACGATGCATAAAATATATTAATGCATTTAAGAGATTCAAATTCTTCTTATTCATAATTTATCTCTTTGCTTTTTAAAACATTTTGAAATAATTAGAGATTCACAGAAAGTTGTAAAAATAACACAGAGAGATCCAGTTTATTCTTCACCCAGTTTCCCTTAACGGCTACATTTTGGATTAACTATAACACAATATAAAGCCAGGAAGTTAATACTGGTACAGTATGTGTCTAGTGTTCCACGCTATTTCATCACACGCACATCTGCTTAACCACTATCAACATCAAGTGAAGAAGTGTCCCACTACAGCAGACGTCTCCCTTGTGCTACTGATTTACAGTCACACCCTCCGTCTACCATCCCTACACCCTGGGAAGCATCACCCTGCTTTCCATCTCTGTAACTCTGTTGTTATACAAAGGGGATCATATGTATGTGTTCTTCAAAGACTGACTTTTCTATTCACCCAGTTTAACATTCTTGAGATCTCTTCAAGTTCATGCATGTACCAGGAGTTAATTCCTGCTGCTGAGCAGTGTTACCGAGTATGAATATACCACCATTTGTTTAACCACTTTACCTACTGAGGGGCATTTTGGTGGTTTTCAGGTTTTGGCTATTACAAACAAAACTGCCTTTTACTTTCAACCTGCCTACACTGTTATGTCTGGAATAATTTCTTGTAAGCAGCATATAGTGTGTCATTTTTTTAATCCACTCTGTAAATCTCTGTCTTTTAATGGGTGAACTCGCGATCATTTGCATTTAATCACTGATATGTTAGCACTTATTAATTTTTAATTTTCTTTTTATTTTACCTGCTTCTTTTCCTTTATTCCTATGGGTTACCCGAATATATTTTAGAATTCCATTTTTATTTATCTAAAATGTATTTGAGCACATCGCTTTGAACAGATTTTTTTTAACTTGCTGCTCTAGGTTATATACGATTTATCACTACTCATTTTGGTGTCAACACTTCACATGCTGCAGTACAGAAATATTACCTTCAAGGCCCTTTATCTGGCCCCATTATAACGTTAATATTTTTTTACATACACTGAGAGCCACATTTGATAGTGTTAAAATTTCTGAAAACAGCAAAACAGAAAATGTCAAACACTATTTAGAAAACTCAAGAAGGCAAGGCTACTATATTTACTATATTTTTACTCTTTCTACTATTCTATCTTCTTTCTTGATATAACAAGATTCCATCTTGTATCATTTCCTTTCTCTTTCAAGAAATTCCTTTACACATTCTTTTAGGACAGATCTATTAATGACAAATTATCTTCCTCTCTTTCATCTTAGAATATCACTGTTTGTTCTTTAGTCCTGAAGCATATTTTCAATGGATATACACTTCTCTGCTGACAGTTCGTTTCTCTTACTCCTTCAAAAATATTGTGTCATTTCTCTCTGGCCTCCATGTTATCTGATGAGAAATTCACTGTCATTCACAGTTTTTGCCCTACAGGCAATGTGCCATTTCTTACTGAACGCTTTCAAAATTCTTTTCTTTGCCTTTAGTTGGAATAAGTTTGACTATGATATATCTTGGCATGGATTTCTTTGGGTTTCATGTAAGAGGTTTGCTCAGCTTCTTGATGTCTTTTATTAAATTGGGGAAATTTTCAGCTATTACTTCTAGTTTTCAGTTGCTATTTTTCATTATTGTTATTTTTTCAGCCCTGTCGCTTTTTTCTTCTCCCTTTCAGTACTAAAAAGGCATGACAGTTAGATCTTTTTAAACAGTTCCAAAGATCCTTAAACTGCTTTTTCAGTCTATTTTTTTTATGTTGTTTAGACTGAGTAATTCGTTTGCTCTTTTTCAAGTTCTCCTATTCCTTCCTCAGTCATCTCCATTCTCCACTGAGCCCGTTCCACTACATTTGTTTAAAAAAAAAATCAGGTATTATTATTTTTCGGTTCTAAAATTTCCATTTGGTTCTTCTATATAGCTTCTATTTCTTTGCTAGGGCTGCTATTTTTTTGTTTCAAGCAGGTCTGTAATTGCTCACTGAAGGCTGCATTAAAGTCCTTGTTGGATGATTCCAGCATCTGCGTTGTCTCAGGGCTACTGTCTGTTGATTGTCTTCACATTTTAGTTGAGGTTTTCCTGCTTCTTGGTGGAGTGATTTTTATGGAAACCTGGATATTTGGAGTATTGTTTTGAGACTTTGGATCTTTTCAAATCTGTTTTAGCAGGTCTTCTGTGACACAGGAAGGAGCAGCCAGCTCAGTACCGTCAGTCAGGAGTGAAAACTCTCCTGCCCTTGGTAATTCCCAGGGCAGGGAGGGGAGATGCATCTTGTTACCTCTTGGGGGGATTGCTGCAGAGGGTGAGAGTTCTGGCTCCCCACCAGACCTCTGTTGATACCACCCTGGTGCCAACAGCCCCACAGACTCTAGCTGGTCAGTCTAACTCCACCTTTCAGCTATATTTAGTAGGAGGGATAAAGAGAAGTGTCTATCCACACATTCTTTTTTTTTTTTGTATAAGAATGTTCATGGTAGCTTTATTCATAATATCAAAAAAAAAAAAAATTGTAAACAGCCCAGGTATCCATCAACAGCAAAGTGGAAAAAAAGACAATACTCAGCAATGAAAAGAAATGAACCACTGATACAGGCAACATGAATTAATCTTAAAAACATGCTAAGTGAAAGAAGCATTATACTTTGTATGATTTCATTTATATGAAGTTTTAGAACAGGCAAATTTAATCTGTGAGGCAAAATAATCAGAACAGTAGTTTTATCTGAGAGGTAGGTGGGGACTGCCTCGGTAGGGGCATGAGGAGACTCTCTGGCATGATTGTTCTGTTCTAAATTTTGAATAGGGTTTGGGTTACACAAGGTATATGGATTTGTGAAAAAAATCAGCAAATTTATATACATTTGTGCGTAATGTTGCATGTAAATATACACTGAAAAAATTAAAAACTATAATAAACTATATTTATATAATAAATATAAATGAAGTATTAGGGGGATGTATACTGATGTCTGCAATTTATTTAAAGAAAGTGAAAGTGAAGCCCGGTCATGTCCGACTCTCTGAGACCCCATGGATTGCAGCCTAAGAGGCTCCTCTGTTCATGGGATTTTCCAGGCAAGAATACTGGAGTGGGTTGCCATTTCCTTCTCCAATATCCACACATTCTTAACCTAAAGACATTTAACCTTAAGTGACTAAAGAGGCTGACAGCTTCTTCTCCTTTGGGTACCCGTCCTTGTCTTTTAAAACTGACACACGAGTAGCTGCAGCCACGCTTTGCTGACCGTCACAAGCTTTAAAATATCACTTATTTATGCGATGAAGCATCATTGCACAGGACTTCCTCACAACTGTCAACACTTCAGACCTATGTCTAATGTGGCTTTGAAAATACAAATGAGATCATAAAAAATGTCACGTGAGAACGTAACCAATCCAACTAGCATTTGAGATGGAATGCATAATTTAAAAAACTAGTGTGATCTTATGCCCTCCCATATATTATTAGCATCTTCACGCAGATCTTAACTTTTTACAAATTGATATTTATTAATCCACATAACCTATTAATCTATACAATGCAAACCAAGATATAAGTAACAAAAAGCTTTAAAAATTTAAATCATTGCCTAACTTCAAGGGAAGTAAGAGGCTTAAATGTAAATATTTATTTATATCATATATTATATTACTTATAACAATAATGCTGAAGATGATTATAAAGAAATCAAGCATTTCCGCGATGATAAATGGAAAGCGTCATTAAATTCCCCCGCCCTCTACTGGACAGTCCGCACAGATACGCACACGCGGCAACCGCTTCTGTGCGTGCGTGCCCGTGTGTGCATGCTGCCATTTTATCCTCATCCCAAAAGCTGATTATGTATATGCGCCATTCAGAATTGATACAAAGATTCTCAAAACTATAACGCTATCTACCCATTTCCTCCTTTTATGGATCTGGTCATCAGCTCGGCTGGACAGTAAGCATTTCAGTGCCTATTATATGCCAGATGCTGTGCCGGCACGGACGAGACAAGTGTAAACGGCGATGGGCCTGAGCACTGACCTCACGGATCTCAGAGCAGGAAGTCCTGTGCGCTTTCTGTGATCCCCTCAATGCATCAGCCCTCACCTTGAAGGATAGTAATTACTGCAATTTCATCATAGTGACCGTGAAGAAGCTATCTTTCTTCCTTAGCAGATGGAAACATGGACAAACTACTCCAATAGAGTAACTGAATTTGTCAAATGTCAAAACATGATGAGTGATTTAAACCTAGCAGCATACATATAGACAATAAATTTTTACTTATTTCTTCTTCCTCAGAATGCTTGATCAACTAAAATTAAATCTGTGAACTGTGCTCTAATACTAAAGACATAGTCATATGCGACTAAATACAGAACCTGGTACACAGAAAGTACGACATAAATAATACTATAGAATTTTGAATGAGTAAGTGGAAACTGTATCCAGTAAAATCAGCAAAATAGTGTTATTTTAAAGAAGGGGAAATTTTCCATAGATCTGCTTCTTCAGTTCATAGGAAACAGCTTTTTAATCAGTCACAAATCAACAAATATAATAAACACTTCAAGCCACACCACTTTATCTATTGATGTGTACCCAAGTAGATCCTAGTAAAAATGTTAAAAGTTACTAACATGCTTTAATAAAAAATTTCAAAGTTTATATAAGAAGTCCAGAACATGAAATTTTATTAATAATTTTTAATATAAAAAGTATTTCATCCCAAAATCTAAATAGAGAATAGGAAAAAACTCATAGCCCTACGATCCTAAAGTTAATATAACCATTTAAGTTTTTGTTATGCTTAGGTACTTATCTACCTTCTCACACAGAAAAAATCACTTGAAAGCACATTATTCTAACAACTGTATAATTTTTTCATTAGACAAAAGAACTTTCCACTTTGCTGTAGAGTCTTCATAAACATCACCAGAAACAACATGTTTGTTTGAAAAATCATGTACTTTCACTGTAGAAAATGAATATAAACAAAAAGAAAACAAATACAACCCACAAGCCCAATATCAAGATATATACTGCTAACATTTTGGCATATATCTTTCTAGTTTGTATTCTGTTTTCATTTATATTGTGAACATTTTCTTGTATAAATAAATATAATCCTACATCACTATTTTCAATAGCTGAATATTATTATATAATTCAGACATACCATAACTTATTTCCCTACCTAATTCTCTTATGACAGATTTACAGGTTGTTGCCAATTTTCCACTCTTATAATTACCATTGTAATGAATATCCTTGTACACACATCTTTCTGCCAACTATTTGAATATCTCTATAAGAGAAAATGCTATATTGAAAAGCGCAGGCTTTTTTTTTTTAAGTTTTTTGATATATGCTACCAATTTATATTCTGGTGCTGTATAAGAAAGTACTCAACTCCATATCTTACTGTGAATTCTCACATTCTTGTTTTATTTGCAATCTGATAGACTAAATTGACACCACCATTATTTTATGTTTCTTTGATTATTAATGCTGCTGTACTTTTTATCCCCATGGATACAAACCCCTGTGACGAGCCTTAACCCTTCTTTTCCATTAATTTTTTAAGTAATATGTGAATGCATTCTAGCTTACAAATGTCAAACAATGCAGATGAAGTCAAATCCCCAATTCCTATTCCAGCTGACTGTCCAAAGACATAAACAGACGCTTGTCTTCTTCCCAAACTTCTTCTAAGCATTTCTACATATGTGCACACAGAAATTAAGATGTTACATGAACTTTTAAACTAAATGGTATACTATGTATTTTTGCAACTTGTTTCTTGCCTTAAAAGAAAGTCACCTTTCCATGTAACAGAATGATAAATGCTACGCAGTATTTTCCACAGTATAGATATACAATTTTCTTAACCATTCCCAATTGGTGATAATTGCTTTTCCAGCATTATGAAAAATACAAAAACTACAGCAAAGCTAAAATAACTGTACACTGCGCTTCTGTGCTTAGTCATGTCCGACTCTTTGCAACCCCGTGGACTGCAGCCCGCCAGGCTCCTCTGTCCATGGGGATTCTCCGGGCAAGAATATGGAGTGCGTTGCCATGCCCTCCTCCAGGGGATCTTCCCAACCCAGGGATCGAACCCAGGTCTCCTGCATTGCAGGCGATTCTTTACCATCTGAGCCACCAGGGAAGCTATCCCTTCTCCCGGGGATCTTCCTGACCCAGGAATTGAACAGGGGTCTCCTGCATGGCAGGCAGATTCTTCACCAGCTGAACCACCAGGGAAGCACGCACATACCTATAGGATAGCACTTACTCTGGTTTATTAAAATTATTTATTTACATGTTTTTCTCCTCTCCTTCTCTAATCTGTGACACTGCAAATGGAAGGATTGCATTTTATACACTGTGTGTTCTAGTACCATGCATAAAATTTAGTACTCATTATTTGTTGAATAGAGCTGAGGAAAATTTTTAAATTACATTTTATCCTGTAAATATCAATGCAAAATAGAAAGCATAAAGATATCTGGCGAGACTGAAGCTCAAAGAAGGTCAAGCCAATTTTTCCACGTTCAAACTCAGGGGCATACACTGGCACTGGAGGACAGAGCGTTTCTTCCCAGGCTCCCAGGTGAGGGTGTTCTAGAGAACAGAGCACTCAGCCAAGAAACCGGAACAGAAGACTACAGCTACAGGCCGGGTCTGCATTTACTTTTCGTATGAACATAAAAAATCCCCAAATCCTTTATCTCCTCATCCCTAATAAGGATAATTCGAACTCTGTTTAACTTACAGAGTTATGAAGGCTCAGATATAACAGTGTTTAACAAATTCTAAAGACTCATATATAAATGCAAAGTGTTATTATCTAATGGGCCAGTAATTTACAACCTTTCTGGAGCCTCCTCTTTCTTTCAACACCCCCACATCAATTAACTGCCAAGTCCTGCTGATTGATCCAGCAGGGCCTCGTATATTCATTGCCTCCTCTTAATCACTACTAAACCACCCTGACTCAGCCCCTCATCCAGTCTCACCGAGATTACCACCGTAATCTAACTGCCGCCTGCTGCTAGCCCACCTTCAGTTTCAGCCCAAGTACACCCCAGTGCATCCCTGTTCCACTGGAAAGCTTTCAGTGACTTTTCCTTGCCTTTTCAGTACAGTATATCCCTGAATTAATAATCAAGCTCTCTGGCCCTAGATCCTCATCCAGTCTTACCACACACACACACTCTCCCTCTCTCACAACCTTCTGTGCATTTTACATACTAGACATTTCTGCAATTTACTCTTCTCTAGCACCTACGTGTGCTTCCACAAATATAATCTGTGCTCTGCCTAGAATACCCTTCCTACTCTAGACCTTACCTAACTTTTTTAATGTCTTGCTCAAACAGCGCCCTGCTTCAGCATCTATCCAAACTGACGCACCAGCTACAAGGTAACTCTCCCTCTTATAATTTAATTCTATGTTTTTTCACAAGACCCTTAAGACTTCCTGCTTTATATTATATTTATGGACATGTGTTCCAGTGCTTGTATGAAAGTTCCTTTCACACAAGACTGATACTAATTCACTATGCTAGAACACATTCACATGTAAGTTCTTGATAAAAATTTTTGTTAAATTAACTGACACTTTCTATCACAGCTAGGTAATTTTGCAAAGCTTTTCCTCTTCCTTCTCTCTACTGCCCATAAGAATCTCCCTTGCTTAGGACAAGGTCTTTTTTTTTCCTTAGGTAAATTAAACTGCATATGAACTGGGTTTTCTATAATATGCCTCAAAAAACTTACTGGAACTAACTCAAGAGCTTCCCAAGTCTGAGAGGTTCATATTTCAAATATTAAAAAGAAAGAACATAAGTCAGAATTCTTAAGATCATGCAGATCCACCTATTCTTTAGGCATGGTTTTAGACTACAAAAATTAAACATTAGAGAAAAAAATAATTATAGCACTAAAATATGTAAGGATAAACAATCGACTGGAGAAGGTGAATATTTCTAACATTATTTGTGTGCGATCCAGGCTGACGTTTTGAAGAGAAGACTGTGACAGCTTACGAGAAAACAAACTCACTCATCCGCCTTCACTTCTGAAGCTCATGCAAGTCTAGCAGGCCGGCCACAGGGTGACCCCTCACGTGTATCACCCACGACAATTAGGCTTCAATAAAAGTGCTCTCCAAATTTTAATAAAGCCCAAATGGTTTTCAGGAAATAGCCAGTCTAATATTTTCATATTTAAGAAGGCATACTTCACAAATGAGTGAGCTAATTTATGGACTTATAAATAAGACTTCCAGAATTCTTATCTTATGGCAACAGAAGAGGCACGACGCGAACGTGCTGGCAGAGGGCCCGGCGGCCCAAAAGGCTGAGTGCGGGCGAGGCCGAGGCCGAGGGCCGGCAGCCACTCCGGGGAGAGGGCTGTGACAAGCACCCTGTCTCTCAGTCGCCCTGTGCTTTGGTTTCCTCTTCAAACAGCTATGAAGAGCTTCCTAATAGCTTCAGAATGCTATGGACTCAAATCTGAGAAGCACCGATAAAAATCACAGCTCATTACAAGCATGTGAAAAGGTTTGCTTTAAAGATAATACAGAAGAGTCTTTAAAGTATTTATCATGTAACTTACACTGCAAATAACCTGTGTTTGTCTTTAAACTGACAGTTGTTTAATATGGGACAAATCAGGCTGCTATACACTTTTTTTCCTCCCCATTAATGGCTGCCAGCAGGAGAAAAAGAGTGCTAAGCATTAGAATCTCCTTTCATTCTTTTTCTTTCCCCCATGGGAAGGAAGGATTTATTATTACTTGCAGCAAGTAAGGAGACTATCAGGGTTTTTCCCAAAGCAGTGTCTCTATAGTCTCTTTTTGTTCCTAATCTCCAATCCCATCACCAAACGCTCATCAGGCAGTAAATGGGAAAGTGAGGATGCAGTAAGAATGAGCTCTTCTGCAGGTCTTCGCCTCAACTCTGCTTCTACTCTCCCAATCTCTGCTCTGTTTCTCAGGGTAGAGCTGTGCACTGGTTTCTCCTTTCAGGAAACTAGCCGTCAGTAGCTTAGAATTCACAGGCTTTTATAGATGGGTACAGAAAATTCACCATCATATACTCCAAAACCCAGATAATCAACAACTAATTTGGGAACACAATAACTTCAGGAAGAATACTGTCATCCAGTTCTTGAAACAAAATATACCTCTAATCAAAACCAGTCACACCATTTCCTACACAAATTTCATTAGATTAAACATTAAGAATAAAATTGTGTAGGTTTATGACACATAAAGGAACTTCTTCTCTAAACAGTTATCTCTTTTTCCATGCTAATAATAAAATGCACAAAGTGTTCTTGTCATAGGATAAAACATAATAACACATCCTCTTTATCCTCTGCCTCCTAGAAGAATTTACTTCTTGAGACTGTTACAGTAAATGATTAGTCTTTAGGGAGGGATCCAGACTAACACAAGATGCTCCGGTAGGTCCTTCTCATCTCTCACTCCTATTCCTGTACGACTACATGGCCATAACCATCCATCATTTTAGCAAACACCACCAAACCACAAGGCTATTACACACACACCAACAGATATTTTCAATACCATACAGTCACACTATTATCCATCTTTTATAGACAGGCAATCACACTCAGCATGACAAGATTTCAGAGAAATAACTGATGGTTAATGTAATTTTTCTAGTCTTGAAAGCAAAATGAACTTAATTTGTCTAAGAAATATAAGTGAACAACAGTTTAGTTCTTTTACTACATTCAACAGTTTTTAATGTAATAATATTTTTGAAATATAAGAAATACTTTAAAGTTACTTATTTTTACTTCTAATTTTCAAGATAGTTCAATGATAGGTTCTCACACTCACAGTAGGAAAATAATTTGCCATACCAATCAAGTAATGTGCATACATACATATTATAATGCTTAATCCTTAATTTAGCTCTTAAATTATCCAGTATGAATTAATAGCCTATATTATAGTCCAAGGGAATCCCCCATAGTTTAGTGGTAAAGAATCCATCTGCAATGCAGGAGCTGCAGGAGGAAACGGCAACCTACTCCAGTATCCTTGCCTGAAAAACCGCACAGTCAAAGGAGCCTGGTGGGTTACAGTCCAAAGGGTCACAGAGAGTCGGACACGACCAAACAACTAAGCACACACAGGCTGGACTTCACACTTCACTCTTTCTAATAAGCCTGAAACGCACTTCCCAAAAGGCTTGAGGGCGCCCCCTGGTGGCAGACTTTGGGGGGGGGGGGGGGAGGCACAAACGCCATTACAAAGAAAACATCCTTTTAAGAAACTGAGCAAGTTCTATGCAACAACTCAATTATTTCAGTAACATCCAATCTAGAAAAAATTCAAAATGTGATCAAAGAATGTTGGGTAACCTCTGGAGCTTCCTATAAGGAGGTCTGACCAGTGGTAGCTTATAGCTAGCAGGACTAATAAGACGTCAGAGGCAGAAGAAACCTTCAGAATAGTCTAGTCCAGGCAGAACAGAGCACTGTCCAAGACGGCAGCCACCAGCCACATGCGTTGACTGAGCATGTGAAGTGCACCTGGCGTGACTGAGCAACCGCACTTCAAATTCTATTTCACTGTAATTAGTTTTCACTTAAACAGTCACATACTATAGTCATGATAGCTACTGGCTGTTGTTTGGACAGCACAGGTCTAGTCCTACTTGCTACTCCACTCCAATGAAACAGTCACCAGAGCAATGCAAGGAAGAGTCCAAGTTCCCAAACACACATACAGCTGGTGGCGAAAACACACGACTAAACCTGCACCTATTTGTTTGCGGGATTTTAAATGCTCCTAATTTTAATCCATTACATTAGGTTACTTTTTGGTAACTGCAATTCATTTGAAAATACAGATGAATTTGAAAATGGTAAAATATTCTTTTTGAAATAACTTTTGGCTTTATAGCCTATAAAACCTGAAGAAATTTGACAACTGATACAGCATTTAGTTACAACAAATGAAATAGATTACGAGCGCAGGCTCAACTCAAGCGAGACTCTAGCCTGAGTCTTAATCTAGACTCAATCTAATGAATGTTACCTAGGACATTCATTCTTTTCTTATATACAGAGAATCCTGAACTGTGGATTAGCTGCGCTCAGGAATCCAACAAAGAGGAGAGCCCAGGTGACGCAGCCTCTACTTTACCGTTAGCGGGAGTTAACTTACACTGTCGGCAGCGTGCTGACATTTAGTGCAAGCACATATCGAGTGTCCACTGTACCCAAGACATCATACTGTGCACTGTGAGGAATACACACAAAGGTAGACAGTGCGGTTCAAGGTCTGTGTCCTCTAGAAACTTCCTACATTTTAGGGTGAAAATCCCATATAAACAGAAATAAGGGCTATATGGACATGCCTCACCTTTTCTCTCTACCAACTGCCAATCTCAAATGGTCAACGATGACTTTACACAAGTAGTTTCTAAATCTTTTCAATAAAAGACCATGGCTTAGGATCCACATCTGTGTGTTTTCCTTAAATACACTGAAGTTAAGTTTAAGAAACATTAACTGAGCATCAGCCATAAGTTAGAAAACACTAAGATGCCCTGGAAAATGTCAGCTTCATGAAGGATGCACGCATTTCATAGACAGATCGTGTATCATGTGGCAAGTGCATGGGGGCAGGCACAGGTACTACTGGGAGCACAGAAGAGGGTTTTTAGGAGAGGCTGGGAGCACAGAAAAGAGTTTCCAGAGGAGGTGAAGACTGAGCTCTGTCTGGAAGCATGGATTAAGAGAAGACAGCTGTATGCCAGACAACTATAAGCAAGTAGGAGTCATTAGAATACCAGGTTTGGAGCAGGAAAGTAGCAAGAAATGATGCTGGAGAAATGGGGAGAGGCAAGGCCACGGAACATCATAAATATCATCCAACAGAACTGAGAACAGATGAGGTGTCACGCAGGCTTTGAAGATACAGGCTTCAGGGAGCTCACCATGTGTGAGCAGCGTAAAGCACGGATGTGCAGGGAACACCACTGGACAGAGAGAGGGGTCATTGTATCGGATGCTGCAATACACCATCTGAGTCATGATGGCAGCATGGATCAGACAGTGTAACAGAAAGAGAGCTGTGTCCCAAGGGGTATTTAGGAAATAAATTATGTCTTAATAGAAGGAGTGGACAGAGAGAAGGAGCTTAAGATAAAAAAGCTTTGAGTGTGCTAAGCATTAAGTGGTATTCAAAGCTCTTGGCACTGCGTTAAGCGACTGGGGCCTAACAAAGAACAAATCACAGCCTCCATCAAGGAACGGTGTGGGAGACCGACAAGTAAAAAGGCAATAGCAGAAGCGACAGCTACCCTGGGCACTGAGAGACAAGCACGCGTCAACCAAGCATAAAAGGATGAGGCCAGAAAAGAATGGTGACAAGTGTTTCTAAAGCCTAATTCTGTTCTGGACCTGTAAGTTTGAGGAATAGAATAAGACTGGCTTTTCCTTTCAATATCAAGTAAAAAAATGAATGAAGAATTCTGAAAACCCAAAATGAAAAAATGAAAGATTCTACCTTTTAGATGGACTCATATCTCTCAGTGAGGTGTGAAGTAGGAGCAGGTAGATAGTAGCATATGGGTCAAGATCAGAAAAACCAAAATATTCAGAACCACAGAATAAAGAGGAAATACATAAAAGATGGTACAAAGAACCAAAGGCCAAGTTAAGATTCAATAATGTAAAATCTCATTAAGGCCCATTAATAAGATTTATGATTTATTTCCTGCATTTCTCCTTCCCTCCTTTACTTTTTCAAAGTAAAACCCTCTATTCGTCAAGAGCAAAGGAAACAGGTAAGCGGATGCCACCAGAGTTGGAAACTAGCAGAAACCAAAGGTGAAGGAGGAACTAGATTTTAAAAGGACGCTACAGTGGACCCTTGAACAACGCAGGAGTTAGGACTGCCAACCCTCTGCATAGTCGAAAACCTCCATATAATTTATACTTAGTGCTGTGTATCCAACTGAGCTATCAGAAAAAGATAAGGGAATACCAGACCGACCTGCCTCCTGAGAAATCTGTTGACAGGTCAAGAAGCAACAGTTTGAACTGGACATGGAACAACAGACTGGTTCCAAATTGGAAAAGGAGTATGTCAAGGCTGTATATTGTCACTCTGCTTGTTTAACTTATATGCAGAGTACATCATGAGAATGGACTGGGCTGGAAGAAGCACCAGCTGGAATCAAGATTGCCGGGAGAAATATCAATAACCTCAGATATGCAGATGACACCACCCTTATGGCAGAAAATGAAGAAAAACTAGAGAGCCTCTTGATGAAAGTGCAAGAGAAGAGTGAAAAAGTTGGCTTAAAATTCAACATTCAGAAAACTTAAGATCATGGCATCCGGTCCCATCACTTCATGGCAAATAGATGGGGAAACAATGGAAACAGTGACAGAGTTTATTTTTTTATTTTTGGGGGCTCCAAAATCACTGCAGATGGTGACTGAGCCATGAAATTAAAAGACACTTGCTCCTTGGAAGAAAAGTTTTGACCAACCTAGACAGCATTGCCAACAAAGGTCCATCTAGTCTAGGCTATGGTTTTTCCAGTGGTCATGTATGGATGTGAGAGTTGGACTATAAGGAAAGCTGAGCGCAGAAGAATTGATGCCTTTGAGCTGTGGTGTTGGAGAAGACTCTTGAGAGTCCCTTGGACTGCAAGGAGATCCTACCAGTCCATCCTAAAGGAAATCAGTCCTGGGTGTTCATTGGAAGGACTGATGCTGAAGCTGAAACTCCAATACTTTGGCCACTTCATGTGAAGAGTTGACTCACTGGAAAAGACTCTAATGCTGGGGGGGATTGGGGGCAGGAGGAGAAGGGGACAACAGAGGATGAGATGGCTGGATGGCATCACCGACTCGATGGACATGAGTTGAGCAAGCTCCGGGAGTTGGTGATGGACAGGGAAGCCTGGCGTGCTTCCCTGTCCATGGGGTTGCAAAGAGTCAGACACGACTGAGTGACTGAACTGAACTGTGTATCCATGGCTCCCCCTTATCCATGATTCTGAAATAGTACCTGTCCCTCAGCTTTTCTGCCTTGCCTGAAGGAGCTTTTTCTATTGGCAATTTTTCCTTCTCAAGTAGAATTTGTTAGAATGAAGAGAAGGAGTCGTTTTTTCTCCTCAGTCCCTACTACTAAATGTCGTCAGATTCAACAGGCTGGGCAGGAAAAGATACAAAGACAGGAGAGAGTCAGTAGATTACAACCGTTTTGCTAGGTGTGTTCCATGGGACACAAGCTACAAGGGAAATCGTAAGTTGCTAACACAGAAAGGCATTTTGCTTGTAGTAAGTTTGGGGAAAATATTTAGTTAACTAAAATTAAGCAGGTTTCTCTACTGTGTGACTCCTCAGAACTATTCCCAGTAGGAGGATATAAATGCAGCAAAGCTTGCTCATTCAACCTTTTATTTGAAAGTATCAGAACACCACAACCTGGCAAACTGGCCCAGAACAAAAGAGACGCAGCGACAGCCTTAGAAGCGGCGCCGCAGGAGTGAGCGAGCAGGAAACCAGGCCGCTGCGGTGAGAAAGAGACGCAGAATTAATGACGCTCGACAAGGACTGGCCCAGGGCACAGTCAGATCCGTGTGTGATCAGGGGTTAGTACAATAGAGGGTTTCACAGAGACTTGAGTCAGATTAGTGTATAGGTTACCCATGTGATTACCAAATGAAGTTGCCCAAGTTGATATCAGATAATAGGGCTGAGAGGAAAAGAGGTGCCAAAAATGAACAAATAAAATTGGGAAGAGGGGATATAATCAGATGGCAAAGAATTCAAAGGAACAAAGGCAGTTGGATATTGGTAGGTACCCTTCCTAAGTCAGTGCTTTTAAATAATGCCAGATCTAAGGCCACAGGCCAGTAAAGCCACATTTTTTTTTCTTTTAAAGAAGATTTTCTCTTCTTTCTGCCTATAATTCAAATTTTTGAACTTCTTAGGCCTCTCTTGATTTGGTTAATTGGTTTCTAAGACAGTTCTGTCCATTCATCGAACCATTTCCAGTTGACCTAAGGTGTGGGCAGTATGTTCCTCTCTAGGAGCCAAGTCAGAGGCTAGTTCTGATGGCATACAGCTTAGGGCACAGATGAGACCCACCTCAGCCCACCTCTATAAGTCATGAGCCTGGGTTTACACAGATCTAGGTCAGGGCCAGACAATTCAACAATGGACAAGCATCAGCAATGGGGGTGAGGGGAACAACAACTCTTTCTCTTCATTCCAGCAAGTTCCACGTAAGAAGGAAAAACCACCAATAAGAAAAGCTCCTTCAGCCAAGGTAAAGAGTTGAGTTAAAGAACAGGCACGACGCAAGGAGAGAGGTTTGAGAATGATGCTGGAGTAGAGCAGTAGCTCTCAAACCTTCACATCAGATGAGCTGCGGGCTGTGAAAGCAGAGATGAGTGGGCCTCACCTTCAGAATTCCTAATTCGGAAGGTTCAGGGTAAGGAAGGAGAACTTCTGTCTCTGTCACGTTCCCAAGTGGTGCTGTTGCTGCCGACTCAGCGGTCACACCTGGAGCCACTGCAGAGCAGGGCTTCGTGGTCCTGGCACTGCTGGCCTCTGGCTGAGGTAACTCTCTGGGGGGCGTCATGTTTACTGCAGGGTGCTGAGTGGCATCTCTGCCCTCTACCCACCAGAAGCCAGTAGAACCTCCCTCAGCTGCGAGAACCACAAATGTCTGCAGACCTGGCCAGAGGCCCCAGGAAGCAGGTCACGCAGGTGGGCCACGCCACAGCCGCAGCGGCTGCGCGGGCTGCAGCACACTCGTCCACAGTGAGCGGCGCCCAGGCGGGAATCCCGGCTGCAACGCTCGAACAAAGCACTTGTACTCTCTAGTCCTTGCTCTTCAGTCGTTCATTTGTAAAATACAGTGTCTATATAATGGGGCATTTGTGAAAATCAAATGAAATAAAACATATTGCTTATACTGCACTTGGTACACAGTAAAGCTCTTAAAAACAAGCAGCACCACTGTCTTGACTGCAGATAACCTAGTAGGATATTGAGTAAAACAGAGGAGATTATCTACAAGGCGAACCTTGCAGAAGGGTTAATTCTAGGAGGAGACAAGGCTAAGCCTGGACAGGATAAGAGTTTCCATGTGAAGTGAAGCTGAAATGGTCTGCAGCTTAAGCAGCAGGCCAGGAAAAAGGAAAGGGTTAAAAAGGCAGACAAAAATCAACTATGAGGAAAAGAGGCTATGTATATGGCTGCTTGGAGAAGGCAATGGCACCCCACTCCAGTACTCTCGCCTGGAAAGTCCCATGGACGGATGAGCCTGGTGGGCTACAGTCCATGGGGTCGCTAAGAGTTGGACACGACTGAGGGACTTCACTTTCACTTTTCACTTTCATGCCTTGGAGAAGGAAATGGCAACCCACTCCAGTGTTCTTGCCTGGAGAATCCCAGGGACGGGGGAGCCTCGTGGGCTGCTGCCTATGGGGTCGCACACAGTCAGACATGACTGAAGCAACTTAGCAGCAGCAGCAGCATACGGCTGCTTAACCCAGTAAGCTGTTTTAACATTCTACTTCCAATGGAAGAAGATGCCCTGGTTCTATAGTTAGAATGTTTTGTCCACCCAAAATGCGTATGTTGAAATCTGTTCCTCAAATGTGGTAGTATTTGGGAGCTGAGGCCTTGGGGTGATTAGATCATGATGGTGAAGCCATCTTAAATGAGTTTTAGTGCCCTAGTAAAAAGAGACCCCAGGGAGCTCTCTTATTCCTTCTACACCTTGTGTGTGTGTGAAGTTGCTCAGTCATGTCCAACTCTTTGGGATTCCATGGACTGTAGCCTACCAGGCTCCTCTGTCCATGGGATTTTCCAGGCGAGAGTACTGGAGTGGGTTGCCATCTTCTCCAGGGAATCTTCCTGGCCCAGGGATCGAACTCCGGTCTCCTGCATTGCAGGCAGACACTTTACCGTCTGAGCCACCAGAGAAGCCTTGTGAGGACACAGCAAGAAGACACCATCAGTGAATCAGGGAGCAGGTCCTCACCAGACACCGAATCTGCCAACGCCTTGATCTTGCACTCACCAGCCTCCAGAGCTGTGAGAAATAAATCATCCACCCAGTCTATTCTGTTACAACAATCTGAAAGGATTAGGACACTCGGTTTATGTCTGAGTTGGGCGTCCCAGGGCTAAGATGGGTTAGACCAATAGTGCAGCCTGGTAGTCCACTTGGAAATATTCCATGTTTCACTGTGGTGGAAATGGTTCTTGCAGAAATGTCTTTTTCTAGTGCTTTCCATGTAATCAAAGAGCAACTGAGGCAATAAGGTACTATGCCACTCAGTTTACTAAAAATTTCTTTAACCTGTAAAGAATAATTGCTCAAATAGCTTAGAATCTGACTGCCCCATAAAGTTAATCATTACTTGTCACTACCATAGCAATACATGATGGGTAAGTACTTTTCACAGTTAGTACCACAAGTGAAATACAGAAGGAGTGACTGGCTCCGTCCTCTGGAGATGCAGCCGCCGCGCAGCCAGCAGGGCTCTCCCGGCACACTCTGCCCCGCCTCTCGGGGCCAGCGGGCCTGCCCAGGCCTTTACCACCCACTCCACTGCGCTGCTGACACAGGCTACACGTGGAAACAGGGCATCAATTTGAAAGCCAGATTTACACTGCTTTTCTTTCTTTTTACTGTTTTTATCTTCAGATAATATATACTACAAAAATCCCTTTAGTGTTAAATATGAGATCTTATATGTGTTATCAAGAGCTTAACCAAAATGAATACAGAATTTATTTTTAATAAGCAGAAGCATAAGATGAGTAAACAATCTGAGAAGCCATCTAACAGGAAGATGGCTATGATTATAAATCAAAGTATTATGCCAAATTGCATAAAAAACAAAAACCTACCTCAGAGCTAGTTGATAGAGAGATATAAATCATGGAAGAGATTAGAACATGAAATTATCATCACTCCTCCAACAGAGTAGATTTCTGGATCATGAAATCAATGACACAGCAACTTTTAAAAGCAACGGCTTCCATAGCTATTTGAACAAAATAGGTAAGGCTGGAGTTACAGGACATTAATGTACTAGATTAATTCCATTAGAATACAGGAGGAATTCTGCCTAAATAAATTTTCACTTTTAGATGCCTATAATTTCCATCCTCCTTGTCTCCACACACATAAATACAACAATGTTTCAAAAACACTGTGATCTCTGTTTCAATGATCCAGGGCACAGAAGACTCAACCAAGACTGATTATCCATAATAACTCAGCAAGTCTATAAAGCAAGGTGCCTAGTTTCAACTGAAGCAATTAGTTTCATGAGATGTGTACTATTTAAAATAAATCATGAATGAGACCCTCAACATATACTCCAACCCAAAAACATACAATAACCACACCAAGGGGAAAGTCCACATATTTCTTAAAAATCTAAAATTTAATATTTTGTTGACCCTGTTTAGTTCTCTTTTGGCTCCTACAGTCCTCATGAATTAAATCAAGTCAAGTTGTAAAGCAATGCAGACTTTATTGATTTTAGAGACTGTGAGTCACTAAGGGAAGAAGTCCAAAAAGGTTAAATTTCCACTGAACTCCAAATCAGAGGTTCGAAAGCTAGACGAATAAAGACATTAGCTGTAGTCTTGTGAAATATTCAAGGCTGCTTTCATTTGATTAGGAATTTGCTACGGGCTCTTTATGACAAATGTAACAAGGACACTTTAAATCTTTTAAGCTTTGAAGAAAGGCCCAAAAATAAATTAGCTAAGAAGAATTCCATTTGGAACTGAAAGCTAAGGAGTAATATGTTTATTATATACATTCAGAAACTTACTTCTACATTACTTAAAAAAAAAAAAAAGGCTATTGTGAAAGGCCACAATTCTCACTGGCTCTTGGTTAAAGAAGCTTGTTCTGATTTGAAACAGTGGTTAACAACCTGGTGCCTTACCTCAGCTTTTCCAAAACTAGCCTAAAAATTAATTAATAATGTTCCATGAAATGTTTATAGATGTTTATAGAGATTCTGGTGGGGGGACTCGGTAGGAGTGAGGCAATGGAGAGAGAAAAAACAAAACAAAAAAATCCTCTAATATTCTTGCTGTAAAAGTTTTAATACACAAGTAAGTAAAGTCCATTCGATAAAGCTGTTACTAGGTAAGCTGTCCATAACAGTACGGCATGCACCAGAAGGCCAAGAAGTCTGAAGACAGCACTTGCATATGAGTGCACACGGTGCCCGAGTGATGCACAAAATACAACCGCTGCGCTTTATCCTGTTAAACGGCAGGTGACTCACACTAAGACTTCTGTCTAATGTTTTCAATATATTATATTTTAACTTTTTTATCCCATAAAAAAGATGAGTCAAAACAATTCCTTCTAGCCACTACTTTATAAATGTGAGATGACTTTTTTGGTAATCCATTTTAACACAAGCTTGTATTTGTTTTCTCTGAGTCTCTATTGTTGTTCTGTCAATAATAATTTTTAAGATCTAGGTCAAAGATGTCATTTTAGTTAAACAGCACACGTCTCAATTTTTGGGACAAAGAATTCCGATGTACTTGTTTTGTAAACGTAAAACAACACATAACTCGGAAGGAAAAGGTGACTCAGGCACACTTGGTGTGTACCCTTCAAAACTCAGTATCACATCCATTTACCTTTTAACATTAAGTAGCACAGAAGCAAGCATGCTTACGTTCATTACTGATAGACTCAAACACCCTCATTTACAGGAACGAGGTTTTACACAATCTGTCTCTGACAAGTCAGAGGACACCAGCAGACAGGACAACACAAACTCAGTATCTGAATAACTACAGCAAAGGCAAGAGTCACACAATCACTAAGCTGACATAAAGAATTTACTGTGTAGATATTACTTAAGATACAGACTTCATGCTGTATTTAGTAAAGAAAAAAACTGTAGCTTCCAAAGAGGAATACATTACCAGCCTAATCACAACAAAACCTTTCAACTTTCATTTTTTCCATTATATGACTTTTAAATGTCCTCTCATTCCGAAACTCTTACCCTCTCACTCTCCACTTTTACCAGCCACATATGTAAAAAGACAAAAACAGCAGCACCCCATCCCAACCCGACTTTGTTATTTATGGCAACCTTTATGGATGAACTAACACTTCAGCAACACGTGAACCGTGAACTTTCAGATGTTCAAGCTGGTTTTAGAAAAGGCAGAGGAACCAGAGATCAAATTGCCAACATCCGCTGAATCATGGAAAAAAGCAAGAGAGTTCCAGAAAAACATCTATTTCTGCTTTATTGACTATGCCAAAGCCTTTGACTGTGTGGGTCACAATAAACTGTGGAAAATTCTGAAAAAGATGGGAATACCAGACCACCTGACCTGCCTCTTGAGAAATCTACATGCAGGTCAGGAAGCAACAGTTAGAACTGGACATGGAACAACAGACTGGTTCCAAATAGGAAAAGGAGGACGTCAAGGCTGTATATTGTCATCCTGCTTATTTAACTTATATGCAGAGTACATCATGAGAAATGCTGGGCTGAAAGAAGCACAAGCTGGAATCAAGATTGCCGGGAGAAATATCAATAACCTCAGATATGCAGATGATGCCACCCTTATGGTAGAAAGTGAAGAACTAAAAAGCCTCTTGGTGAAAGCGAAAGAGGAGAGTGAAAAAGTTGGCTTAAAGCTCAACATTCAGAAAACTAAGATCATGGTATCTGGTCCCATCACTTCATGGCAAATAGATGGGGAAACAGTGGAAACAGTGGCTGACTTTATTTTTTGGCCTCCAAAATCACTGCAGATGGCTATTGCAGCCATAAAATTAAAAGACGCTTATTCCTTGGGAGAAAAGTTATGACCAACCTAGGCAGCATATTAAAAAGCTGAGACATTACTTTGTCAACAAAGGTCCATCTAGTCAAGGCTATGGTTTCTCCAGTGGTCATGTATGGATGTGAGAGTTGGACTATAAAGAAAAGTGTGCATTGAAGAATTGATGCTTTTGAACTGTGGTGTTGGAGAAGACTCTTGAGAGTCCCTTGGACTGCAAGGAGATCCAACCAGTCCATCCTGGGTGATCAGTCCTGGGTGTTCACTGGAAGGACTGATGTTGAAGCTGAAACTCCAATACCTTGGCCACCTGATGCGAAGAGCTGACTCTTTTGAAAAGACCCTGATGCTGGGAAATATTGAGGGCAGTAGGAGAAGGGGACGACAGAGGATGAGATGGCTGGATGGCATCACTGACTCGATGGATGTGAGTCTCAGTGAACTCTGGGAGTTGATGATGGACAGGGAGGCCTGGCGTGCTGCGATTTATGGGGTCGCAAAGAGTCGGACACGACTGAGAGACTGATCTGATCTGATCTGATGCAGGTGACACCACCCTTATGGCAGAAAGTGAAGAGGAACTAAAGAGCCTCTTGATGAAAGTGAAAGAGGAGAGTGAAGAAGTTGGCTTAAAGCTCAACATTCAGAAAACTAAGATCATGGCATCCGGTCCCATCACTTCATGGGAAATAGATGGGGAAACAATGCAAACAGTGACTGACTTTATTTTCCTGGGCTTCAAAATCACTGCAGATGGTGACTGCAGCCATGAAATTAAAAGACGTTTACTCCTTGGAAGGAAAGTTATGACCAACCTAAACAGCATATTAAAAAGCAGAGACATTACTTTGTCAACAAAGGTCCGTATAGTCAAGGCTATGGTTTTTCCAGTGGTCATGTATGGATGTGGGAGTTGGACTATAAAGAAAGCTGAGTGCCGAAGAATTGATGCTTTTGAACTGTGGTGTTGGAGAAGACTCTTCAGAGTCCCTTGGACTGCAAGGAGATCCAACCAGTCCATCCTACAGGAGATCGGTCCTGGGTGTTCATTAGAAGGACTGATGTTGAAGCTGCAACTCCAATACTTTGGCCACCTGATGTGAAGAGCTGACTCATTTGAAAAGACCCTGATTTGGGAAAGATTGAGGGCAGGAGGAGAAGGGGACAACAAAGGATGAGATGGTTGGGTGGCATCACCAATTCGATGGACATGGGTTTGGGTGGACTCTTGGAGTTGGTGATGGACAGGGAGGCCTGGTGTGCTGCAGTTCATGGGGTCGCAAAGAGTTGGACACGACTGAGTGACTGAACTAAACTGAACACAAGTGAGGAAATAAGAGGCCTATTCATTCCTATTTTTCTACTGCAGACATAAAACTAAAACCGGAAAAGAAGATGAAATAGTCCCTAAAACCTTAGGTTTCCTTTCAACAACTATTCCATTTACTGAAAAAATTTACTATACAAACCAATTTTAGAATTAAAGTTCTTTATTTTGAATTGACATTTACATTTACTGTGAAATATATGTTCAAAAAGTACACAGAATATATCAAATATGGATGGCCTAATGAATGATTATAAGGCAAACATACATTTTTTAAGTACTGTCCAAGTCCAGAAGTAGAAACCAGGATCACAGAAACAGAAGCAAGCTCTCTTAAAATACCCCACCTCCACGCCCCTCTTCAATCACTACTACCTTAACATGCTGTGTGAATTTCACAAGCTAATTCACTGAGAACAAAAAGAAATAGGGCCACGGTTTATGTGAGGTGGAAGTATTTAAAGTACCTCTAAAATGCATTAATGGGCTTCTCTGGTAGCTCAGACGGTAAAGAAGCTGCCTGCAGTGCGGGAGACCTGGGTTCAATCCCTGGGCTGGGAAGATCCCCTGGGGGAGGCCATGGCACCCCACTCCAGTATTCTCGCCTGGAGAATCCCATGGATTCCAAGCACAGCACAAAACGCATTAACAGAGAAACTTTCCTAAAATATAGGACATTTTGCTATACTTTGCTGTGAAGAATGCCAGCAATAAGTGTATTGATCCATTTAGAACACAAATTATAGAAGTGTTTGAATTTAATTTTGTGGAACACCACACAGGAGGGCCATAAAACACAGATTATTTTTTCCCAGCATTTCCAACAGCTGGCAGGGAGGAAGACCAATATTAGCATTCAAGATGCAAAAAAATACTAAATAACGGCCATTGCAAGTCGGTAGCACCTAGATACTTAATTATAAATTACAAAATAACAGATTGATTTCTGTAATCCTCCCTGGTCTCTGACAAAATAAAAAAAAGCTTAGTCAATACTTCTCACTTTCATCCTAAATAAGGGCGCTCACACAGCAGGATTACCATGATTCTGGGTCTCTTATTTCTTACACTAAATACCAGCATTTACGTAATAACTATAGCATGGAATCACACTAATGATGTTTATATTAACACCTCCTGTTCTAAGGTAGTATGAGCTTAAAAAACCTATTCCTTATAGAACTAGCCAAAGCAAGGTTTAACAAGATAAATGTTAACAGCCCCCAAATAAACTTAAGTGTAAAATATTAAAACTGATATGATGTTAAATTTAAACTTCATTTTTTTTCTTAGCAAAATAAGCCTTTCAGAGTGGAATGTGATATTTAAGTAAAGAATTCCTAAATACTGTTAATGAAAAGCAAATATAATTCATTTATAATTTAAAACCTAGCCAAACACCTGTTTCCCTTCCACTCAAGACCTCCTTTTACTCCAACTCCACGCACATATATGTCTAACTGTTTAATACTTACTTCTCACTAAGCCCTGCAATCCCGAGCAATGTTACCCCTGTGGGCTGTGGCATGGTGAAGTTCTATATTACTACATTTGGAGATTTGAAGGACAGAAAAACACGCAACCGTTTAAACATCCAAGGTCTCCTGTTAAGCACACTGACAATGGCAGAATAACAGCCATAGAGAAGAGCCTTAATATCTAGACATGATTTACACAAAGAGAATTCCTTAAATCTCTAATATTGGAATGGCTAAGCAAATGATACATCATTTGATGGAATATTATGTAACCATTAAGACTAAAAATGACGAACTTGTGCAACATAGCTTTATATTATTAATATTTTAAATATGCTTTTATATCTACATATAACTACAAAAATAGAAAAACTTAAATAAAATAAAGCAGAAATGAATATTTGGTACAACTGTGAGGACTCCCCCAACCCTCCCACAGGTTTACAAAGTAAGTAAAATCTAGAAGGTCAAAAATGTAATAACTCCTCTCTCTCGACAACTATAAAACTATCATCAGCACCTAGTAATCACCTCATTTTATGATCTACACTAAACACACCAAAACTTGCTACATATTACTCTTACAGGGCTGCTTCTGGGCAAGGTCACCAGATAAAAGAGAAACAACGTCCTGTCTGAGCAGAATGATTCAGAAGAGAGGAAAAATTACTTCCTGACCTCATAGCGAGTGACAGAGGTGTTTTAATCCATGGCATGTTTTATTGCCATCACAAGGCATCAAATACAAGCATTACTTCCTATCAAAACTAACAACTGTATCCAGTTTAAGGCATAACTACATACACAAGTGAGCATAACCAGTACACTCTAAATAAGGTCTTGTGTCAGTGTCCTGGTTTTGATGCTGAATTATACTTACTTAGGCAATCAACACTGGGGAAGGCAGAATAAAGAGTAAGTGAGACCTTCCCTGTATATTTCTTTACAATTTCCTGTGAATCTATCATATCAAAACAAAATGTTAAAAAAATACATATATATATACACACACACACACACATATATACTGCCATTCATTCAAAGTGGATAAAACCCATTCTTCTAACAGTACTATCAGAGTGGTATTCCTCACCGTGCTGAGAGCAGACTAAATTGCTACAGACTCCTTTGGGGAATATGATTCTATAGCATAAATCCCAGGCCATAAAAGTTGTGGCTTTCGACCTAGCCATTTAATTTCTGGGAATCACCTAAAGAAACAACATCAGATTTGGGAAAACATATATATGCATTTATATACATACATATATAAAGATATTACTACACTAAAACCAAGTAAAATTGATGCAACTTTAGGTGTTTGATATGGGAATCATTAAATTCTCAAAATCTAGGCATGAAATAGTATGCAATCATTTGATAATACTGAAAATGGTACAATAATACAATAGGAAACGCATATAATGAGAGACTAAAGCACAATTAAAAATTAGCCACACAAAAGTAACAGGAAATATTTCTGATAAAAATAAAAGATGATAATGGTGTTAGTATGACAGAATTATGTGCATTTTTCTCAAACTTCTCCATTAGAGATATTATATTAGTTTCATAGTTTAAGAAATAAGCATACTTTTACCTTATCCCAGAAATCAATCAAAGCTGTAAAGTCCCATTTCTTAGAATATGCCACATTGTACTTCAGAATAGCATCCTATGGAAAAAGCATAAATAAAAAGTCATGATACAGTAAAGTGAATTATCTAGGAATAGCCTGTCTCCTTTATGAATTATTTCCAGTATATTTCTTAATGTTGGACAAGTTTCTTCCACCATTAGCTACTCCATATCAGCAGTTATGAATGAACAGAATGCATACTAATTTTTAGTATTCACTTAAGAAAACTGAGATTAGAAAGGTCAAGTAATAGAGGGGGAAATATAATTACTCTAAAACATGTACTCGAAACAGAAGCAATATAATCCAAATGGACAAAAATTGGATCTTGGGGGTTAAAAAAAAGGAAATAGTAATAACATAGTGACTTTGGTCTTTAATAGGGTCACACCACATACACAGACATACAGTGTATTAGCATTGAGGTTTCATTAGGAGAGAAAATCAGGGAAAATCCAAAAAGTCTCCCTGGGGAAGAGAGCAATAAAGAAGAGACTGAGGTCAAACTAGTGTGCCATCTACTGGTGTGATCTTAACTGTCTGAATGCTACACGCTACACCCCTTCAGTCGTGTCGGACTCTGCGGCCCTGTGGATTGGAGCCTGCAAGGCTCCTCTGTCCATAGGATTCTCCAGGCAAGAATACTAACTGGGTTGCCATTTCCTTCTTTTCCTTAACCCTAACTGTTTGAATAGGCAGTACTTTACCTGTGGGGTAGGCATAAGACAATCCATTAGTTACACAGAAAGAACTATTATATCGCATCCTTTTAAATTTCTATTTGATTATATTTTATAATACATATTAAAATAATAGGGAATTTATAAAAAACCATTTATAATCGCAATATACACCCCAAGATTTTTTACTGAAGGTATATGAAGTCTGAAAAACATCGTGCTAGATTATTACTATAAACCTAAACTTCCTCATCACTGAAGAAAGGTTTTAAAAGTCAACATTCTGCCAAAGAGCTTCCCGAAAAATACTTCATGTCACATCAATTATCACCAAGCATCTCGGCTAAAAGAAATGAGCCAATAAAAAAGTATATAATCTACTTCAAATAAGAAGATATCCAAGTTCCTTGAAAAAGGAAAAGAAAAGTCATCAACCATGAAATACCATGACAAGATAAACAGTTTAATTTACTCTCACAGCTATAATACATTTTCCATTAAGAAGGAAAAGATTCTAAGAATTTTTTCCCCCAAATTACTGGTATTTGATTTCAGGACCTCAAACAAAATATTAAATAGCAATGTCTGTAAGAGCACACAGATAGACAATGCATATAGTGGAACAAGCTCCTGATACACTCAACACCACAGATGAATCTCAAAGATCTTCACCTAAGTGAGAGAAGCCAGACACACGAGCACACCTCAAACATGATTCCATTCAAATAAAATGAAGCCGATATTTCATTTTTTTGTTTTTTTTTAAAAAAAGGCAGATCAACAGTTGCCCGCAGCCAGTGCAGAAAGAGGAAACGGATCACAAAGGGGTGAGAAACATCTTTGCAGGGTGGCAGCAACACTCTGTGTCTTGGCTGCAGTGAGAGCTTCAGGTGTATAAGCACATGGCAAACGCCATCAAGTTACATTCTCTAAAAGGATGTACTATCTTATATGCAAATTACTCCTCAAAGTTGGTAAGGAAAAACATTCTAAATAGCATTTATACTCTAATTCTTTAATGGAGTTGTATAATTAGCATTAACTCCTAACTCATATTTACTTTACTTCAGTCTTCAAGTCTCAAAAGTCGTCCACCAGGAGGCCTCCCAATCACCAGGAAAACCGTGTGCATGCTGAGTCGCTTCAGTCGTGTCCAACTTCATGCAATCCTATGACTGCAGCCCACCTGGCTCCTCTGTCCACAGGGATTCTCCAGGCATGAATAATGCAGTGGCTTGCCATGCTCTCTTCCAGGGGATCTTCCTGACCCAAGGATGGAGCCCGTGTCTCTTATGCCTCCTGCATTGCCAGGCAGGTTGTTTACCACTAGCCCCACCTGGGAAGCCTGGGTGCTACTCCATACAGTACTCTTAGGCGAGTAATTTTTTTTCCGTTCGTAATTCACAATAAATACAACTTAAAGCACAAAGAAGTCCATTCTTTGCAAATTATCAGACATATTATTCATAGAAATATTACAGTGTAAACCAACTTTTGAGGACACTGCTGCTTTTATAAACTTATAACATCTCTGCTGCTGCTAAGTCACTTCAGTCGTGTCCGACTCTGTGTGACCCCAGAGACAGCAGCCCACCAGACTTCCCGCCCCTGGGATTCTCCAGGCAAGAACACTGGAGTGGGTTGCCATCTAACATCTCTAATCCCTCTTAATTTGACATCAAATGGCATTAAAGAAAACAGCGAAAATATTATTATATTCTATAAGAAGGATTTAATGTTTTCCCTCCCTCTCATTGTGCTTCTTCAGCAAAGGAAACAATTACCGTTAAGTAGAGAGTAGAAAATCTCGATAGATTACTCTGTTACGCTGAATCTACCGTAAAATAAACAAGAGAGGGAAATTCAGATTAATTACCCCTTTTTAAAATAATCATGGCACACTAAGGAATTGCTAAAAAGGTGAGCAGCAATGTAATTTAGAACACTATGATTATTATGTATTTGTGTTTAAAGAAAAAATATGTAAATTCTTAAATAATCCTGTTCGTAAGGCTATTAAAGGCCCTAAATTAGTGTTTTTCATATAGAGTCTGGACAGTATTCCTGATTGGTCTGCTTGTACTTGAGAGTTTATAAATGTGGTTTTGGAAAGAATCAGCTCAGTTCAGTCACTCAGTCATGTCTGATTCTGTGACCCCATGGACTGCAGCATGCCAGGTTCCCTGCCCATCACCAACTCCCAGAGCTTGCCCAAATTCATGTCCATCGAATCAGTGATGCCATCCAACCATCTATACTCTGTTGACCCCTTCTCCTCCTGCCTTCAATCTTTCCCAGCATCAGGTGGCCAAAGTATTGGAGATTCAGCTTCAGTATCAGTCCTTCCAATGACTATTCAGGACTGATTTCCTTTAGGATTGACTGATTTGATCTCTGTGCAGTCCAAGGGACTCTCAAGAGTCTTCTCCAACACCACAGTTCAGAAGCATCAATTCTTTGGTGCTCAGCTTTCTTTATAGTCCAACTCTCACATCCATACGTAACTACTAGAAAAACCATAGCCTTGACTAGACAAACCTTTGTTGGCAAAGTAATGTCTCTGCTTTTTAATATGCTCTCTAGGTTTGTCATAGCTTTTCTTCCAAGGAGCAAGTGTCTTTTAATTACATGGCTGCAGTGAATTTAATTCATTCACTTTGGAATGAACACAAAGGCCAGGAAAACAACACACTGTAGAAACGAAAGCTGGTATTTTAAATAAAGAAGTACCTAAGATGCACTGCAGAACAGGAATGTCAAATTCTTAAAAACCTGGACCTAACGTATTTATTTGCAAGCTGATATTCTGCATAGAGACCCCCATCTTTCCCTCTACCAACATTCATCAACTCTGATAAGTTAAAAAGTAGTAAACACAAAGAATTTTTTCTTTATACAGTATAATTTTTAAGTTTATCAGTATACTATTCTGGGGCTCAGATATGTGTTTAAAAATCGGTGCAAAAAGCAAATACTGATTACAAATTGTCTTCACAGTGATAATGAACACAACTCAAATGATGGGTCAAAATGTTTAAAATGGAAAAAATCAAATTGATGTAACTGGATATAAGTATAAAGAGATTTATTTAGTTTTATGTTTGTACATATGTAATTAATATATGTTTATGTTTGTGCACATGTAATTAACATATTAACAATAAGTAAGCTCTGGCAGACCCTGAGAATTTCTCCCATTTAAAAAAAGTAATTTTAAGGCTGAGAAACAGTATCCCTAAGAAATGAAATTTTCAAAATATATTATGGTACATTTTTCATATGAAGGGAAAACAAGAACTAAGGAAAAAAAAAGGGAGCGATGGAAAAGGTACAGAAAGTTAAGAATAACTTGTAAGTATAAATGAAAAATCAGTATAAAATCTAAGAAACAGTACCTAACAAATTAATTTCTCAAAGAGAACAAAGCCAGTTTTACAGAAGTATAAAAAATCTGTTTATAGTTGTAAAAACTTGTAAAAGCTTATATAAGGCTATAGTGCCAAAAATAAACATATACTCAAAACAATCCAATGGCTGCCCTTACGGACTTAAACGAAATATTTTTTAAATCAAAAAAATAAATTATTGCCAAAATGTAAGATTAATAAATTATGAAACTGCTAGAAGCTGTTATTAAAAGCAATAAAAAGTACAATGTTTAATCATTAGCAAACTCAGCTTCCCTTCGGGCAAACAATGCTGAAGTCATAATTCTTCCCTGATTTACTTTTAAAGACATTTCAGAAGCAGGGTAATTCTAAAACAAAAAGCAAAGCAAAGCCCAGGATCAAAGGAAATTGGATGAGGAATCAAGAAACAGGTCTTATTTCTGGTTCTCCAAATTATTCCGTGTGGCTCCAGGCAAGTCATTTACAACTCTCAATTCTTCTACTCATTGCCTAGAGACGGAGTATAAACCAAGAACGTGTCTAAAGAGAGTTCCTCAGGAAGCAAGCACTTTGCATATAAATAATGCTGTTACCTAAGTCTGTTAAAGATCAAACAACATCTCTGAAGGAAAAGACCAGGGCTCATCTCTAAGAACTACATGTAAGAGACAAAAATTACAAAAGAACACACCTTCAAGTTTTGGGGTCGAACCAGGGCTCATCTCTAAGAACTACACGTAAGAGACAAAAATTACAGAAGAACACACCTTCAGGTTCTGGGGCCGAGAGAACCTGTTGAGAAGTGCAGTCTGAATGAGTTCCCACCGGCTCCCTGCAGTTCGCTCACCATTCTTTAAGGAAAAGAAAAACATGAAGAAACTATTCCAAGTTCTCTTTAACATGGCAGAATCAGAAGCCAAACAGCAAGCATTAAAATATCTTTCAGAGACTAAAAGAACATGAGTTCTGTTCAGTGTTGTTCTCACCTCATCTTCCACAGGGTACAAGTTTTGTTCTGAACAAGGCATCTTAACATGCTTGTTGTCCCACAAATCTTTAAAATGTGTTGGGAAAGGTTTAGGAACTTCTCCTATTCGCAAAAGATCTACCTGAAATGCAAGAAAACTGTAAGTGCATAAAAACTAGGCATATCTTCTGTAAAATAATCCAAAGAAATCAGCTGAAGTAAATGCTATAAAAATACAGACCAGCTCCTAGGCAAGAAATCTCGTTAAGTCTTTTTCAGCTGTTCCCACTCCTTACCTTCAGTTAGTTTCCAAATCATCATGTCCTGGGCACTCTACCTTCATCCCATCCAGTTCCCTGGGCCTTATTAATCCTTGACTGAATTTCTGGTAACAGCTTTCTATCCCTCTCCCTAACTCCCAACTGCTCCCAGATACATTCATCCCACATAAAACCCTTCTCCCCACTTGGGAATTATATCTTTCTACAGTATCCCCAACCTTCTAATCCTATAATGGCTCCCTTCTGCCTATATAGATTCTAAATGATTCCAATTTTTAACATCCTCTTTTACCCAAAACACTATCTATTTAAACATCAACCTTCAATACTCAGCTCAATTTTCATTTCCTATAAGAAGTCTTTAAAAATTTTCTAATAGGCAGTAAGCTTATTCTCTCATTTTATTGGCTCATCATCATACTAGAGCACACTTTTCCCCCTCCTGCACTGGACTCTAAACTTAAGAATAATAACTATATTAACTTTGTATTTTGAGTATTCACACTGAGCCAAACATGTATGTTTTTAATATATGTTAAGTGTTTATATATGTACAGTTGATCTTTGAACAACATGGGTTTGAACTGCGCAGGTCCACTTACACAATTATCTTTTTCAATAAATACATACCATAGCACCGCACAATCAGCAGTTGATTGAATTGCTGAATGTGGAACCTCAGATACGGAGGGCCAACTGTAAGTTATACTCAGATTTTTGACTGCCCAGAAGGTCGGCACCCTAGCCCTCAAACTATTCAAGGGTCAACTATATATACACACACATTGTTGCTGCTGTTCAGTTGTTAAGTCGTATCCGACTCCGTGTGACCCTGTGGCCTGCAGCACACCAGGCTTCTCTGTCTTCCAACTACCTCCTGGAGTTTGCGCAAATTCACGTCCACTGAGTTGGTGATGCTATCTAATCATCTCATCCTCTGCTGCCCCCTTCTCCTTTTGCCTGAAATGTGTATATATGCACGTGGATAAATATATACATATATATTATATATATATATATTCAAGGTTCATCCATACTATAGCATGAATCAGAACTTCACTGAAGATCATCAAATAATTACACAAATAAATATAAAATTTCTACTGTAAGATGCTATAAATGAGAGGTTCATAATGCCACAAGAATCTTTCTAGACAACTTTAACTTACATGGTGAGCTCAGGGAATCCTTTGAAGAAGTAGCAATTGAGCTCAACTCCAAAGGTGAAAAAGAAGTAGGAAAAGGTGAAAGAGAAAAAAAAAAGGAACTGCCTATGGAAGGAAAGACTGTTAAATAGGCAGCTTCATTAAAAGCCTGCAACCCAAGAGAAATAAACTTGTAGGCCTTTTATACAGGTAACCATTAAAACCACAAGTGTGTGTAAGACTACTCCAAGAGAGGAAAAAATAAGAGGACCTATGAAAAAGTCCTGGAGAACTCTAACGTTTAAACGCCACATGTAGAAAAAAAGCGAAAAGGAATAAAGCAAGGGTTTAAGGAGGCAGGAAGAAAATCAGGAATATATGGTGTCAAAGAAGCCAAAGGATGAGAATATTCCAAGGAGGAAACAATAAGGGACGTTCAAGAGTCAAGAGTGGCTGAGACACCAATCCTGCCAACCCATCAATCCATATGGGGACCCCAAAGGTGACTGTGAAGATCGTCCATGTAATCTAAGGTGACAAAAACAGGTACCAGTAGAGCTCCACACATAGGGGAACATAATATATGAGAATATACGTATCTTTGGGTGTCTGTAGTTTAAATATGTGTATGCATGTGTATAGCACATGCCTATACATGTGTTTGCCTATATGTGTGTACATGTTTGTGTGTGAGTGTGTGTTGTATGCATGAGTGCATTTACAGATAATCAAGCATTATCATGTCCATGCAATTTCAGATTATCTTTCATTTCTAACACTAGGTGTCAGCTTTATATTATGACTTCAAATGCTATAACTATTAATATCTGGCATCTTAGAAATGTAACTAAGGACTTCTATTTAACAACTATTAATTATACATGTAGCATACTACTACCATATTCAGGAAAAAGAATCTGGAAGAAAACACACCAAATTCTTAAACATTTTTCATTGACCCTGTATTACTTTTGTAATAAAACTTTTATAAATTCATTGGATATTTGACAAACAGTAATTACAGAGATTAATTAATGACGGTATAAGATGCTTCAGGTTTTCTTTGTGGGCAGTGGGAGAGAGGAAGCAGGAAAAGTCAAAATATCACTTATTTCTCCTGATCAATCTTTTTTCCAAATCTTAACCATTAACATCTTGTCAGTCACTAAGCCTTTTCTTAATTTCACACACATTATCAATGCCTCCTTTTCCCCATCACCCATACTACAGAATTCACAGTGTCCTATCAATATAATCTCAAAACAATTTGCATTTATTCTTTTATATGCCCACAATTACTACCCTGTCTCAGTTATTTCCAAACTTTTTCAAAGAGCAGAACTCTTTTTTTCCCTACGAATTCTAATACAAAATCATTATATTTAAATAAAAGCTATTTTAATAAATATAATTTTTAGAGTGACTTTACTTATTCTATAGCAAAGAGACTAACTGAAGGACTATGAAATTGAGAGAGATGACAGCTAAAGCTTTCATCAATCTATTTATTCTCTCATCCAATAGTAAGAAAATCCTATCCGCACACCTAAACAGCTGGCAGATGGTAACTTTTTTACACTGTTATTTTGATGTTTAAGGAAATGCTTCAAACAGCAGTAGCAAGAGAACCCTGATTCTATGACCTGCACAAAAATGAGTTCTCTTGGTAAAACCTGCTGGCTAAAATATGGTATTAAGCAAAACAAACAAACAAACAAAAAAAACGGTATTAAGCATTTTTAAAAGTTAACACACGTTAATTCTTTCATAAGACGTTTTTCATAGTTAAATATACAGTTTAGAAAAGAAATTTGAGTCAGTATCAAAAGAAGCCCTGAGCCACTCTCATGAAGCACAATTTGATCATCACTGTTTGCTTCCTCTTCATCTCTTAACCAAGCTCTTACCTTTTCCTGTTTCCAATGTATCCTCTCTTCAGTAATCCTTACATATAGCCGTCTGATCAACCTTGCTATGTATGTAGTACAACTATTGTCTGCACAGACATTTCCATGATTTCCAATTCTTATAGATTCAATTTCTTAGAGACTCAGATTCTGATACCTAAAGCCCTCGACAAATGGACCCAAACTACTTTTCAAGTCTTCTCTTCCACCATTTTCCATCCAAATACTCAGTTCCAGCAAATCAACTGCTTTCCATTTGTAAAAGTTTTAAACTGCACAGCCTTTTCCTATAAAGGTTATGTATCTATCTGGAATTCCCTTGCCTTACTAACTCCATTTCAGAAATTTCCTCTCATCTTTAAGAACTCAGCTCAAACTCCATCACCCTGCTCAATGTCACTTTTACCTAACCACACTAATGAATTCTGCACTTCAGAATATTTAATCACATGAAGGCGATGGCACCCCACTCCAGTACTCTTGCCTGGAGAATCCCATGGGCGGAGGAGCCTGGTGGGCTGCCTGCTATGGGGTCGCACAGAGTTGGACACGACTGAAGCGACTTAGCAGCAGCAGCAGCAGGCTAAGTTGTATAAGAACAGAGATTTTTTTTAAGTAGCCCCTGTGAAATCTAGTATAGAATCTAATAAATGAGATGAATAATCCTGCATGGGTTCTTTTTTTTGTTGTTTTTGTTGGCCATGCCACATGGCTTGTGGGATGTTCATTTCCCAACCAGGAATCAAACCCAGGCCCACGGCAGTGAAAGCGCTGAGTCCTCACCACTGGCGAGCCAGAGAATTCCTAAAATATGAATATTTAAAACTACTCTAAGAGTGACAGACATATTCTAAGATTGGATTACGGTAATGGTTGCCTAACTCGGTAAACTAACTAAATATAACTAAACACTTAAAATGCTCAATAAAGTTTTTCTGGTTTTTTTTTTAAAAGAACCCATGAAAAGTATGAAAGAGGTTACCAGGGTGAGTGAGGAATGAGACGTTACTATTTAGTAGGCAGAGCTTATGTGCAGGAAGGTGAACAATTCCTGGAAATGAACAGTGGTAATGGCTGTCCAACACTGCCACTGAAATGTACACGTAAAAAATGATTACATTGGTCAACTTCATATTACGTACATTTAACCACAGATTTTTTAAAATGAGGTTGGTTTTAGAAATGCTGAGTTTGAGATACCTAAGGGACAGCGATGGGGATGTCTAGAAGAATCTAGAGCTCAGAAAGAGGACAAAACTGGAGAATAATTTGAGAATACTAAACAACATACAATTTTGAGTTTTAGTATCTAACATGTAGTGGGTACTCAATAAATACTGTCAATTGAATTTTTTAATTCAATAAATTTTCTTAACACTACAGAATATTCAATACCCTCAGCAGTTAACAGTGATTCATCTTATGGATTTGCTAAGTACCGTGTTAAGTAACCTATCATTATATTTCTCTATTCTATAAACTTCTCAGTACTTTATATACGCAGAAAAGAGCAACACTTTTTATGCATTGGTCTGTTTTTCACAAGTATCACAATAAATTGAAACTTAGCACCTTCTCTCTTTATAGGTAAGAGGTAATATCTACCCGAATAGTCACTGTGTGATTGGCAGATGGTCTCAAGGGAGGCAGCCGGATCCCACACCTTGGCATTCTTCTCATCTCCTCAATAGGAGTTCCAAGCCATTTCTTATCTGGAGAAAGGTGAGGTGGAATGTATTTAGGGATCTTCCTTTCTGTTCTTTGATGTTTCATTTCACATTGTTCTTTTCTAAGATCAAAACATATATATTCAATCACAAACCACTCACTGTTTAAATTCACTTAGATACACAAATAAAAACACTTACCCAGAAGTTATTGTTTAAAATGTGCCAAACTTGCTCTTTCTCCTTGGTATTTAGAAAAAACAAAACAACAAAAAACCTTATAAGGCTTACAGTAAAACCCAAGAGCTTATTTTCAATAGTCTGTGGAAGGAATTTCCAAACACATGTAAATCACCTTCTGAAAAAAGGGGCCTTGTAAAACAGGTACACTGCCAAACGAGTCATGGCTCAGAGTATCAGCTACTTCTTAGGACTCTAGACAAGAATTTTCAATGAAGTGAACTTACTATGGCATGCTTGCCATAAGAGATCACAAAAATTATGGAGTGGGCTTTAAGATAATTTTTATACTCACATTTTTTTGTAATCATACAAGCTGGGATTTAAATCCCAGCTTTACTCCCCACAAGTTACGTAATTTCAGTGAATTTTCTGACCAATTTCAGTTTCCTCATTTGTGAAGTGAGTGCAGTACCACCTGCCTGCTGCCAGAGCGCCAGAGACAATGCATATACAGCAGCCCAAGGTAACAGTGGTTACTATCGCATTTATGGTCGAGCAATTCCCATAGATCTCAGAAGGAAGGTCACGAAACTAAGACCTGATGATTTACTTCTTTTCTGTTTCTGTGATTTTTAGAATTTAACATTTGAGTCTAAGTTTAAATTATGCATTATTAATTAATAAGAAAGACAACTATTTCTTGCCTTCAGTGCAAACCATAACTTTGTGAAACTCCCCCTCACAAAATTATATAACACATTACCCTATTGAAGACACTCTTGATGGTAAAAATTACCTTTTGTCCTCTGCTTTGGGCACTCTCATGAAATGATCTGTGATTTTAGAATCCTTTCTCCCATGTTGCTTAGAATTTCTGCACTCTACATTCAGGCTAGAAGTACTTCCAGGTCGTTTGGCATTCACATCATTCATTCCAGCTCGACTCTCTCCTCCTTCAAATTGGAAATGTAATCGAATCTCACCTCCCTTAGCAGAGGACCGCTTCCTCAACTCAGTGTCAGCTTCTCTTGGTTGGAACCTTGAAGGTTTATTTGCTATTTGAGCAGAACTGCTATCTTCCTGTTCATCAAAACCTGGACTTGTCTCTTCATCTGCTTCTGAATCCTGACAACTATTTTTGGAATTATCTACATCCATTGGTGACTCAGGTTCACTTTCTTTCTCAAATGGAGGAGAATTTCCTAGACTACTTTCTTGTCTATTCAATCTGTTGGCATTTTTCAGTCCAGTACCAACATCCTCAGAGCCAGTGTCCGACAGGGGGCTCTCCGGCACCACGTCTGTCTCTTCCTGCTGACACCCTGCACAGGCTTCTGCAGGACGGCAAGCCTTGCCACACTTCTGGTGGCTTTTGGCTTCTCTGCCCTGTTCATCTTCCATCGTCTGCTTTGCATTCGCAAGCTTTACCTGTGTCAAAAACTGTTGATTATCTCTACTCTCCTCACTATTTGTGTCACTGTGATCATCATTTGGGGGTGACTGATCAACATTAGCATTACTGAACTGCTCTGGTACCAGAGTTACTGCTGGAGGTTCACTTTCCAAAAGCCGTTCTGAGTGCTTCCCTTCATTCTGCCACTTACACATAGCCGTAGTCTGATGCTGCTTCAAATACTGTGTACCTTTTTCAACTGGTGACTTATCGAAACCTAGCTGAGAAACATTTTCTAATTTTTCCATGTTATGTTGATAAAAGTTATCTTTTTGTACAGAACTCATCATGGATTCTTCTCTTGTATTGTTGTTTTCTTTACTATGCAAACTGTAAAATAGAAAAAATGATACAACAGAACTTACGACACAATAGAAAGAATTTACAACACAAAAAAGTCACTTACCCAAACACATTCCTACAATATCACAGCAATAATTAAACTTGTGATTACCTGAGCATACAGCATGCTCTTTCATGACTCCATACCTTGGCACATTTGCCCATAATGCCCTTTTCCCAACTGTGTGCCTGGCAAACACCAGCTAGAATACAGTGTTACACTTCATTCACCTCCTGCGCAGCCTTCCTTGCAAAGGTAAAGCTGACTGTCCGTTCTGCATGTAACCACCACTGCGCCTCGTTTATGTCTTTGCTGCGGCGTTGATCACACGTGTAAGAATCACATGCTTCTGGTGTCTGTCAGCACCACTACACTGTAAGCCTCTTAAAGACAGAGACTACTGCGTTTTCATCTCTAATCTCAAGCATACTAACCATCCCTGGGGCACAGCATCAACAGAAATGCCAACAAAGATGTGAAAGCAAAAAGGAGAGAAACAGCATGAAACACAACACAGCATCCATACATCACGTTACTCATCCCTCTAGATAAGCACGTTTCTGTACCTTTCTGATTCCACTGTCTTGATTCCTTTAGTGTCCATCCAACTGGTTATAGTCTTCTGTTTGAAAACTGTAAAGAAAAGAAAAATCTATGTGCATGCATACCTTCAAAGAGAAAACACCTATAGCAGCAGATACACATGGAAGGCATTAAGCTAGGTTCTGTGGATTAAAAAAAGATTAATCATTCCTTCCTCATGCAAGCAACGGGAGAAAATACAGGAACATAAATATAAATACATTTCGCAGAGAAGAGAAAGTGACCAGACCTTAGAAGAACTGGTCTAACGGATGAGGCTACAGCCGCTGAAACCAGCTTGTCTGCTTAGTCGCTCATTGTCCGACTCTTTGGGACCCTTTGGACTAAACAGCCTGCCAGGCTCCTCTGTCCATAGGATTTTTCAGGCAAGAGAACGGGAGGGGGTTGCCACTTCCTTCTCCAGGGGATCTCCTGGACCTAGGGATCGAACCCACACCGCTGTGTCTCCTGCACTGCAGGCGGATTCTTCAGCTAGGTCCAAACCCTGGCTCTCCTCTGACTTCCTGTGTGTTTCGTGAAGGGCCGCTTCTCTGTCTCAGACTCCTCATCAGTAGACGTGCAAATTAATAGTGTCTCTCTTGGGTTATTGTGAGGCTTAAATTAAGCAACAACCATTGCAAACTGCTTACCATATGCTCAGTACATGTTACTTATGAGTTAGTAGTGGTATTAAAAGAGATCCTAAGGGAGGTCCCTGGTGGTCTAGTGTTTAGGATTCGGCACTTTCACTGACCTGGTCCAGGCCAAAATAATAATAATAATAGATTTTAAAAGTAAAATGAAGTCAAAAAGACCCTGATAAGAAATTAAGATATTTCTGAGGAAAGGACTACTTTAGGGAATTGAAGAAAGTGGGATCATCTGATAAACAGTTCTTGAAGAATAAACATGCAGTCACATTAAGGGAAAAAATCAGAAGAACAGAACCAATGGTAGAGAAATATTAAAAGAAAATATGGCTGAAAGGTCAGCAAGGAACCACAGAGATTCCTGAAAAACGCACAAAGAGAGGTACAAAATCATGTCAAAAATCACATTCAGAGCTGTAATGCCAGAATTCAAATCTAGGAGGCTCCCAGTCAGGCAGGATACACAGCCTAGACAGCTGGTGTGAAGGGGCAAGAAGCAAGAGTCTATCGTAAGAAGCGATGAGGAAGGTACTGGTCTAGGTCAGCGGTTCCCAAACCTACTGAATCATCAGAAGGCTAACAACAAACGGATCCAAGGACCACATCTAGACCTTCTGAATGAAAATCTATATGTGATGATGGAGGTATGAGGGGAGGTGGATTCTGTATTTTTTTTCCCCTAAAAAGTGGTTCTGATGATCAGCAAAGTTGAAGAAATGTTGGTCAAGATCCAAAACTAGTCCTGTCTTTGTAAGACTAGAGAATAAAAGCTGAGAAGTGAGAGTCATGACAAATTTCAAAATGACAGAGGTTAAAAGTGACACTAAACTTTAAGCTTGAGACTTGAAGGATGGTCAGAACATTAAATGGAAATGCAGACAATAAGAGAACTGGATGTAGGGGGCAGATATGGTTGGGTCGATATGAACACACTAAATTTGAAATGCCAAAGAGATAACTAGACAGATGACCAGCAGATAGTAGCAAAAGAGTTAATGGTTCAGCAAGGTACATATACCATAAATAAATGCAAACCAAATTTATATAAACATTAGAAATTTAAGCATGCTTTCAAAATTTAATGTATTGCATATGGATGACATGTATATAACATTTTAGTATGACAGTGAAAGTGTGAGTTGCTCAGTTGTATCTGACTCTTTGTGACCCCATGGTCTATAGCCACCAAGCTCTTCTGTCCAAGGAATTCTCCAGGCAAGAATACTAGAGTGGGTTGCCATTCCCTTCTCCAGGGGATCTTCTTGACCTAGCAATCGAACCCAGGTCTCCTGCACTGCAGGCAGATTTTTTTCCATCTGAGCCACCAGAGAAGCTCTTTAAGATAAGAAAACATAAAATCTTGAACATTCTCAACTACTGTCTAAATTGCAATGTAAGAATGTAGGCACCTTAGGTCACAAACCCTTCTTATCTACCCAAGTCCCTTCAAACACCGTAACATGAGATGCCGTCCCAGATACAGGAAAATCAATCATTTATTTATCACTGTATTTGAGTGCCATATAATTCACATTTTATACTAAATACCAACATTCTAACTAGTCAAAATCTTTTATCAGCACTTTGAAAATCATTTCTGTCACAAAAACTGTACATATATATTTGATATTTCTTATTAAACACCACGACTTTAGTGATTTTATGAAGTTAATACTTCTACAGCAAATTAGACCTCAGAGAAAAAATTAATTCCAGTCACAAAAGAGAGAATGAACCAGTTGATTCTGAAACTTTTTCTACAGTTCCATCTTCTCTATTTAATTTCATTATATCAAACACAGCAAATATAGAAAACCCTCAAAGTACAAACCAGCAATGGGCAAAAACATCCATTTTTTGAGTCGGTATAGAATTTAAAATACCTTTCTCCATAACTGTAAAGATTTGATGGTGTGATATGACTAGGTTCCTATAGCACACACGGAGCATGGCACGCTGATGACAAGGCAACTGAACCGAAAGGGTGCAGGCAACATCATTTCGTAAAAAACGATGAAGAGCGTGACAGTGAAGCTGGAGGGGAGGGCGTCTCCTGCTGTTCTGACACTGAGAATGTGTTCTCTCTCTGGCTCCAGGCTTCCTGTTATAATTCCTGAAGCCTGAGAACAGGGTGAAGGAGGAGAAGCAAGAGGCTGCTGCTGCTAAGTCATTTCAGTCATGTCCTACTCTGTGTGACCCCATAGACGGCAGCCCACCAGGCTCCTCTGTCCCTGGGATTCTCCAGGCAAGAATACTGGAGTGGGCTGCCATTTCCTTCTCCAATCCACGCATGCATGCTAAGTCGCTTCAGTCGTGTCCAACTCTATGCGGCCCCATAGACAGCAGCCCACCAGGCTCCTCTGTCCACGGAACTCTTTAAGCAAGAGTACTGGACTGGGTTGCCATTTCCTTCTCCAACTACTGCCTGCAACCAAGTATAAATCATTATTTCCCATCTAGACTAACTCCTTAACTAGTCTTGGGCCTGCACTTCTGCTCCCTTTCAACCCATTCTTCATTTTCCACACACTAGCAACAAAGATCTTTAAACCATGTATGTTTTAGTAAATATATATTTAAAAAATATATATCCAATCAAGTCACTCCCCTATTGAAGCCTTTTAATAGTTTCTTCGGAGAAGGCGATGGCACCCCACTCCAGTACTCTTGCCTGGAAAATCCCATGGACGGAGGAGCCTGGAAGGCTGCAGTCCATGGGGTCGCATAGTTTCTTATTGCCCTTAGAAATAAAGCTCAAAACCCTCAGCATGCCCAGTATGACCTGATCTTTGCCTCTCTCTCTGCAACCCCACCTCTCCCTACTCTCCCCTGTCCAAAATATTCATGAGCTGCATTCTGGGATCACTTCATTAACTTCTCTTCATCTAGCTAACCCCTCATTACTCTTCAGTCTACTCTTCTTTATAAGAATAAAATTCTTATCTTCTGGCTGGGAGATGATCTTTGAGCCTAGAAACTGGATTAGGTACACCTGACTCTACCATTAGTTCCGTTCCCTTATGAACTGGAACATCCATTACGCTTTATTATGTTGACTTCCGTAATCGTCCATCTCTCCTGATCGACTTTAGGGTCTGAACACAGAGACCAAGTAACTTTTATTCAACATTGTATGCCAGAGCCAAGTTTAATGCCAGCTAAGACTAACGGCTCTGCATCCAGGGACTAAGAATCTAAATTGAGATAAGCTATGATATTTTTTTGTAGCTTTCTTTTCATCTAGAGGCTGAAGCTTCACATCCACAATTAAACTTCCTTAACAGCAGCAGCAACGACTAAAGCAATTACTCAAACCCGAAAAAAGAAAACAGGTGGAGTATCTTACCACTTCCCGCCCGGTAAGTGACTGTTCATCAAGGTTTCTCACACCACCAATCGCCGTGGGAAAAATGCGACCCTATTCTCCTAGTAGTGGCCTTGGGGGCTCAGCAAGGGGACCTCAGAGTTCAGAGTGGTGTACACAAGACTAGGAAGCGGGGAGGAAGGTGCTGGCGTCCCTGGCTCTTGAGATGGACCTAAAAGAGGTTTGGGCCAGAAGTACAAAGAGCTTTATTTCCCCACGTACCAAGAGAGGTGGCGCTGCCTCGGTGCTGTCCCGCCCGGCCCGGGGCGCAGCCTGACGAGGACGGCGGGACCCTGAACTGCACCGGAGCGTCCTTGGAATCGAGGACGCGCCTCTGCCTGCCGGGGAAGCTCCGGGCGTCCGAGGCGGCCGGCGGAGAAGTTGCAGCGGCGTCCCAGCGGGGTCGCTTGGTGCAGGGCTCACAGCCGGGGCCCGCACTCATGCTGGGACCCGCAGCACTGAGTCTCCGGGCCAGCCCGGGCGTACAGCCTCATTCACTAACCCTGGGAGGGACGGACTGCGCCCCCTCCTCGGTGCCTCCCGGCACCATGCCCCCTCTGCCGCTGACTGCTTCTGCAGCTCCTGCTCTGACAGCCTCCCGAACCAGGCCCTATCCAGACGCCTGCCTTCCCTCTTCCACCGGCACCCTACCAGCCTCAGGATGAGCCGTTCTGATTCTGGCTTCGTTCACTTTCCCACCACCGGAAAGCTGCCGTCAGGTACTTCCGGCTTCCGGGACGTACGCTGTCGCAAACCGGAAGTGTGAGGTTTAGCGAGCACCGGCGCCCGGAAGGTCAGTGTGTGAAGGAGCCGGTGGTACGCGGGTCTCCCCGCTGTTACCGAGGAGCGACGGCCGAGCAGACTATCTCGGCCTGAGGCGGCGGGGAGAAGCAGACGGGCAGTTTGCTGCGACACCATGGAGGGCGGCGGGGGTAGTGGCAACAAAACCACTGGGGGGTTGGCCGGCTTTTTCGGAGCCGGCGGAGCAGGCTACTCGCACGCGGATTTGGCTGGAGTCCCGCGTAAGTATCAGGCCTGGCCTGCGAGCATTTCTCACTGGTTCTTGCCACCACCCCACACGTGCGGTGTGTCCTGTTCTCTCTCTCTCTCTCTCTCTTATTATTATTATTATTGCTGCGGCCGCAAGCTTCAGTACCAGTAGTGGGGCTAGTGTGTCTGCACGGCCGCATTTTCCAACACTGAACGAGTGTTTGGAGCCGTGGATCCGGAGAAGCTCTCTGTGGCTGACTTGGATCCAGGAGATATACTGCATGTTTTTTCTTTTATATTCAGGCTTCCTGCCTTACCGTTCCTCCCACATATCGAGGCCATAGGTAACTTTTTAACACAAAGTCACATATTCTAAACCACGAAGTAGTAGCCTTCAGAGCAAAACACTCTATAATAATGCATACGGGGAGAAAGAAATATGCGTCGAGACAAGTGGAGAAACTTGGAGGAGAACTGAACTTTTTTATAGATATGAGAAAGAAGCCAAGAAGGAATTTTGGGAAGGGAAATATTCAAGTTACAGGGTGCCGAGGCACGAACACCCTGCCTGCGCCCTCTCCTAAATACCACGAATGTGTATTCCAGATCTTTGGAACTTTCTAACTGTGGTTATTCACCTGGATGAGTAAAACGTGGACTTAAAGATAGTGGGAAGTTGGTGAAGGATAAGAGCTTTATAAAACTTGTATCCTGAGACTCTTTCTACTTTTTCTTTAGGTCTTTTATGCTCAAAAACAAAAACGGCTTTTAAAGTTCCTAGTGTCACCTGTGTTAAAACTGAATCTAGAACATAGCTTGCATATAATAAGTTATAGGATATGGCTAGTTCATGCGTTTCAGAGCACAAAGAGCACTGCCTTAATGTGAAAGGCATTCTTACGTTAGGATTTCAAGGTGAATTAAGAGATCAAGGAGTAAACACTATTCATTGAGTACTTGAGATGGAGTTTTCTGGGTGCAGGACTGCAGCAGTTACATTTTTTTAAATGACTGATGTTTTCACAGAGCTTCCATTCCATTGAAGTGAGCCAAGTAAGTAATGGGCCAAGTAAGAAAGTGTTTCAGTTAGTGGTAAGTGTGTAAAGACAAACAGGATTTTAAGATTGGTGATGGGAGCTACTGCTAAGTCGCTTCAGTCGTGTCCGATTCTGTGCGACCCCATAGATGGCAGCCCACCAAGCTCCCCTGTCACTGGGATTCTCCAGGCAAAAACACTGGAGTGGGTTGCCATTTCCTTCTCCAAATGGGAGCTGAAGCCCTTTAAAAATGGCCTAGGAAAAACTACTCAGGGTTGTTGACATTTGAGCTGTGACCTGAATACCATTCAGATGTCTGAGGGGAGGTAAGTGTTTAAGGAACAGCTGTTAGGCCATTGTGCCTACAATCTACAGGGGAGGTGGTGAGGCTGGAGATACTGAGATTAGAGGGGAAGGAATGGCAGCTAATGAAGTGTTTTATAAGGAGTTTGGACTTAGTCACAAGTGTAAATGGAAGCCATTTAGATTGATTTCCTTTTCTGAAAAAAAAAAATCACTTTAATTACCCTTTAGAAAATGAATTGGAAAGACTGGAGCAAGTAAGGAGTCCAATTAGGTAGTGATTGGACTAGGATGGTAGCAATAAGGATGGTGAGTAACAATTCAAGATAGATACTGGATATAGAACTAATAGGACTTTGAATTGATGAAAAGACCAGAGTTCTGGGTAATGGATAGATTTGAGAACAATCATCTGAGATACAGAGGATCCAAAGATTAAATTTAAAATGTGAGGAAGTTGATTTTTCCTTGATAGATTTTTCTGTCTTCAAAGGTAGTGGAATTCAAGTCTGGCCCTTGGAGAGCCCCCATTTTCCTTTGCCCTGACCCCCATCCTTCTGGTGACGACAGAATTCTCTATTATGAAAATCAACTTTGTCAGCAACTGTTAACACTTAGATCTGAAGGAATTGCCTTAAAATATTTATACACAACACATAACCCAAATGATTTTTTTTTCCCCTTCATGAATTGATTTGTCTCTTGTCATTCTTACTTTGCAATGTGTATAGTCCCTGGTGGCTCAGACAGTAAAGAATCTTCGTGCAATGCAGGAGACCCAGGTTTGATCCCTGGGTCAGGAAGATCCCCTGGAGAAGGGAATGGCACCTCACTCCAGTATTCTTGCCTGGAGAATTCACGGACCGAGGAGCCTGGCGGGCTACAGTCCATTGATAACAAAGAGCCGGACACGACTGAGCAACTAACACTCACACACACACACACAATTATCAGGTATTTTTGTAGTAAAGTCAAAGGAAATCCCAGGGACGGTGGAGCCTGATGGGCTGCCATCTCTGGGGTTGCAGAGTTGGACACGACTGAAGCGACTTAGCAGCAGCAGAAGGAAATCAGCTCTTTAGATGAACTGGGCTGTGCTTCCTGCTACTTCAGTTATTTGGTCCCTGTTACTGCCTGTCCTGATGTGAGAGCCTGAAACACCATTGCAGGATTGAGGGCACCAGGAGGAGTCAGCCCCTAAACTGCCAGACGGAAGGAGAAGACAAGGAAAGTGGGAGAATAATTTGCGTGCATTGTAGATCAGAATTGCAGAACACATTGAAGAGTCAAGAGCAAAATTAATGCTAAATGAAATAACTAAATTTTTATTGCAATATATTGCTTTGTTTTCTCTCTAGTAACTGGTATGAACCCTCTGTCTCCTTATTTAAATGTGGATCCACGGTATCTCGTACAGGTAAGAATTTTATTAGTCTGGTCCTCTACGTTACCATTTAAAAAAACAACCGCAGATACCTTGACTTGATCTGTGATATGTGCTTCTAGAGGCATCAAGTCTCTGGTTCTCATTCACCCTTTTTACCCCACAAACTCTACGGATTTGCCTTGCATCTCTTCCTGACACTAGCTGATTAAAGGATTTGGGAGTTTGGTTGGTTTTTTGTTTTGTTTTTTCATTTTTTTTTTTAAGGTTGTGATAAAATTAACAAAATTTACCGTCTCTCACTGTACTGTTGAGTGGTTGCATTCCTGATACTGTATAGCTATTACCACCTACCAGTTCCATGCTTTTCATGTTGTAAAGCTGAAACTCTGTACCCATTAAACAGTAACTCCTTTTTCCATCCTCCTCCCAGTTCCTGACAACCACCCTTCTGCTTTCTGTCTTATGATTTTTGAATACTCTGAGTACCTCAAATAAGTGGAATCATACAGTATTTATTTTTTTGTGACTGATTTAGTTCATTTAGCATAATGCCCTCAAGGCTCATATCTCCTGTAGCATGTGTCAGAATCTCCGTCTTTTCAAGGCTGCATAATATCCCACTTTGCTTATCCGTTCACGTGTCCTGTGGACACTTCATTGCTTCCGTGTTTTAGTTGTGGGGAATCGTGCCACTGTGAATTTTGGTGTATAAATACCTTTTCCAGACCCTCATTCCAGTTCTTTTGACTATGTATCCAGAAGTAGGATTGCCTGTCACATGGCAGTCGTATTTCTAATCTTTTGAGAAACGGCTACACTGCTGTCCCCTGCAGCTGCACCGTGTGCATTCCTACCAACAGTGCACAGGGGCTGCAGTTTCTCCACGTTCTCACCAACAGTTTTATCATCTGGAATTTTTTGAGAATCGTTATTAAAATGACTGTGGAGTGGTGACTTACTGTAGTTTTGATTTGCGTTTCCCTAATGATTAGGGATGTTGAGCAACTTTTCATGTACTTATTGGCCGATTGTGTGTCTTTGGAAAAATCTCTGTTCACCTTCTTTGACCAACTTTGAATCAGTTCATTTGATTTAGGTTGTATTTAGGCGTTCTCTGTATATTCTGAGTATTAACCCCTTATAGATATATAACTTGCAAATATTTTCTCCCATTCTGTGGGTTGCCTTTTTCCTCTTGATGTTGTCTTTTGGTGCGTAAAAATCACGAAGGCCAATATTTTTGTTTTATCACTTGTTGCCTTTGGTGTCATATCCAAGAAATCACGGCTAAATGTGTTATTACAAAGCTTTTTCCCCAGTGTTTTCTTCTAAGAGTTTTACAGTTTTGGGTCTTCCATTTAAGTCTTTGATCCATTTTGAGTTAATTTTTGTATGTGGTGTTAGGTAAAGATCCAACTTCATTCTTTTTCATATGGCTATCCAGTTTTTACAGTACCGTTTGCTCAAAAGACTGTCTTTTCCCCGTGTAATGGCCTTAACATTCTAGCCAAAAATCGTTTGACCATATGTGCAAAGGTTTATTTCTGGACTGTCTATTCTGTTCGTTGATCTGCATGTCCATATGTATACTAGTACCACACTGGCGTACATTCAAGCTTATTGATGATTGTGGCTTTGGTAAGTTTTGAAATCAGCAAGTGTGAGTCCTTCAGGATTGTTATTCATTTTTCAAGATTGTTTTGATTCTTTGGAGTTTGTTCAAATTCCGTATGACCTTTGAAATGGGTTCCTCTGTTTCTGCAAAAATGTCAGTTCCTGTTTTGATAGGAATTATTGAATTTGTAGATTGTTTTGGGTAATATTGACATCTTAGCAATATTACGTCTGATTCATGAATATGGGATATTTTTTCATTTCTTTCTGTCTTTTTAAATTACTTCCAGCAAGTTTTACAGCTTTCCTTGTATAAGACTTTTACCTCCTTGGTTAAATTAATTCCTAAGTGTTTTTATTGTTTTTGATTCTGTTGTAAGTGGAAGTGTTTTCATGATCTCCTTGGGTGGTTTATTGTTTGTAGACAGGCATCTGCTCTTTCTGTTGACTTTGTATCCTGTTACTTTGCTGAATTTATTTATTAGTTATAACAGGGTTTTGTGCAGTCTTTAGAATTTTCTAACATATAAGATCATCTATGAAAAAAATTTTTACTTCTTTCTTTCTAATTTGGGTGCCTTTTCATTCTTCTTTCCTAATTGCTCTGGCTAGAAATCCTAATACTGTGTTGAATAGAAGTGACCAAAAAAAAAAAAAAGAGCATCTTGGCCTTGTTCCTGTGTATTAGAGGAAAACCTTTCAGTCTTTCACCTTTGGATGTGGTATTTGCTGTGAGTTTTTCATGTATGCCTTTTATTATGTTGGGGTAGTTTCCTTTTATTCCTAGTTTGTTGAGTTTTTGTCCTGAAAGTATGTTGGATTTTGTGGAGTATTATTTCTGCATCAGTTGAGATGGTCGTGTGGCTTTCCCCCTTCATTCTGTTAATATGGTTTATTACACTGATGAGTTTTCATTTGTTAGGACATCCTGCATCCCAGGAATAAGTGCCACGTGGTCATGATGTATAGCCCTTTGAATATGCTGCTGGCTTTGGTTTCCTAGAATTTTGTTTTAAAATTTTGCATCAGTGTTCATAGGGGATTTTGGTCTGTAGGTTTTTTGTAGTGTCTTTGTCTGGCTTTGGTATCATACTTGCCTCACACACAGAGTCATGAAATGTTCCAAGTATTTCCTCCACTTCAGGTTTTTGGAAAAGTTTGAGGATTGGTGTTAGGGTTTTGGAGTTTTTTGTTTTTTTCCATCTGCACTCCACGGCTTCCCTGTCCAGAGGTTGAACCCAGCCCGTGGCAGTGAGAGTCTGGAATCCTAACCACTAGGCCACCAGGGAACCCCTGGATTGGGGGTTAGTTCTTTAAATGTTTGATAAAACTTAACCAGTGAAGCCATCAGGTCCAGGGTTTTTCTTTGTTAGTTTTTTTTTTTTTTTTTTTAATTAGTGATTCAGTCTTCTTACTGGTCTCTTTTTTTTCTGTTTCTTGGTGAGTTTTGTTTCTAGGAATTTGTACATTTAGTCAAGGACATTCAGTTTGTTGGCATACAATTGTTAATGACAGTTTCTTATAATCCTTTTAAATTCTTTAGAATCAGTAGTGATATCCTCACATTCATTTCTGATTTCAGTAATTTATTTCCTTTATCTCTGCTCTAATCTTTTACTATGGGGTCTTCCCTGATGGCTCAGCAGTAAAGAATCTGCCTGCCAGTGCAAGAGATGCGAGTCCAATCCCTGGGTTAGGAAGATCCCTGGAGAAGGAAATGGCAATCCACTCCAGTATTCTTACCTGGGAAATCCAAGGACAGAGGAGCCTGGTGGGCCACAGTCCATAGGATCACAAAGATTCAGACATGACTGAGTGACTGACACTTTGCTTAATGTATTTTGATGGTCTGTTACTAGATAAGTAAATGTTTATAATTGTATTTTCTTGCTGTGTTGAAACTTTATTGATGTAATATCATTCTTTGTTTCTTACAAACTTTTTATTTTCTAATTTTAATACAGCCACCCTGCTCTTTTGGTTGTTATTTGCAAGGAATATCTTTTTCCATCCTTTCACTTTCAACCTTTTTGTGTCTTTGGAAGTAAAGTGAATCTGTTGTAGGCGCCATATGTATAAATGGATCACATTTCTGAGTGCATTGCGCTAATCTCTGTCTTTTGTCTAGAGAGTTGAATACACTTTAAAGTGGTTACTGCTAAGGAGAGATATTTGGTGTTTTGCTCTTCATTTTCTGTAACCTAACTTTTGTCTCTCCTTTCTTACATTAATAACTTCTTTTGTGTTTGATTTTTTTGTAGGGAATTGTTTAAATTCCTTTCTCATAACCTTTTTTTTTTAATATACTCTATAGCACTTTTCTAAAGTTATAGCACTAATTAGAATTTATATCAGTTTAACTTTACTAACATACAAAAATACTGCTCCTTTACCAACTGTGCCTGCCCCCTCAATCGTTGATGTCACAGAATCGTTATCTTTATACATCATGTGCTTAAAAACATGGTCTAATAATTCTTTTAAACCCTTCACAGTTTTAAGTCCTGTAGAAATACGAGGGTGGAGGCACGAGCAGCCTACAGTAGTGCTTCGCTAACCGCCCGTCTGCTTGCTTTATCACGCTCTGCCCCTTCATCGGGCCATGAGCTCCTGCCTTGCGTCCTCTCGCTGTTCTTTGCTGGACTCCCTTCATCATGTCTTGCAGGGCAGGTCCAGTGGTCACAAACTCGCTCAGCTTTTATTTTTCTGGGAATTTTTAATATCTCCTTTATTTTTGAAGGACAGGTTTATATATCAGCCCACTTCCTAGTGGCCTCCAAAGTTTCTCTTGAGAAATTGATCATCTTATTGAGGATCCTTATATGTAAGTTGCTTCTCTCTTGCTACATTCAAGAATCTCTCTCTGTAGCTTTCAAAACTTTTGATTTTAATACATCCCAGTATGGGTCTCTTTGGATGTATCTTACTTGGTGTTTATTGAGTTTCTTGAATGTTCACTTGCATCTCTCTTATCAAATTTGGAAGTTTTCGGCCATTGTTTCTTCAAACATTCTCCTTCTGTGACTCTCAGAGTCTGTATTTTCATCTGCTTTGTGATATCACACAGATCCTTTAGGCTCTCTTCACTTCTATCCAATTATATTTCCTCCTGATCCTAAGACTCAGTAATTTCTATTGTCTTATAGTTGGTGATTGTCTATTCTACCTGCTCAAATCTTTGAATCCATTTAGTGAATTTACCAGCTGCTATTCTTTTCAGTTTCAGAACTTATTTTTGGTTTCTTTCTAGGTTTTCTTTCTGTTTCCCTTTTGTTCATACATTGTCTTGACTTGCTCCACATCTCCCTTAGGTCTTTGAGCATCTTTATGACGATTATTTTAGAGTCATTTAGATCTGGCTTTCCTTTGAAAGCCTGGTCAGTCTACTCAGGTGTTTTTTAGGGATGTTTCTGTTGATTTTTTTTTTTTTTTTTTTTTTTCCGTTGAATGGCCCATACTTTCCTATTGCTTTGTATGCCTTGTGATTTTTTGTTGTTGTTGAAAACCAGACATTTCTAATAATGTGGTTAAGTCTGGAGATCAGACTCTCCTGCCTTCCCTGAGGGTTGCCTTTATTTGGTTATTGTTTGCGTTTTAATCATACAGGCTGCCTTGGTGTGGAGGGCCAGCCTGGAGTATAAGCTTAAGCTGTTCTCAGTCCTTTTCAGAGCCTACACTTTTTTCCTGGACGTGTGTTGTCTCTTTCTGATTTTTCCTTTGGATAAAATTGCTTTTGAATGTTCTAGTCTTTAATGTCTAGTTCATGAAGGAGGAAACAGGAAGGGGAGCAGCTCCCAGCTTTTCTTCAAAAGGCTGGGAAGAGGCAGGGGTGGGGAGGGTGCAGCAGCAGCGGCACCCCTGCGACCAGGAGCAGGGCTCAGTGTGCACCCCTGCGACCAGGAGCAGGGATCGGAGCGCCGATTAAAGGTTTACATGCAAAAGCAACAAGTGGTTAGCTTCTGAACCCCATAAACATATTGTGTGAGAAGTTACAAAATTATAAGAGATCATTAATGTGGGAATCTTTTTCATCTTAAACCAAATCAGTACATCTGAAAAAAAAATTCTTTACTACCTGAGTTTATTTTATTAGATCAGGTTATTGTTGTTCAAAAGCCTATGGAAATAAGAGTGGTCCAATGAATACAAACATTTGAAATTAGGGATTATACATTTTAAGGTTTATATTAGCCTCAGTTTTTTGTTGTTTGTTTTTGTGGGGTTTTGATGTTTTGTTTGGGTTTTTTTTTTTTTTTTTTCTTTTGGAGAAGTTGCTGATTCAATACAAATAAAGTTGCAAAAAAAGAAAAACTCAGGTTACAACATTAAAAGGGCTTCCCAGGTGGTACTAAGGGTAAAGAACCCACCTGCCAATTCAGGACACGCCAGAGGGTTAGGAAGATCCCCTGGAGGAGGGCGTGGCAACCGACTCCAGTATTCTTGCCTGGAGAATGCCACAGACAGAGGAGGACTGGCTGGCTACAGTCCATGGGTCGCAGAGAGTCAGACATGACTGAGCTACTTAATGCACACAAACAGCATCAAAGAGTAATTGTTGGATATCTCAGGAATGCAAGGTTGACTCATTACCTGAAGAGTGAGTCAGTGATGCCGTGCACTTGTGCCTGCTGATGTTGATTATGACCATCTTTTTTTTCCCCCATTTGTATTAGGATCCATTTCTGGATCATAAATAATTATCATATTGTTTACCTCATCATGTTAAGTACAGCATTCCTAAAAACCTTAAACAAGAAGCACAATTTAAAACTAAGTCATTACTTGAAAAGTCAGGAAGCACTCAGAATTTACAAATATATGTTTAATATAGTTAGACATAGAATCTATTCAGCTTTGCTTACCCTTTCAGCAGACCGTTTCTGTGTGATGAGAGGACATGCGCTTATTTATCTGCACAGTTTCTGGTAAGAATTCATGCACAAGCCATCGGAGCTGGTGCAGAGCAGTTCTCCTCATCGTGAGGCATTTACCAGAGGCCAGTGTTTGCCAAAGCGATGTTTATTTGTTAGCAGTTTTTGTTAAGGGTGTGTGCTATGGTTCAGGAGCTTATTTTAGCTATTTTTATATGAAAAGCTTGGCAGAAATGTAAATGTATTTGTTCTTCATAAAAGTATTGATTGCAGAATCAATCCTGTTGTGCTCTTACAGTGATGCTTCTCAACCTAGGATTCTTGAGTGATCTTCAGGGCAGGGAGCTCATACCAAATTTTGTGTATGCATTTACTAGAAGGAGGGTAGCTTTCCTTCTAGTAGCTTTCCGAGATTATAAAAGGAATATATGCCCTCCAAACAGTTAAGAACTGTTAAAGTGGTGTTTTTGCCCTTGTGTAAGTGATCCAGTCTATTGTACTTCTCTAGTTTTTGCTCGTTTTTTATGATCATTTGGTCTTACATATAGTAAAATGGTGGTTGATAAATAGTATTCATAGCTGCAGAATGAGTTATTTTCTCCTTCCAGACTGGTTTTTTGTTACCTCTCATAGCTTTCAGTTTGCCTTTCTATAGAGATGGCACTCTTAAATTGTCAAATTTATCGTGAGGGCAAATTACGTGTAATCTATCAAACTTACATTGAGAAGCTAAATTCTGAGCAAGAATTTCTCCTAAGAACTAATGAGCATAACTGTATATGTTACGTATTTCATTTCACTTTGGTTTATATGTTGCTTTTGTTGCAGAAAGTTTTGTCTTTGTTTGACAAAGTATAGTGGAGTTTTACTTAATTTACGTTTTACGTTCTGTGAAAAACTCCTTTGAAAAATTAAACACTTTGCAAGTATAATACGTGTGTTGAGGGGAGCTGAACTTGATTTTCTTTATTATCCCTGTAGGATACAGATGAGTTTATTTTACCAACTGGAGCTAATAAAACCCGGGGCAGATTTGAACTGGCCTTCTTTACCATTGGAGGATGTTGTATGACAGGTTGGTATTTATATGTGGTTTTTAAGTGAAGTGTCCTAAATCCAGGTAGTCAAAAGTGCTTAAAATCCAAGGCAATTAAAATAATAGCTTCAGGGTGGTTTTTAAAAAAAAATCATTATTTACATTTTTTCTTATTAAATAAAAATGAAAAAGAATCAAGTATAATTGCTCTTTAATATAAAGCTGATTATTTGAATGAATTATTACTGTGATTTGCCAGGGGCTGCATTTGGGGCAATGAATGGTCTACGGCTAGGATTGAAGGAAACCCAGAACATGGCCTGGTCCAAACCAAGAAACGTACAGTAAGTCTCATGTAACGACACACGGATGCTTGAGCATCAATCTCTACTTTGTTGGCTTGATGAGCAAGACCTTGAGATTACAATATTTAGAGAACTGTATAATTTTTGGTCAAGTTTTTTGCTGGTGTTTTCCCTTTATTCATTGTAAAAGGAATTTAGGAATAAAGTTGCTGGGTCTAAGCTTTTAGAAGGAGTGATTTTTGAATCCGTGTCCATCAGCTGGGGCTATTCCAACCTAACTTCTCAGCTACACCTGTTCTATTTTGCAGGCCTATATTACATGCTTTTCAAATTGTTGAATTACTAGTACATTATTTGGATTGTTCAGGGCTGTGCAAAACCATAGGACGTGGTAAGTGAAGAAATAAGAAGCACATAAGAGTAATTACTAAATCTGCTGTCATTTGATTGAATTTCTCATTGATTTCATCCTCCATTTCTGAAATGCAGAAAATTTCCATGAAATTCCTAGAACTTAGAGATGGTTCTGAAAGGAGTAAGATAGTCTTATCTTAGGAAACTGAAGTTTGTAGAGAAGGGAAAGGGCAAATAAAAAAGTCAGAAAGTGTACATAATGTTGTATCTTCACCCTGCTTAAGAAATAAACATGACCAGTTCCTTTTGCTGTTCCTTAAATAATATGTTATTTAGCTTTTTTTAAAAAGCGTATTTTATGCTTCATATGAGCAGAAGGACACAGTATGTGTTTTTCTGTGTCTTCCTTTAAGCTCCATGTTCCTTAGCCAGCAGATGGCAGCAGGTGTGTTAGAATTAGGTCTTGGGAACCTGAAGGCCTGTCAAACTTTCACCTTCCTGTTACTGTATGGATCACTGCCCTTGCTTTACAAGCTCAGATCCTTGAATATTTTTGTATTTGTATTCGTAATATTCAGTCTTTACTCCAGTTTTGTTTTGTTTTTACTTTTTGTATTATGGATCGTTTTGAATATATACAAAAGTAGGCAAAATAGTACAGTGAACAGCTATGAACCATAACCCAAGTTCAACAGCCATTAACCAGCAGGACCAGTTGTGTCCCATCTCTTTCTTCCCTCCCATATTATTTTGAAACAAATCCCCAGCATCATATTATTAAATAACAATTTGGAAGGTCTCTTAGAAAAGATAACCTTTGTTTCTTAAAACCATCATAGTTATTCATTTTTGAGAGAGTTGAATTAGTTTGCCTTTTTAAAGTCAGATTTTTTTATATCTTATACATCATTTTCTTTTATATACTCATTCTGATTTTTTTAGACAGAGATAGCATTTAAAACATGGAAAGATAGTCAGGTTTCAGGCCAGAAAAGATCTATGTCGTTTCAAAGCCCAGATTCATTCCTTATTGGGATCTTGGGTAAGTTTCCCTACTTTCTGCCTTTAACCTGTTGAGATGCTCACAATGAGAAGTAAGTAAGGACCTGGTAAATGAGAGTGTGTGGCCCAGTCGTGCTCCAGAGAACTCGGCCGCCTTGCAGTGCCACCAGCAAGACGGTAATGAAAATTAATAGTTTTAGAAGCTTATCACAAATGAAAACCAATTAAGTGCTAAACCTAACATTAGTAAACATGTAGCAATTAACTATTTAACAATATTTGTAATCATTACTAATTCTTTAAATAATCCTTCAGAAGTAATACAGAGTTTTGTTGTTATTGAGCATTAATGTGAATGGGTCTTTACTGCTTGTTCCTGTGTTTCCGTGGTTGCCAGCAGCGGTCAGCTGCCGGGACAGCCGTTCCTGTGGCAGCGTTACACTGCTGGGAGAGGAACGCTCTGCCCTCGCCTCCGGCTGCCTTCGCCGCTGTTCTGGTGGCGTCCGGCGCTGCTGAGGGCAGGGCTGTGCTCCCCTGAGAGTGTGCTAAGCGCGCGCCCTGGCCGCTTAGTGCTGGTGTGGGAGCAGACACAGAGTGCGCTTTCTTCAGGTTTCTAATGAGGTGGCTTTTTCCTTCTCTGAGTATCTGTCTTTTATTTTGCTTTGTATTCCATAGTATTCCACACTTTGATTCTTCTTAATATTCTAAGAATGTACTACCCCCCACACAAACCCTAAGCAACTAATTATAAGCTAGCTTGTCTGTTATAATGTCTTTTTCTTTTTAACATAGATCGGTTTCTGTAAACTTCTTTGTAAAATACATTCCAGTATATCATTCAGACCTTTTATATATTTAATAATTTTATGTATTTAGTAAGTAGAATTTTCTTTACACATTATCCTTAAAACATTGGGAGTTTTTAACCTAACCTTCATTTATGTAAAGTAAAAGCAATCCTTATTGAATTCTAAGGAGATGTTAAGTTTTAAAATTAAAAAAATAAAATTAAGAAAACTTTGGGTATTGTTTTATATATTTAAAATTGATGCTATATGGTTTTTCTAAATACTAAAGAAATACTGGTTCTAAATACAGATTCTTTCTCTTTCTGCCCTGGTAGGATCTTGAACATGGTGACTAGGCAAGGGGCACTTTGGGCTAATACCCTAGGTTCTCTGGGTAAGTAGATACCTCACTTTATAATAAATCATCATCATTACAAAGAAAGAATGTACATGTATCATGAACAGTTTGATCAACTAAAATTCTGGTGCTGGGATGTTCATAATTATGTTTAAATCCACTCTGGTGAGTAGTGTAAATACTACTTAGGAAAAGATCATAAACTATTGATATATAGCAAAATAGTGCCATGTACTAATACCATTCTGAATATACTATTTGCTAAATATTTTAAACACTACATACTCTCCTATCCCATCAAGACACCAAATAAAATCATATTTTAACTCAGTGAAGTGCAGATAGTTTAGCGCCAAGGCAGATGTTTTTGTGTGTTAGGAAAAGTTCAAGGTTCTATCGTAGATATGAGGAGGAATCCAGCCCTCCTGATATGTTTTCCTAATAGCCCATTCATCATCCTGTTTACCTAATGAGATTTCTCAGACTAATTGCCTGAGTTGCAATAGGGCCTTTGTAGATATTGGAAATACTTGCAGTTCTAAGGAAGCTATAATTTAGTAGCACTTAGGAACAAATGCTTTCATACTGTAGTGTTTATGAATGATTGACTCTTTTGATTATTCATGACTCATATAAGAAGCTCACTTATGGCACTTATGCCCTCAACCCAAGTTTTCTGTATCTGAAAGTCTGAAAGTCTTTTAACTGGTGGCAGATTAAGTAAGAGAAACTGTAGGTAGCTTATCACAAGATAAGAAAAGCCTCTTGTGTGACAGAGGTCCTAGCCTTGTCACAGGCTTTGGAAGCAGTACATGGTCACACTTAGAAAGTCAGGTTTGCATTTGGGATCCTAGTAAATGGCTACTTCCATGTGCTGCTTGTGCCCCCAAAACCCCTCCCCCTTGCAGCCACCCTCCTTTGTATCGATGCTTGTGAGACTGCTTGCATACCTAGAGTGAGCCCCTGGACATGCTCAGTTTAATTAATGTTCCAGAAATATCAATTCTGAGCAAGCTGGAATGGTCAGTTACCCTGGATGTTTTCCTTATAATGTGATCAGTTATGATGTTTTGCTCAAGTTTAGTTTCAGTTAAATAAATTGAAACTGGAAGAAGAGCTTTTGTAGAAGTATAAAAACTTACAGCAGAGGAGTTGCGAGGCTGAGTTTGCTGTAATCTTGAGAAAGGGCAGGAGAAGAGGTAATAGATTGATGGCTGTTTGGTCTTGGGGGCACAATAGAAGGGCGATTTAGGGGAAACACTTGTTAAACTAAATAGTGCTATTGTTAGAGTTTTCACATGTGCAGAAACTAAATCTCAATTGTCTTCAAGTCGTATTTTTCTTAGAAATGCATGTGTTTTGCTTTTGTTTCTAAATTCTAAGTTCAGCTGTTAACAAATAAATGGAAGTGAAAAAGATATTCTTCCTGGGTCTCCACAGTGTTACTTTCCATAAATAGCTAATAAATTTCTTTTCTTTCCAAACATTTTCTTTGCCTATCATGTGCCTGCTCTACATGTTAGTAAACGAGCCCTTCCTGCATTTTGAGTGCATAGTATTCCGTTATGTGGACAGTCTCTCTGAATCAGTCCCCTTTTGAAAGTCATTTGATTTGTTGCTAGGCGTTTGTTATTACAAACAGTGCTCCAGTGATCACTGTTTACATGCCTCATGATGTCTGTAGAAGGCGTTTATCTGAATATGATTGCCATACTGACTTTCAGTTCACTTTTTATTCCTGATCAGCTCCATTTCCCTTGTAGCTTTGCTTTATAGTGCATTTGGTGTCATCATTGAGAAAACAAGAGGCGCAGAAGATGACCTTAACACAGTAGCAGCTGGAACCATGACAGGCATGTTGTATAAATGTACAGGTAGGTACCACTAAATGGTGAAATCGTCTCTCAATATAGTTGAAGTATGCTTTTTGGCCATACCGTAGTTTTTAAAAGAATTTTTTTTTGGCAGTATAGTGTTCTTTGATATCCCACGGTTTGTGACTTTATTTTTTAATTTTCATAAAATACACATAAAATTGACCATCCAAACTATTTAAATGTACAGTTCAATTATGTTAAGTATATTAACATCATTATGCAACTCCAGAACTTCTCTTCGTCTTATAAAACTGAAACTCTGCCCACTAAACAACAACTCTGTCTTTCCCCCTTCTGCAGCCCCTGGCAACCACCAGTCCAATTCTGTCTGTGAATTTGATTCCCTGAGGCCCCTCATGGAAGTGGAGTCGTGTCGTGCTTTTCTTCTAGTGACTGGCTTATTTCATTTAGCATAGCGTTCTCAACAGTATAGCATGTATCAGAATGTCCTTCCTTTTTAAGGCTGAATAACTCCATCATACATACACACCACATTGTCATTCATCTGTCAGTGGACACTTGGGCTGCTGCTGCCTTTGGCTGCGGTGCATGATGCTGTTATGAACAGGGGAGGAGTAAATCCTAAGAGTTGAATCAGAATTACTTGGATGAAGATCAAATATCAAATTGGCCCTTAAGATGGAAAAGAGATGAACATGTGCTGAGTTATGGTTCTATTCTCAGTAATAACCACTTAATATTTAACTTGTTAAACTGTGAAGTGATAATCACACACCCCAGTTTCACAGATGAGCACATTGTTAAGATGTTCTTTTTCAAAAGATCATAAAACTAGTGGCAGCCCCAGGTTTCTCTCACATTTCTGCTTTCGCCTACATTTATGCCATAACTGCCTCTCTGTGTTCTGTACTCAAGCCTCTGGAAAGTCCTTTTGTTTGATTGCTTTATTATGCGTCAGACACTAAGTAATTTTTGTTCTTATGTAATTCCTCCATCACAAACATCAAGTAGCATTTTTTGCCTCATTTTTACTAGAAATGACAGAGAAGTCTCTCTTACAGGATTATAAAATCTAAAATTTCATGGTATATCTGAGAGCAAGAGGCTTTTTTAATATTGAAAATGGATAACATTTGGAATTATATCCCTAAGAACTCACAAGACTTGCAACACATGCATGTTCTTATACACATCAACAGAGCTCCTGGGTACAGGAAGACAGTAAACACCTTTTATAGACATGAAAATGTGGGCATAGAAAACCTGGTTAAAAACCTGAAAATACTTTCACACTGAAAATCTTTAGGGTCAGACAGGAGTTTACAACCTTAATTGGCACCACAGGGG